>NW_026913856.1:5232500-6432500 GCF_034315485.1 Pezoporus occidentalis | reverse complement strand
TTGTTACTTCTTGCAGACACAAAACATTGCTTATCCATGGTCATCAATATTTAGTGCAATTGCAATATCTCATTTAAAAGAATGTATTGTGCCTGCTTGGCCTTCATTTTACCAGTATAATCATACCAGTGATACTGATGATATAATTTATATCAGCATAGTTTGAGAACCATGTAGCCTGTTATGAATTTTTGTAGAAGTCCTGGACCTATGCCTAACCACACACCTGCTTGTAGGAACTATTCTGACATAGTATAGGTTTCCATTTTCACTGCTGGTAGCTCTGTTTTTCAATAATACCTGCCAAGGTTAAAAACATCTTTTAAAAATGACGGTGTATGTTTTCCTGTTATTTTATCAAAAAGATATACAGGCAGTCAGATTAGCCTTTCCTGAATCACTCTACACATTTCCCAGATTTCCATCACATTTGCGTTATTTTCCTCTTATACAGCCACTTCCATTTACATATTTGCATTTCCGTATTTGATCATGCTTTATTCTCAATTCAATCTAGCTTATTTCTGCTCTTTGTTTCTACACATGGAGGGTAAGAAAAGAAAAATCTTACTTTTGGCTAAAAACCTTCCAGGTTTTGGCCATGCTGGTATGGAAAAACTTCTGGGAAAATTCCATTTAGATTATGAGCTAATTATAGTCAAGATCTGAGAGTTTCTTTGCAGCCAGCTGTGAGATGTTGTGCACTCCAGAAAGTGTTTATGTTGTTCAACTGGTTACAAACAACACTCAAAGCCAACAGAGCTTTCAGTAAGTCATTGGTAGGATTTCAGTATGAATGCAACTAGGAGAAACTCAACAAAATCAGGAGGTCAAGGGGAAAAATTCAGCTAACACTTTCTGGATTGTTGGTTTTGATAACCAAATCCTTACATTTTTTCCTTTTCTCTTTTAACATCATAAAATCAACTGTTACATTCATTAATAAAACTTCTCTTATCTCCCATAAAAATAAAGTTGTGGACAACTTCAATATGTGTGCTTTTTAATATGTATGCTTTCCCTGCCCATGGCAGGGGGGGTTGAACTGGATGATCTTAAGGTCCTTTCCAATCCTAGCTATCCTAAGATTCTATGATTCTTAAATTCAGTCCCAACCCCAAAGAGAAAAAATATCTTTTCCCTACACAAACTGGGTTCTGAGTAACGCTGCTGAGGTATTTCTGAGGTGATGCAGAGAATTGAAACTTGTAATTATCTGCCTTGTCTTTTTCCTCTTTCCTTGGAAATAAGCACACTCATGTAAATTCACCTCATCATTCGAATCCAAGGCTGTCAGTGAGGCCATTTGTAATGGCATGTTTACCATCATTAGTTACTGACACAGAACATCTTCAATATCAGAAATTTGTTTTTTTTTATAGAACATATATCAAACCTTCTTTAAGAAGTACACAATCACTGTTAAATAACCCTGTGATAGTAAAGAAACATGCATCTATGGTATAGATTGACAGTGCACATTGTTCAGGTAAAGCTTTGACATAATTCTCACAAAGATCTTTATACTTGTTTATACACATTTCTATCTAGGGGAAATTAGATTCACAAAGAAGAATGAAAAAATAAACATAGATATAGATTCTAGTTGTAGTGCTTAACCTGCAACACTCAAATGCTGAGAAAAGCTGTCTGGAAAGTTAATTTAGTATTAGGGAAGAAAGTGGTTTGTCTTCCATTTTTCAACAAATCTAAAAACCAGAAGACCAGAGCAGGTGGATCAAAATGTAAGATGATGGCACCACTTAAATACCAAGTTTTAGCTTTACTAAAAGCTTAAACTGTAAGCTTCAGTGTTTCACTGAGAAATAACTTCTCTGCCCTTGAACGTGGATGAATGGTCATTATTTTGCTGAGGGACATCATATAAATGATCATATATTGACTTTTAAACCATATGTAAGACATAATTATTTCTATACACATTTTCAATGTTTACATGTTCTTCTGGCTCTCATGAAGTAAAAGGAATAAATAAGCAGGTTAAAAGTAATTTTGAAACTGTATGCAAAGCTATGTCTAACGCTTGTGGCATTCAATTGTTCTACTGCAGCAATCTCATAGCCCAGAAAACTACTTCCCCCTGCCTACTGTAGTCCTTTGTTTCCATATTAAGTCTCTCCATTGCAGGAAAAAAAGATAAATTGCCACTTTGTATTGCGGTATTGTGTAAAACAGCAACTCTAATTCTGCACTGGTAGGCAAATTCTCGGGCACAAAAGGCATACTCACTTTCTGATGGATGAAAATTAGAGGGTACTGCACTCACCTGATAGTCTGATGTTGCAAAGTGTCTGGATCAGTGGCATTTACCGTTAACACCTTGCTGCCAATAGGGATATTTTCTAGTTTTGTCACTCTCATCGGGTTCGGGTGGAAAATTGGGCCTTCATTCACATCTTCAACAGTGATCTGAACTGTTGCTGTGGAACTGGGGCCATATACTATGTCTGGAACCAGTGGGTCTTCATTTTCCACTTTGATCATCAGCCTGTGAAATGCCGAAATCTCGTAGTCTAAAGGCTGTAAAACATATAATAAAATCAGAGAGCAAGGTGCTAGGACAATACTAACCACTTTTTCCTTGTACCCCATTGCAAACTTTCAGAAGATAGAATTAGCCAGAAAAAGACAACAGCATTCCTTACATCTGATACATTGTCAGAGTTTAGCATTAAACACAATGGCAGTTTTAAAGTGCATTTATGGTAATGGATATAATAGACAACGAAAGATGGAGATGTCCCTCTATCCAAGACCATATACTTTTTTGCCACACCTCATACATATAATTCTCATATATTTGTGGTGTAATATGTATTCAGCAAACAGATTAGTCATACTTAGTAGCTACATATGTTAAATAACTTATGTTTTTTTTTCTCAAATCCTGTCTTGAAATCAAAAGCACCCCTATGGAAATACATGCCATTTGTCTTAAGAACTGAATATGGAGTCAAACAGAGAAAATTCTGATAGAGGCAGCAAACAGCTAATTTCTTTTTTTTTCTTTTTTTTTTTTTTTCAAGTGTGAGGTATAGGATTATCTTCAAACAAAGACAGGCAATAAATTATGATTTTTTTTTTCATGAGACTTTACAAACAAGGGAACAAAAATAGATCCTCAGTCAGAAGGCACATCTCTTTATTTCCCTGGTGCTAGCATCTGTGTTCTCTGAGAGCAATATATGGCCCTTGAATTCTAATCATACCGTCAGTCACAAACAAAATAGTCTCACTATTAATTGCGATGCTCACCTAAAAGCCAGCTGTTATTTAAGCACAATGGAAATATAGCTAGCAACAGGCGTGTCTTTATGACTAAAGAAAAAAGGTTATTGTGAGAGAAGGGTTATACATATTGTTTGGACAAGGGCTGGTAGACAACTGCATGTTTTTGAGTAGCTAATCCTTGCTGTGTGTTCTCCTGTGCAGTAAATCCAATGGGTGGACCTACCAGTAATAATATAGTATAACAGCAAACAGTTCTTACTTTGACAACTGAAAGCATTCCCTCGTTATTCTGGGGATTGGTACGGATTTCAAAACTCTGTCCTGCATTTCCATTAATAATGGTGTAGAGAGCTCTCCATGCTCCAGTTGCTGGGTCATCTTGGTCACGAATGGTTAAGTTTACTATTACACCTGTGATTCCCTCCTTTACTGTAGCAAGAAACTAGAAAAAAGGAAAACCAACATAGAGGAAATTGTTATTGTTTTCAATTAATGACCACACATGCACACATGAAATATCCAAGCCAGCATTAATTATTTACCACAACAAGAGAAAGATGTAATTCTTAGCTGAAACGGAATGTTATAGGCTCTAAATAATACATTCTCACTTGTGAAATATAAGGTAACACATTGCAGGTACTCCATTAAATAGATGGGAGATAAGCAGCAATGTAACAGGAATCAAGCTTTCAAGATTCTGATCACAAGACAACAGTTCATCTCAAATTACTGGAAGAGTGAACCCTGAAAATATGTAGTGTTGCTTATGTGCATATGCTAACAGAAAGGGAAATATACACATAGCTAAGCAGAACAGAAACTCACAAATACAGCCTATTCTTGCCCTCAAATGTACTATTATTTACAAATAATCCAATTTTGCATTTCAGACTATTATTTTCATAAGTTACACCACACATATTATTTTTTCACTACACTGCTATCAATACATAAAACATTTTTTTAAAAATTGTTACCATACTGGTTTTGGAGAGGATTCTCCAAGAGGCTACAAAATAATTGGACCTCATGCTACCACTCTGTCTTTATAAGTTAAAGTCAGTGTTAATTTCTTCTTTCAGTGGAAGAATTTTTTATGATCTTTTTGCACTGCTGTACTATTCAGCTAGCCAAGCCCTATGAGAAAATTCTAATTTACTATCCAGACAAACAGTGTACAACATCAGTCTCATTTATGTAGGAAAGATATTAAGCAAACCATTGGAAAAGGTTTTAGGGGTCAGACTTAATAATACTCCTCCCCTCTCAAGTACTTGAGGCTGACACGCTAAAAGCATTGTATATGAATGATAATACCTGCTTTGTAGGTGGATAAACCAGAACGGTAACATAGTCCTGAAAAGTGCTGAACACCAGCAGTATCATTATAGAACATTAGAAAATCTTCGTACTTTTAGAGGTCAGGCCTTAAAAACTCTGAAATTACAAACTTTAATGGTGCAAACAGTCTTTCCTGTACATGATTAAATACCACGTTGCCAGTGGCAACTCTAGGGCAAAAATTACCCAAGTGGCTTTAGGACCTAAATAGACTAAACATCTTTGTCTCATAAACTACATGAAGTCATAACACTACAGATTTTGTGAGACTATTAAATCCAGAAAATAGCATTTTATTAATATATGGTTTTCACAATCTAGACAAATACTAGGCAAAATGGATTTCCACATAGTAAAGTACAGAGGAGAAAACTATGTCTTTTTCTGTGTTCAGTTATCTTTGTTTTCATTTTTTCCAATAGATTTGACTTATGTTTCTAAATCCTTTTTTAATTTAGATGTATAATTTGAGTTCATGCATTCAGTTCAAGCTTTCCAGCCTCAGACCTGATGTTATAAAAGGATGATATTAATGACTGGCTATTTCTATCTTCTTTGGTATATTTAACAAAGAATTTAAAGATTCTTTTGATTTTGATCATTAATATGTAACAGGTTGTGATTGAGCTTTGTTTCAGACAGATCATTAAGCTCATTTGCAGTTTAATTAACTCTAAATGGCAGTATAACAATATTCTCATTTGCGTTAAAACAAATCAAAAGAAAATCCTTTATTAAGATTCTTGGATATAACACGGAATTATTACCGTGATTGTATTTCTTCCTGCTCAGCAAAATGCTGTCACTGGAAAACACTTGGACACCTTTTACTTTAATAAAAAATAGCTAATTAGCCTGATGATAGATATTTTTGTATTATTTCATATTGTCTCAGTTTGAGGATGTACAAAACAAGACATCAGAACCATAAGGGCCAGAACTTTTCCCAACAAGTGTTCAGTACCAAATAATTCCTATTCAGCCAAAAGGTGAACTGTAAAAAGGTGACTAGACTTCAAGGAATGTAAACCTAAGGAATAGAACCCTTAGATTTCACTGTGCATCTGCTCCTATTTCATATTGATCCTTCTGAAAGACCTTTTCCTTAATCCACAAGTCTAAGTCAATTAAATGTTCAATACTCCCTGCATCACTTTGGGATCAGTAAGAGCTGTTAGAGTAAAATACTTAAAGATCTGGCTGTTTTATTCTGACACATAATTGTGAAGCCAGTGAGATGAATTTATTATGCTTACCCCACAAGTGCCAGACTACGATGGAAAAGGTTGCCATGATGTGCCAGCTAGTTCAAAAAATATGTTGAATGTCACTTTAAAAATATCAAGGTTATCTCAGCTGGAGCAGGCTTTCCTTTACATTCCTACCTTCTCCTCATTTAGGAAGGGCTTTCAGTAGACTCAGTTGCAGTGAGTTAGTAGTAGAAAGGGCACATAAACTTGCTGAGGGCATAAAACTGCAGAGCTTGTGACACCCGCAGATCAAGGAGATGACAATGTCTACAGGTGAAGACTGTGCCAAGCCAAAGAATTCCAAATGTAGTGGTACACTCTGAGTACTCTTTGCATTTAGAAATGACCATATAAACACTGAGGGTGTTTGAAGCTGTCTGGAACATTAGAAGAAAATCTGTTCAAACTGGATGAAAAAGCAGAATGATCAAATAGCAGACGTTGTCACATGGACCTGCTCTAAATTTATAATGTGAAACGTGTCATAAATCACAGATTTGTGATTGCAGAAGACAAATATCTACTGTGAAACAGAGAGGCCCAAAAAAATACAGTGTATATTATCTAGAAGGTGAACTCTTTTGCTTGTTCAGCCACCTTTATATTAAGGATAAGCTTCATAGTATTTTAAAAAAATCTGTTATATTTATTCTGGGTCCCTTTCAAAAACAAAACTATGAAAGGACAAAAATAGCAATTAGATTTGGAAATAGAGAAAAGATAACAAGAGGCTCATCTTATTTCCAAATGCAAGGTTTATATTCTCAAAGCACAGTGCTTAACTGGAGAATCTGATTCAGTGCTCTAAAATAAAACCCCATAGTGGTTAACATAAATAATTGGATCACAAGTTAATTGATTTTACTCTTTTTAAATATCTGCACATTCCCTAAGCACCGGTATAAATTAAGAATAAAATAGATGAGTTCTGTACTTTATTTAAACTGCTATTATCTGGACCCATTTAAAAAAAAACAACACAACCTTACAAATACCTTGGGCCAGAGTTGCATTTGGCTGGAAGGAGCTCTATACACTACATACTTACTACTACTGAGCATTTGAATATGCAAGCTTAACTTGCTCTGTGGAGTGATATGCTGTACTGTCATTTATTGTGCTTATCACATACACAGCTTAGAAATTTTAGTAATTCTGTTGTATTTAGAGTTTTAAAAATATAGGGAAAAAAAAGAAGAAAAAGACCTGATTCCTCTTTTTCTGTCCCAAAAACTTATGTAAAAGGATGGAAAGACAGACAACAAACAGATCACAACTGAGAAAGAAACAATGAGTGACAGATAGCTGCCAGCAGTTTACACTAATCGTCAGGTTTTTGTAGGCAAAGGGGGCTTTTACCAGGGAAATGAAAGACATCAAGGAAATATAGTTATGCATTAAGATTTCCTTCAAGAGTGTGAGGATAGCTTGTGAGGAAGCAAAAATAGACTTGAAAATGTAAGGAGCAAGCAATGTTTGCTGTCATGATGAACTGATGGGAAGTAGGTATTGACCACTGGACATTGTTGTGAAAGATCAAAGAGATGGTTTTACTGGGCATGGAGGTCCCTGAAGCTGAAAAAAAGCAGCTTACATTTCTTACAACAAAGGACTCAGAAAACAGATAGCAAGGAGACAAGCATCTACACACTAACTTCATCTCAGCCTCAAACAAAACTGGAAACAGTACCTAACCTGTATGAAAACTGGATTCTTGTCTGACAGCCTTATTTAAAGCTTCCGTAATAAGTGAGATTTTATTTACTGGCTTCTCAGAGCAGAGGAGCAAATGAACTTAACTATATCAGAATCACCTGAATGTCTATTGTCCAGCAGCAGCATGAGCATGCACTAATAACCTTAATACCTTTATGAAGTCACTGAAAAACTGTCTCAGAGCGGGGTACTGCTATACCCAAATTAAAGAGCTGCCATAATCAGCAAACACAATGCAAGATAAATGTGTCTGGGGTTGGTGATTGCTACCCCATGGCTCATTAATATTCTGCATGCTGTGATTCCCAATCAAGAGCAAACAAATTAAAACTGCATGTCCATTTGCATTTGTCAGGGTGATATTCCAGTTGAGGGTATTTTGCACTGCTATAATGTTTCTCATCTATATATCAAAAGAGATGAAAAATAATGGGATATATTAATTCTCATGTCTCTATCAGAAATTCCCCAGGGAAATGGTATTATTGTACTTGTCCTTCACCCACTCCATGGGTGACATGGATTAGTGTGAGGTGTCCCTGCCCATGGCAGGGGGGTTGGAACTGGATGATCTTAATGGTCCTTTCCAACCCTAACTACTCTATGATTCTGTGATTCTATAAATCCACTGCTTTTGTAACCATTTTTTGTCTCTCTACTTTCTTGAAAATATGAAGACAAGCTATACAGTCTCTTGCAATCTGATTGCTCTTCGTGTCTTTTACTTGGCACACTGTCATAATGTGTTTACATGAGTGGCCAGTATTTATTTGTTAAGGAAACAGTGTATTTGCCATAGCTCTGTGTCTGGAATATCCACAAGGACAAATGAATTTTCAGAGCAATCACAAAGATCTGCATTCTCAAGCAATCAAGAATGAGAATCAAATGACAACAATGGACATTTCTTGTGGAATTCACTGGGACATAAAGCCTATTTTGACAGCTAACAATAAACCAAGTAATCTGGCTCCTGGAGCTCATCAGGTTTCACAAACTAGGCAGGTGAAGTACTAGGTGGAAACATGCAGCATAACATTTGTGCATTAAACAAAGTAAATATGATGATTCTTCATCTCAGCACAATGACCAAATGTGCTGTGATCCTATCAGGGGCTGACCAGGACATGACCAGCTGCAGTTTATACCGATCTTTCCGCATGAGCAATTTAATTATCAGTTTTGCAGTCAGGGCAAATTATAATTTGGTATTACATTCTCCCTAATCTCTCCTATAGTTTTTGAAAGTATTTTCCCTCTTAAAACTGCCTTTACTATATGGACACAGATGATAGCTGCTATAATTCATTAAAGAGATAGCTGTATTAATAGATTAAATTGATGTAAACTGTACACAAACCAATATATGAGGGTCTTTGGAAGCCATTTAGATGAAAGACCCTATGTAAATATAAAGCATTATTGTAGTATGACAAGGATTTAATGGTGTAAACTAGATGCAAAACACAAATTAAAGCTATGAGTCACCTGAACAGCCTTCAATAATTGTCATTCTCTTACTGCCATAATGCTGCCTTGTAGGCACTATATTATTTCTTAACCTAAAGTGTTTCTTCCAGCTTATTCTATATTTTTCTAAATAAAAAATATTTTTTCCATCTCTCTCTCATGTAATTAAAGAAAGAATTCAGTTGTAGCTTAGAAAAAAATCTTTCCAAATGTATGAAATTGACCATAATAATTTTTGATGCATTGTCACTCTTTGCATTTGAATGATTTTCATAGGCTACATATTCTAAATGCCTTGTGCTCTTTCAAGGCACACATCAGTTATTTTACAAAACAAAAGTACTGCTCGACAATGAAAGACCAAATTAATGTTTTTGTCCACTGTATACTGCAGCCTGCAACAACAGCAATAAATCCAAAAGATTAATTAACTAAATGGAAGGCCAAAGATTAAATTTTGCTCTCTCTAACACAGCTGCAATTTCTGCAGGATCTATAAATCTGTGCCTTGTTATTGAAAAGCACAAAGATTCTTACTATCACTGACATAAATCACAAATGATAAAAAAAAGAGGCAAGCTTCAACATGACTTTAGCTTGTTTTGCTGCTCATGAGTCTGACTGGAAAACTTCTGCTCAGGAGTACCAGTAATGTAACAAATAACAAAATACAACAGCACTAATCAGGCTGTTTCCCCACGCTCCATGTGGAAGCCCCACCGTGAGCAGTTTTCCATTGTGACAAAGCCAAGCTACCTCTGTGGTTCAGTGGGACCACTTCAAGAACTCTCTAGGTATTAGGACTGAGTAGGGCAGGAACAGAATGCAGAACTGGGTAAAATGGGATGGATGAACAAACTGCTGGGTGCTACAAGAGTTGCCTGTAAAGCTGCAGTGGCAACGTGAAAACTCCTTCTATCCTTCTTACAGAGATCACGAACCCTGGAAAACAGAAAATCTACAGAGTAAGATCCTCATAAGATTCACATATGAATTTAAAGAACTTTCTTTGCTGCTTCTTTCCCACAACAGTGCTGAAACCTCTTTCAGAGCTGATGTTATACTCCGATCCTCTCGTTTATGTGTTTGCAGAAGACTTTAGAAAGCTATTCAGGGACTGCAAAAAAGCGATGGTGAAGGATACTTGAAAATAGCCACTTTTTTTTGAATCTTGTCAAAGATACTTATTTACATTATGACTCTTTCTCAGCCCAATTCCTGGACTCACTGAGTAAAGGCAGAAAGATAATTCTAACATGCATTAATCATATGTTGAATGCTTGCTTCAAAGCCAGTTACCTCCAGGGTATGCATCAAGTATAGTACAGTTGTCTGAAGATTCAGAAGGAAATAAACATACTTGTTTGTTTTTTTTTCAGAATATATAAATAATTTAGAAAAGGTTCATTGTTCGTTTGTTTGGGTTTTTTCACTTTTCCACCTATAAGTGCAAGATGCATTCAATGATTTCTAGAATGAATCAAGTACCTGTAAATACAATGGACACTTCTATAATGATGGTCATAGCATAGAAAAACAAATACTCTTTCTCCAGATGGACAGAGGACAGTGAAAGGTCTCGATAGTATTTCCTGCACTGAAGGTACTTTTGAGAAAAACTCAAAGAAATAATTATGTTATTTTCTTATCATCTACCAAAAATTCCTTCCCTCCAGGCAGAATAAAACATGTTTAAAACAACAGCATCCTAGAAAATTATGATCTGACCAAGCCTGATAGAACAGACTACACCTATTCACCTGTCAGAGCATCAGTGTTGCCTAGGGACCAAGGATAGATCTGCTTTTCACATTTATGAGACCACTTGTGCTGTATTCAGCCAACCCAACTACGCATTATTTCTCCCTCAGTGCAGCTCCCATCAAGAGCAGTGCTAACCTTATCTTTTTTTCTAAGATGCTGGTTTGTCTTCTTCAAATAGAATGAACTCTAACTAGAACAGACTTAACTGTTTTTAACTTCTTTTTTCATCCACTACATTTTAGGAGCAGAAAGGTTTTATAGCCTTTTCCCCCCATCAATCTACACCGTTCTCACTTGTGCTAGTTATGGTCATGAAGGAAGGGAAGGAGGCCTTCTTAAAAGCTCATCTTTCATTTCTAGCAGAGACATTTTCATATAAAAAACAGTTTTTCTGATGCTGAACATAACATCTGAACATACGTGGTTGAGCTTATCGATACTGCCTTACGAAAAGAATAAAGTGTGGAACCATCAACCCATAGCACAAGAACTTTATGCAAATGGTATGCTACATGTACCATTTAGGTTCCTCAACAACAGGAGAATTAATTCCTCTTTGAAGTGGCGGATAAAATGTGACTTTATGACAAAAGAAATGCAGCTCTAGTATTTAAAGGGTGGCTAGAAGGAAGATGGAGATTTCCTTTTTACAAGGAGTCATATGGAAAAGATGGGGTTATAGGCACAACTTCGTCCTGGGGACATTCCAATTGGAAACAAGAGGAAAATTTTTCACAATGAGAACAACCAGACACTGGAATAATCTCCCCAGGGAAGTCATGGGTTCTCCAAATGCTGAACACTTTTAAGATTCATCTAGACAGGGTGCTGGGACATCTAGTCTAGACTGTGCTTTTGCCAAGAATGATTCCACCTGATGATCCTTGAGGTCCCTTCCAGCCTAGTGTTCCATGATTCTATGACTGTTCTGATAGCATTAACTGCAACATGCTTCTGCAAACACCACTTAATTTGCTATAAAGTCTGGGAGATTTAGAGAACTGAAGAAGAAACTATGCCAGGGTCTTTAGTCTCCTCCCAGGTATAAATAATGCAATGTGACCTCTGTACTGACGGGGAGGGAGCTGAGCAGTGACAACAGCTTCAGCACATGAAAGCTACTGACAATTGTTAAGTTACTGTCACGTTTACATTTAGGAAGTAGAGAAGGGATTTTGTGACTTCTCTTTAGGAAAGTAAGTCCCAGGATTTCTTTAAATACATGCATTGAAACCCGTATTTTAGTGCTATACAGAAGTAAACTAACACAGAAAGTTAAAAATAAATTAATTTTAAATAGGGGAAAGAACAAAAAATTCCTAGATATAATTCTAGAAGGGTCTTGTTCATCTATTAACTACTACAGCTATGAATGAATGGTCTGTGAAATCCTAATTTCATGATTTATAACACTTTTATTAACACAAATCTGTTCACTCCCTTATTCTTTTATTTGTAGACTCTAGCAATGAATAAGGTATTCCTGAATACCTTACCAAACATGCCCTTAGATCTGACATGAGCTATGACAGTGATGAAAAAATAAAACGCCAAGAAATCCATTCTGACAAGCAAGGGTTTATACATGCCTTGACGGGAAAAAAAGAAAAACTAAAAAGCCCTGTACGTCGATGCTTTTACTACTCAGGAAATCATTACCTAAAACATAACCTGTTCTGGGTGTGATTTTTCTGTGTGTTTCTCCTGCTCTACATGAGCACCAACTAGAAAATGCATGTACTTTTTTCAATGCACATAGTCTAATGTAAGTGAATTCTGTAATGCAGTTGTCTGTATTAAATACTTGGTCACACACATTTTGAGTAGTCATCTGCAGTGACCCAGTGTCAATATGACAACTTGAAGTTGAGCACATTTTTCTGAAAAAACACCAATTCTGGATTTAAAGAATTAAAATGAAAAGAATATTATTACATTTTTCAGCAAGCAGCTCCAAAAGTTATTTGTGCTCTGTCTAAAATTAATGATGATGATTACTTCCCAACTGTGTATAAATAAGGAAATAATAAATTAGCCTATGGTTCTCTTATATAGACACCAACTTCACAGAGACTGTCACGATGTTTTGGAACCCAGTTAGCTCAACATCTCTTTTAAAAGGTAGGATAAATACAACTTGATTATTAAATGGGTGATTTAGCAGTATTTCTAAATAAGATTTCTCTGTAACAAAATCACAGATTGACATGGACCTTTTTCAAGTCCTTTATGCACTTTTTAGAATGTCATGAAAACAGTGTATTTTTCTACCTTAATATTGAGAGACTGAGCCATACTCTTAGCTGGTTAAGAAGCCTGGTCTTTGGAGAGAGGTGGGAATTACAGTGTAAATGAGACTTTCTCTATGGCACAATCCTTGGGATCTTTGATAAAAAGAAGCATATGCATCCAAATGAGAAATCTTTCTTTTTCTGCCCTGAGGACATTGCTTCCGAAGAAGATAGTTATTTGTAGTGCCAGTTTACAGCTGATTACAAGCCAGGATGCCAAAACCAGATGTTTTGACGGTGGTTAAGCTTCTTCACATGGTCTTTGGTGATGAATGCCTAGAAGCACCATTCAAAGCATTCAAGGCAACTTGCATCTCTGGAATATTTTAGCAACAATTTTCATCAATTCCCCAGATTTCCATCATTTCAGGTTGTGCCAACTGATGGGGATGACATGTCTAGATTTACAAGCCCCTCCAGCTACAAGTTGTCTGAAGTTAACCTAGTTTGAAAACCCTCTTTTGGAAGCAGATAGATAAGAACTCTGCAAGGTTTCACATTGTTCCAGTGGAGGCAGGAGGTACAGATGGAAGTTTACATGCAGTATTATCTTCAGTGATACAAAATTTGATCTAATTTTAAAAATGAAAACTTTGGCTAGACTTACATGGAAAACTGGGCAGGGACAGGAAAATTTGGGCTGAACATTCCATATTTCAATCCATCTGAACACAATAAGTCTTCCAAGTCTGGCAACAAAGTGATGAATGAACTCTACCACATGTAGTTTCTTTTACTGGATATACATATTTTTTTCTCAAATTCTCTAGCCTACATCTAATTTGCCTAACATTCACTGAGCATTAATATTATTGCTATATCAAAGATACAAGAAGATATAATTTAGAGATCATAGGCATAGGGGACATTTCATGATTATTGACTTCTTTCATTTGCTGTTTTTCTCCTACAGCAGAAAAATCTTTATCATACCTTGAATATCCAGGTAAGCACAGAAGACTCATTACCCTAATAGAAAACAATGAGTTCCCGGTGTCTCCAAACCTATTAACACAGAAAAATTCTTTTCTCAAGGCCAAGGAGAAAGAATAATAGAAATAAATGCAACCTATTTGACTAATGACTAGGGAGTGATTTGAGCCTCCCCATAGAGCTCTGTGAATGCAGGCTTCAAATGGCAGTTTGGGAGGAGTTAGTCTGCACCCGGGGTGGCCTGCTTTGAAAACACATGAGTTTAAGCATATATTGAGACATGCAGTGCTGAGCAGTGATTGAAGCAGGGAGCAACAGATGTATGTCTTGGCATTGCACTGGTGTGGAAAAGGTCAGGAAAAAAAGCAAAGGTATGCTAAAGGGATTTATTGCTTTCTGCTTTAAGGATACATATGGTCTCCATCTCTCACCGCCCAGCTCCTCTAGCCAATGTTAATTTTATCTTTTCTTGAAAGAAAAATATTTGTAATAAAAGAAAATGAAACATTTTTTTTTCTGAGTGCCTGTTGTATGCTTATTTCTTGCTACAGAGGAAACATTTAGGGTCCTTTCTTTTTCCCACCTGTAATCTATCTTTTCCTAACCATACAATCATTGTACACACAGCCTCTTTGAACACAACAACTGATGCAGCTTTAGTTAGATATGCTTTGCTGTAAATAGGCAAGTATTCATTTTTTCCTTTTTATTAATAAGGAGGATAAAGTGTAAACTAAGGATTTATATATATCTGGATACTGAATTCTCTCCAAGCTATTTGGACAACACGAATGACTAGTTTGATGGCAGTGCTCCTAAGTTTATGGGTCTGGGCACCAAGAATTAGGAGGGAGGTCAAGACCAGCCAAGGCACCGCATTTGAGCTTTGGACAGAAAGATGTACATCTCCACTATCAAACCTATACACAGTGAATCAGACCTGTCAGACCTACCCTGTTGGAGCTGCAGGTTACCTGGATGTGAACAGCAAATGTGGTCAGTCCCACTGGAGCATCATGGTTATTGTGTCTGTGCAGACCACCACTGTAATATGTGATGGAAGGTGAGAAGCACCACACCTAGCACAAATGTACTCCATTGGCTGGGTAGAAGCAGAAAGTCCAAAGTTCATCTATGCAGCAAGTAATCACTCAAGCTGAGTGTTGCTGAGATGTCCAGAATTCATACAATCTCTTTATCCTGCTCACAGCTAATGTTGTGGTATGCTTGGAAATCTTGAGCTGCAGCATGAGTTCTCCAATTCCAAGCAGACCAACTTTCTAATGCAAATAAAGGTAATTCCAAGGAAATACAGGTAACAAGGTGACATCAATAAGATAAATAAGCATTAGGTATTATCATTAGTTTATGTCAAAAAAGCTTTTCCACAGGGTTGAATGCTTATTAAATCAAGACATATATGAAGAAAATTAGTTTATTAAGCAACTGTGCTGTACCTCTCTCTTAAGGTCGCCTCCCCTTCTTCTGTAGAAAATCTCTACATAATGTACTAATATATCTGCCTTAAAATTTCCACACTGAACTCTTCCCAAGAAGAGCAAGTGAGTACACTAACAATTAATTGGATCTTTCCTAACACACATTTTCACATACTGATTTTTCAACGGAGCTTGCCAGTTCTAGGGGAAATCATTTTAAGGGACAATAAATACCATTTTATTTTTATACACAGCAGTATGATATACTGTAAGCAGCCACCCTTTCTCCCCTTGGAAGGCAGAAAAATGCTGCGCTTGCAGATAGCTTGAAACATATACTATTTCTTGCTTCTGAGTAAGCTCATAATTAGAGTAGAAAGATGAGGAAAAGTTTCAATGGAGCTGTAAATTGCAACAGGATGAAAAAAATCTATTTGAGGTTAGAACAAAATCTTTTTTTTTAATCTGGTTAATGCTATTTTTGTGCTGATGCTGATCACTATATTTATTACTAAACTGGCACATTCCATAAGCGTTGACACCTGACTTCGCTTTTTAGAAAGGCAATCACTTTCAGATATTCAGCTTGGTGATTAATATGTAGATACCTAATTTTTAGTGAATTAGACCATGTTGTATCAATTTGGTGGTCTTTAGGATTTATAATCAAACCCTGATGACATCTGATTAATGCCAGGATAGGCTCCCTGAACCTTGCATTATTCTTGTTCCTTTGGAGCTCAGATCATGGCAGGCTGATTACCCCCATGATTATCTGGAGTAACTGGGGCCAGAGGTTAGCTAGCACCGCAGAACACGTTTAATTCAATCAATTCAGTTAGTGAAGCAGCTGGGGAAAAAAAAGAAAATAAAATATTCCAATTGCTGTAACACTGCATTAGAAAATTTGCCCAGGATTTTTGTGCTCCAGCAGATGAGCATTTTTGCTTAATTTCTAATTTAATATTCTCCTGGGGTTCACAACTTCAATTACTCATGATATTTTCACTCATAAAGCCGGGGCATTGAGCTTGGAGGGGGGGAAGGAAAGCCAGAGGAAGAAGAGCTGCCTGTATTAATCCGTATAATAAACTTTTCTCACAGGCACACACTCTTTAATACCTCAGTTGTGGTTTTTCTGCTTACACACTCTAATAGGTGGCTCAGAAAAGTCCTCTTGGTTCTCTCCATTTGACCCTTTTGTCACTGACAGAGTTTAGCTCTTCCTTTACTTTCGGTGGATTTTTAACATTGTTTAGCTGAGTATCACTTCCTTTATCTTACAAGCAGAGACTTCAGCCACTTGTGTTACGCCACCATCTTACATTCAGACAGTCCAGCACCCCTGTGTGTGCTCAGATGGAGTCTTGGGGAGATCATTAAGGATACCAGCACTGTACTTCAGTCACCTGAAGCAGCAAGTACTATGCCTGGGATGAAATATAAAAGAGGACCTCTGAAAGCCTCAAGGCATTTCTCACATGAATACAAACACCAAGCAGCTCAGTTTGACCCGTCTAGTTAGTTTTGCATCCTATATAACAATCCCAAGTCTGCTGATACACAGATATTCCTTATTGTGAGTCCTGAGGCTACTTCCGCAGTTACCAGCTGACTTCTGACCTAGAGACAGGCTGGTTATCACAGTTTCAGTGGACTAATGATGATGGAGAGCTTTCATTACATTTCAAAATGAGTCCGTGCACATCAGTCAGTGCTTTCCACGTCAAGGCACAGGGCCAGAGCCACAGTTGCACAAAGTCTGCACTAGCCATAATACTTACACTTCTTTCTGCCGTGTATGGGACTCAAGTGCTGTCCCAATAAATAAGTGCTAACTGCAGCCTGGAGAACACAGAATGATATAGAAACTGTGTAGCTCTGTAATATGGTATTGCCACTCCTAATAATATGCCATATTGTAAGTTTACAAGGCTGCAAACCTCAGGATGGACGTTTGTCAGCCTTGCTCTGCCTGAATTTTCCTTAATCTGCCTACTTAGTATATAGTAAATTTGGATGTAACATGGAGCTTTCACCAATGAAAAGTGAGCAGCATGTAAAAGTGTGTTAGAAAATACATAAAAATGAGCCCAAATAATTTCAAAGGGAGGAAGAAGAAATTACCTACATGAGCACCACATTTGTCGTGGCAAACGACTCAAAATGCTGACAGCTTGCAATAACACACCTACCGCAAACAGTGGAATGAAAACACCAACTTTACAACCCAGAGGAACCAGGAAATGCTGAGAATAACAGCAGGAAAAGGGGTAGAAGCTACAATAGGTGTGGACAGCAGTTTCATAATATCATATTATCACTAATGAATTTTTTTTCTGACTAGAAGAATAATTGTTTTTTTCTGCAGTAATACAATCAGGATTAATAATTCAAGTATTAAGGATGAAATTGGATTAGTTTTCAATTTTGCTATCAATAAATTCTTGGCTCTATATTTAAGGTGAGCTTCTCTGCCCATAAACAAGATTTTGAGTATAGTGTTATAACACTAGGGTTTGTCATTATTTCCAAAAGAAGTTGGTTTTAGAAACTAAAACAACTTTCCTGAGCAGAGCAAATGAAGTCTCCACTTTTCCTGCAAGCAGCAGAAAGTTGCAATTTAATCTTCTGCTTGCCCATGGAGAGGACCCATTTTTTGTATGCTTTTTTTGGGGTCTTTTGGAATGAAAAATGCTACATTACGGTAAAACATTCTCCGAATGTAACTCTCTGAACTAACACCAGCATTCATGAATCTCCTCCTGCCCACAGCACAAAGTCTGACACAGTTGTCAGACTCCCTTACCTTAAGAGAAACCCAAGGTAGGAACTGCAGGATAATTTCAGGTCAGCAGTTAGGTGTATGAACAGAGAGATGGGTAGAAGGTCACAATGTGCCTAAATGGGATATAAAGCTCCCCATGCAGTGCTTATAGATTCTCATTTGTAAGTGAAATATCCTCAGCCTGTTCTACAGAAAAACCCCAAACAAATGAAAACACCCAAATGATATAATCAAATTCTCCATATTGAATACAAAAGCATATGTGTAGAAGAAAACAAACAGCAGCAAAACCCCATCAGAACAAAATGCTCAAAATATATACACTCTTCTCCTGTGTGGAGGATGCAAGAAGAAGGAAGCACATATAGCAGATGTTAGTTTTGTCACTTACTCTGCTACTGGAAAAAAATTGTGGACAATAAAGGCAATTTAATGTTGCAAACCCAGCAAAAATGTGTTGAGATGTGTAAAAAGTAGTACTGTGTGCCAGAAAGAAGCACGAATTTTTCCATCTGCTCAGCACTGGGGAGCTCCAGCTGTATTACAGCACCTGATTCCCACCCACAGCATTGAAAGCAAAGAGCTATTGGAGCAGCAGATATCTAAAGCTTATGGTCTTGAGCAAACCTGTGTAACAAATGAACACAGGGCTATTGCAGACAAAAAGATTGTTTATGTGTCACTGTCACAGTGGACAAGGCCAAGAAGAGATGGGCTTCAGTGAAGGGAAGTATTCTCATCAGAGATGAGACCAAATTTGCTACTAGCAGGATAGCTTCTGTAGTGTAGTAGATTGCTGGGAGATCGCAGGGACTGTATCTCCAACACTCTTGAAGCAAAAATAAGCAATACTGGAAATTATACAACTAGGAAGGAGGGACTTGAGAACATCTGGAGAACCCTTCCCCTGCAGATTTCATCATAAGCTCAAATCCAGTGATATATGCAGAACAGAAAGGGGACCTAAACGCTTTTGCATAGTCTTCCAGTATTTTTCAGCTCCATGGTGCTCATTAATCGCCTTGAAGTTCACTAGATACCCAAACCCTATTTTGTTTTCTGTGCCAAAAAACAAGAGATGGGAAAGAGTTCCCTAGCTTAGATTCCAGTCTCAAACGCCTGACATACAAGATCCTTCATTACACTGGATTTTGTGCTGATAGCTAGAGATATAGGATGTAACTGCAAAATCACATCTGCCCTCCTTACTGCAGAGAAAAAGATGAAAATGGTGTGGCTGGTATTTGCTTCCCTAGCTGGTCATACTCTCTTTTGGCAACACAATGTAAGGAAAGGGGACAGGAAAATAATTACTATCTCAACTTGGGGAAGGTTTAAAACAGAACAAGAACAGCAGAAATAGATACTCAAATCTAATCGGTTTGAGACTACCTGCAACGTGGCCGCCATAAAAAAATACCTGCTCCAGTTACAGCTCCACCATTCTCACTAGTGAATTAACAACTCTTTCTTAGAAGTCCCGCAGGGACAAACTGCTCCTTCCACTGCAGGGGTTTCAGATGAAAATCATGCTTTTTCACAAATCTCAACTATTACTTCATCATTTTCCTGAATTGTCTGGCAGAGAGGTATTTAAATTCTGAAGCAGCTAGGAAATAAAGAAAGCAGATTGATTCACATTCTGTTCCACTACTCTCTTTGCCAAAATGATTTTTATCAGACAGAAGAGGAAAAAAATAAATCCAAAAAATAACAAAAAAAAAAACAAAAAACCACAAACCCTAAAAAACCCTGAAAAAAAACAATCTGAGCCTGATAATTCTCTTGTCAATTTCAAACCATAAAAAATTTTTATGGCTTGCTTACAATATAAACCCTTAGAAATAGGATTTACAGAAGAAATCATGCCAGAACTCCTAGGGCATATTATCCACTTGTTCCTCACATGAAATTAGTGCAAAATATCACTCTTTCATAGGCCACAAACATTGCCAACAAATAAGACTGGCAGTAGTCGCACACTGTCTGGGATTTTTATACTCATTTTTTCCTATGGAAACACAATTGCTTCATGTGGTTTTAAGGCTCCAAATTTTATTCCATCTAATCTCTGCATTGTCTTGTTTAGCTTGTTTACCACTTCCAGGGAGCACCTGCTATGTTCCTAGGCTGCCACAAGGCAAAGAAAACATACCTTCACGAGTGGTTAGAGCCATCTGATGTGTTCCCTAGCTGCTTGTTTCACTAGTTACACATAGCCTTATCTCTCCCACTTAGCAGTCACTATTTATCCCTTCCTTGCTTGTTCCCAACTTGTTGCTGAGCTTCTGCTATTATTATAAATGCCAACCAAAGAGACTGAATGTAGCTGTGTGCCACCTCATTCTGTCAGAGAGGACGGACAGTGTCCTCAGAGCCCACTTGCCAATCTTCAGTATAGATGGCAAGGGAAATTTCCAATTGGATCCTGGGTGTTCCAGTGCGTACGTTTTGCTGAATAGCCTTGAAGAGATGGGATTTAAATTGTATTGAGGGTATTAGTCTAAAGTGAATGAAGTGGAGGGTGTACTTCTCATTTATATCCCAAGAGTGATAATGTGAGAGTGTGATTTTTCTTTTTTTCTAAGGCAAAGAAAACGGGAAACCAACATGGAATTCAGACACATGAGAAATAGTTTATGAATTTAGATGATAGTTCAGCAGCAATATATTGTACATCTGTTCATTCATTTTAATAAAGCAGGGGAACGACACACTGATTTTTTTTTTTTTGAGAATGCTAGTATTTTTAAATTATGATCCTATATTAGTAGCATTTGCAATGCCACCCATACTTTATGAACTTAAGAAAAATAAGTTTATGGAATCAGTGAACTTCAACCTGTGGTCTGGACTCTGGGTATTTAAAAGTGAGTAAGATGCTTCCTGAATACTTACTTACAAATAACTCCAGTAAAGACACTGTAACAGCTTTATGGATAACTAGCTGTGTAAATGTTCACAGACCACGCTTATTATTTCTGAATAAATAATTCAGATGTGCAATATGTAGCTGAATGCATTTTTTTCTGCTGACTAGTACCTAGAGTTTGCATTTATAGGCAACTACAGTCTAGTACTTCCCTTTGAAAATAGTTTTTTAAAGAAACAAACTAGATGCTTTTCTTGATGTGTGTATGCATGGCAACACATTGTACCTTCTGCTGCACTCAGGCAGGATTATTACCTTTCTCTTGCTTCTCCCATAACACAAAGACAAGAAATGAGAAAAGTTGTGAGTTGAATACAATCACTTCATTGTTTCTATTTGACCGTTATTTACAAAGATGACATACAAATTTAAGAAATAAATGAGAATGCAGGGGATGTCACATTTTAAAAGCTTATGTTTTGAATTTGCAAACAGATCACCACAGGAAATAATGAATTAAGAGTTCTATAATAGCTGTCATGTTTCCTTTTAAAGCACAATAAGTAAGATAATTAAAATTCCCTTTTAATTGATTGCATTAGAGCAATTATTGCTGGAATAAGAGAATCCAAAACTGATTAGATGGTCACATATCGCCTCATTGATCAACTGAGGTAATCCTCATTCAAGAAAACAAAAAAAGAGGCAACCCTGACATCACTGAATAGAGGTGAAGTTCAGTTGAAATCAGGTGTTAGAATCTGAAGACGTTTCTTTGTAATCTACCCTACACTCTTTCCCGCTAACATGCCAAATGACTACCTGCTTAAATATTTAATCTTCCTAAAGCAAAGACTTCACAGAGGCTATGCTGGAACCCAGTGTTTCTAAAAGAGGTACCTTATTGCTAACATCTATATCTACATCTACCAGCATGTGAGTGTGCTTGTGTGCTCTGTATTGCTCACTCCAGATTCAGCAGGCAGTCCAAAAACAATCTCAACAGGCAGTCTAGGTAAACAAGACTTATTGTAATTTGGTTTTCTCATGAATACAGAACAACTGAAGAAAAGAAATACCTCTGGGACACAGAAGACCCCTAGGCAAACACTTACCATCGATGGAAACTGTACAGATTTATTGATTGGAACTGCATTTTAATCAGATGGCTGGAGGAAAGAAAACAGTTCCTAGAGACTGCCAGTCAGCCCCAGCAAGGGGCACGATAAAACTGTTTCTGCCATTGATATCAGGCAGTGGCTATGTGAGAGTAAAAGGACATTAAAGAGTTCAATACCTGCAGGCAAAGTTGAATTTATTTACTCATGGCTTCGATTATTATTTAAGATAGAAAACTTGAAAAGGTTAGAGCTGCTAACTTAGAAAGCATGCTTTTCGTTTGTCTTCAAACATACATTTTTTTCTTAGTTTAGTTCAACACTGAATCAATCAGGTACAGTGGCCTCTGTTTTCAAGTACTAGCTGTATTATTTTCAAATAGATAAGTAAAATCAAATCGAATTTCATTTTGTGTTAATTCATATTAGAAAATGCAATTTTAAGACAGTAAAACATCTGGTCCTCAGTTTAGGTAGGCAAACACCTGTGTGCATGTGTTTCTATGCATATAGATATGAATGTGTATAAAATAAGATTTACATTATAGGATAGTCCTACATACACATTTCCATGCAGCGCTTTGGATGGAAGCCACATCTTGGGTAGAGACATCTAAGAATATCAATACTATAGATAAATCTTTTTCCTTTATATTATCTCAGCAAAAGACAATTGTTGGTTTAAATTTAGGTTTATTTAGCAGGATTGATTTTTCCTATGTATCTTTTGAAAAGTTTCTCACATAACTCCTTAGATTTTTCAAACTTTTCTTTTTTAACTAAAAGACTGTTTTCAACCCTTTAAACTTGTTGAGGACAGCAGCACTCTCCTTACCATCCATCTTCTAAATGAAGAAAAATCATTGATCTAAGAATATCTGACAGTACTACATAACGTATGTGCACTGCTGGCCTCTGTGACTGAAGGTGGTCAAAACAAATGAGCTGAGGAGGAGGAAATAAAGCATAAAAGAAAAAAATGAGATGATGTGTGACAGCAGACAGTAATGGTACTCGGTTTATAGAAGGCAGGCAAAGAGTGCTCATAGACTTTTTCGAGCCATAGCAGACAGTTTAAGTAAGTCATGAAACCAGGATGGTGGTTCCTAAGGGAAGGAGACGTGGAGGGCATGAAGAAGAATTCACTGGCGGACAGCATCAAGGAATGGAAAAAGGACGATCTACAAGAAATAATACTGAAGGAGGGAAAACATGGAACAGAAGGGCAACCATGAGACGAAAATGGTCAGAAACGTAGTTTTTTATGAAAAACTAGAAGAGTTTTCCATATAAAAGGACAGTGGAGAAAGTGATGAACATAAGAACAGAGAGAAAGGGACATCACACTCAGCAGAAAGGATTCAATGGATATATCGCTGAAATTAGTCTCAGTGAAGTGGGACCTGGAAATGAGAGCAGAGGTGCATTTAAGGGACACTGAGTGTTTAGGCTCTGTGAGTCAAATGACAGGCTCAAGGATTTTGGAGAATAAGTTAAAAATAAGTTAATTATTAAAATTCAGAGAAGGTTCCTACAAGTTGTTGACTAACTCCTAAGTTTGAAAGGGAGAAAAACCAAAGTGTAAGAGTATTGTTTGGTTGGTTGATGAAGCAGGAGGAAGGGATTTTGAAGGATAACACAAAAAGACAACAATATATTTCAGTGCTGGGCAAATTAAGTATCAAGAAGACTAGACAAGCAAGTAGCTGGAAAAACCTTCCACAGTATGCAGAGAAGTGAAGAAATATATCTCTATAAAAGCTGCATCAAGCTATGTGGAAGAGGAGAACAGGAGTTAGAACACAAATGAAGAAGGACCGGCCATACAGCAACAGTGTTGGAGGCAAATGTGGTCAGGTAACTAACTGGGATTCAGGGATTTTTCATAGTGATCAAAGTCTAGACTGGGAAAGCGAGGATAACATTGAGACTCTGTAGTGGTGGGATTATACTTTTTGTTGTGACATATGGACTGGGAGCACAGGGGAGAACATTTGTAAAAACAGATAAATATTAAGTGACTGTTAGACAGCTGGTTAGAGAAACGGCTACCCTTTAAGAAAACAAGCATCTGGGACTGTAAGGCAAACAAGTCCTGGAAATAAGCCAAAGTAGAAAGTACAAGTATATGTATAAATTACAGTCCTGAACCATTTTCTTCAAAAGAGACTGTAACTGCAAAGTTCTGTATGAATCCCCTAATCTGTTGTGTTTATTTTTTCTCTTAAATGCCTCAACACTGTTTTTACTCCAGTAAGTTCAAGAGATGATCAACCCTACAGTATTTTATTGCTTTCCAAATGAGTCTCCTTCATAATACTTACTAACAATTTTGCTTGAATAAAGTAAAGCTTCTTTTAGAATGGTGATTTTTATCGGTTCACTATTTTACTGTTTCAGAGCAGAAGGAAAAAGGATATTTTGTCTAAATAATCCTGACATTTTGATTCGTATGCACAGATGGTTAGCAAATTTTGTAGTAGACAAATCAGTTTTAGTGTTGCTGACAAAAATCTTAAAATCTCACTTGTCAGTGAAGAAATTGATAAACTGATCACAAAACTCATTCCACTTTAGTGGAAGGACCTAAGCAGTCGTATAACTATTATTTTTGTATGAATATACTTCAGCTTTATAAATCCCTTCTGCTCATATAAACTGCAACCATGATACCAGCTCGCACATATTGTATAATTGCTATTAAACAGGGTTTTGTCTGAAGCAAATTGAATATGTGAAGATCCATAGTGTGTTATCTTGTTTAATCCTACTTTAAAAATAGAACTCCTACAGATGCTAGTGGCATATTAACAGTGTGGGTTTCTTAACTCATGGGATTAGAGTGATACTTTGCTACACATCTAACAGTTCCTCTATTTATTACTCCTTAAATCATCTGTGCTGTGTCAGAAAAGGAGATTTAGAGTTCTTGGTGTTTCTGTTAAGATTCCACATTCTACATGCAAGGAACTGTAACCCTTTATGTACATAAAAGTCCCTTCAAGCCACAGAAAATACTTGCTGGTTGCACCATAAAAGTAATTCCTGGTCATCTACTCCCCAGTGCCTGCCCTCCAATTTACAAACTGGTAAGGCTGAATGAAATAACAATGATTTAGGAGCCACTCTGCAATGAATACCCTGCATGGAAACCACAGTGTTTCTACACAGAGCTTAGGATTTCACTCAACTGGATGTTACATAGTCAAATGAGGTCTCCCAATTCAGAAACCATAAAGTAATTTGACAAAACAGACTGATGCATTCTATCGCATCTTGACCTGAAAATAATTGCGTGAAGTTTCTTTGAAGTTTGCGTTTCACCTGCCTGCACTCAACATTGAAGGTGGAACTCCTTGGACAGTTAACAAAGTACAACATGCTATAAACTACTCTCAGAGAAGAATAAAATAGTAAATTTCCAGAGGAAAAGAAAATTAATTTCTCAGGCAATAGACTCCAATTTTAATATTTGTATTAAAATTGAAATCTCTAGAAAGCACTGCTAATTTGATTTGAAGGCAACTGCAAAAGTCCAGCTGGAGAGAACATATTTAACTGGAAAATCACATTGCCATTCCTAGCAAAGACTGCTAATAATTATGTTTATCCACCTTCCCTGAATAAGTGGTCCAAGAGTAGACCTGGAGATATTACATTATCTTTGTTTAGCTTGTGCTTCTCTCAAGAGCCTTTGTTTGAACTTTCCTTCCTTCCTCTTTAATTTCTATTATCAAGTTACTTGACCACATGCATTTGTGCTAGATGTAGTCAAAAGTCTTACTGCTATTGTTTGCTTTGTAATTCTGACCTCAATATCTATCGTAAAGCTCACACGTCATAGACCACATTGAGGAAGCATGTTAACCTTCATTTCTTGTAGAAGAGGGAAATAAATTGTGGGGTTTTGTGGCTTTTTTGTTGCTCACAGTGCTTGGATATTTGCTGTTAGCAGAAGCAGATGGAATAAGTCTTCAGAGGATAGTTAGCATTGGAATGGTTTTGTGGTGAGAATTCACCAGCTGTAGTGAGAATTGCTGTTATTGCCACCGAGTTTGCTGCTGACCTTTCAAGCATAACCTAAGGGTTACAAAAGGACTCACACAGAGGTCTGCATCAGGACTGCTCTGATCACAACAAATCAAGGAGACTAAATAAAAGGTAGGAAAGGAACACTGGAAACCAAAAAATAGAAAAGAAAAGGACCAGCAAAAATATAAGTTTACGATGTGAGCTGACTTCAAGAACAAGAATGCTGGGAAAAAAGAATCAGATCTGGAAAACCAGTGAAGTGGCTTTGTGTTCCTCCCCAGTTTCACCCTAGAGTGATAATTTCTATTCACAGAACTTTTCCTTTACCTATACAAGTGTTTCTTTCTGATTATGAAGCAGGCATTCTGTTTTATGTACCACCGAAATGTGTTTATCTGGAGATTAAGTAGACAACTTCATGTATTTCATGACCTTGGTGGAGAGAAACAAAGCAATGAACTCACCCTTCACAAGCAAAGACAAATGTAGAAGTCCGCTGCCTACTGCTATGCAGTGCATCCAGCTCTAATTATGTGATAAGTGGATGGGCTCAGTGTTAAACATATTTTGCAAAAGTTCTTGAACAAAGTGCTTACACTGGTTATGCAGATAGCTTGCTGAAAGCCACATGAATACAAATTATCATGCATACCATACGAATCTGGATGAGTACAGGAAACACTGGTCTTCCAAACCCTGTCTTTTTGCTGAAGAGCCCTCTATTTCAGTCAGTGCACAGAATAAGCATGTTTGTTTTATTTCCTTGCTCTAAAGTTATTCTATTTTTACTTGTGAAGCTAAAGCAAAGCGCTTGTTTTTAAGGTTGTCGGTAATTCAACCCTGAGTGATGCTGAGCATTTTGCATCACACAAAAAAAATCAAACCAGCTAATTCTGATAAGAACTGACATGCAATATTGAAGAAAAAAAAAAAGTAACAAAAAAGGTAATTTCATTAGCCAGATTGTTTAAATAAGTCTTCCAGATTTCCTTAGCTTAGTATCACCACAATACCATTCAGAAATATTAACAAACATTCTTCTTGATCACGGGCATTTTTCCAAGTTACTTGAAAGTAGTTAGGTTAAGACAACAGAGACACATTTGGAATTCTAATCCTTGAACACATTTCCATTATTTTCCATGACCAAAGAAATTAAATTCTGCCTTTCAGGTGTGAAAAATATACCAGCTAATGTCTTCCATTTGTTTCCAAGAGGCTTTTGGGCACCTGGAGTTTCAGATAAGTCAAGTGTGTTAGTGAACTGCTGCAAGGGTATGAAGTGGAAGTAAAGCTGAGTGAAAAGGTCAGTGAAAATATTTACCTAGTGTAGGGGGCTTCTGAAGGTTAAGATATGCTTTAGGAGCCTTCCCATCTGTATTTACAGATTTAGAAAAAAAGTAAAGAAGGCCAAAGAGCTCATCTCTGATGATCCCCAGCCATCCTGAAGCTGCCAAAGTTTACTAACATCTGTAGAGGCTTTGCCCTGCTCTGTTGAGTCTCTGTATGAATTCTGCATGAATTCTGCTTTCTCTGCATGTAAATGGTCTCACAGTCAAAAAAATGGGAGCCAAATGGAAATTCCAGTGTGCATTTTGTTCATGTGATTTTGCTGAAATGGTTTTATTCATCCCACAAAACTCTTTCTCATGAAAAAAGCAGTACTGGAGTCGGTTTGCTCTGATTTGAACAGGCTGCTAGAATTTAAGAGTGGCTCCCATAACATTTAGGCCATAGTACAGCTCTATTTCTCAACTGTTAACCTGGCAACAGCTCCTTCTCATCTATTCAGATCTGCTGATTGCTGCTCAGGTACCTCAGCTCAGTCATTTGGCCTTCTGATATCCAGCATGAGAGAATGGTACACGAAATAGGATAAAGCCAGCTCAGGTTGTTCTCACCACCTTCCTGAGTGACACCGGCAGCTCCTGTCTTTGCCTCTATTCAGTCTGGATGACTCAGTGACTTCCCTCCCAGCAGGGAAGTCAATCAGGATCATGGTTCCTCGGCCATGATCCTGAACTGTGTGTTAGTCAAAGGACAGCACTCTTTACTCAGTTTAGGACAATATGATCCTCCCTAGTGATTTCCCCAAATCAGATATAAGGGTCTAGAGAATCATAAGACATTAACAGAATTAGTGTCCAAAGATAGGGTCCTGATCACTGGCAAGACCCACAGAGAATGGAATAAAGTTAAATAGGAGTCCCAAAGGGCAACATTTTCACTGAAAGACAAGGTAAGAGGGACCAGGGCTGATGTTCAGATCACTGAAGGGAAGGTGAGATTTATTGGTTTTAAATGTGAAAACTGAATGGACAGATCTGGTCTGGTTGGTAAGGTGTCTAGCATGGAAAATAACAATATCATGTCTGAGAGAGACATTTTTGTAAAAGAATTATGGCAAAGGTGGCCAGGAGGAACCTAAAAAGCGCTTTATATGAGTACTTGGTCCTCAACATGATTTAGCCAATACCAAAAATCAAGACAGGGAGTCGCAAAGCTACAAGCATGTTTCTCCACAACCTGAGCTGCAAAATAAATCTCTCCAGATGGTACTCTGAAAGCCTCATATCTTCTTTGAACCATGAGCTGATGGAGATACATATTGTACCCCAGGGGCTGTCTTACCCCAGAGGGTGACATAACTGTATCAGAAGACAGTGCTGGAAGCCATCATAAACCATGATGACAAGCAACCTATTCACTTTTAGGTCTCTATAGGAATTGATGAATCATTTCTTAAAGTATATGTTAGTCATTTATTACTCTTTTATAAACCATTTAACAGGAGGTATTCAAAATGTGAGGAAATCATATTTTAGACTGAAGACTTGCCGCACTAGTACAGCTCAGGTATAACTCTGCTGATGTTTTTTCTGTTCACAGGAGGCAAGCTTCCTTGTTTAACTGGAAAATTAATTTCTAAGAACATATGTTCAAAGAAATCTAAACTAGGAAAAATATTTTCCTAATTTTACTCTCACTGATGTGAAAAAAATTCTTTCTATTTTACATTGCTTTGTCCCAGAAATGGATGACATTGAAGGTGACACTGGAAGTGGCAAAAAGAGGAATTGTCTCATGAATGAGACTATTCTCTGGCCTAAAGAAGGCCCTCTTTCTTAAGTGCACTCTGACAAGTCCCACTACTTTTCAGTGTTCCACTACTTTCAGGGATGTACTGTTGTCCCAAATCTGTGATGAAGGACAGATGTGAGAACTAAGTGGACTGTAGAAAAATCATCCCCTTAAATCACAACATTGCATTCTTCTCTCAAGTGTCTGAAATCATTTATTAAGGAAAGACAATATATATGATATTAAGGGAAAATAATGTATTACTATAGAGCAGCAACGGAAGCTTCTTCCTTGGGAATAGATACTTTAAAAAATCAGGACAGAAGCCAGAAGACAAATATACTCAGTGGACTCCCAGTTTTGAGCATGTACGCTACATTCAGGAATGATGCAAGACCAGGAGAAGGAATCGCTGGACTGATTTTTTACAGGAGGAAGGGTAGACAAGAATGGGTCAAATCCATACCATTGTTATGTTGAAACAATGTTTTTTTTCCTCCACTGTGTTTTAGGGAAGATCTGCGCAGAACCATGACTACAGGAACAGATACAAGAGAAGGACTTGCCAGCTTGTGGCTTCTAGCAGATGCTACAGTTAATTTTTCGTCACACTTCAACTACAGTGTCACTATGGTGAAAGTGAAGTAACTCTGGTTACTTCAACCACGGTAACTGCTATGTAATACCAACTATATAGTTAATACAGTCTATTAATTGTAGACTAAAATGACTGTTTTACAGTCATACTACACTGCTGTGGTCAGTCACTGATTGTTAAAGTGACACTAGAAAGTAATTCTCATGTTTCTTAATGTGCTAGGTATAAAAACAATACTTTGCACCATTAGCGTTCACTCACTCTAACTCGTTTCCACACAGTTTAAATATCCTGCAGTACATAAACCAGGTATCAGATTTTCTAGAATGATCAATTCCTATTCATTGCTTTGCTTCATTTGTTATTTTGCACATAAGTAATCCCTTGCTGCTGAAAAAAAAGCTGAACCTAAGGCTTGAAATTGCTGGAAAGGAAATGTCAAGTTGCTCTTGTGATACAATATACATGCTGTATTCAGTAATAATCCACAAAATTAATTTAAAAATTCTTTTATATTATAGAAATAAGGTTATACATTTTAAATAGAGGTCACTAACTTTACAAGTATCTCTATTTTCATTCTTTATAGTTTAAATCTGGCACGATATCCCAGCTACTGTGACCTTTTAAAGGTAGACCTTGTTACCTGGGATTTTTGGAGGAGCTTTTAAAACATTGCTCTTTTAGGCATTAGAGATTAAATTATTTAAACCCCCAGAGGAAACAGGGTACTGTTTGCATGTCTGAATTGATTTTTGCTCTGTTCAGAGCCTATTATGAACAGGAAGGAAAGGTTGGAACTAGATGATCTTAAGGTCCTTTCCAACCTTAACTACCCTATGATTCTGTGGTCCTATATACACATGAAATAGAACAAGTCAAAAGTGCGTAGCACGATGGGACAGGAACAAAATAGTTTACTGGGCTGAATCCCATAAAGCAGGGTCTCATACGTTAACCCATCAAAGTACCTGACAGGTACTTATAACCTCAAGGGCTTAAACTATTTCTCTGAAGTTAATGGAAGTGCTTTGTTGGATCTCAGCCAGGTTGCTCAGCTTCTTCTGTGATTATGCTCTGACACACCATCAACAAATTTTTCCCTAAGCACGAAGGCCATAACTGCACCCGAATGACATGGGTGTAGAGTGCAGGTTAAAAAATAGCAGATGGAAAAATAGGTTCACTAGGTAACTGCCCCCTTTTCCAACAAGGTATACATAAACCCAGTTGAAGCTATTGAAAAACTGCTTACAGCAACAAAGGATCATTTAGACCTCTCGGAAAACATTAAATAAAGCCATTAATGAACATTTTTAATAGGTATGTAAGGGCCTGACATCCCAGGAGTAAAATATAGTAAATGGAAGTACACAGAAGTGTATCACTGCTTAGGGGTAAATCTATAAGCTTGTTTCTGGATAAACAAAAAGGAAGAGATTGGTCAAGTGGCAAAAGATAAAACTCATCTTCAACGGACAGAGCCATGCTCACACATGGCTGAGGTTGCCTTGCACTGAGAAACCAAAGAAATATCTGCTAACATATATAAAACTTCCTGGAAATAGAAATGTGAAAAATTTCAATTTTGGAAAAAGCTATGAAAAAGATCATTAAACTTCTGCCTTTATGTTAACATTATTAAAATAATACATGTATTTATTAAGAAACATATAGCAATGCATTCTGCATTCTACAAATCACCATCTAGTGCACAGTCTAGGGTATCCAGTCTTGCACACATATGCTGCCGTGACTATTGAACACATCCAGCTTTCATAACTTCACTGGCTTTCACTGTGTCAGGTCAGGAATGTATTTAACCCCTGCACTTACAGAGGAAGAGAACACATTGAAAACTTGGCTTAATTAAGCTTCATCAACAATATATGACAAATGAAGGCAGAGCTATTTTAGGTGGAAATTGTGCTGTCAGAAGAAAACATAGGTCAGTAAGTAAGCATTTGTTTTATAAAAGGCAAAAATGCATTGAGAAAAAGTAACCTTAAATAGAAGAAAGACAGCTGGGAAAACATGTCCATAGCATAAGACCCCAATCCTAAAGCAGCCAATCTCAAATTAATAAAAGAGGTTGCACTCTGAAATCAAACCTTCAGATTTAATAAATTTGAGCTTTCTACTTCAAAAGTTATCTTGTAGGATATGTCTTTTTCTTTCAAGTCTTATTCAAATCAGAAGTATTGCATCGTGTGGTATACAACTGGTATTTTAACACAACTAAATACATAAAGCAGTAAGCCAAATAAAGTGGCATTAGCTCTATTAATACACACTCTTCCTCCTCTTACACTTCTTATTTTAAATAGAGCATATGTTTCTAAAGGGGCCTGGCACCATATGTCTAAAGACAGATTTTTCCTGCCTTATTCATGGAGTAAGAATATCCCTTAGCAAAGCAGAGGGAAGATTTCTGAGGTCATTAACATCTCTAAATAGTGAAAAGTTCAAAAACATGTCACGATGCATTAAAAAAAAAGAAAAAGAAGAAAGATGTCTCTATGGGAAAATTTGCATGTGATATAAAGTGCAAGAAAGCAACATAATGCTATCTCTTCACACCTGCTATTTTATTTCTATACTGAGACCACCAGACTTTCAAGGGTACAGAGTACCTTTTACTGTCTGAATTTCCACAGAAATAGATACTGCCTAGGCAGGCCCATAAGTTTTTTATCATACTTGCCCAAATTACCAAACTATTAAGTCAAACAGAACATACTATTATAGAAATATTTCTTCTCCAGAAGAAATCTCAGTGTCTGGAAATTCAAGTAGGCATGACTCTGATTGACATGAATTGCTATTAATATTGCTAATACAATCATTTCCTATTTCTAAACTGACTGAGTTTTCTTTTACATTTCATTTTACATTTCCTTTTACATTTATTTTACATTTTACATTTACATTTCCTTTACGTTTTTACATGTAAAAGAGGGCTAAAAAAAAAAAATAAAAAAAAAAAGAAAAAACAATGTTTTGAGCATATTTTAAATATTGATTGTCAGGAAACAGCTTGCAGAGTATTAAATGCTTGATTGAAAGGGTAATTCTAAGAGAATTAATAGTTTGATAAAAGCCACTTAGTTATCACTTAGGGACATAAAAGGTTTGAATCAGGCTCTCCATGGTACTTTCTAGGTGACTGAAATGTTCTCGCCAAATCATTTACTTAAGTAATCACAGCAATTACCAATGATTAATGAAAAATAATATTCTTGTTGGCAAAAATTGTCATGGTTTCTTGTTTCTTCTTCTTTTTTTCTAAACAAAAAAAATCCAAAACAAACAAACACAAAACAAAACCAAAAAAAAAAGCCCCCCAAACCCTTTTTTAAATCTGCTTATCCACTTTGCATTTATAAAGTAAATAATTATTGAGGTAAAATTGCAGTAATTTGTTTCAAAGCTATCTGTTGTCAAATTGCTAAAATTAGGCTAGAAAAGAAAAATGAAACAAGGTGAAAACATACCTTAAGGAGAAGCTCAAAACTTCTACAGCAATGGTCTTTCCTTTTCTTCTTCTAAAACTACCTTAAAATCAGCATCCCTCAAGCTTACTTCTCATCTTTTGGGAATATTCCTTAAAATCTGCAGAGCCTCAGGAAACTTCTACAGCAAAATCCAAACTAGCTGTTATTAGGTAAAACTTTTGACACTGCCTCATCCTCTCCAGATACCAGAGGCAAAAAGAAACAATTAAAAAAATCAGATTAATAATAAATGTAGGAGAAGCAAGAGAGCAGTGTGAGAAGGGCAGGAAATTTGGTAGATGCTTTGCCTCAAACCAGAAACATTGCTATAGCACCATTATGCTCTCCTGCAGGCAGTGAATATCTTTTGGTTTGGGTTTAAGCTGCTTTTTCTTTTTTCCAGACTTTTCAGTATTCAGTGGAATTCAACTTGCACGGGAAAAGACTTTCCTTGCAAATTCCACCTGGAGGTTAAATGTAGAGTTTATAGGACTAGAGTTTCATTACAGAACTGACAAGACTAGCTGTCTCACAGGTGAACCACTGAATCCAGGACAAAACATGTTGCTTTCATCCATGTTTCTGACCATCAAAAGGCTTAAGCTGGAATGTAGGCAAGAGGGAGCTTTGAAATTTATTAACGTAAAAAAAGAAAAGAGCAGCTCCAGGAAAGTCTGTCACATCGAGCTAAAAAGATGTCTTTAAGTATTGTCTTCCATTAAGGAATAGTTTTATATTTAGAAATAAACCAATTAGAATTACATAACACCATTTTGTAGAACACAGATGGTAAACTCTTACCTCCTTCTTGGTAAATTCTGGTGCATGATCATTTTTGTCATCAATAACAATAGTGGCAGTTGCTGTACCAGACAGTCCCACATCATGGCCACCCAAATCCTTAGCTTCAATAACTAGTTCATATTGTGGAGTTTCCATTGTCTGAAAAAGAACCAAACCAAACCAACCAAACAGACAAACACAGAAAAAGAAAGGTTAAAAAACTCAACCCACAGCAGATTACAATCTACTTTTAAATAATAAATACATTAAAATAATAAATAAATAGTCTAAAACTTAATTTTACATGCTCAAACATAGCATAGAAAGAGATCATGGTTATCACAGTGTTTTACCAAATCAGAAACACAGCTTTCTATGGGCTTCAGCTGACACAATGGAAACCTTAGCTGGAATACAGTATGAAGGTATACTATAATACTGGTAAACAGTACATAATCTATCCTGTTATTTAAGGAGATTATGAAAGAGGAAAGAAATTAATATATACCTGCACTTAAAGTAAACTTACACTTCAGTGCACCAAAATTTAGCAGCTTGCTTCTTCAGTGTTAGGATAAGTATACAGTTAAATACTAATGTCACAATCTACATATACATTCACTTGATTTTATTAAATCACATTAATTCTGTTTACTAGCATTTAGAATGGTAATCTAAGTTTGCTTCACTGTAAGAAACAAGAAAGCAGTTTCTAAAATCGGTAGACTGCCTGTTATTGTACAAAGCAAATATGTGTAATAAAAGTAATGATTTACATCTATGATATCCAATTCCTATGGCATGGTTACTTATCTAACTGCCTACCTAATGTAGAACCACAAAGCACAGGTCCATTGTAAAAGCTATACTTAATTTCCCTCCACTGAAAGACACCTAAAACTCGGAAAAAAACAATTGTGGCTACTGTTCTGCAAAGGGAATGTGACAGCATTTCTTATTCGCCTCTTTCATCAGGCATGAAAGCACATCTGTTTGCAAGCTGGACAACGGGTTAGTAATACATCCCATCAAAGGGAGCTGTGATCAGAATCAGAACCTGCTCCTATGGAACTCAGAGAGAATTTTGACACGGATTTCACTGGAGACAAGACTGGGCAATTAATTAAAATGAATATTGTCGCCATTAGTATGGCTGCCTTGTAAGGAACCATCTGCCCAAAGGCCATATATGCTGCATCACCAGTGGAGGACACAGGTAAGAAAGTGCTGCAGACACCTTTAAAATTACATGGTAAGAATGTCAGGTGTGCTCAGGAATGTTTTTTCAAACACTTAAAAATAAAGCCTGGATCGCAGGGGCAAAGCAGCATAGTGATGCCTGAAAGGGTGGTTAGGGCACCACTGCTAGAGGGCTAATTGAACCTCAGACCAGCTCTAGTGGCTAACTGTGCTTATAAGAACCAAGGTCACACATCTTAGACACACATTCTCTGTCCTTTATCTAATGCTTTTCCAGAGAATACACATGCAGCAACAAAACTGGTGTGAAACTCCATATATCAGCACAATGATCTCTGTCTACCACCCATAGATAAAGCAGAATCAAGGAAGCTGAAGTAGGGCTTATCCTAGCAGAGAACATAGAATGTTTTGGGTTGGAAGGGACCTTTAAATGTGATCTAGCTGACCCTGCCCTGCAATGAGCAATGACATCTTCAACTATACCAGGTTGTTCAGAGAGCTCCATCCAACTTGCCCTTGAATGTTCCCTTGGATGAGTTATTTACCAACTCTCTGGGCAACCTGTTCCACTGTCTCACCACTCTCATCATAAAAAAATTTCCTCCATATACCTAGTCTGAACCTACCCTGTTTTACTTGAAAACCATTACTCTTTGTCCGACCACAAGGGGCTCTATTAAACAATCTGTCCCCATCTAAAGCCTCCTCCAAGTACTGAAAAGCCACAATAAGTCTTCCTGGAGCCTTCTCTGTGCTGAACAGCCCCAGCTCTCTCAGCCTTTTCTTATAGGAGAGGTGCTTCAGCCCTTTGACCATTTCTGTGGCCTTCCTCAGGACTCGCTTGAACAGGTCCAGAGGAGCACATGTGGTAAGGAGATCCTAATTCCGTAGTACTTGGTTCCTGAAGCAGTTTTAGGCCACGAGAGAAGCAACCGTGTAACATGTTCGTCAGATCACCTACTACAAAGTTATTCATTTGAATGTATAATCCACGAGTCAAGCCAGAAGATATACTTAGTTCTAAAAACATATGGACTACTAGAAAATCAGGCGCCATTGCCACATAGGGGATCCTAAGAAATGGATTTTATTAAGTTTTACAACATTATTCTGTGAAATTAATCTCAGAAGGCAGCAAATCACGAACAGGATTTTGATTTATAGCATCATAAATATACACAAAGAAATATTACTGACATGTCTCAGACACAAATTGAGATGACAGAGTAGAACAAAATTTACAGTTTTTATACATCTATTTTCTAAAATGTATTCAATGTATTAAAACCTGAATGGAGCTTTTCCCCCCTCCCCTAGGAGCAGCTTTTTCATTATTTTGATTAAAAATTCGTTATTATTGTATGGAAAACTTGCAAAGCCATTTATCACTTCATGTTTATAAGCCTCTTTGCTCAGAAAGAAGCCCATTTTTATTCACAAATTGGCCTTTTTTCCTTTAAAAACTGTCCCATTTTCTATTGAAAGCAAGTCCATTTATGCTAGAAATTGTCTACTGCAGCAGAAATTTCTGTGACAGGAGTCCAATGTTTAAGCTCACAACAGAATGTGAAAAACATTGAATTTTGAGTAGTATTTCATATCATTATAAATACTTCACACTTTCCTGCGAAGCAACACTTTCTACATCTAGTTCTGTCACCAAATATTTGCTTTGTTAGAGAAAGCAGCTCCTAACAGATCCAAACCCGGAGCAAAGGAGTGTTCCCATCAGATACTGTTTTCACTAGGAGATTGGGCAGAAGGTTTTTAAGCATTTCTCATATGTTAGCCCAGTTAATTCAGGCACTAGCAGCAATTTGGGTCTGTGTCATTTATCACACTACTGGTAAATCCTGGGGCAAGAGAGTGGAGATCTGTGGATAGAGTAGTTCCCTTACTAACTGCCTTCCTTCACCTTCCCCATCCGTGCTACACTGTGTGGGTAAGGGATACGTATACAAATATATATACATATTTACACATATGTATAAATATGTACACATGTATATATTGAGCAGAACTCACTACCAGTAGCATTTTGGGACCCCACAATTGCTCTGAATGTTGTCCCACCATCATATTGCCTGTCACTAAAACCAGGCCTCCTGCTTCTCAAAGCTGTGACCTAGCACCTCTTGCAAAACCAATCTCATTACTGCCATTCAGATAGTGAGATGCTAGCAACATAAACCTGCAACAACCCTCAACAAAAAACGGATAATACATAACATAAAATGGATAATACATGATTTTAATAAATGAACATTAAGTCACTGCTTCTGTGGCTTATTATTTATCAACTGTGACTCTGCGGAGTGAAACACTGTTGAGAGGGTTTGTATAATTACAGCAGGAGAACCATTCCTGTCCCCATAAATTTTCACTCCAGTCATTTAGCCACTGCAGGGGTGACACTGGCAAATTGTTTGGTTTGCCAAGGAGGTGAGCTGCGCCTTAAGTGTTTCCCTTGAAGGACTTCCCACTGCCATTCTCACCAGTGTTAGCATTCTTATCAGATTTCTCTCCCCTGCTGCCTTGACATAACTGGTGCAGCACTAGTAAAGCAATGAGAAGCCAGAAAGGCACTTTTTCAGATCCCTGACAAAGCCAGCAGGATCTAATCACAACAAAGGGAAATAAACAGTTCAGTGCAGCTGCACACAGGTGGAACAAAGAAAGTGGCTACTTTCAGGTAGTGCTGAATTAAACCAGATAATGATGGACTCCAGAAACAATCTCTCCAGTGTTTCCTCCTGGCTGGGTGTCCCCATGAAGTGCCTATAGCTACAGCTTCATCCACTGGTCTACAGTTACTGTAAAAAAACCTATGAACTGCACATCCAGAAAAACAATGGATGTGCAATTCCATTTGCACATCCATTAGCATCAGCACACCCAAGCCTTCATTTGACACTTCAGTGCTTCATCTAAAACTAACCGAGGGGAACAGGGATTCCCAACTTTACATTAAGTACTCTGTTGCTAAGATCAAAGCAAACAGTAGGTGGGAAGCAAACACTACATAGAATGTTCAAACCTCTTGTAAGGATTTGAAGTATCCTTTTAGGCTATTTTAATACTTAGTACCAGTAGAGAGGGGGTTTACTATTTTGTGGATATTACTATTTTCTGCAACAATGCAACTATGCCTCAACAGTTCTATTTATAATTCTTTTTATAAACTATGTACGCATGCATAATACCATATCAGTAGTGTTCTATCATATCATAGCTGTTACTAATGTCTTCATAATACCAACCAGACAAAAAAATTCTTAGGATTAAATAATTTCAGTTGAGGCTAAATAAATGGTTGTGTTCACTTAAGATGATAATCGCATATATTATCTACTGAATATCTCGTATTTAGACATAATCAATGTTCTTGTTGAGCAACACTATCAACATTGAATCTACTATTGTAGAGTATGCTCTCAGGATTTTGACAAATATAGAATAAAAAAAAATGAAGCAACGTGGCTATTAGCAGTTCTAACAGACATAACGCTTTTATAATTGTAATATCAGCATGTATTTTACATGCTAATTGTTGCACTATAAAAAGGGTAATATACACAGAAGCTTTAAATTCAGAGTTTGAATTACAGTTTGATGAATATAAAAGCCCAAACAATTTTGTAATGTAAATCCTCTTTAGATTACCAATTTCCATTTTTTTATATCACAAAGGAAGGTCTAAATTTTAATCAGTGCAATAATGTAAGTCTGTTATGAAGAAAATCAATACCTATTTACTACCCATAGGAGACATATAGTTCATAGGTATATCTGGAATTCAAAGGAAGACTAAACTTCTCCTTTAGATGCTGCTGTTAAAAAAGGAAATAAACTGCTCCAAAGTGCTAAATATAAATAGCTTTCCTGACCAGAAATATCTGTTTTCCATCAAGAGGAAATCTGTTACTTTTTAATGCATATGATGTATAGGATCAACACTTTTAATTCTTCAGAATGCCATAACTATAGGGCTGATACAAAAGGATATGTTTGGTTTATTTTTACATGGAAATACAGGAATAGTATGTGCATGCTTCTAATATTTTGTGTAAAATTATTTTTTACTGATATGCAAATTAGGATTTAGACTTGCTATGGAATTCAAATCACTTTGGGGAAAGTTCCCAGCCATGATGGGTGACAAGCTTTCTTTTGAGAAGTATTACAGATCTTTTACTGCTCACTCACTGTACAAACATGTGCATCTTGACTGTTACATACAAGCACCAAAGAATTTTGCAGACATTAGCTTCACCTACAGGTGCATCCTTACATTGAGAATGTTATTAATAAGGAATTTCTCCTTGGGTAGAGAACACCAGTTTCTAGGACAGAACAGTGATTGAAGCTCCATTTAGTCTGAGATATTTCCATTTAAATTATGACTGTTATTTAAGCTACTACCAAAACCAAGCCCTAAGAGAACAAATATTCTGTATTCTAAACAAAATCCTCAATTATCATAAAAGATATGCCACCATTGATGTTAGTACCCCTAATACCACTTTTTACCAGCCAAGATATTTCCAGAGTATAATTTATGTGGATCAGAGTGGCATGTTGACCTGCAACAGCTATTCACTAGATGCTCATGCTTTGGCAAAAGAAACATTTTCTATGTCCGCTGTGCTACAAATATAAAGCACTCTAATAATTTTGAATGGAAATGGAGAATATGAATCACAATGTCCCAACGAAAATACTTACTGTCAAATGTCATTAAATCATTCTTTTCTTTTTAAAACACAAACTGTGTTTCAGGTTTCCTTCTAGAGCAATGCATGCAATTTCCTTTTCTTTTTTTCTTTTCAGTTGTTCAAATTCAGTTGTTCTTCATAATTAAACAGTACTGCTGAAACCTTTCATTCCAGTGTGAAAGCATCCATTATTATGTAACTCCTCTTACTGATTTTAAAGCATTTAACCATTCCACTTTTATTTCATACTTGGAGGTGTCAGGAATACAACTGCCACACTCATCTCACCTAAACCTTCTGTCAAGAACAGGCAATAGCTATAGTGAGTGTCTACTCCCCATTATTAGGTCTGAATAAAGGGAACTACATTATAGTCTATATGCAACTATAGGCCCTGTTATAAGCAAACATTCCCTTTGTGTTTACATGTCACTGAAACTATCATTACTGCTGTGCCTTTCCAAGGATTGTCCTGAGTTTAAAGGAAATGTATATTCATGCTTGCTAGACCCAAGTTGCTTCAAATTCCAGTATGTGGTGGTCCACCTCACTGCTTCAAGCATGCACAACCTTCCAGCAGTCACAGACATACCCCTTGCGAGATGAAGTATGTAACTCTGAGGGAGGTGGGCTTGAGGCTAAGGCAGCTGTAAGCTTCTTTTGAAGTTGATACTCATAATGTGGTCATGATGCCTTCCCAAGCTGGGGTGTCCTTTCCATTACCCCTAATTCTTCGTAGCTCTGACCTTACACGGTGACACACTGTCCTAACACACCTTCCCATGTGCTGCATGTTCCTAATGTTTGCATTTCCCCTTTCACAGAGCTTGCACAAAAGAGAAACACTTGACCATTCTTGTATATGAAACATCTAATATTCTGCTAACGTGGTCCTTTTGAGTACCAAAACACTGCTGAAATCATAACATTACATCTAGTCCTTATTGACTATACACCTACTGGTGTTTATATATTTTTTTTTTCTGATACTGGGTACAAAACACTGTATGATATTCACATTAATTAACCTCAGATAAAACTACTGATGGAATGGGTGACAGAGTTTCCCTGACGCTTAACGCTTCCTAAGCCTTACTGAGAAATGAGGCGTAGGAACACTGAACACTGTAACAGTGCCAATAAGAAAAACATTCTGAGGACTTTTTCATTAAATTTGGAACATACAATCAGAAATGTTAACAGTCTGATGGGGGTAGGAGCCACCATTCTCCCCAGAATTATCTCCCGATTAATACACTTCTAAGGGAATATTGAAACTACTATACACTCTGCCAGTTCATACTGTATTATTTTTACAAAGGTAACAGTTAAAAGAGCATATCAAGAGGTTTGTTTCAGAATAAATAACTGTCTGCATCAGTACACTCCATTGGGGTGTGAAGGTGCACATATGATTTCATGCCACAATATAAGATGCTTGTGTCTCTTGCAAAACTGGCAGGTTCCCATTTTAATGTTTCACATTTAAAACAAAGCAGAACAAAGTGCAAGAGGTTGCTTTCCAAATCATTGTGGCAGCAAAAGCATGAGAGCCAAAGGTCCCAAAAAACACGCTTTGAAAAAGAGTCCCCAAATTCCTCATAAGAGGAAGATGATAGTAATAATATCTGCCTTGCTGCAGGTACAGTCACATCAGAATTAGAGAACTCTTGCTCATCAGTAATCACAAGATGATGTCTGTGCCTGTGTTTTTGCAACACGGACTCCGGAAGCTAATGAGAAGTTCTAGGCATTTAACCCATTGGGGAAGGCGATCAATCCATGGTATAAATATTTCATACAAAAGCAATAACATGCAGCTTGTCAGCACTCCCTTCTGTTTACTGGAAACAAATTACTTTCCTAAATTGTGTGGACAGCAGCCAATGTCAGTTATCAGGGATCTCATTGATAAGCACACATTATACCTGCAGCCTGCAACACGGGAATCCTTCATGGAAGACAGACAAAAAAGGCTCTGTCAAGCATGCTTATCACTGCTTCAATTTGCTCTTCCTTGAGCCTGAAACAGACTCAAGAAGTCCTGAAGTGGTTCCTGCAGACTTTGGGGGAGGATACCAAAGAGCTCTGAAAGATAAATAATGCCTTTCAGGAATGTGTGTCCCAGAAAAGGCATCTTCAAAGTGAGGCAGAGGGGAGCTAAAGTTTCATCTTAAGGTGCCAAGAAGTGGGTTTGAACAAGGCAGAGGTAAAACCTGAAGCAGTTCAAGCTAAGCTTATTCCTAACACCTCTTTCCTCACAAAATCATCTCTGAACCAAGCAACGAACCTCTATCACAGCTTAAATGCTGGACAGTGTAGGCTTCTCTACTCCCATACTGCACTACTTAGGACAGACTTTTGAAGGAATGCATTGCAGAAAACAAAGTGTAACCTAATGCTGATTGTTTTATTATGTGCCACCATCAAGCCATCTATAATCTCACCAGGTCTGAATTTAGATTAAACAATTTTATTTCACTGAGATCTGCTTGGATGCCAATGCACCACTTGTACTAATCTGCCCCATCACTCCAAGATATCACAGACCCATACAGTGCCCTTCTACACCTCATTAAACATCAAAACCTAGATGCATATTCAGAGTGTGGCAGCTGGATTTATTTCCTCCAAAATTCAACTGAAAAATGTGTCCTGAGCATCACCTAATTCTCTCCAGCCACCAGGGTGGTTCAGTTGAGGGGACCATACTAGAGCTGTCTCAAATGAAAAATTACAGTGTACAGTATGGCAGTGAGGTCCTCAGCATAAACTATTTTGCTCTACAGATCTGCTTCTACTGATCTGTTCTATCTGCTAATGGTGAAATAGCCTTGCAATCCCCAATAAACTAGACATCTATGGAGATTATAGTATCTGACTATGACAGCGCCCTCTTACCCCAGACCAGGTAAGGTAAGGAGACAAACGCAGGGACAAGAAATGATAGAACCCCGACTGATGCAGAATGATAGAAATGATAGAAACTGTGGCTGAGACACCACAAGAGTGTGGCAGTCACAAGACAAGGATGAACCACCTGATAAACTGTCTGACAGCACCTTTTTCAGAGGATTTTCAAGTGGGTGCTTCATCCTTACCCCCAAACAGCACCTCTGGATCTACAAAAGTTTAGCATGATTTCTGGGCCCAGCTTATAAAGAAGAATTTGAACAACGCCATTTGCCCACTAAGGTCTACAACTGATCACTGTGAAAGAGGTTTCTTGAGGAACTTTGCACAGCAGCTGAAAATGAACATTTTCTTTGAGTTTCAATTAATAATAGTCTAAACCAATATTCTCTGCCTAGGTAAGAAAAGATAATAAGTTTTATGATACCTCCCTAATGCCAAATTTTTACATAATCTGTTATCAAATGAATCAAAATGAAGCTTACTGGGTTAACATCAGAAATCGCATTCTCACAAATTAGGTGCACTCAGATTATATTTCCCTCCATAAACATACCGATTCCCACAACAGAAAGCAAAGTTATAAAGGTGAGGATGGAAATTGCGTTTCTGCTCTGTAATCTGCTTTGTAAATTTGTAACAGTGGTCAAAATGCCCAGAAAACTCAATTACTGACTTGCTATGACAACCATGCATCAGCAGGCCTAGGCAGAGAGAGGTTATTTCTAAAATTAGCACCCTAATGCAAAAAACATATTCTATGATTCCAGATGTATAACCTTTGCCTGATGTTTATATTGTTAAATATTAATGGGATTACTGTCTATTATTTCAGGCATATTATCAGGAACATAATATTTTGGTTAAATAGGCGCATTCTAAGTTGGAGTTGGAGGAAAAAAAACCTTCCATTTGAGCTACTTACCATTTAAACTTGGTATTTAATCAAAATAGTCACCAAATGTTACTTTTAATTTCTATTATAATTTTTTTTAACTTGATTTTTTATGCAAATCTTTTTTTTTAGAGTTTAGTGTACCTTTGCTAGTAATAATTCCAGGTAGCTTTTGAAATAAAGGACCCCGCTGAGAGTGTAATGAATCAGTAAATGATACTAGCTTTGCTCATAGACAGAAACAATTCTAGTGGCTGCATTTATACTCTCATTGGGTTATATCCACAGAATATAAATTGATCTAATTCTAAGTCATCCAAGGGAAAATGGGGTAAAACGGATTTCAATTACACTATTGCTGTTTTACCAAAAAGCTTATAGCACTATGGGATGAAAATCCAACTCCTCCATAGGATTTACTTTCTAATGAAAGATGTAACAATGGAATTTTCCATTTAAAAGTTCTTCCATTTATTTTATTCTTTTCTTACATAATCCTACATATCTTTTCATCAGCTTGCTTTCATGATAGAAGGTAATTAAATGCCTTCTTTAGAATTCCTGTACTTTCTGCTTTGGTTAATAAGTTGTATTTTACCTAAACTTTCATAATCCTACTTATATCGTCTAAGAGTATCTACCAATAAAGCAGCTCCCCTCCACCCCACTAAAGTCAGGCCTTATTTCTTGCAACCAGACTAAGATTTCTAAGTTATTCTCACTTTCAGACTCTGTCACTGCTTTGTATAGATTTTGCACTGTAGTACAGTTGCTTTAGTGGACAATAGGGAAGTTAACCTGCTAGAGGTTGCTCCTTTTATAAATTGACGTCTGTGCACGAGAATTGTACACAACTTCTTTCTATAAATCAGTCTTCAAAGCTTCAAAAGCTTTTCACACGCACTATAAAAAAGGAATAGATTTCCAATTAATTTGTTTTATAAGCAATACAATCTATTAATAGTTTCAATTTAGTGTAGTAACTTAGAGGAAAGCCAATAGAAAATAAAAATTAAGTGTGTGAAGATCATGTATGCAGAGTAATTTTCCTTCCAAGGACTTTGAGCGATTAAGTACATGCCTTGCTTTTGGATATACAGAAAAATCTCACTGAAAAAAAGAAAAAATAAAGGCCTAATCATCAGAACCCTGGCAGGTACTTGATATGAAATATAGCACACACTGCTCAAACAATAAGAAATAATAATAAGGTATAAACAGCTTCCCTTCTGTACAGTCCAGCAGCTCTATGTCCTTATAAATGTTTAGCAGTGTAGCTTTCTGGCCCAAAATCTTGATCAAGACTTTATCTCAATGAAATATATTTTGCTTTATAGGAAGTACGTGATATTTTTATTCATTGCAATGCCATGCCATTTCTTAAAAAATCAGTCTGAAATAATAGTATTTTCAAAAAGTAAATATCTGGCTTTGTCTGCTTTCCTCCTTGAAGTATCACCCTAAAATATTTATATCAGGTTCCTGAGGACCTGTTGTCCTGGTCTTCCTGTCCAAGGAAATATTCTGCCAGGAGGTCTGAGACGTGACAGGTCTGGCAGGCTTGTGATGATCCTCACCATGAGATCAAAGTTAATGGGAAAGTTCCCCTCAGCTTCAAGAGGTTTGGGTGACACTTTCCCATGGGACACAGATGGTACAACTGTCTACTCGGATAGAAACACTCAGTGATGCAGTCTTCCTTTTAATCGTTTGAACATTTTAATCAGGTTATTGCACTAGAAAAAGTCCTAAGAAATCTCATGCAGTCTGCTTTAATGAGACATTAGTTAATGTTTTATAATATTGCCTTGCTATAATGGCTTTATATCATATATAAGGTAAAATTAAAAAGTATAGAACTGGTACCAATTAAGTTATAGTATATATATATCTGCTATATATATACTATAGTATATATATAGTATATATAGTACAGTATATATATGTATAGTATAGTATATATAGTATATATAGTATATATACACACTATATATATACTCTATAGTGTATATATACTTATATATATACTATATATATATACACTTATATATAAGACTGCATGGCGTATTTTGTACTAAGCATGGTACCAAAATATGCTTCATTTCTGTCAGAAATTTCTGGAGGCCTGTTGCTTTACAAAGCGATTTTTTTTTTATACAACTTTCCTTCAGGAGAATTCCCAAAATACCCTGTAAAGAAAAACAAATAATCACTGCTAATTTGCAGAATTAAGAAATAAATTAAGATAAGAGTTAATGACTGAGAGAAATCCACTGTTTTCTATTAAGGAAGGACAAACTACATTAAGTGAATAACAACTACCACCACGGAGAGACAGAGGGAAGGTAATTATATGAGGCAGGATATGAGTAGGTGTGGGGTTGAGCAGTCAGGGAACTATGACCGAGGGAGTCCCATTTCTAGGCAGTTCTTATAGACTAACAGCAGTAAAGCCAACAAAAGAGAGAATGGTATGGGAGGCACTGCTAGCAGGTAAATAAGAGGTAGGAAAGGATACTTGACTTCCTTGAAGACCTGAGAAGGGGCCCCATAACATAATTAAAAGACCTTTTCAAAGCTAGGAAGTTCTATGTTGTAGATGTATCTGTGGATCTGAGAAGCACTTCCACACTCGGATTAGCCGTGGGAAGAACCGTGCCACAGGGACAGTTTTCAAAATCAAATCCTGTCCGGTTCCCCTTGATTCATGGTATGAGGGTGAAGTATTAGTTTGCTGCATGACCAGAAGCACATTGCTCTCCGTTGTCTACAGCATGCTCTTAAACTGTAGATTTTGGTTATCTCATCTCTGCCAAATCCACCCATCTTCAGAGCATTCAGAGGTTCAGAGCATCCCTGCAGAGAAGGACTTTGGGGTGTTGGTCGCTGAGAAAATGAACATGAGCCGGCTTCAGTGTGCACTCACAGCCCAGAAAGCAACCGTATCCTGGGCTGCATCAAAAGGAGCTTGACCAGCAGGTCGAAGGAGGTGATCCTGCCCCTCTACTCTGCTCTCGTGAGACCTCACCTGGAGCATTGTGTGCAGTTCTGGTGTCCTCAACACAAAAAGGACATGGAACTGTTGGAACAAGTCCAGAGGAGGCCACGAGGATGATCAGGGACTGGAGCACCTCCTGCATGAAGACAGGCTGAGAAAGTTGGGGCTGTTCAGCCTGGAGAAGAGAAGGCTGCATGGAGACCTCATAGCAGCCTTCCAGTATCTGAAGGGGGTCTATAGGGATGCTGGGGAGGGAACTCTTCATTAGGGACTGTAGCGATAGGACAAGGGGTAACGGGTTAAAACTTAGGGGAAGTTTAGATTGGATATAAGGAGGAAGTTCTTTACTGTAAGGGTGGTGAGGCACTGGAATGGGTTGCCCAGGCAAGTTGTGAATGCTTCATCCCTGGTGGTGTTTTGATAGAAAGTTTGCCCACAAGCAAGGCAAGATCTTTAAGGAGCATGAAACATACTGGGTCAAAACCCTTTCAGCTCAGTTTGTTGTAGACACATGTAGATAAAGCCAATTTTTCTATCTCCATTTGATATCTCAAAGACTTGCCATTACACCAAATAAATGACTGAGGCACTTTTTCAGTTCTCTGCAGATGATCATTTTCTGTGTCTAGAATGCAAACAGAGGGAATGTAAGAAACCTGCAACTGTATTTCAGGATGTCCTTCTACAGCTGTTTGATCAACAGTACACCTGATACTGACCTCAATGAGATCAAGATCTAATTCCTGACATTTCTGCAGGTCAGAGATTACATGACATTTTGGAACACCCTGCAGCCTTTACTGAATCTAAGAAATTCTTATTCACATAATTAATTTCTATGCACAAATCTCCTACTGAAAACAACAAACGAGTCAGAGTTTCAAGAGCAAGTTAATGTCCTGGAACTACTTCCAAACATTTTTGTAAAAAGGAAATCAAAGTGGGCATGGCAACTGTAAATCTAACAGGATTTAAATATAATTAATATTGATTACTAAAATTTAGGGTGTGTAATCATAATGACAATTTAAGCTTAATGAGTAGCACAGTAATGAAGGTATTAAAAGCAATACCCTTTCTGTCTCTCTCTCTCAACAGAAGTGTTTGAAACTAAGATTTAATACAAATCCACTATTTGAACTGAGATTAACAAATATTAGCCTTGTTATAAATTTTAATATTATTTGCATAAACTTTATTGAGACAGGAAGAAAAGGAACAGAAAAATTTCAAATTCACCAGAAAACTGCAAAGTTGAATTTATTTTTCTGATGCCTTAAAAGACCATCTAGGTCACTTTAAGTTAAACAGATTTATAGAGGTAGAAAATGCTGAGTTAACATTACAATAAATAGAACTGCTTGGAAGGGAGGTTACAAGTAAAACAATTAGCTTAATAAACAGATGGAGAAGGCATTTTTAAAATTACTGCCTCTGTGAAATGTTCAGCACCTTAAGCCTCGTAAGATCCTGTTTATCAAACAAGGAATGAATTTAGCGGTGAAAATGTAAAATAGAATTTATGTTAGATATGAGTTAACTTACTAAAGTAGAACTATGGAACACAAATGAAAGTAAAGCAGAATAACTAAGTCATCAGTTATGTTTCTCTCTCTGGGGATTCAAATGTTGGTAACAGATCATCAAGGCAAAATTTTGTTATTTTCTGTTTTCCCTCTACCTGAGCTTTGCCTTCTCTGCATCTCTCTCTGTTTCAAAACCATTCCAAAGGCACTGAATAAGGAACTGACATGCTCAGCTGTGTTTCCTGTCAGGAAAAATATCACAATGAGAGACAACATCAAGCAAGGTTATCTCTCCATGGGAGTGTAACTGTCTGCAGTACTCCAGGCTTGACGAGGAAATGCTGAATGAGATGCATGATTCTCAACTAATGATATATGTAACATGTTCAAAACTGTCTGTAAGGTCTGAATGTGCACTGGAGCATAGTGTATCCCAGGATGGATGCATTACACTTTCTTGGGACTTAGAAATGCAGTGAATTCAGCTATTAAGATCTAGAAAAAGAAAATATTTCCTTAATAAACAGTTACGTCAGCAGTCTGCACAATCCCAGTGCCTCAGGACAGGGATCATGAGAACAATATCCTGGGAGCTCACTCACACTGCTGCCTGAAGATCACTCCAGATGAGCCTAGTCAGGAGGCATAAAGAAAGTGCAGCTTTGTCTGGCATAACTTATGCTAGTTAAAATTGTCTTTTGTAAAGGAGGACCTACAAAAGAGTGTCAGAGGATAATGAGTTTGGACCCCATTGATTTCCCTGGACCTAAAGTCTTGCCCTATTTGTAGGACAGGGTAGATAAAATGACTTCTTTAACCAAGCCTTGCACTGAAGTAAGTATTCAGCTATTCAACAATATATTATTAAAACCTATGAGAGCAAAAGTTATCCATATTGTGCATAGCCACCTATTCAGCATGCAGCAGAATAACCAGAAGTAATGATACACCTTCACATGACGAACCTGATGTCCACCACAGACATCCTTTAATGGGATACAGCAACACCCCATAGACAGGTAAAATGAAACAATGGTAAATGGTTGTGCTGAGAATCACTCATAAAAATAGAGATTTCCAGTTCCTAGTCTGTAACTCTAACCACTTCTTCTCTCTTACTCATATATGAAGAAGATTTAAGAGTCCCTTCCTATCTTTGTAGTGACTTGCACAATTTCCTTGCTGTACATGGCTGATGTACACATTGCCTATGTTACTCCTTTACCTCACTTATTGACCAGCTTGTCTGGCTGGCTGAGAACCTACAGTCTGGAAGTTTGTGTTCTCCACAAACAACACATTATGGTCAAAGTAAACAACATGTGCCTTCCTAGTTTCTACTGGCCATGGTTCCTGTGATTTTTCCTTTTTGAATATTGTAATCTTTACTGAGCGTTTCAGTAAAATTAGGAGTTTTAATAGCTGTGGCAGGGTTTCAGATCAGGTCAGTTGCTGACTGCTTATTCCTGAGTGACTCTAATTGGAACATTTGCCTCAGAGTTTTAAAGGCAATAAGCTTTGGGTGTATCTGCATAGCTAGATTGGTTTGGGTATACCCTTGCATATTAGACCTAAGGAATCAACATACATATGCTTATTTTCCTGAGGCGGAATTTCAGTGCTCTAAGGCTTTAGGAAGCAGTTTGTTTCTACCATTTAATTGCTATCTTTTATTTGATATGACAGAGCTCTCTAATAATCATAGTTTAATATGTAAGTGTTCAAATGGGTGGAACAGGTTCTTTTCTACCTGTTGTTTTTACTTTGAGGATAGTGACTGAGTTTCACAGTACTTGGAAAACTAAAAATAAAAAAAAAAGGGGAAAAAAATTGTAATTCTTAAGCCACTTGCCCTAAATTTCTCAACGGCCATGTGGCACAAGACCATTTTCTGAAGAAGCAGTAAAAAAGTTCTAATCTTAAAAAAGGTCATCACATACACTTGAAAAATATTGTGTATGTGTCAACCTTTGAAGGCCTAAGGAAAGATCTCTGTCATTCATGCTATTGTAAGCTCTGCATATCTTCCAATTCTTTATACAGAAATCTTAATGTCCATGGATTATTTGCCTCATTGGTTATGGTGCTAGGAAATAAAACAATGGGAACTATTCATTATAATGCTCTCCTGTATTGAACTTCCACTTGGCTGAAGAATCAAAGCAAGCTGCAAGGAAAATTAAACCTTAAAGAAATGGCAGGTGTATTTATGAATGCAAAAGACAAACTAAAGGCTCTATTTCTCTTGGTTTGCAGTGGTTATACTGTAAGTGCTCTTCACTATCAGCTTACTCCTGTATCTACCCAAGAGCTTCTCATTCACTTCAATTGTTAGGTGGCAGCCTAATAACAGAAACTGGGGATATGTGGGAGGTGAGATTAAAAAATAATAAAAAAACCTACTGAAACAAACCAACCAACCAAAAAAAAAAAAAGTAACACTAAATGACTGGACAAAATAAGAAAGACACTCATTGGCATAGACGGTATTTCAAAAAGAATGATGTTGAATTGCATATTATATTGCTTTCATGTTTAATTGCAGAATTATAATGTATGTTTTGCTACTAAAAATACTGATTTATGATCAGGCTAACTCCTGTCTAGCAGCTTCTGTTGGCAAATTTGAAGGCATTATTAATTAGAAAATTCAAAATGCACTGACTAAAGAGTGCTCTACATCTGAGGTGGATACAACCCTCCTGTCCCTGTCTTCAGGAGCTGCTGTTCTGCCAGGATGCAGGGACAACAGCTCTGACAACAGCAACAGATCTAACAATCAGACTGTTTTTTGTGAGGACAAGAGCAGGCACTTGGCAGTGAAGTTGTTTATACCCATTTTAAGCATCAGGGCTTATTTATGACAACCATAGTAAATAAACTCTGTAACAACCAGTCCACTGCAGTAGCAAATACGCACATCTGCTTCATTATCTCCTTCAGTATATGTTAGTGAAGGTTTTCTTTTTTCACTTTTAAGATGTAGGCTAGGTAATAAAGCCAATCCTAAACCCCAAATATTGGAAATTGAGATGCATAGTTTTTGAGAAACATCTGCAATATATTTTGACAAAACCAATATCTAGATCTGTGCATAAATATCCATTTTTGATGTTATTTTATTATTAATAAAGATCATAGATTTATCAGTTGAGTCTATTTTGCTACATGGAAACAATAACACCAAACAAGCAGAGTGATCCTTTAAAACCTTAAATTATACTTAACTAAATAATTAAATATAGACTTTAAAGAAAGCATGTAAAAAATGTGCATTAGATATAGCTGAATATTGACAGTTTCCTAGCCAAATATTCACTAACTACCTTTTATACAGCGTAATGGCTAGCATTTTCTTCTACCAACAAAACATGGCTGCAATTCAGAAGTAGTGCCGTAGGTCAACACTGAACGGAAGCTGCATCACTCAGGAAAACCAATGAATAAGTCCATTGAAAACATAACACCTTGAGCCCTGGTTAGTACATTTGACAACTGCATCATTAATAATGCAGCAAAAATCCTTCAGGGATTTCTGGGGGCAAGAACTGATGATTACATCCTTTTTTTTTTAGATCTAAGGGTGGCAAGGAAGTTAATTAGGAAGAGTGACAGAGATTTAGACTTGCTTGCTTCTTCCTGAAGATTAGGTTACTTTTTTCCCCAAACTCTTATATTTAATCTTTAAAATACATTAATATTTTAAAGGCCAAACCTATGGCTTCATTTTTCACTTTGACAGGCCATGAAATTCAGTCAGATTTTGTATTTTATAGAATATTTACCCTGTTTTAGTTTAGTGTTCTTTTGCTCTAGTGTCATGCAACAAACCACTGACTTTTCAAATGACCCTGTTAAAACACAAGCTCAGAAACCAGAGCTATCCCCGCTGGAAATGAACATCTCCTTCATGATGTTCATTTCATCTCCTTCATGAGGCTTCCTTGAGGAAGCTTCTTTTTGTTCTTATTTTCCTCATTTCTTCCTCTTTAATCAATTCTGTCAACTCGTTTAACAACTCAGAATTATTTCACAAGATGCTGTTGAGATTTACAATAATGGAAATTCTTATCACTGAAGTTCAAAGGTGACACGCATAAACAAGCTGCTTGTTTCACCCAAGTCCTTCCACCTTTTCCTACCTGGTACTTGTTTCTGAAGGTTTTGCCAAAAGGAAACATCAAACACAGACTTAAGAGAAAATAAAATCAGCTGATTCTATAAATACAGATTCCAGTAGATTAACTTGTCACACAAGTCAAGATAGGGTATCCATGAGTTGTAAGTGCACATCAGCTCAAAGATAACAAGTGTCCTCATGTGCATCAGCCCAGAGAAGCTTGAAAATACTGCCTAGATGATAGCTTTGATATTTTGAAGAAAATATTATTTTATTTGACACTGAAAAGGATATCTTGTTTTATTTTGTGAAAGACCATGCAGTTTTAAAAGCATTTTTGCCTTCCAACTGCCTGTATGACCCCTGTGAGCCCAGGGGAAGATTTCAGAATTGATGAAAATTAAGAAAACCCTGTGGAGGTATTGAACTTCCACTTGTTTTTTCTAGAGCTGGAGCTGATGATTCTGCTTCTCAAAAGATGAAATATTTATTTATAAGAAACCTGTCTATACACTGCATGAAAATAGAGGTGACAGGTTTATCTAAAACATACATTAAATCATTGTCATAAACATGCTGACTATGCACACAACAATGTCTCAGTCTAGAAACTTGCTCTAAGCACTGTAATTTTGATTTTAAATTAGCTATTAAATTATAATGTGTTTTACTAAATAGTAATTAAAATTTAATTTCTATTAATGCTGTGAATATTAATCCATCCCAAGTTCACTTTTTTTCAACATAATTCTCATAAAGCATGCATTAATGCCCTTCTAAAATATTTTTGTTAACATTTCCTCCAAGAGGGACTGGAAAAGGCTCCTGTATGTATCCAACAGTTCTCAGTGTGATTTATTTTTGAGAAACTAACACCATATGGGCTTTAACAGCATACACTGTAATAGTATTGGACACTGGCTTATTTTTCTGTGCTGTTTTGTAGACACCAAGGACATGAGGTGAATATAAAACCACGCTGCAAGGTATCAAAGTGATGGAGTATTAGTCAGTGAGAGAGAAAACTTCTCAAACTGATGATTGATTAGGGGTGTGTTTTCCTACAGACATTTTACATTGTATAATGAAACCATAATACGAGCATACATAATCTTGTGCCTTCATTAGAAATTTAAACAAGCTGTAACAACACAAAGTATAGGCCACAACAGAGCTCAGTCTGTGATTTATTATCATCTTAAATAGAAGCAGAATTGGACTTGACACTGCAAACTTTGATTCACCTGCATCAAGACAAGTGTACGCCACCAAGCCTGACATTAAGAAAAACTCAGAATATAAATTAGTAGTGGAACAATATTTTCCAGCTGTTTCAATTTATTCTAAAGCAACAGGCATGTAATGACAAGATAGATATTAATTAAAAAGATTCAAAACATATCAGGACAGTATCTGATGAATTAATTGCAAAGTCATTCAGTTGCATTATGTAGCTGAAAGGCTAGAATTTTATATTGCCAGATTAAACAGAAAATATAAACCAATTGGTGCAAACAGCAACACTGAAAAACTCATGTAGCAGCAGGAGAAAAGCACAAGGTATTTAAATGTTTCCCCAGGTCACAGAGCAAATTTGTGTCAGCAGATGATTCTAGTATATTCACCCTATCCTATATGGAGATTAAAATGGGGCATGGATATTAGCCACCTAGGTTTATATTTGGGAAGAGGAGGATGAGAAGGAGAAGAGCTTTTTAAGGTACCATCATATATTTACTCTAGCGAACATGCACTAACTTGAAACTACAAACAAAAAGAAGGCAATTTCTCTTCCAGCAATGGGAACCTTTTCAACTGCTGTTGAAGGCTGTGCCTGGAAACACAGAACTACAATATATAAGTGACACAGGTAGGATTTATCAGGGAAGACTGGCTTGATACAAAAGCGTCTAAGTTGAAAATCTGTTGATACATGTCTGAAACTTTAAAATCTTACACAGAAAAGTAAAGAAATCAGACAGGGTCACCTATTCTTATGGGCTGCTTTGTGCAGGTAACCTGCACATACCTGGACAGACCTGTCCATTTTAGGCAGATACTTTGTAAGTGGATATTTACTTGGACTTAGATCATCCAAAAGTAAGTAGACACTTCTTTGGGGGGAATTTCCTTTTTGTTCCTACTTCAAGAATGCTTTGGTAACGAGGGGCTGTTTGGCTTAGACAAGTAATAGTCTTTTTGACAAGTGATCTCATACTTTGGCACTGGCAATAACTGAACGTGTGGTTCCAGATACATTGATCTTTGAGACTGAAACTGATGGAAAAGGCTGTCTACCGTGACTTTTATGCCAGGCCAGATGATGTTCCCCGTTCATGCAAAGGTGAGTGCTTTGGACTGCATTTTGTTTTAGAGTTCTTAGAGTTTGATTCTGTCACCATCATTACACAATGAGTAACACAGACACTCTTCTTTTTGACAGAAAAAGATAAAATCACACATTTGCATGGAAGTCAAGCATGAAAGAGTTAAAGAGATTCATGAAATAGACTGAATTATAACTGAAAATATCAAACTTAAGTACCCTAAAAAATTGTATTGCCTTTCATATTTGTGCAACTGAATTTCAAAACACTGCCACCTCATTCCATCAATCTCCTTCCCCTATTTTCTTGCCTTCTACCTGAACTCAGTAATATCTGTCTTCTCTGATAACTAATTCCACTGATTTGGTTTCCCTTAATTTATTCACTCTTAAAAAGGGCACAATAAACAATAATGGCCATCTAAAGACCAAATCCTAGGATAATGAAAATTCAGTCACCAGCAGTGCAGACTGCTTTTCATCACTGACCAAATGATGAAAGATTGTTTAAATATGATAAACCTCTGGTTAGAAGTTAAAGTTAAGATTAAACAAATATAAAGGTGAAGAGGGAGAGGTTCTATTTCAGTAATGGCTGCATATAGGCAAAACAATTTGTTTGACAGTCCATCACAGCCAGAGGCTTCCACAGCAGCAGCTTCTGGACCACCAAAAAATGATGATTTGTATATTTTTTTCTAAACATACCATCTGAATTATAAACACTTTGCTGAAGAACTGGACAGCAAAGTACCAATATACAGCATTGGCTTATGCAGTATTCAAGGCAGGATCTGACACTGATTATAGATCCTGGACTGAATATTGTTCCTGTCTCTGTAGTGGCATTGTTTTTGGAAAGAGCTGCTTTTCTGCTCTAAGACCTAGCAATGAGTCCAATTCACCAAAACACCCTGAGGCGCATCTAAGAGCAACGGAGCCCAGCACAAAAAATGATCCCAGAGTGTGTTATTACATGGCAAAGGGCAGCAGAGGAAGAGCTGTTGGTTGGTGTTCTATAAGAACTAGGGCAGTTCATACAGCAGTCCTTTGGATCTAATCAGTCCTGCCTGGCAGCAGAGCTAATTAGCAGCATTTCAATGTGTGATGTAGCTTTGCTGTTTCCAGTCTCGTTGCTAGCTGAGAGATGCCTGACGATGCTTCTAAATATTTTGCCATAGTGAGTTTTTATAAAGGTGACTGAACAAGTTGGATTTAAGTGAAATAAAAAATGTCCTGAAGAAAAATAAAAGCGGCACCGCTAACAGCTTCTCAAAATCCATGTAAGACCACAGGGTAGGAGTTCATCGCCTGAGGCTGCTGTATAATGCAATCTTATCTCAGGCTGTCCTGACTTCCTAAACTTGCAAGCAGAAGTCAACTTCAGATTACTGCTTTAGATCATTTATCCAACACTATTCCCACTCTGCCACTGCTCCTGCTGCATATCTGAGAATCAATTAGGAAGTGCAAGTTACCATCACAGGTGTTTTAGTGGCTCTCCAAATTAGCTGCAGCTGCACTGGGCAGTATCTAATGTCAGGAACTGTCAGTCACTACCTTACTGCTTCATGGATTCAGAATTTCTTGTTGGTAAAAGTCATCTGCTGCAATATACTTCAAACACACAAAAATATGCTTGAACTAAGAGGCAGGAGAAAGAGTTGGAAAAATAAGGAGTCACTTGATATTTTTCCACCCTACCAGCAGACACCAATGACCAATGGTCAGATTAGCTTCCATTCTTGATTATTATTTATTATCACTTCGCACCTTAAAGAGGGGAAAAAAATCCCATAACCCTCTAATATAAAGTATGACTGGAAAAACTGTTTGCTACAAGGATAATACTGATTGATGTGGATGCCCATATATATGTAAATGTCCAGAACTTGACAAAAGTTGCTACACCTCCAGGAAGAGAAGGGTGATCAAAACTACTTTTCTCCTTTTTTGGTTTCTCCTCCTATTAGCTGGAAGAAGTTGGTATGAAAAAAAGAGCTAATTCTTTGATTTTAAGAGTTGTCTTTTAAGAACATGACTTAGGCTAAGTGCAAGGAGCCCTACAGGGCTCCCTTGAACATGGATAATAAAGAAAGAATAATTTGATCGTAAAGCAGATATTACAGAGGGGGATGAGAAACTCTGTAAATACACAAAAGAGTTCTCACTATAATCAAAAGCACAAGACAAACACTGCACAATCTTCCATGCGGTTTAGCTGTTGTAATTCTGTCCTTACAAGCAGCCATCATCACTAACATCTCTCCGAAGACCAACTATAAACTTTCCCTTGGTGTTACAAGGTACTGGTTCCTAACACAGAAAATTCTGTAAGGCTGGAAGGCAATTAAGCATAAATTATTTTAGTGGAACTCAAGCCACATCTGAACCTTGCCATGCAGAAAACATGCATGGAAGATCACAGCTGGTAGAAAGACTTAAACCTAGTGCATTAACTTACTGAACTTTCTATCACTTACTCTTGTGTCCCTCTCTATTTAAATGATTTTCTATTGAGCTGCTCAGCAGTGCCTCCCCATTATGGTTTGAATATGTATAGGCACTGCAGGTGGTTTAAAAATAGCTACAAGTGTCTCTGAAAAAAAAGTGGAATGTATTAGGTTGTTTAGGGAGAATTTTAATGACACCTACAGCAATTTACAGTTGCCAATTTTTTATGTTCCTGTGGTGCAGAAATACCCAAAATGAATTATCTTCTTTGTCACACTGGAAAAGGACAGTAATGAAACATGCTAATTTGGAAAGCAAAATTAAATTCTAGTCAAGGCAGTATTCAAACAGGTGCCATATGGATTACATTTGCTGCACCTTGAAATAACATGCTCCCATATTAAAGGCAGAAAGGTCTCACAGGTTCATCCAAATGGATTTAAGTAAGCTCTGCACAAGATCACTGCTGCAAAAGCCTGGCTACATATTATAGACTCTCTGCATTCCTGCACTACACCTCAGCAGGCTTTGCCCATTACGTGGTAAAAGGAGTTTTCTCCATGGTATATCAAGGAATATCTGTGTCACCAAATAAAGAGCCACAGATTCCTAAAACTAGATCCTTTCTTTAAACTGGAATCCTTCAAATATGTATCATCATATCAAAAGCATCTTCTAAACCAGTTCCTATTCTCACACTAGTATTGATGCTGTTTTGGAATATTTTATATGCACTTGTAATGCTACCATTTGCTAACAGTAAATTATAAATACTCTACTATTTTACTTCAAACATCTTTGATTAGGAATTCACAGGTTTAATTCCAAAGAATTGTAGTATTAAATAATCTCATGAGAAAGTAATGTGCCACATTGTTGAGACACATTTATTGCTTTGAATCTGCAGTCCCTCCTGTGGCCACCCATCATCATTTCTAATTATCACTTCAAATCATACAAACTATATCCCCTGCTATGCACAGAAGGCAGGTGGGCGATTGGAAATCTATTATAAAAACAGGCCACCAGGGAATGAGAATCACACTGTGCTGTTTTTCTTTGGTTTTCCAAAAGTATTACACTATGCTTTTTTCTTTGGTTTTCAAAAAGCTACAGCCCCTTTTCTAGAATATCTTAACAACTTTAGGCGCATCCCTACGATGTGTCTATCCACTCACCAGCAAGGGGAGTTTGTTATACCACAGTGTTTCAAAGTAGTAAAAAAGTAGAAGAGCACTGATTACTACAGGATGACATCATGACAAAATGCCTTCAGGACAATACAGCTGTCTGTCTATAAAATAATCCTGAAAAAATGCTGAGTGTAACAGTTCACATAGCACATTCTGAGTCTGAAATGAGGATCTTGGTACCTAAAGGACAGACCAAAATTCACAATTTGGAACAAGATGGAACACATTTAGTAAACATAAGCTAGGAAATTAGGAAAACCAAGATAATTCTAGTTAAGAAACGAGGTTTCTTCTGTATCAGGGTGTATTGTTGTCTATTATAATCCAATTTATTAACTCTTATTCACTATTGAGAGCAGGCCCTTATGCTTTCTTCTGTGCTGCCCCTGGTCACCTGAAGCAATACTCAGAGTAGCTAGGAAGATGTTTCAGCATCCTTTTTCAACATACTCTTCAGGCTCCCCCAAGATCTGGTCTTCTAGGATGCTCCCACTACTGTCCACCATGCTGAGAAAGTCGAGGTTTTCACCTGCACTTCCCATAGGCTTTGCTTCTCCTATATGTTTATAATAGCTTCTTAAAGGAAAGATTAAAGAGTTTTCATATCGTATTCATGCAGTTATGTGACAAACTGGGGGCCTGGTCCAAAACTGACATTCTTGCACACTAGTAGAGATAACAGTAAAACAGGAAAACGTGGAAGAATGACCTGTGACAAGGTCCAGGTAGGACATGAAAATAAAAACTGCAATAAAAGCAACAGTTAGATATGCCTGTCAGTCATAATGGAGATTTAGATTGGACAACATGATTTGCCTCTGCTAGCCATTCGTTAAAGAAGGTGTCTTCTATTGCTCTGCTGGGTGCATTAGCTTGACTAATGAAGCTCTGACGCTGGTTTTGAGCCCTTTAGGAATGTGTATTTGAATACAGCACAGCTGGCTAGGACGCAGCACCTAAGCTCCCTGCAGTAGTATGTCTGGAAATGTTTCTTAGTTTAATAATGGTGAATAGCACACAGAAAGAGATGAATTAAATCTGATCTTGCTCTTATTTAATTTAGTAACTTTTATATAAAGCCTCATCACAAAAGCAAAAAAATGGAGTTTTGTTGGAAATGTAGCAGTGCAATACATGGATCATTTATGTATCACAGCTGTTGCCCAAATACAGCAAAAAGGGCAATTAACTCATTTCTCAGTAAAGACATAGGAGCATATACAAAGAACTGTCTCAGTTGTAGACATGATAACAGCAATATTGCAGGTCAGTAGTATGCTGTATCTTCAACAAACAGTTACAAACCCAGGTTTTAATCTACAAATTTTTTACCAAAGAGAAAGGGGAAGCAGATGGTGAGCAGGAAAAAGAAAATAATAAATAAATACGGCATTCTTCTTTTTATAGGTTAGGGATGCAGACAGAACAAGAAAATAAGATTATTATACTATTTCTTTGAAAATCCTAGTTCCAGTTCTTTCACCCTTTTTTGAGGACAGAATTAAAATACCAAGACCTTCTGGATGGGAAGCATAAAAAAAAGACATAAAGGGAAAAGTATGCTTCTACTTTCTGTATTTTTTTTCCCCTAAAAGGAAAAATCACCAAACAAAATCCAGGAATCTAATCTGGAAAGCAAATTGAATCCATCAAAGTTAATTTAGATAGGGGACAGACATGGTTCAGACAAGCAGATGCTCCTTGCACACTGTTTTTACCCAAGGATGTGACAGGCTTCAGAGTCAGTCAGGCATCGAGATAGAGACAAAATCATTAGTCTGTGAACTGTATCATATTAGAATACTAAATGTAGAAGCTATAGAGCAAAGTTTGGGATGTGTGGTAAGTGGGCAGTGAGAGGCTCCTCATTTCTGAAAGAGAAAATTCAGTTTTGGTGGGTGAAATGGATTTAAAAGAAAAAGCCTTAAAAACTAAAATGTTCTCCCCGTGAGCACTGTGCACTCTTGGAGGGATCAGTTTTTCTCTCCCTCAAACAACTTTCACTGTCTTCTCTGTAAGAAACTCACACAGACCTCCCAGGAGGAGGCTGGCTGATGAGCTGCTCCCTCCTCTTTTTGGGTTGTCTCCTGTTGCTTCCTGAACGAGACGCTCTCAGCTTGCTGCCTTGCTCTTATGCCTGCACTCCTGTTCCCTCTGTTCCCAAGTTTTTGTTGCTCTCCCCAGAGAAAGAATAAACCATTGCTCTCCTCTGCAGCCACATTTCTCCATACTACATTCCCTGCATCACAATGTGCAAGAAACAAAAAGAGGGAAGCAGACAGCATCCCTCTCAGCTGCCAACCTATTGCATTAACAACTCATACTGTTCCCACGCAAGACTAAGAAAATACAGCAGAAATACCTGCTGTGACAAGGGTTTACTATGAAGAGCCTTAAAAATGCTGGAACAAGAAACTAAGAGCAAGAGAAAAGAGGAAAAAAGTCAGTGTGAGGGTGAAAATCAAAGTGTGTCAAAGGTGATCAGCAGTCATGAAGCCACCAGTGATTTTTCCAAATTCTATTCAAGTAAAATTTAACGTAGTGATCACATTTATTTTGAACATGTGAGGTCAAGAATTATTCCATTATTTCAATAAACTTGTTTTCATTTTTACCATAGGAAACTACCCAGACCTGGAAAGTATAAGGCACAATCTTTATTCTCATAACAACCAGTTTGTAAGTTCACTCTTAAACAGACATTTGATCAGAAAACACTGCTTTTTCAAGACCATGATTTTAATTAGAAAGAATCAGTTTCAATGAAATATGTATCAAGAGAAAATGTAACAATATGGCCTCATTAGAAGCAGACTGAGGTTCAAGTACTTCTATGAAAGGCACAAGGTAAGCTTTCCAGGTGAGTATTTTAGCCACGTCACTGCTGCCTTTCATGATTTTAACAGTCTCTACTTAACCTTTATTCTGATTCAGATAACTGTTGAAAACTAAACAGGAAACATGTGTTCTGTCCTCGTCTAATTAAACTTTTCTTAACAGATCTAATACAACATTTCTTCTTTTTTCCTTAATTAAACTTCTGTCTTTAATGCTTCCAGTAAGGTTCAAAAAAGCTGTCATAGGAAGCTCTGCATTCCGATGAGGTTCTTTAAATCTCACACCCTGGAACACATAAGAGTCCAACATAAATCACACATTAAGTCACTATACTGCCAGATGGAACCCATTTGTATAGTGCTTGGAAGACAAGGACCTTCATTTCATTTGAGCATTGCTTCTTATTAGTTACAGGTCATTCAGTCACAAGATGTTTCTAACACCTAACACAAACCAATTATGACAGCACATTTTGTGCAAGGATGAAAGTGTTACAGTCTCGCTGAGTGGCAAGCATTGCTAAAGGGGCTCTGATTAATATGGAATTCAGCCTGATTTGACTTATGCATAGCAGAGCAGTCCTTGTTTCAGCATGCTGAAAGTAGGATGCAGAATCTTCTGAGCAGTTCTTAGTTCTGAAAGCTACAGAAGTGTGCAGTACTCCTGAAATGGAGAACACAGACAGTCTCTATTCTGTTTGATGTGCTGTCTTATGTCTGTTTTTACTACATTTAAAAATTCCATTTCATTATGTTCATAAAAGCTGACTCTATCATGCTGCTGAGTCTAACAGCTGTTTTGCATATAGATATTGATACCCACAGGCAAAACTCTTTTATGGGACATCTCACGGGATCAGATAGAGAAGTTCCAAATGCTTCAACTAAGCAGTAGTTGGGATTACAAATAAATATTTGAGGCATACAGACATGTACTCAGACTCTTTACTTTTGATGTCTAAATAAAGCCTATAAAATATGCAGCTATGCCTAGAATCAAATGCCTTGTACCACACACACCGAAACTTGTAACCTGCCATTTACAGCAATAACATCATTTAAGTAGACAACTTCATCTGTGTCTGTATCAGTGATACAGATTAGGTTTAATATTAATTACCTCTCTTAACACAACCGCAAATGTTGATGCTTACTGAACAAGGAACTATTTGTGGCACGCTTCTAACCCAGCTAAAGGAGCACAAAAAATTTACTTTGGAGAGTTCTCAAGCCCAATTAGAAACTCATTTTGAAGATGGTCCTTTCCAACCCTAACTATTCTATGAATGATTCAGCTCTGTTGGCTGAACTTGCAGTTTGTGATTTTTAGTGTCAGATAAATGGAAAATATGCTCCAAAGAATGGGGCTCTTCATTGCTGTTAACTTACTGGATTGCCAAAGTACGAAGCTGAACTGTAAAAATATAAAATAATGCAAGAAATTACACAGTTCTTTCCATATTAATCATAATTAAACATCTGTAAGGCATTTTAAAAGAGAAAATGAATACTTACAGGGTCAAGTTTAGAAAACTGTGTAAGTACAGTGCTTGAATATTTTTCTTTTCATTTAATAGTGATTTAAGTAAACTTTATGAATTCAAATTTCCTACCTCATTTTGGTGTAGACATTCTGTATGCTTCATCCTTCATCTTCCCCATCTATGAAACTAGTGTGATAATAATTGGTTTTGCTCTTAGAGGCAATGAAAGGTATTCTCACTATGGGGCAAGCACCTGGGAAGTCTTGAAAAAGAGGGGCCATGAACAGCAGAATAATTTGAAAGCAGACAGTCATTAATGTTGAAAGGTAGTTGTGATTTCAGCTTAGTTGCTCTTTTTGTCCTTTTCTGTTAGTTTTAATAGCAATTTCTTTCATAATGGCTTTCTGCAGCAAAGGACTGGAAATGAGTAATAAGAGTTATTTGCCATTTTCATTGCAAGACAATACAAGTTATATTTTCAGTGTCTAACAGAGAGCAGGGAAAGCACATGCAGAGATCTGTCCACAAGCAAATCCAAGGGAAGGTTAAAGGAAAATGCCAAACCTGCAAGTAGCTCACTCATTCAAAAAGAGACAGGTAGAAAAGTTCAAACCCTGGTGAAGGTGAGGGCAGGGGAAAGCATGACTCCAGGCTATGTGATTGCAGGATGAAAGGTCTAAGGAGGTCATGTCTGGAGCACAGGGGAGAACACCAATGCACTCCAGGCTAAGAAGGCTGTGTAAGTAAGTCCCTAGAGAGGGGGGGTCTAAACAACAGGGACTGTTTTGAATTAAGTGCTGTTGCAGAGCATTGGACATTGATGAAAGTGTCATTGTCCTGCCTGCTTCACAACAATCTGAAAGTCAGATTTGTTTTCTCAATCAGATCCAAACCTGGTTTCAACATATATTTTTAATCTGCTGAAATTTAGGTTGCATTTCAGCTGTCACATCCTCATCAGCTCAGTTACCACCGGAAGTCAAAGTTACCAGCTGGCATCCCTGGATGACCCAGTGATGCTCAGAAAGCACAAAACTGACCAGGACAACATGGGGTAAGTACTCCTTTGAATACCAACATGGCTATAGCTGACACCAATGGAAACACCTCAGGGGAAAGAGTCAACTGGATGTGGAATCTAATAGACCCCATACCAGAAAGGGTATTTGAATGCAATAATTTTAAACATGATCATCCCCAGCCATCCAGCATAAAATCTATGTTTAACTTATTTTCCTACACCTTGAAACATTTCAGATTTCATTCTTGTATTAGAAATCTTACAAAACTGCATTAATTTAAGATCACGTTGTCCCTAAAAACCTGTACTTTGCCAAACATACTGAGCAGCTTAAACTGTTGTTGAAATAGCATAGGAAGTCAGACCTTCAAACAATAAACTGGCTTCATGCATTTACTAAATGCCAGTAGATAAAATGAGTACCAGTAAGTAAAGCAAGTGCTATGACCATATTTTTGTATGAATAAAATAGATTTTTGCTGTTCACAGGCTAGATTTTATTTCATTACACTAGTATAAATCCAGTTTACAAGGTGTTAAAAGACTTAAAAGTCTTAAAGTGTGTGTGAAAACATGAATTATGGAAAGTATCCCCTGAAGCAAGTTACCAGGGTCCATGCATATGCAGGCATGGGCATTCAACTGTGCTGCCGCACTCAGCTTCCCAAAAGATTATTTTGCAATCAAATTTTAATAGACAAGCATTTTGCAGTCTTCAAGCACATGACGACACATATTCAGTATTGGTCATGTAGAAAAACTTGCAGTATATTTCTGTGATGAAAATGGGACACAAATTCTTCTTACTCAACAGATCTACCATCTCTGCCTAAAATAAGCTCTGCAAGAATAAGTTCTTTATTTCTTCTTCTTAGCCCTGTAGAGCCTAATGCAGCTACAAGATAGTGTGATGTTAACTTTCCCAAATGCTCTTTTACCGCATCAAGGGTCCAAGACAAATGAAGGTTCAGAGACCCAGGTATCACATTCAGTTATAACGTGCAAAAGTCCTGAGAAGAGAAAATTATTTTCAATATGTATAGTGCTTAGCTCTAGGAAAACAAACAAAAAAAATACAGCTGTAAGCCAGAAAATTAGATTTATTTATCAATTATAAAAATAGGATTAGGTATCACCAGGGAATATAAATTCTTAATGTCCCATAAAGCCCTGCTATAGATATCCATGATTTTGACCTTTTTATTATTTAGAATTATTTTTCCTTCTGTTCTTATGGCCTGATAAAATTAATGATGCTTCACCCTATAACTAAAATTCCCATGCTTAAAATGGTTTCTAAAAATGATTTTGTCTCCTGTCTTTCATTTGTTGTACAGACCAAAGTTAACAAGAAATGTAATGGCCCAGTTAAAACCAGGCCATGCAGAAAAGTTTTTGGAAGGTGAGTAGTATCTGGGACATATCAAAAGTCTCTTTTAACGCAGCTAAATAAAATATCTTCATAAGCAGACCTATCTAACATCCTCTAAGAAGAAGGTTTGTATGAAAAGCCTCATGAGAATTTAAAAGCTTGTAAAATATTCCTCTCGCCTTGTTTTTTTTTGAAAACACTATGAATACAGCATTCTGTCTCAGCGAAAGAAAAGGATTAAAAATAGTAGTTGAATATTTCCTAAAATGAGTACTGTTTTCCGACATTTCAGTTCAGAAAATTATGATTTCTGACAATCTAATTAACAGAATGAAATAAGAAAAGCCGTTGTTTCTATGAGGCAGAATACCTATTTCAGAAATGAAGGATGTACTGTAACCTGTAAAGAAGTACAGTAGCAAATATGAAACAACAGAACACTAGATATGAGAAACCCATTATATATAACAATCTACATACACATGCCCTGGTTGTGAATGCCAAAATCCACAGCCTAACACCCAAAATCCATTTCTGCTTTCCTCTGCCCAGGATCCATTAACTTCAACGACAATGTGTCTGGGAATCCTGTCACCTCCCTTCCTGCAGCACTACAGTGCCCACCTCTGAGGCTCTGAGCCAGCAGTCAGACCCAGTGACTGCAAGTCTGTTTTAAACTTAATGCAAAATAAACCTCCACTGAATGTGAATGTCTTTATTCCTCTGGAAAGCTGTAACCTAAGCTTTGGTTTCACTAAAGAGAGATTTTTAATTTTTATTTATTTATTTATTTTACTTGTTTTAATTCTTTGGGGCAAAACCTTACTCAAGACAAACATTTTGTGTTTTTCACAGAGGTCACCTAAATCTGCCAGCATTTGGATCCATTTGATTTAAACTATGCTCTGTTAAACAGATTTCCATTTTGTTGATGAAGCAAAGGTTCAAATGACTTCAGCTGGAAGTAAAATAAACACATTTTATTCATGAAAGCCTGTGATCCGTTGTAAGTGTTCACTATGCTTTTTCTAGGTAAACAGTTTTCAATTACTTACTATTACTTCCTTATCTGCCAATATATTTGCAAAAGGAAGAGCTCAGGTGAACCACAAGCTACAGAATGGGGCATCTTCAGATGAGACATGTAGATGAGACAAGATGTACATCAGATGAGACATGTATTTGAACTTGTGAGAACCTACCATTCTGCATATCAATAGCTGATTAGCTGAAAATGGATTAAAGGGCATGTAACAAAATATATTGCTGTCTTCTTTCTTCTATTAGTTCATTTGATATCTTTCATATCCTTTGTATTTCTAATATGTGTGTTTGAGGAACTTATTCATGCAAATCATATTTTAAAAATATTACTTCCCATCTGCTAACACCTGGAATATTGATATGATCATTCTATTGCTATTTCTTTTTCAAGAGATAGTTAAGATTAAGCCAGTGCAATTGAATTTCACATTCTGGTTGTCTAAAATGAGGTTCTTCCTTCTTTCTTTCATCAACCATGTAGAAAACAGTCTAATTTCAAAGGTGCTGAGCAGTCCCACCTCTTGACAACATCTGTACTTTTGAATTTCTGACCCAGTTTGTTTAAATGATTAAGTATGGGGGAAAATATCTGATTGGAAATTTTGCCTCCAGTCTCTGATGTTCAGCATGGTATTGCACATGGTCTCACCCAGGTGCAGTGCATATTCACTGTATCCATCATATTTCATCTTTGCTAGGGTGGGAAAAATTATCCCCCAAAAGTCAGTGACTTTCCCACCAAGGCTGTCTTCTCTCGAAGTTTAAAGTGTAAATATCAATGGAAATCTTTGCAGAGTGTCTTGGAACTAGAAATTCTTTGAGGATATAGAGAATTATCCTCAACATTCATTAGTGCTCTCTTCATCAACAAATAGGGTCAGTGTGCAGCAAAGCACTTGCCAAAAGGTTTCTGTTTCCACTGAAATCCTCATTATGTCCCATGCATTTTTAGAAGCTTGAAATATTATTTATCTGCTGGATTCATGTTTTGGGCAAATACAGGTACCAACCTTATCAGATTTTTACTTTCCAGTAATTTCATCATCACTTTTTTCATACTGGGAGCTGGTTTGCTGGTAACAAAAGGAGGTACAGTGAGAATTTCTTTACACAGGCCTCACAAATACTTACATTAAAAAATTATGCTTAGATTTCAGAAAACTTTGAGCTCTGATTAAGTTCAAAGTCTGTGACTAAATTTGAAGTATCTGTTAGTGTCCATTTAGAGTAAGCAGATGTGAACAAGCGCAGTAAGTCTATGGACAAATCTGGAAACACGATTTTTGAGTGAGCCGCCTGGAGCAATTTCTGAAGCAATTTTCTACAGTAGATAAGAAGCTTGGATGACTCACAAATTCTAAAACAATATGGATAAAAAAATACCACTTTAAACCCTTTCTTGCTTCTATTCTTCCGCAACGCTTCTATGTGTTGATTTGCCTTATTTTTTCTGAAGCACCTAATTTCTATCTTTTAAAACACTTCAAAAGGCTGATGCTATCTAGAGAGATAGAACGAAGTGTGGGCTAACTTTAAATAGCACCTTATTATGTGAACATCTGGATATTCAGAAGTGAATGCTCTTCACAAAAGTCATCAGTGTTCTTCAGAAACGGCATGGATGCTTTTCACCTGTTTATTTTTTCATTACATCCACTGATAGTCACACATATCTGAGGAACACTGCTATCTACTGATTGATTTATATTGTACATTCCTAAAGGACTTATTGTAATAGGTCTTTTAAAATACATATTTCTATCTGATCACTTGTTCCATGTTTTTGAAACTTTAAACAGAAAGCTATGCTTGAGAGATTCAAACCTAAGTATTTTTATTTCTACACTGTAAAAATTGTCCATTTACTTCAAAATATATCTTTAATAAATCCATCTAAGTGTAGGAAATGCAAGGTTTTGAAGCCTGAATTTTTTTTCTGACTGGTACATTGACAAAAAAAGCCATTCATGAACAAAATGCACACATGGAAGTTGTTGGATCTTTTCCTGTTTTACTTCAAAATATACCTGTGAACATTTGTTTAGAAGGTAATTTCATAGTTTAATCTTTGATATAAAATGTTCCTGTATATTTTTCTTTATCTAGTCTCATTCTGTTATTCATAAATACGATACACAAAACCAAACTTCATTGCCTTCTGCAAACTTCCCTATCCCAGTTACTCTTCTCTGATTTTTTTTGCAAACTTCCCTATCCCAGTTACTCTTCTTCAAACAAACTTCCCCATCCCAGTTACTCTGACTTTTTTTTGCCCCTGATTATTCCAGAGGAATAAGATGAACTATATTTTATCATTGCAGTAATAAATTTCTAACTCTTATTTTTTTTCTTCAACCTCACTGATGTTTTAAAAACATATTATTTCCTAAAAATATTCTTCGTTTAGAAGTTCACCAGAAGGTGAGAACCACAGTAAAGATATTATTTATCAGAATAGAACTTTAGCAGGAAAAGGAAAATAAATAGAAGTTGATAAGAAAATAGCTTTAAGATGAATAGCTCAAAGCCAATCTTTTTTATTCTGTCATCATCCATCCAGTTATTATTTCAAGACATACATTTCTAATATGCCGGCTACCACAATATTCTGTTTCCAAACACAAAAGGATTAGCAGAGGAATAAATCAGTGTGGCACCAGCACAGGAGTCTCTGGTCTTCCCAAGGAGACAATTACACATATGAAAGGTTGCTTCCAGAGATGGATGACCCAGGAAAAGGTAGATGCGTAGACAGGCCATTTGAGGTTTTCCTTACTGCAGGAAATGACTGAAAAAAGAGATAAATCTTGGTTGTGCTTTTCTTAGTCAGTTTCTACCAACATCAGCATGCAACACACTGCAGAATTTTGGAAAAGCAGAAATGGATGGTTCTGCATCAGCTTGGTCCCAGGTTAGCAACTTGAGTATTCAACAGTAGAAAAATGGAATAGGAACAGCAACCAGACATACTGCTCTTAATTCATGTTACTTAAGAACCAGATGGATGCAGACAGCAGCAGAAGTGTTCATGAATCTTTTACAAGTAGACAGAAAACAAAGCCATGAATTATGTGACTAGTTGAGGCTCTTTGGAGATGAAGCATTGTCTTTTATCTGGTAAGGATGTTGTTATTCTTTTCTGCTATGACAGAGACTGCTATTAGATAATATATTCCACGTACCACAAAAATAGAATCTTTGCACTCCTCAGTCTCAGATGTACACTAAGCTAAAAGCCAGAAGGAAGAAGAAAATCCTACAATTATTTTCAACTGAATTAATGTGACTGAGATTTTGAATACACATAATTGTACCTCTCCAGATGTTTGCGCAAGCATAAAAAAGCCACACAGCAGCATTCTAAAGAGAGAAAATGATCATGCAAACCAGAACTTGTCCTGGGGTCTTTTTTTCCAGAACTTTCCCCATATTGCTTTTCTGCTGTAGTTGATGAGAGTAGTCACCCCATGCATCTGTGAGGAGAGGGGTCATACCAGCTTGCATTTTAAGCACAGTCTGGCTTATAATATCAGTGGAGAGAAACAAGCATTTGTAATAGACTGCACCACCCACCTAACATCTAAACTTCCCTTGTTCACTAGGTAAACTGGAGCACATTTTGCTCAAAAGCCTACGTTAGGTACTGTGAATCCCCCCGCAAATTCTTGAACAACTGTGTTTGCTACTCATTTTCTTCACTCATTACTTTCTCCTAGAATCTTTACAAGAGCAACTGTTTATTTTTTAGCCTTTGCTTTTTTATTTGTAACATTCCTTTTTGCTTACAAATCTTAAATCAGCTATCGTGTCCTTGAGTGGTTATCTTATGCCTATAGATGAATAGGAAATATATTTATATGCAAAGGGTTATAACACACCTTTCCAGTTTTCTCCAATATTTTTAACTGAGTGAAAAATAAGTTTGAAATGATATAAAACACCCTAGTATGTTTCCTCAGTGCATTGTATGATTTTTTTTAAAGATATTATTGTTTGCTGAGATGGGCTATATAGAAAATAAGGAAGTGTTTAGAAAGTTACCTTTCTCACTGCTATTTATTCAAAATTAGAATGTTCTGTTTGATCAATTACACTTATCTGTAATAGTCTGAATTATACTATAGAATTTATCTTTCCCAGATAGGATTGGAAAAGACAGGCTTTGCTCCAACTAAAGCACCAGGCATGTTCTGCTTATCCATTTCCTCAAAATGTCATCTAAATTCTTAATTTATATTCCAAAATCTGTGTCAGGTTTCTGTCTTCCATCTTCATGAAACAAAAATTACATACTTCTTTCTACCATTTCAAGGATGAAAGAAGAAAAACATATCTTGCTTTATCTATTGGAAACTAATATCCTCAGCTTAATTTAAATCCTACCTCTTCAAGTAGGACTATGTTACCAAGTCACTAAGATAAAATCATCAAACCCCTTTGCCTCCCAAAAATAACACTGACATGTCACATCACCTAATCAAATCCTCTTTGCCTCCTATGGGAGCTGGTAAACCAAATATGGTATAGGAACTACAGGGGAAAAAAAATAACAAGCTGTTAGCTGATGTTAATAGAAAGTGCTTAACAAGACAGGAGTTTCTATTAAAACTTTTTGAACCCAGGCACTTATTATTCTGCTCCTTCCAACTGGAAGGAGACAAGACCCACTTTATGGCTGAAAAAAAGCTGTTCATTTACACGTCTTTAGTTAAAGCTTAATTTAATTGCATCTACACCTTTCCATGTGATGCGATTGACTTTTCATGCTAAAATATGACAGCCACAACACAATGGGATGAAATTTCATGCCCCATTTTCCATTTAAAGGCAAGCCAGTTATAAAATGCCTTTCAAAGAACTCTCAATAAAAATGTATGTAAACATACATGTACATAGGTAGATTTACATATATATAAATCTGCAGGTACTTAAACAGCTCACAAGGATACCTGTTACCTTATAAATGTTGAGTCCTCCCCACTATCAGTGTACCCAAAGAACTGAATTTTAAAGAATTCCTGTTACCTGGAGACAGTTGTTTAGAAAAACTCACCTATGCCTTAATAAATTAGGAAAGATGAAAAATCACTGCAGGCTTGAGGGCATAGCTAGTGGAGTTTCTACTATTTAGGAAAAAAATTCCTTATTCTTTAGGGAAGAAGGGCCGTTTTGTCAGTGATGACATAGTGCTGAGAGCATTTTTTACAAGGTGGAAAGTGCCTTCAACTGTGTCATTCTCTATTTGAGAGGAAATCAATGCACTTTACAGAGCCAGAGTCCTGTACAGTGAATTCAGAATGGCAGTACAATCTTTGATACATTACAACTGCTACCCAGAGAGGTAAAAGTGTTTTGCCAGCATTATCTGCTGTTCTGCTGTTAGTTGAAATGGAGTGTAATTCTTGAAATCTTTTTCAAGAGGCTGTTGTTTATTTAGGGGGAAGGGTGTGGAAAATTTCGGCACAGCATTTTTAAGTGCAATCTTTATATTGGGCTTCTAAATAAGCTTGCAGGTATTACACATGCTTGAAAGAAGGAATAGTTTATATCACTAAAACTATGTACAGAGTTCCAGTAAGTCACAAACTTAGAGGAGGGGATTGCCCAAAGCAGCTGAGCTAAGGAATAACTCACCACTGCTGAAAAAGAGAGGCGTCACTTCTGCTGCTCTGCTCAGCTGCACGCTTCCCTCCCAGTGACAGTTTTGAAAGGCACCAGGCATTTCTATGAGTTGATTCAACCCATATGCTCCTTTTGCTGAGCTAGCCTCTGGCCAGGTCAGTAAACCAGACAGATGTATGGAGAGATCCAACATGAAACACAGGGGTAGGAAAACGTTCCGCTTGAAGCACAGGAATGCGCCAGACAAATGGCTGCGGAGAAGTCACCTTACCCGTTTGTAACAGGCACCAACACAGACAACCTCACCACCACCTCCTGCTGTAAGCACAGCCGAAACCAAACCAACTCATAACAGTTTCTGAAACTTTCTGACTGGACTTAGACCTTTTCAGTTTTCATAGAAGGACAGGCTTGAAAAAAAGCATTCCATTTTGAAGTGCTGGAATTTTGTAACTGAACCATACTGCTTGCTTCTCTGACCTTCTTACAGTCACTTCTTTAACCACATCACTAAAAGCAGTGATTTTACCTGTTGTTATCTAAAAATGCTACTTTTAAAACTGACAACAACATATGGAACAGGGTGATTGTTCTTCCTTTAAGGCAGGAACATGATGCTTTAATGTTATAATTAGGCCATGGTGAGAAGTCAAGAGTCCATCAAAAAGCCCTGTTATCTCTAATTCCCCTGGCAGAGCTCCCTTGGACCTGCTGCAAAGTCTGCCACAAAAATCAACGAAGGCAACTTTCCAGTTACATCAAGAAAACCTAAATCACACTTTTATTAATATCAGCACTGATTTTGCTGTCTTTCTTTTGTATTCTCAAACATTTAATCACGTTAGTGGAAATCTCTAGAATTCCACGTACTAGAAGTACACTTTTGACGAATTCCCCTGAAAAACTCTCATTCAGTACTTAGCATCAATCATTCATGATTCATTTAAACAACAAAAATCCCCCAGGGAAGCTGATCTGCCTTCAGTTTGTCTCTTCTGTAAGTTTTAAATTTTATCAAGGATACATTAATGAATGCACATAGATATGATTCAGAAATTCCTAAGACAACAGAAGTTAGAGTAGTGAAACATAATGCAGCCAACAGTATTTATGTCACTTCTCATGAGTGAGATAGCATTGCATGAAAACACAAATCAGAGCAACATTTTTGCTTAAGTCATGCTTTCTGGCAAAGATTTTCATGCGTGCAGTAAAGTGCCAATGCTAAGGTAAATGTCAAAGTAGCTACTGCTTCAATACTGCAATTTTTATAATAAAACCCTATATTTTTCCTATTCTGTGCAGACCATTCTCCTCTCTAATGTGCATCTTCCACCTAACTGTTACCTGGCTCACTATTTAAAGCTGCATTCCTGTCCTTCTGGACCTTACAGCAGGCTTCCAGTGCTTAAAAGAACCTACAGGAAAGTTGGGGAGGGACTTTTTACAAGAGCATGGAGTGACAGGACAAGGAGGAATGTCTTTGAATTAAAAGAAGGTAGATTTATATAAGATATCAGGAAGAAGCTCTTCCCTGTGATGGTGCTGAGGTGCTGGCACAGGTTGCCCAGAAAAACTGTGGCTCCCATCCCTGGAAGCGTTCAAGACCAGGCTGGATGGGGCCTTGGAGAAAACTATTCTGTGATATGATGCACTGTCTGGTGACAACTGAATTAGATTACAAAAGAACAATATGCCAAACCAGAAATAATTCAGAAATGAGATATTAAGCCAAACACCTGCATTTGGTCCCTTGTAGGCTGGGTCACTGTGTTTCATCACAGAAAGCCACCATTTGTGATGGACATGGCATGACTATTATTGTCCGTTGTGATATTAGAATTAAGATATTAATAGGAGAAACTCCTATTACAGAAGGTCCGAAAGCTGAACATGAAAGTATATGGAAGAAAATTTAGCTGGCATCTTTTAGTTCATCAGAGGACTGCAGGATGAGTCTGAATGAACTTCTGGAGCTGGAGAGACTTGTACCTTCCCTAGGAGCATGGCTCCATAACTTTCCTTCAACATTGGAAAGGAAACTCAGCTATAAAAAAAAAACTTGTGATTGATAGACTTAAACTGAAGTAGCATATCTAATTTTTACAGTCTAGTTACTGGTAATATAAAAAATCCATTTCTCCCAACAAACAGGTAACTATAGCAACAAACACAATGCAACAAACACAACAGGGCTGTATGCAAAGGTGCTGAGGAACACACACACAAAAAAATAAAAATCTTTACATTTATCTCAGGGTGGGTTTTTTTATTATTTTTTTACTCTTCTTTACAATTACCAATACATCTGTCAACTATTTAAAATATCTGAGTAAAAATTTAGTAAAACATTATGGAGACAGTGAACAACTTTTGTTCACACACAATAGGCAGAATCCCATCCTCTCTGAAAACTGCAATCAAAAATAATTTCCAATTAAAATACTTTCTGACAAGAAGAAGAATATTAATTTAAATTTCAGCTCTAGGACGAAAGGAGAACGAGCAACGTCATGTTTCATTTTCTTCAGCCTGTCACTTCAAATCTCTTTTGAGGAGGACTTGTTTTCAGATGATATAATTACAATCCTGAAATGGCAGTTTTAAATATACATGACAGATGTTTATTAAATTGAAATACATTTGGAATAAAATTTGCTTCCCCTCCTCTTCACTTCAGAAGCAAAGGCCAGACTCTGGGCCCTCTCTTCTGTTGCAGCCCCTTAAAGCTGAAATATCTTCATGATTGTCAGTGGAATTATCCCGCATTTTAAAGACCATAACTCTCCCCTACTGTGTATTTCATCTGTAGTGTGCGTTGCCTGGTCCATCTAAATGCACTCTCAAACTTTATGCAAGGCAACATCCTAACATACATGCTACAAAGAAAAATTAAAATGGTAAGGGTGCTCAATTTTTATGTTGAAAATAACATCTCATCCAGGGCAGGCTGTGGACCAGTATTCTAAAAATCATTAAATGAACAGTGTTAGGCAACATAGTCTGAAAACATCATATGTTGGGTGTCAAAAAAAGCAAAGTCAGCATTCATAAACACTGCTTCATGGTATCATCAACCTGCAAAGAAGAATTCATATTTTAGATGGAGGTATCTAGTTGAAGATGGTAGTATGATATGGTTCAAACTTAAAACATTTATAAATCACTTTTCTGAGTGAACAGTATCTTCCTTTAAGAGTGATACATATATTTGGTCTTGAAGGAATCAGCCTATACCTGTTCTGGAGGAAGAATGAAGGGCTCATTGGAAACTTGATGCTTCAGGGCAGCCTTGTATCAGCAATCATTAGATGGTCAAAGTTGAGATCCTCAGGACAGCAAGAAGAGCGTGCAGCAAGCTCACTGCCCTGGACCTCAAGAGAGCAGACTTTGGCCTCTTCAGGAACCTGCTTAGTAAGGTTCCATGGGATATAGCCCTAGAGGGAAAGGGGGGCCCCAAGACTGTTGTTGATATTCAAGGATCACCTGCTACAAGCTCAGGAGTGTTGCATCCCAACGAGAAGGAAGTGCAGCAGGAGGGCCAGGAGACCTTCTTGGATGGATAAAGAGATGCTGAGGAAAAGTCAAAGGAAAAAAGAGGTTTATAAAAGGTGGAAGCAAGGACAGGCGGCCTGGGAAGAGTACAGGGATGTTGTCTGGGAAGCTAGGGACCAGGTTAGGAAAGGTAAGGCCCAGTTAGAATTAAACTTGGCTACGGATGTGAAAGATAACAGGAAGGGATTCTACAGGTACGTAGCAAATAAAAAAACAGACTAGGGACAATGTAGGCCCCCTCAGGAATCTCTCGGGAGAACTGGCTACACAGGATTTGGAGAAGGCTGAGGTTCTGAATGACTTTTCCTCGGTCTTCTCTGGCAAGGAAGGAGGTCGAAGGGGGTGATCCTTCCCCTCTATTCTGCTCTCATGAGACCTCACTTGGAGTATTGTGTGCAGTTCTGGAGTCCTCAACATAAAAAGGACATGGAACTGTTGGAACAAGTCCAGAGAAGGGCCACGAGGATGATCAGGGGACTGGAGTACCTCCCACGTGAAAATAGGTTGAGAAAATTGGGGCTGTTCAGCCTGGAGAAGAGAAGGCTGCGTGGAGACCTCATAGCAGCCTTCCAGTATCTGAAGGGGGCCTATAGGGATGCTGGGGAGAGACTCTTCATTAGAGACTACAGTGATAGGACAAGGGGTAAAGGGTTAAAACTTAAACAGGGGAAGTTTAGATTGGATATAAGGAGGAAGTTCTTTCCTGTTAGGGTGGTGAGGCACTGGAATGGGCTGCCCAGGGAGGTTGTGAATGCTCCATCCCTGGCAGTGTTCAAGACCAAGCTGGACGAAACCTTGAGTGAGATGGTTTAGTGTGAGGCATCCCTGGCCATGGCAAGGGGGTTGGAACTAGATGATCTAAAGGTCCTTTCCAACCCTAAGCATTCTATGATTCTATTCTAATGATGCTTTATGGATTTCCTTTCAAGGAAATTGAGTTTCCTTTAAAAAGAAAAAATTAAAATCCAAGACACAAGACAGATCAAGTTAAAGATGTCAAAAGCAAGCAGTAAAAAGCAATCAACAAAACTGAATTATACTCATAAACAGCAGCATTTTGATCAGTCAGTGAATTCAGTGATCTTCCAGAAAGGAAAAAAAGATCATTTAGGGAACTTTCATAGCCATAGCCAAAACCTGTATAGCATATATAAAGAAAAACCTCACCCTTCTGTCGTAAATTGAACTTCTTTTATTCTACACTAATCAACCAGAAGACTGAATGACTTCATTTATGCTTTAGACTTTAAGCTTTTGAAATGTTTTTATACGCATAATATGGATGTAATGTCCAACATTTACAACTAAAAATGGATTCAAAGGCTGTCACCAGCCCCTCTCTAGATGTTCCAGCTATATTTTAATTAAGATTTCAATTTTCACACTTTACTTAATATATAGAAATAAAAAAGCAGACAACTGTTACAAATGAAACACTAGCGGATTCTCTAGTCCAAAAGAGAAGCAGAGGATAATTTGAGTAAAAAGACTCTTTATGCTTATACAAGCTTAATTCAACAATTTATCCATCTCCAGATCTCTTCAAAGGGATGTTTCTTCTGACATTTCTGCGCATTCACCTGTGTTTATTGGTTTTAAGAATTAAAATGTATGATTTATTCAAATATACCAACATTATTCACACTCTGCCTTCTCAGATTGCCTTTTAATTGAGTTACTGAGTATATAAACAGAAAAGTAAAACCTAATATTATTCTTGTAGACTAAGAGGGTTTTTTTTTAACCTTGAATAGAATTTTATATAGCAATAGCACAGACTGAGGACTATGGGATGTTGGCACAACTGAACAGAGAAATGCTACCTAATGCTTCACAAACGCCAAAAGAATGCCATTACACTGACAGTAAAACCTGAAACTCTCTCTCTCTCCCCCATCATCTTAATTCATATAATTGTAATTAGATATTCCAGCACTTAGGACAGATACAATTAGGCAGTTTTTTCTCGTTAATGGTATTAAAAGAAAATCTCCTACAAACCAGCATATTTGAAATAATTTTTGCTACTTTCTAAAGATAGAAACTCATAAGGAAACAAGAAAGATAACAGAAAGTGAAAAAAAAAATAAGTGATAAAGATGAATCCGGCATCTGACTGGCACTTCACAGAATGATAGAATAGTTGGGGTTGGAAAGGACCTTAAGATCATCAAGTTTCAACCCCCCTGCCATGGGCAGGGGCACCTCACACTAAACTGTGTCATCCAAGGCTCTCTCCAGCCTGGCCTTGAATACCGCCAGGGATGGAGCATTCACAGCTTCCCTGGGCAACCCATTCCAGTGCCTCACCACCCTTACAGCAAAGAACTTTCTCCTTATATCCAATCTAAACTTCCCGTTTAAGTTTTAACCCATTACCCCTTGTCCTATCACTACAGTCCCTAACGAAGAGTCCCTCCCCAGCACCCTTATAGGCGCCCTTCAGATGCTGAAAGGCTGCTATGAGGTCTCCATGCAACATTTTTGTTTTGATTTGGGGAATAAAAAGTAACACCCCATTGATGCTAGAGCAATTATTCCACAATAACGGCACTGGGAAATGCAAATTATGTTAGCAGAACATTAAACATAACCACATATATTTGACAATTCCTTTTTTTATGTTTTAAGAAAATTAAAAAAAAAAAAACAAACAAACCCAAAATTAAGGAATCTGGAGTCTACAGATTCCAGATTATAGATAAAAACCCATAGTTTTATAGCTATATTCTTTTTTTCCTTTTTGCTATTAAACATTAATCTAAGGGGTTTCTTTTGAGAAATTGACCTAATCCTAACTTCTGGCACTGAGTAATTTTCTCTCTTGCCAACACAACATATATGTTGGGTGGATTACCAGCAATATTATAGGGTTCGGTGTTCACTACAGTCACAAGTATATAAGTATGCATTTGATACTGCTATTGACTAAAGGTAGAAGTGTGAATCACTTGGTTTCCAAAGCTTTATTGTATTCGAGAAAAGAATGAGTAGTGATTGATTTTGATACTAAGGTGCACAAAACTTTCTCTCCTGAAGCATCTCTGGAGTAACTCATAGATTTCCAAGTACTCTGAGCTGCAGCTCAGAGATAAGCAATTTTTCCTATAGTGACTTTGAAGTAATCCCATTTACTTTTCAGTACTAACTCTATCTGAGTCACACTGTTTGTAAACAAATGTTTTCCTTTTTAGTCTCTCAAGTACTAAGCATTCTGAAAGTATTGATACTGAAAAAGTTTATTTTTTTTCCAACATACTTCCTTACTACTTGTATAGCAAGGATTTAATTTCATCCCGACAGCAAAACCTGTTTGGAAACTAGGGCTATTTGAAAGAAAAAGATGTATTTGGATTAATCAATAGAGACTTCCTTCTACTTTTGTAGTCATAGTCCTTAGCCCTAAGAAAGAATTGAAAAATATGGGCAGTGAGAATCTTTCACATTTTTATCACCTTTTGACCCTTCCAATCCTCTCTCTCCTGAGCCAAAACCATTGCCTGAGACATCTAAAAAATAAATGGTGTGTCCCCAGTGCGGAATGCCTAATTTTTATAACCTCCCATTGTAGCTCAATTTTAGTGATCATCAGGCCCATTGTACTAGCAGAATATGTACCAGCATGTAGTAATTAATCAGCTCTCTCCAAAAAATCTGCCACTTAAAGTTTTTGTTATGAGTACAAGTGTTAATCACTTGTCACACTGGGACTTTAACATGTAAACAACAATAGAGCTAATATTTCTTCAGTTTTTCTATAAAGAAACTTTAGGCAAAAAAAGATATAACTTTCAGTTATCAGCCTCTATTCAAAGTACATGGGCAGCTGATATAATTCTTTGTGTCAATCTTAGTAAGTAAGTGTCTTGAAGATGACGTTTTTAAAATCTCTTTGCAGCACATCAGTGTCAGAGAAACTTGAGATGTTTGGATGAGTGGCATATACACGATCAGGAAACTACCTGTTAGCGTTACCAAAACTCCTAACCCAAAACATGAAACAGAGAATATAAATATTTCTCAGTGCAACTAGAGAACTGGAAGTTAAAAAAAAAAAAAAAGACATATTCGCATCTTCTGGAAAATATGGATCTTTTCAGAAAGTAAGCTATTATAGGAATATATATTTTACAAGTCATCAATATTTGAGAATCACCTGTTTTTCATACTATGGTGAATAACATACTAGAGAAATGAAAAGCCAGTAACTTATCTAATAAATAATTCCAAGATCCTCATAAGAGCTGGAAACACTTTTTCCTCTTCCCTCAGTATCAGAGGGAACACAGAGAAAGCAAGTAGAAAGATTCCTTTGATATTTTGGTTGGGATTTCACGTTATTCATCTACAGAGAGGAGAGAAACGTGCACTTGCAAAACCTCTGCCTGTTAAGTGGTTATTCCACCTGCAATCTACATTTTAAAAAGCTTAGGTGTACCTATAGCAATTACCCCAGTTTGTATCAATGAAATTGTAAAAGGACAGCTACACATAGATGTTACCCAGGAGATCTGGCAGGAGGATAACCCGGAGTCAGTAATGGCTAGGGATTCTACCTACAAAGTTGTCAACAGGCCTGAGTTTAGGGCTACAAAGGGAAATCTGCTGAGGCCTCAACCACCTGCACAGCAGAGACAGTGCATGAATGCAAGGGAGTTCCAGTGGTCCCTGGGGTCTCACAGGCAGTCAGTCATGCACAGTTCAGAGTGAGAAAGGTAAACTTAAGCCAGAGAGCCTGTCATTTACAAAGAAAGCAAACATGTTTGCTCACACAATGGTTTTATTTTTCCCCAGAGGTAGTATTCTTACATGTTGTGCTTAATGTTTTGAAGAAAAGCCATCCAGTGATTTATCTGCTTTGTGACCTTGATATTATATTCACTGCCCAGAGTCAGCTACATTATGCTGAAATGGCTGCTTGTGAGGGTTCCTCACAGGTTTTTATAGGAAAGAAAATCTGTTCCTTATTACTGTCAAATAATTTGGGTTTTTTTAAACAAAATCTGACTATCAAGCTACACATTGAATTAAATGAAAGTAGATACAGATAATAACAATATAATGAAACATTTGCAGAAATTCTGCCACTACAGCTTTATGCAGATCAGGCTTTTTTATTTTTTTTGTTAAATGAACGTTTTTTCCTAATGTTCTGGCACTGGGAATCTTCATTATTCCTAACCTGAACGATACTACTGATATTCGACATAGCATTTTTACATTTATTTACCTTTTTTGCACAGCCTCTTTCAAGATTTAAGAATGGATTAGTGAGCTTTCTCATCAAAAACATAACAGGAATCAAACTAAGAACTACTGGTACATCTATTAAAATCAGATTCTTTCTCACTGCAGACATTTAAGCCCAAATGCTGGAAAGTTTGTCATGAACTTAATTTTAAATAAGAGTTCACATCTCACTAACAAACACATTCCACCTCTCTGTCCATTTGTTCATAAGCTAGCAAGCATTATAACTGGAAACTTTCTTCTCATTTTTATTCTTTTCTAATATTTGAGACATAATGGTCTATGGAATCATCTCCGAAAAGAGACCAAAGACCCATGAATTTTCCTCTGAAGACCCACTGCTCCTCACATTTGCAGGCACCAGAAACCATAGTACGAGTAATGCATTAATCCAGGGAAAGGGATGAACGCTTTATTTATCTTGTATTTTAAGCAGAAAAGAAATATGAGATATCATCGTATCTGTCACTAAAAATCCCCAAACCATAAAAATTGAGGTCCAGCTATGGAATTTAGTGTATTGCAAAACAAGTTAAAGGTGTGCAAGTGGGAATTCTGTCAGAGAAGACAAGACAAAATGATACAATTATTCTCAGTCAGAGCTGATGTGCTCCAAGGTATACTTTTCCACACAATCACTGTAAATATGAATATTTTAGAGGTTAATATGAAGATCAAATGTAGAATGCATTTTCTGAAAAGATTAATATCTTTTCATTAAAAATGAGAGTGTACTGTTGGTTCAGCATTTGCATTTAAATTGAGTAAGTAATAAGTACATTCACTGCTTAAGACACCTATCTCCAAAATGGAAAGTATGGATAAAGAGAGTAGTGTCCATCTGCAGAAGTGGACAAGCTTTTTCTATTTTCTTCTGCTACCCCTTCAGAGAACTTAAGTCCTATCAACAAAACCACTGTGATTTACTTATCACAGCAGACCGGGCTGCATACCTTAAAGAACATTTTGGCAAGCATTCACTTCATGCAAGCAATGTATTGGTGAATAAGTATCGGTGGGTTGCTGTTGACTTGAAAAATTGCTAGGCACCATACAGTCATTCATCATTGCACAGACACAAATGGGTATTTGCTAGTTGTTATACACTGCTTTTAGTTGCAGTTGTTGTTTGAAGTCTAGAGCCATTCATTTAAGCAGGAGGCTCAACCAGCTAATACATTATTACAAGTGGTCAACAAACATGAGCAGGATGGGCTAATGTAACACCATGTTTCTTGCTGCTTACGGCATAAGGCTTTCAGCTCCATGTTTCTAAGTAACAAAGAGAAGCAAAAGGATATATGGTTCAAATAATGGTCGGTTGATACACCAAGATTTGTTCAATTGATTACAGAATATAACACTTGCTGACTGAAATGGTGGCGTGACACTTACAGGCACACTGAGAGTCCGTCTCATTGGAGAACACATTCAATTTGACTGAATCCAGCCCAGGATTTCTCAGAATACTTGAATTAGTTTTGTTGAGGTGTTTAAAGACATACGTGACACCATATAGTCCAGCATGTAGGAGATATCTCAAACTATTTGCTAACTTCAATGCAAATTAAGCACAGACATTCCTATACAAAGCAAAAGCATATTACTCCTCAAACTGCAAGAAATAAATATTTCACTTAAGCAACTGTGGTGGCACCCTTCTTCTATTACTTTAGTCAGATAAAATTTATAATATCTTACAGCTGATTTCCTGCAGAGCAGAGCGGTCTAACAGTGACAAAATAGCATTGTGGGTAAGCAGAAAAACCGATTACCAACCCATAAAGGAAACTTAAGAGTTGATTATACAAGAGAACAAATGTTATCGCCTCCTATGCTCATGAAGAACATTATTTTTCTTTCACTGCAGAGAAGTGTCACTTTGAAGTGGACACTTCATCCCTGAAATGCAGAATTCAGGACATTTCCTCAATGTTTCTTTCTTCTTTTTTGATTCTCCTTTTTCATCACCAACCCCCATCCCCCAATTGTTCTCTATTTTGGGTCATTTAGTCCATACACTTTGATGAAGGGCATCCTTCTCTGAACTTATGAATCAAAATGTATTCTCCAATGGATATCTGGAGGTATAATTTGCCCCTAACACTCTTCAATCTTTATTGTTGACACATTCAAGGATGCCTAACTCCCACAAGTAAAAAAAACAACCCACATTAATCTTTAAAAACATGTCCTTACCTTTCCTTCTGAAAATGAAAATGAATGCTCTTTGAAATTATCAGAGTTTTGCTTTAAACCACAAGGATCATGCACTTTAGGAAACAAATCTGAATCTGAAAAATTTGTAAATAAAAATATGCTGGTATATAAATATAAATCCTGCACAGTGCTAAATATTTCCTTGGAGGCATGGAGCACTCAGCTTCCCTCAGCAGATGTTAATAGAAATCAAAAGCACCCAGCAGCCTCCTGGATGCAATCTGTGGGATTCCCACATACACTTTTTTTGCATACTGGAGGGAATTGCTTTTTTTGCTTCATGCTTTTGTAGGTGATACTATATTACAGAAACAGCTCCAAAACAGACACTGGCACCCATCCATGATAAACCAAACACCCATTCAATTACTAAAAACATAAAAAAAAAAAAAATTGTTAATTTGGGTATCTGAAAGCAGACAGGCAACTTAAAAGACTTAAGATGACCTTTTTATTTCTAGATAGTGCAAGAAAACAGCCCTAAAGAGAGAGCGGTGCCTTTCCCATTATGCATTCCTTCTGTTACTTTATGCAAAAAAGAGCTTTGGAACAGCCTTTGAAGGAGAGGCCACCTAACGCACAAGGAGCATTCTCATCTCCATACCCTCAATTTAGCAAAAGACCCAAGAAATGTCAGTCATGGAAAAAGACATTTTGAAAGGTTGTAGGAATTTAACAAACTTGTCTTAATTTTGAGCTAATCCAGTGTGACTAAAACAGGTGAGCAGCTGATGTTCACTAGAAAAAAAAATTATTATTTTTTTTTAATTTTATTTTATTTTAAAAGTGTCTACTAAGAATTTACTTTTCATTCTGAAGTATTACCAGGAAAAAAATAAAACAAAACAAAACAAGTTTGATTTGATTTCATCTCCTTAAAATAATTAACCTAGATGTTTACTTAAACATGCTAAAATTTCACACATTTATTCAGTTGGGCTCCTTGAGCTCCCTAGACAACCAAATGTTATTTTTCTTTAGGGTAAATACCTGTGTTTTGATTCTTTGTACTGAAACAAGAATTTCTGAGGCTATGCCATAGCAAACTCCCTGAAAATGCTGAAGCATGAAAACATAAGGACTATACACTGTATGTGCAAAACCTGCCAGATGCTTTGTATCTCCACATATCAGTATCTCCCACTAGGCAATACCCCTGGTCTCCTGCTCCCTCTGATGCACAAATAGGAAATAAATGATGCTCAAATTCATCTCACAAAAGCTTAAAGATCCAAGCAGTAGCAAAACTTATTAAAAGAAGTGGAAAATATGAGTAATCAATGTTTTAACATGCTTAAAAGAAACCCAGAGTTCATATCAACCTATGGTGCACAGAATATACATATGATAAATGAGAAATAATTTTCTCTCTTTTCCATGTGCATCCTAGAGAAGGTTTTACTTTAATTTAGCTTCTTACTTGGTGATAAGGGCTAATGCAGTTTTAAACAGTACATCTACAAGGAACAGCTAATAATTTTTGACTGTTACTCACTTATTAGACTCAAATAGAAAATAAATAGAGTTAACAAAACCAGAAAAATCACAGGCAATTCACCCTATTTGAAGTTTAAGTAAAATCTAGGAGAAGCTGCTTCTCATGAATAACCAAATTCACCAGGACTCATTTTTTCAGTCTGTTCAGCTGTGTAATTCCCCAGCAGAAATGCACTTTTCCCTCTTCCTCCTCCTCAGATAAATAACCTGAGTGTGCCTTCATGATCTATACCCAGTTATTAGCAAATAGAGCTATCAAATCCCAGTCATCAAAAAGGATCAGCTGAGTTGTTTAACATCTATTCTCTTTTCCAAGCAATGGACTACATGCAAATTTCATTGTTCCCTATGTGTGTCTACTACAATACATTGTCTACTGAGATGCTACGAGAGAAGGGTAAGAACTGAGGTAAGTAAAAGCATTGCTGCCTCCTGTTCACAAATACTATTACACTCAGTCTTTTTCCAGCCACCATTCTATGCCTCTGTTTACCTTTTCTGGTCTCTAATATTATGTACCTACTAGCAATGCTCTTAGGGGAAAGATCATTTCTTTGTCCCATGTTTCTACAATGCACTTCTTAGAAGATTGTGATAAATAGCCAAAGCACTTTAGATCTACAAAGGTTCACCACAGAACATATAATAACAATAATATCAGCTGATGCTCCCACAAAAGAGTGGCAAATAGTAATCTCTCCTGCCTACCACTTTTCCAGCATCACCTTCAAGCCTGGTGATATGCAAATACTTTATTCCCTAAGCAGTAGCTAAACAGAGGTTTCCTCCTCCAAGTGTTACTCCTGTCTTTATCCACTGGAGACAGACAATTCTGTTACAAACATTCAATTTCATGAGCTACATGGAAATACATAAGGGTTATTTGTGCCATATCAAGATCATGCTGGTACCCAGAATTGTTCAGGTTAAGACCGCTAGGCGGCTTGTTCCTAAAAGCTGCTATTAAGCTTTAAAGTAGAAGATAAATATCTTTGACCATGGATGCCTAACTCCACAGATCTAAAAAGGAGGCACGACTACCAATTTCTACACAAAACATATGTACACAGAAAGGGGGAAAAGAGGCTGAACCCACAAAGATGACTGAGAGCACAAGACAAAGAATCTTGTAAAGAAATAGAAAACATCTTCCCAAGCCTCTTACCCAACAAGAAAATATTAGATTGGACTTAAACTGCAGATAATGCTCATTTTTAGTGTTATTTTTTTACACAGCCCTACATTTTGGCTCATAAAACATAAAACATTTGCAAGAACAACAAAAATTACTTTGCAGATTCAACAAGACTGCAGCTTGCCATGAAGGTATCGAATCAGCTATTACTAAAAATCATGAGGAATTCACATCTTGTTTTCAGGATATACTAGCCAGATGTACTACCTGTTCGATTGAGGCCAGGCTTCTTGTATGGAGACAGCATCATTATTTCATGAATTACCAGTGACCTTTGAAAGATACTAGGAAAAGCAGGCATGTTCATTCCCTTCCATTGATTTTCTAATTTTGAGTAAATTGGTTTAACCTGGGGAATGGTTATCTATTAGGAATAAAAAATACCCAAAATTGACTTCAGAAAACAGTATAAAGCTTTTGAACTGAAACAATGAATTTAGAAGGGAGACTTCAGGCAAAAAGGTAATGATTATATAAATCTTAACTTGGGCCTGAATCTGTAGACAGCCACACAAGTATGAAAGAATTCGAATCTCTTTAAACTTAAGAGACAGATCTACAGGCCTAGACCTTTGTTTTACTACACTATGTACCTGGAATATGTGTCTGGTTTACCCATTAAATTTCTGCTGTTGCAAAAGCCTGCAGAAAAAAAACTCATCTAAAATGGAAAATGATATGGGCATCATTTTCATCTGGTTAAAATCACACATAATGTGCTAAATATTGAGAACATCGGACAGTTGTGAATCTAATCAACTTAGAAGACAAGTTCAGTAAATTAGTATACACCTCAAACAGCCTGCAAGAAAAGAACCTGGTCATCTCCAGCAAACTAAGAACACACAGGGCTCCATAATGGAAGGGAATGGTGATTCATAGGGTAACTCTGTAGGGTCATCACTGTATTAGTGCCTAGACTTCAAATACTCTGATGAGTAGACCTTTGTCTAAACAGATTTGCATTACTTTGTTGTCCTCTGAACATGGAGTGATCATACCTAAGTCTTCTTTGCTATCAATTTATACTATATAATAAACATAAATTATGGCACTATGATTATTCACCTTAAAAACACACGCAGACTACCTGTTCCTTTACTATTTTGTATACTTTTTTGTGTTTTCTTTTCTTTCTTTCTTTATTTATTTATTGCCTATGGGGTACCGAGTTAGTCAAGCCATTAAACCCATTTGATGAAATTCTAGAAAAGGATTTTAGCCACCAAACTCTAACAACCTCATAGCAAGCTATATGCACAATCAGGTTTGGGGATTTTTTTCCTCCTTCCAAGCACTCAGTTTGTAACTCTAAGTTGAATTCCACTTATTTGTGAGATCTTCGCTCTTGTTATCCAACACTATGTCTCACCCAGGAATTATGAGCTCCTGAACTCATAAATCTTGATCTAAGCATACAACTCCTTACAAAATTTTTTACAAAACTCTTAAGATTCCTCAAAGTTGAGCCTTTGAACCCCCACCCCCACAACGCTCTATACTTCTTTTCACATGACAGATTACAGGCGCAAACATTAAAATATCACACTGACTATAAGAAAATGTTCACCTACCTCACGATCCAACAGTGCAGATGATACCACTGTAACAATATCTCCCTTTTCTGGGTCAATAAAGAACATATTTGGAGATGGTTTGTCAGGTGTCTGTTTGAGGATGTCATACCGGATAAGAGCATTGTCTGTGTTAGCATCATCACCATCAACTGCTGTTATACGCATCACAGTCGTTCCTAAGGGAAAGATGGACAGATAACAGATTGGAGTTAGCCAGAAATTGTAAAATTATGCTGCCTTCACATGTGAGAACCAGATGGATGCAATACATCATTATCTTATCCAGACAACAAAGTAGTTTCACCTGATAGTTGGTACTTGTATCTGTGTTACTCTGCTTCTAGTGAGCTAACAAAAGACCAGTGTTTCTTGTTTGCAGCTGACATATGACTCTAACATAAGTTCCCTGTATTTGTTTGCTTTATAGTCATGCTTATTAATCACATTTCACTAAATTAATTATAGATTCTTTTTTTTTCTCTTTAAATTCTACAGGTTGAAAGTCTTCAGGATACATATGATCAAGATGACTGCTGAGAGAAATGTCTCTATTTTCACTTTGAAGTCTTGCACAGCTGCAGAATTGGTTGGACATTATAATTTCTGTCAGTAAGAAATTTTCTAATGATTAAAGCCTACATTATTCTAATTTCAATTGTGGAAACTTATGGGCTTATTATGTCAGCCTCAATACAAAAAAAAACCGAAACACCTCTATTGCTAGGCTAACCTTCAAGTGATGAAAGGTTTTTTTAACATGAAAGTCCTGTAGCACACACTTCTGCTATAGAGTGCAGTAAGGTATTTGATAACGAATGCAGATTCCTAAATTATTTACGGGGAAAACCCCACTCTTCTATATGACAGTTAATGCAGATGCTGGCAATTCTCTATTTAGCTAGTGGAACATATAGTTCTGCAAGTAGTAGAACAAAGGATCAAGTCTTTTCCTCTCTCTTAGGCAGGCATGCTAGAGGTTCACATAACCTACACGAATCTGTCACATCACACTTTTATTTGCTTTCTACAGTACATTGAGAAGCAAAATAAGTAGACACCTGGGTTGACCTGTGAGATAATCATACCTAGACCATTACAATTTCTTAATCAGTTCATTTGTATGTTTAAATGAAAGCATTATAAAACAAGCAAATAAACAAAATAAACAAACAAACCCCCTAACAACAATAAAAAAAGAAAAATGAAACCAAAAACCCTAAAAGTAATATGTCATCAGAAGAAAATGAAAATATTTCTTGTAATACTGAGCTAAAGAAAGAGTAAAATCCTACCTACTAAGAAAAAAGTCATGATCAAATCAACAAGCCAGTTTCAATGGTGAATCAAAATAGAGTAACAAATTAATACAAAAGGTATTAGAAAACTTTATACAAATAAGGAATCTAGGAAAGTGTCCATTCTTTAGCCTAAAAATCCCAACTGAAACAATTCATCAAATCCCATGAACTTGCATCGCAAATATACAATTTACATTTAAATAACTTTGTACTGAAACCATGTTATCTAATGTGTGAACCACAATGTCAAAATTAGTTGTAATTCTTTGTTGGAGATTAATTCTTCTGTGGTGGTTAACGCACTCTTTTCCCCCATAGACCTTCAGTGGGCAAGTCTTATTGTAAAATGCCATGATGAAAAGCATTTCAAATACAAGATTTGCATTCCTTAACAGGTCTGTAAGATCATATCTTCTGTTCTCAGTATCCACAGAGCCTTTTGTGGCAAAATAATTGCAAGTGATTAAAACCTTTGCTACAGACAAGGCCTGGGACATTACACTGGAAGTGGCTGCAGAACAGAAATATGTGTCATTCATGTCCAATGATAAACAGTGAATTTATATATTCTTTTTGAAGATCTTGAAGTACACATCACTAAAATATCAAATAAAAATGAAATATTGTAGTAAAAGTAAAAACAAACCTAGCTTCATTTACAGGCTGTTATAACAAGTGTCTGGTTCACTGTTCAACAAGCATAGCTAGCTTGTTTAGATACATTTCTTCTTTTTTTCCTTTTGTTGTATTTCCCAAAGTCTTGCCTCTTGCTGTAGTGACCTTGAATATAAGCTCTCAAAGGTTTTGTTTCATTGCTACTTCAGGCAGTGTTACACCCTTGAGAGAAATAACAGAGATCTGACAGCATGTTGGTTTTATTCACCAATGATTAAAGGTCAGACAACTCAAAAAGAAGCTTACCACTGCATACCATGCCATGTTTTCCAATACTACAAGATGATCCTAACCCTGGTATTTTCACCTACTTTTTTTGAGACTTCTTCAAAAGAAAAAAAAGGGGGTTTCTATTTTTAAGAATGAAAATTCACTCTTTTTTTCACAAGTACAACACACTGTAGTATTTTTTACATATTTAATACATTTGGAGAAGATTATTTGTGTTCATATTAGGAAATGTGTTTCACAAAGATCTAATCAAGTACAGTGAAATAAACAAGAATGAAGGCAAATCTTCAAGGGATCTTAAATACTGCCCAAGTATAAGTGAGAATGAATGGGTTTTGGTATGCAACTCTTTCTTGACAAATGCAACTGAATAAGATGGTATACTTGAGTACATTGGACTATATTTTAAATGAATATACGGTTACTACCATTATTAATCCACTAGAGGATCTGATGTTAGCAGAGATTTAGAAACAGATTAAAATATATACTGAAGTAGAAATACTATGTATACAGTTGTCCTTTGACAGTTCTACTGAAATACTTATGATAAGACTGGAAAGTACATGTAGATTTTAAGATGTAAACCCCCAAATCTCTATTCTGTCATAAAACTGGCTTAATACAATGGCTGAATCTGATTATGATTTGCCAGCTGCAGTTCTTTAACCTTTCAACTCACTGGACATTATCTTGTTCTGCAAAATCATTCCCTTGGTGAATACTGATAAGAAATTCCAACAACTCAGAAGAGCAGAATTTTACATTCATTTTGCACAGAAATGCTAGCTCCATGAGGAAAGCTGTAGAGAATTAGATCCATTTTTCTCTAACGTTAGGTCTGTCAGAAGTTTTGAGATACTAGTTTCTAACTACCATCAAAGTGACATTTACGATTAAGTAAAAGTTGTTATAGTCTCACAAGTTGATATAACAGGTGTAAAAATGCAGCTAAAATTTGGGGTTGTCTTTAGATGTCATTATGCCCTTGTACAATCTAAGGTTGTACCTGTTCACAAACATCAATACAGAAAACTACACCACGTTAAACATGTCCACATCAGTACAGTAACCAGAGGAACTGCTGAATAATGTGGCTGAAAGGAAGCCCTTGCACTGATTTGAAAGCTGATGCTAGGCTTCTGCAGCCATGGTGAGAATGCCTTATTCTCAGAAACATACCTTTTATGCTCTTGTGCTTCATAAGCAGGTTGGCAAACTAAACACTAACAGGAGTTCAAGGCTGCCCATTCATTTCAAAGCACAGTGGTACCTACTTTATATTCTATGACATTAAGACAAAGCAAACAAAAATCCTCACACATACAAAAAGCTAGAATGGGCTCATATTTGTGCCTGATGCCTCAAAAATCACAACAGCTTTAAATCAGAAGCAGAAATATATTCCAGGGACTTTTTGGGGAAGTCCAATGGCTATGTATTTCTGGGGAAGAACTTTCCATCTCAGTTGAAGATAGGAAGTACATGGGAAGTTCTTGCCTGGAAATATAGCTATTGTACTTCCCTCTTCACAAGTAAGAGAATACACATGACCATACGCTTGGGATTGGGCCACCACAAAAGAGAATGCTTAGAAACATCCCTTTCCTAAAAATATAATGAGACAGGTTTTTTTATTTTAAGAATCTTTACACCATACATCCGGTCCAAAAGAGTTTAATTCAAGATGCACACTTCCTCAGCATTTCTCTTTCATCATAAAGTTTTATTCTTCATAAAAGATTCATTTCCCCAGACCTATAAACTGACTACTTCTAATTCAGTGTCATTTTATAAATACTTCCATTCCTGGCATCAATCAAATGCAGCTGGCTTTCAAACCACAAAACAACAGCTTGCTACATTATCATGTTAAACAATATATATTAACTTATCAAGCTGAGGAAGAAATGCCTGCAAAATCAGCAACTTTATGGTTCTGCTGATGATGTGCAGATAGTCATTGAGGCAGCCTCTCTCAGTAAAGGTATAGTTATGCTTTTCTGTGTTTCAGCATTCATGGTTTATTTGTCATACATTCTGAGCAGTTTCACTACTACCATAATCACCCAAAACCTCTCTTGTACCTCCCACAGTTCCTCACTGATCAGCTGTATAACCCACCAGCCACGTCATTGCTCCAGAAACTGCAGGTATCAATCTGTTGATCACTCATTTGGCTTGTATGTTGGCTTGAAATAAAGGCAAAAAGCTCCCCTTAGGCATTTAGATGTAAAACACACTGCTTGCACAGTTTTGTGGTGATTGGAGCAGATGGTTTCTTGGGAAAAAACTCTTTGGTTTTGGTGTCTTTTTTTTTCTGTCAAGATGCCAAGAGAACATCAAGAACAATTCAGCTGATGGATGAGATTACTACTAACCCCCATCCTTTTTATTTATTTAGTCTATTCATCTGCTGGGTTTACAAAAAGGACTGGAATGTAGTGGAACTGAGACCTATTTCTAGCTTGCTGAAATGTGAACATGTGTCTTAAGCCTACAGCCTTAAAAGACTGTATTTGAATACTAACAATAAAATAATTAAGGACTGAACCATTTCAACTTTGAGAGCTACAATGCTAAAAAACTTTACTCTGGAATTTTCTCCTATTATTTTGATACTTTTTCTGAGTCTGTGCTGCATGTTTGGTATGTTAAACTTTTCCTAGATGTGCAACAGAAAGGAAGGGGTGTAGTTTCCTAATTAATATGACTGGATTGCTGAGTTGTTTTTCCACCTTCTTTGGAAGTTCAGACGTAGTTCTCCATACACTGAAAATAATCAGTTGAACAATGGTATACTTTCAAATAGAAAAGCTGTTTTAACCCAAGAAGGAGAACAAAGAATGAAAAATGGGATGAAAAGGGAAAAAATCAAGAGAATGACTTACATCTCTAGAACATATTGCATTTATCACCACAGACAAAATTACACCAAATTCCAGAAAATGGAGCAAAGGAGGACACCCTCCTGACTACTACATAACTAATTACATGTCTGATGGTCATTTTGCACTTTAAAGACAACAAGCCCCAGGGAAGCAAAGCAAACATAACAAGAAAGGTCTATTATGGTTCCAATCCAGTGCATTTGAATTGCAACTACAGTTATTATGTGTGTTATTAAAAATTTGAAGACTTTGCTCAATAGAGAAGCCATTTAGTATGAATCAATGTATTCAGGCTTTTAGCATATCTCATATTTGTATAGGGCAATAATTTTATGCCCTGCAGGACTTTTTCACATTGTCTATGCAGATGTGTGGCAAGGTCAGGACATGTGATTACTTTTCAAACTAGAGCATAGATGGCATTGCTGATCATTACAGCGGTCATGCCAACAAACTGCAGTCAGCAGGAGTAAGGAGATGCACTGGTGAACTATTTGTAGAATGAACAATAAACTTCTGTTGATATGCAAAAGATACTTCACTAATGTTAAATAGCTATGAAGAACTGTTAAGAATTGCTACTACCTATAGAGACTTCATGCAGTCAGAAAGCATATAAATTAAGAACATTCCTAGATAAACATTATGAAAAATATTAAAGATACACAGGCAGGTCAACCTTCAGCAATTCTAGCACCTAACTTTTTTCCTCATGAGTAACACAGCTGTTTTGGTAGAATAAATTATTCACTGCTCTGATGGGTTCTCTGATGAACCTAGTTTATCCTTTTTTTTAATGTGAACCTGAAGCCCCAGATAACAGGAACAAGGACAAGGAATAGTGACTACTCTGCTGTTGTTAGAAGCTACTCACCGAATTATACCTACTTCGACTCCATCTTCTCCTAAACAATTTCCCCAGTTCTACTCTACATCACTGTCGAGCCTTCAGGAAACAAGCCTTCCTGGCTCAGACATGGAAAAGTCATCACGCTTGTGCACTTACAGCTTCTTCGGGTGGACTGCAAATTGCAAATTTAGTGAAAAAGGACTTACAAAACAGAGCTGCAGATGAAAAATACAATACCCCTTCTCCAGATGTGCGCAGGCTGCAGATTTAAACAAACCACGAAAGGGTTTTTTTCCTTAACGAGGATTCTTAGTTTTAGATCAGTAATAAAAATGTTGCATTCTCATGTCTGCTTCTCTTTTGACCAGTTAAGTCTATTAAGAAGAGGCATGAGTTACGTCTTGGATCATGACCATAAGCTATAAAAAGTCCCACTGTTCTAATATTCTAACTGCCAATTCATAACATAATCTTACATGTCAGACAACATAATTCATAAAGCAATATAACACATTCTCTCAAAGTAAATGGTTTAATGTAAATGATGATATGCATTGAACATCTCACAGCAGGCAAATATGACAGAACAGTGATTTATGAATGAAAGAATAGCTGTTCAACATACAGAGAGTAAGATTCAGCCCTAGGCACAGTCAGAAAATTCAGAGGACCCACATTCTCTCTGGAGTTTGGCTAGCACTAGAAGTTAGTCGGAAAAACCATAGGAAATACGAAACTAGATGAGATATTGAAACATTATTAAATTCACACCCCTAAAAACAATGCAGGATCATGCTTGGAAAGATACTGAAGAATGCTGGCTTCTTGCAGGAAAATCTCCAACAGAAAAATTTCCACAATCCCTATGTAATTTACAACCATGAGAAGTGCGTTTGGCAAACGCTTGCTGGGAATTTCCTCAGATCCTAAGAGGAGATGCCCAAAATAGCCAGGCAAACTCTAGTCTATCATTGCACCAGTGGAGATGGAGGATGCTACCAGAGGTAAAATGCCTGAAAGTCGACAACTCCCACCTTCGGTGACTTGTGCATTTAGTCTACCCTTTGATCTGGCCTGTTTGACAGCTGAAACATTTTGTCAGAGATGTTTCCAATTCATGTCATCCACCATGCTGTTTTCCCAGTTCCCATGTAAAATTTGAATTACCTGCAATCATTCAAGTTTTATTTCAGATGCATGCAAGCTGTTTAAATGTAGATACAAACCTTATAGTCAATAACAGCTAAGCAGAGAGCTTACTAAAAATACATATTCTGCAGTTATCTCTGTTATATACTACAAATATTTTCTTTTAGCTTTTCTCTACATTTTCTTTAATAGTTTTCCATTCTTCTCTTCTTCCTTATTTACTTAGGTTGTATAGTTCTGGCCAGAGCAATTCAAATTGCTAATAGACAGCAATTATTAAAGTTATACAAATACATAAAGCCTGATGCAAATTTCGTATTCAGAAATACCCATTAGAAATTACCTTTTGAATGTCGTAAAAATCTTCTCCTAAACTTCAAGACAGAAAGTAAAACAGAAAAAATTAATAATTCCCCCCCCCCAAAAAAAAAAAAAAGTTTAATATCCAGTTTCTCCTTGCCTGCAAGCAGGGAGGATTTTTTAATCAAGACTATGAAGAAAAGAAAATAAATGTGCCAGAGACTTCACTTAGGTAAGTTATAAAGGATTGTCAATTATTTGTACTCTGAACATCTGGGAGAGAACTGGCCATCTTTCACATCAAAGCCACTTTCAACCTGTCTCCATCCAGCCCTGTCAAGAAGAGTTAGGATTCTGAATGTTTACAGAACGCCAACAAGAACAAGTAGAGACTCTTTTCTTAGTCCTCATTAAACAAAACATAGTTAATCACTGGGAATCCATCTCACATTTGTCTATCCGTTTAGCCAGGAATTCCTCTGAATTTGAAAACTAAGCAGCAGTCTCCTGGAAAGGAGACCTGGGGACACCGGTAGTAAGGAAACAGCAGTGTGCTTTAACAGGTCCACCAACACGAACTTATGGAGACCCTGACTGTGTGGGGCGTACTTCAGCTGAGAAAACTAACAAGATAATATCTTGGAGTGATTTTTGTTTGCTCATTTGTTTTAAATAGAGAAATTCCATGCCATCAGCAGTTTCAGCATAGGGATGTCTGTCAGCCTTATTTTCTTCTTAAAGCTAGGATTGTCTATAACGGAGGCTGAAAATAGTTAAATTCATGGAACTGAAATACATTGATGCCAAATGTGGATTTTTAATCAGTAGTAAAGCAAAATCTAATAACAAAACCCCCAAAACCCCAATGCAGCGTACTGAAAGTAAGTGCCTCATTTTTTCAAAACGCTGTAAAAATACAGTCTGTACGGAATGAGTAATAAGAAACTCAGGCTACCTACTCTGTGTGCATACTCTGCATTAGGACTTGTTCAAGAGCAACACTGAGAGCTTTTTCTATGAAAGTAATGTTTCAACATATTTCAACAGTATTTTGACCAGAAGCAAACATTATAGATTGAAGACCTCATTCTTTAAACTGCCTTCTTTTGTGAAGGAATTGACTGGCTTCTTAAAAATATAAGACATGCAGCAATTATATTCCCCTGTTGTAGTGGGCTTTAATAAGAGACACGCCATTACTTTACAGAAATCACTTTAAACTATTCTGTTATGTCCAAGTAAGGTACACTGGCATCCTTCCTGATTAAAAGGCAATAATGTTCCATTTTAATAAGATCTGTTAGTGTAAGATCAATCTTCAATGATTGGAAATGTCTTGTGAGACAGTGGGCCAGAATTTCTGTTGATCTAAATCAGCCCAGCATTACTAAAGCAAAGATTTATATTAAGTGAGACTACGACAGGAATGACCTTGAAAGTCTTTATTAGGTATAGACAGCATTACATTGCCTTTATTTCCTTTCTACCTCTCCAATTTCTCACTTAAGAATATGTGGAAGGAAAAGCAAAAGCATGATCTGCACCTTTTTTGTGCCTCTTCTATATTAGACATTTTTCACTCCTGTTACCAGCAACTTATTCAAGTATCACTTTTTTCACAAGGATATCAGATAACGACAATATGCCAACATGCACTTCAACAGTAAGTGCACCTTAGAAGTCCTCATCTTTATTCTTTGCCTCTTTAGCTAATATGAACTGTGCATTAATCTCATGTTACAAAGTGGGGATATAATTGAAACACCTATCCTTGTTATCCATGATTCTGTCACTGTGATTCTTATCATCTACATCAATCCAAAATTAATTCATATAAGCCAGGGGTGCTTCAATATTATAAAAGTAGTGCTAATGAAAGAAGAATCAGACCTCATAATAAGGAGATGAATGTTTTTATATAGTTTCTAGCTTCATCTGTAGGAACCAGAGCGCACACTTAATCTAATGTATAATTTCATCTTTGTATTGATTTCATAGTCAAGTCCTAGCCATTTGATCTATTAAACATCTGAAAGTTTTTATCTGAGAGATAAATGTTTCTGCCTTAACACAGGATCTTTTTAGGTGAGTTTTGTTTTCCTTTCCCCCTCCTGCAGATGAGCTACTGGATAAATTATTTTGTTGGGTCTCCCAGCATCTGCTCTGTTCAAGTTATTAAAATTCATCCTGCCCAGAATATAAATCATGATGAACTTCTTCACTGCTAAACAAAAAAAATGACTTAGGCAACTTCTCCCTGTTCTTTATCCAGAGAATTGCATTAAGTCCATTGCACTTTTCTGGATAAATCATACCAAAGATGCAGTAATTCCTGTTAAAACTACAAACAGAAGTGGAGTATTTGACTGTTAGCTCTCAAACTTAGTATTGAACAAATCCTTACAGAAGATCACAAGGTGTGTCTTGGAAAGTTATCTTTTCCCTTAAAAAAGGATTAATTATTTCCCTATACAACAGCTTCCTACAGTAAAGGAGTCCACAGCGAAGAAGGATAAACACACTCAGTTATTTTGGAAGCCTACACTTGGAATTGGTCAGCCTTTAAATCATGTCCATAGTAGCAAGGCATTCCCCAATAGCTTTCAAGAATAAAAGATGGAATGTTCTTAAGCCATTTCCCTTTCCTGAAAACAAAATATCTGCATATAGGAACCTTTGCAACCCTACCCAAAATCCTCTTTTTGGTTAAATTATATTTTAAAGCCACTGATAGCTGAGTTTAATAAATGATTCAGATGCAAAAAGAGTACGCTTTATGATTTTAAAGCAGGTCTTTGAAAATGCCTTACAAATCACAGGTCTCAAAAACTATATCCATATATGTCATAAGAACACAGTTTGGAGTGTGTGGTATATGTTTTCAGTGGGGGCCTTGATATTCTTTCCTGAATTAAGTTATTGATTATGCTACGAGGTTCAGCAACTTTGACTCAGGCAGCGTGCTCACTTTCATTCAGTTATAAGCCCTTTAGGCTCAGATATCTAGTTTTTAAGGTTTCTTAATAGTCATTGGAGAGGGACTGGCAATTTTAGATGCAGCTCATCCTATTCTAAGCCAAAAATTTAAGAAAGGTAAGATGAAGCATCTTTAGTATTATTAATTCTGGAGGAAATCTAACTCAGAAAAAGACATCAAACTCCCAGGTACTTAAAATAGGTGATACCAATCATATTAATTCTGTCTACCTCTACAGGTGTGGAAAACAGGGTTAAAATAAACTTATTATTCTGTACTTTTGTTCTAGTATCACAAACACTTCAAAAGACTTCATGATTACATAGAGCTGAAGGGAAAATATGCTTGCAGGAAGTGCAATTGAGCCCTGTCCAGCACTGCGCTGGATAGCTTTAAAGTCTGGACTAACACCTGACCCTTGAAAAGTCTGCAAGGATTAACCACAGGCCATGATATCACTGTTCTTACTTCATTAGAATTGGTGCATCATGGTAGGAAAGAACCTTAAGCAACAAATCAAGTTATTTTAACTTTGTGTTTAATAGATTTAGTATTGAAAGAGCTACATTATGTCCCTGCAGAAAAAATATTGGTATGGAAAAGGCTCTGTAAGTCATAAAACATCTAAATATTGACCGTGGAACTCCTTAATGCAAAATTAATAATTAAGCATGGAACAGCTCAAAATATATCACTGTCAGCAACTGGATACTTAGAGATCATAAAGATTTACAGAGCTATGTGCAAATATAGTCTCATTATGTCACAGGCTTTTTCAAGTATATTTATCCTTATGCACATATTCCTTCTGAGGCCCAAAGAAAACAAGCATCAGTCTGTGCCATATTGTGTCAAGAAGGAAGACTCAGAAATGGATTTTAAATGGCGACACAGTTCTACCTTTCCACTAAGCACTTTTACACAGCCCTCAACTTGAACACACACTTCAAATGGGTCATATGGCTTGCATTAAGCTGATTTCAAGTATTAAAACCTCCCAATTCACAGAGCCCCTTTTCCTTAATATCCCTCCATCATGCCTTGGCTAGTGGATTTGTTCCTTCATTCTCTAACCTGGCTGGCAAGGGTCTAAACAAAGTTCAGGAGCTATAAACCATATCTACAGAGTGCTGATAAGCTCTCTTTCTGCCTTAACTTTCATTGCTCACTGGTTTTGAAGATGAGCTTCTCATGTTACAGGGAACTTCCTATGAACTTGGCAACATTGGCTTTGGTGTGGAGATGGCTCAAGAAAAAAATTTTCAGCCCCCAAAAAATCTAAGTTAGGACAATTTTTCCAAGCAAGGACATCAAGCACATACTGGTAGTTCAGCCCTATTGTATTCAACGACATATAAATCAGGCATATAAGGAATAACAACTGAAATTTTCATTTGCTTTTTGCTTTTCAAATTCAGGACTTCAATGAAATAGTGTTTCTTGGTGAGAAGGTAGGTCTCACCTGTATAAAGGGTGCACTGAAGGGAGTCGTAACGGATGAATATCTATTCCACCCATCTTTCCCCATTAGAAGTATATGGAAAAGCAAGTAGGACTTGGGAGCAGACTGTCTTGGGTTGCCTATCAACTTCTGCCCTCACAGTTTCCAGTGTTGAAAGTGTCAATAGCAGTACACCACCAAGTTTAAAAGCAATCTGTGCACACAGTTTATCAAACACATGAATAAAGCTTTTCCCCTGCCTCAGCTGTTATAAATTTGAGTAGATCCCTGATGCAAGGTGTATGAGAGAATGACAATTTCAAACTATAGCGACCTTCAGGATACAATCTCTGAAAGTTCGACCAAATTTCCTCCATACAAAACTTTAGTTAGAGAAGTCAAATAAAAAATATTTTATTTCTGTGATTTATTCATTTGTTTTCCCACTAGCTTATATGAAATCCTACTTGTCAGGGATGTGAGGTGTAAATCTCTCTGCTAGTCAACAAAGTCAAGGTCAGTTCTGATTCATAGTTTTTGTCTCCAAGATGTCTGCTAACATCTTTCCCTGATGCTACCCTGCACTTCAAAATTGGGTGAGATCATCAGTTTATTATTATACATGTTATTTATACAAACTCAATGGAAGAGGACCACAGAATCCCCACTACAGCTATATTGTAAATTCCTTGACTTCTGGCAAGACCTGTAACTTCCACCAACTTCAAAAACTTAGCAACTGCTAAAGGAACGAACAAACCAAACCCAAACCCAAAACTTATCAACTTTGATATCTTTAAATTATAACTATTTTGTGTCTGTTTATCTACAGAAAAATAGCTATGACAGCATCTGAGCCACAATGATTTGTATCTATGGATTACATGTCAAATTTGAAAAATTGTAGCTTAAATCATACATTCATGACAGATCTTGAAAGTCAAAGAGGAGATAAGTATTCCAGTGAAATGTACCAATGTCAAATGAAGTTACTCTGTATTTCTATTACATTACCAGAAACATGCATTAGATGATAGCTGCAAACTCTTTTGTTCAGGGAATTCACTTAGCTTTTTATTCAAATATACTACTTTAAAGAGAGAACAGTTTGTAATTTTGTTCACTTGTATGCCATTTATAAAATAACCCACTGATACTAATCCCAGCAAGATTCTGTTAAGCATATCGTACTTACTATGCCTATAAAAAACAGATCTGGTAATGATCTTCTTTGCTGTGACTTTATCTGTTGACACAGTGCAACTAAGAATTAAAACAAATAGATAATTTACTAAAGCAAATAAAAGGTGGCATATTTTGCACATTTCACAGTTGCACTGTAATGACACAGAATACCTATAAAATTAAAAAAATAAAGAAAAGTCATGTGTACTCATACAAGCACTGACTTTTAAAATCCACAACTGTTGACAAGTTGGTTATGCTGTCAAAAGCACATAAATGCAGGTGCTAATACCCTAGCTTTCTGCAAAGAAATTAAGATCTAAAGATATCAGGCATGTGATTTCTTAATTATGTTTTCTGAATTACTCAGGCTTTTCCTGGTTAATAAAATTCCATCTATATCAAAATATATATGAATACTTATTCCAAATAAATAGAATATAGTTGATAACACATATTGAGACTTTGTAGAAAAGCAATATTCACACCTGGGCTCTTACCAGAAAAAATGGAAAGTGCTGCCATTCTCTGCTTAGACTTCATGTAAAAATCATTTTTTTTTCTTTTGCAAGATTAGTATGTAGTAGAACCTGCAGAAAAGCACCACTGAAGATTTTATTCCAATTTAGCACTCTTGGCAGTAGTTAATAATTTTCAGCTGTACCCCATTTGCAAAAAGACCTAGTGTCCTGGGTTCAGCAGCAGCAGGTATTTTCCTCCTCCTTAGTAGCTGGTGCAGTGCTGTGTTTCTGACTTTCAGCCTGGGAACAGTGTTGATAACACCGACATGTTTAGTTGCTGCTCAGTAATGTTTACTCTGACCAAGGATTTTCTGAGCCTCATGCTCTGTCAGGGGGAAGGGGAAGCTGAGAGGAAGCAGAGACAGGACACCTGACTCAAACTAGCCAAAGGGGTATTCCATACTACAGCACGTCATGCCCAGTATATGAACTGGGGGGAGTTAACTGAAAGGGCTAGATCACTGCTCAGGTCGGGCTGGGTATTGGTTGGCGAGTGGTGAGTGGTTGCATTCCCTCCCCTTGTTATTTCCCTTATCATTATTATTATTGGTGGTAGCAGTAGTGTTTGTCACTGGGCTGTTCTTATCTCAGCCTCTGTGAGTTACATTATTTTGATTCTCCTCCCCATCCCTCTGGGAGCCACGGGAGGAAGAAGAGGGGGGGAGTGCGCAAGCTGCTGCGTGGTTCTGAGTTACACGCGGGGCTTAAGCCACAACACACAGTTATGGTAATTTCAGAGGAGTTTTATCATTTCCATGTATAGAATAAATTGATAAATGTGCTGTTGGCATATCAGTTATGGAATCTACTATGCATACTAGCAGAGCTCCACATATAGACAATTCCTGATGCTTCAAAACAACCGCATTCCTCTGTACAGGAAAGAAAAGTTGTATGCTGACTAATTCGATGTAATTGAATGTACTCTTACAGTTTGTTTCGAAAATCTTATTTTTAAACTTAAGCTTTGTTTACCAGTATACCAAGGGCTGGGCACCAGATAAAAATGCCTCTGAGCTGTGTTATGCAGGACATTGTGAAGGCATTGCTTCATCAGGATTTGAATGGAAATACTATGACGTGGCACAAGTGTACAGTAGTTAGAAAGCCATAAGCAAAAAGTAGTTGATAAAAATTTTCGTTCTCTAGTTGCATGCATGTTTTTAAAGCAGTCAGATCTCTGTACATATCTACAAATTAGATTATAAATTAAGCATGCTACAGATGTTTATAAGACATAATTAAGATCAAGTCAGTGACCTTCAAATAAACATTTATGAAGGATTTATTCAAAACTGCTTAACCATTTATAAGGCATTTATAAGGCATATAGAAACAGAGTACAAATGATGACTTTTGATTTTCCAGTACTTTCTGATAAAGTACTTTCATTTTATCTTCTGTCCTAGTTACTGCATGTGGAAACACTGTGATACTAAACATAGGGTAATTTCTTGCAAGTTTCGACTTTGTGATATTGGAATGACACCATGGATAATCATATAGGAGCAGCAGAGAATCATAAATTATGCTCTAGGACCTGACAGTACATACATTGTTAAATCTGAAATCTATTTAAATGTACTGCTCTGAAGGAAAGAGATATATTTTAATATATGCACAATTGTAATTGCGCATGTATTTTTGGGTTGGGTTTTTTTCTGACATAATTTCATTTTGAATAACACTTTAAAAATCGAATGTAGCTAATTTGATATATTATATACACATATACGTGGTATAACATACACAGTAGATGCATAGGTATAGGAAAAATAAATAGGTAGATTTTAATGGAGTTACTTTTAGTTTGTATCAGTGCAAATGAGTTTCAAACTTGGGTTCTTTTATTGACATTTTAATCTGCTGAATTATCTACATTGATTTGGAGTGACTCCAACAATACCAAAAGAAACTGTCATGAAATAAGCAGCTTAGCATCCTTCCCATATTCTGCTTCCTGTGCAGTTCCAAGATACTCAACAGCTGCCTGACCTCATTAACTCATACAGCCCTACAGAAGAATGTACCTACCTTGAAGCTCATTCTTTCTAGGAAGTGCAATACACTTCCTTTTCTGTTTTTCATATTTCAGGCACTCCTTTGTTTAGTACTCTACCATCAATAACAGAAAACACAACTGTCCAGTGGTGGAAAAAGCAGTTACAGAATTAAATGTAAAACTGAAAGTGTTCTTTTGGTGTACTTTTGATGCACCTCAATAGCGCGCTGGACAGGTTGGAATAACACTATCACCCATGGCATACATTCTGCTGAAGGTCAGTTCCAAATTGCTAGTTTTAAAAAATTTTATTCTTTCTGATGCAGGCTTTGGGAACAAGACTGGGACCTAAAGATAATTTCACATAGCATCAAAGCTTTTCACTATTGACACGCTGACCTATCAATATGGTTTTGCACCAGTGAGCTTAAAGATGAAAGATCACATAGCCCATCAAGTTTCTGACAAATTCAGGTCTTGTGATTTTGTTTCCTGAAGTAAAAATACTATCTTTGCCTGAAGGCAGTGGTCAAGACCTAAAGTCATACCTGATCAGCCAACTATAGTAATTAAAACTGTGCATGTTTTTAAAAGTAATCAGTGGAAATACAGCATTCATATTGTTCATGTTTTGCTGCATGCATCAAAAGAAATCTGCATTAATGAAAAATTATATATGTTGAGAAATACACTACAATTATTTCACAGGAGGTATAAAACATCATTTCTCTTCCTGCTCTGAAAATACTTTGATTACAATCTCTGGAAACTGAAATATGACATTACAATAAGTATATCTATTGTTCAAAAGGTTGTATGTTTTGCAACTTTACCCTACAAAACTAGGGTATATTGATTCTTTACAAGGTTTATTCAATTAGATTATTTGAAAAATATACAAATATGTAAGGCAAAGAGCGATAAATAATTACAAAATGTAAGATATTGACTTTTATGTTCAGAGGAACCTTAGAAAGTAAAATTTCCATTTATTGTTTCAATTCCCAGACATAATAACAGAGAAATAATAATTACAGAATACTAACCAGCACTAGACTTTAAAGAAATTAAAAAAAAAATGAGTTCCCCAATTTGCTTCATGTAGACAAACATACAAATCCTAAACAAAAGGAAATGTAAAGATCCCTCTTGCTCTGTAAGAAAACAGCTCCATTTGCATAATCTCTTACAAGTCTAATTTTCCTTTATGATATTTCAGAATGTTTTCCTGATCAGTGAATTCCCCACAGCAATATAAAAAAGTTCCAAGCTCAGTAATGAAACGCTTTTTTAAACTACAAAACGAGTACTTGCTGTACAAATATCCCTAGCATCCTGCCTTAAGATAAAACTATTTAATTCCTTCCTTTAAACAGAATTCATATAATTAGTAACAGATTTATGCTTTGTAAAAGAGCAAGCGAGAGTTTTCATGATAGAGGGATACTTGTACATAGGACTAACAACCTTAGAACGTGGTTTAAGTTGGCTGAATCTGCTGAAGCAGCTAGTTTGAAATCTCTGCCTCGTGTTCTTCATGGAACAAACAGAAGAACTTTGAGCAGAAATCAAAGAAAAAACAAAAGCAGACAATTAGTTTCATTCTGAGCAGCAGTGGATGTGGAGCATGACCCTAGCAACTACTTCACTAACTTGTGCTGTTAACAAGAACCTTTACCCCTCTGGCTCCAGTGGTAGACTTTTGCACACTGCTGTGATGTTCAGGCTTGGATGATTCATAACAGGGTATGACATTATACCTGCCACTAGAAGGACAGCATGAGATTTGCCCGTTATCTTTCCTCATCCATACTAGATATTATTTACTTGCTGACAATGAAGGGAATAGTGCACAAAAGGGCTATTTGAAGGGCCCTAGAGTTATGGTAGAAGTGAGTGACCTCCTATTGCATCAAGAATCCTTGTGATGGTAACATCACATGAGAAGATGTTGACACAGATATGTGGTTGAGATTCAGTACTCAACAGCTGCAGCACTGTCCTTAAAGAAAGGGCAAAGCAAGCATGGTTAGTGTTAAGCTAGTAGCAAGAAGGGCTCTCAGACTCAAGCTCTCCTATGTTTAGATTCAGAGGGTACTACAGAAATATGCTTAAGACAGATGAAACTAAGTAGAAATATGAGCAGGGAAACTTAAAAAGGCAATCTAGGAAATTACTGTTGATCCTGAAAACCAAAATTATTTATTCTTGCATAATTTTCAGAGGCTGTTTCATCATATGGAAATGAAAGGAATGAAAAGCTGTTGATGGTGATCAATTCAAGGGGTGTGCAGAGTCATACAGCTTTATGAATCACTGCACTTTAATGCACTGCACTACTGGGTAGTGGTCTCTTATTGTACTGCTGGAGAGTTCCATAAAATGAAAAATGTTTATTTTGTTATGCATGACTTATGCAGGGAGTGGAGGCCCAGGTTTTGGAAGGAAATACAAACCTCCTGAAATATACCAGCACAAGACCAACATAAAACAAAACTGTCATTGTCTTTCTTGCCCTTTGGTACAATGAAGGGGCATTGCATTAGCAAGTTTCAACTTTCTTCAAGTATTAATTAACCATAGAATTTTAAGGTCTTAAATTTAAATCCCTATTAGCAATAAAACTGCTCCACAAGCACTATACACAGAAGTATGCCCAGGATAGTGATACTTGTCCTGCTATGTATACATCTTTCTCCGAATAAAGGATGACTTAGCAGAGTTGCTGGCATAGGACTGAGTTCTTTGAAAGATGGACTATATTTTATTATATTCATATTAGTGCAGAAGAATTGTTAAAGAAATATTACTATTGCTGACAACAGTAATATTAACATGATGAGCAGATCATTATTTATTTAGTTTCCACATTTCCACTTTGTTCTATTTATTTCACAGGTACACAAGCTTGAAAAGACTTCTTAAAATGAATCATAAAAATGAGGGCATCAGAAAACCGATTAGATCATCAAGTTCAAGTCTATGTCGTTATGCTATTACTTTCTTGTTCTTTCCAGGTTACGTACATGGTAACATTCACATTTCCTTTTAAAATAATTTCAATAAACCTTTTTTGCTGATATTAAGCCCAGGTTTTCCTTTCCTTACTTCCACCTCTCTCCAGCAGGCAGCAGTGATTGCCAGCAGGTAAAGCATTTATATTCTGTGACACTAGAAATGAGACAGTCCCGCAGAACACTACAGATTGTGCTTTATTCTCAGCTTCTACTTGAAACCAAAAACAATGGTTTCATTTGAACCATAACCATAAGCACGTTTCTTTTTCCCTGGACTGTTCTTTTCCAGATCAATGATTTTCAGCTGCATTTTAATTACAAAACCATAAACCAATCTATTCTTATGTATACATAACACAAACTGCTCTAAGAAGTGTGTATAAGAAATGAGGCTCATTCTGAACATATCAACTGAAAAGGCTGATTCAGCTTTCCTTCCAAATGCAGAAGAAATGAACTTCATTCTCAGCTACATCAAGCTAATAGTAGCAGTCATTCACTGTTGGAGGAGATGAAAATATAATGTGCCTTTGCATTTCCCCAGTCAAAGAAAGATGCAAAACTTATAAAATGCAACCTCCACAAAGCCAGGCACTGTCTTGGTTGCTCTTGTGGTTATTCCACAGCTGCTGCATTGCCTGCTTGTTCCATTAAAACTTTTCTTGTACTGATAGGAACAGTAATACCAGTTCCAGAGTGGTGTCTTGGCTGTTAAATTCACCAAACAACTCTGAATCCAAGACCAGGTAACTCCTCTGCATTAAGAGGTTCTTTATTCTAGGTGTGTGAACTGAAATTTTCATTGAATTCCAAAGCAAACAAATCAATTTTCATTGAAAAAAGTCTTTTTTTTTTAACTGGCTACACAATATCAAATACATCAGAAAAGCTTGTGAGCTCACATGTCTTACTTCAAGGGTACATTTCAAAAGAGCTTGCTTCTTCAAACATAGTCTTCTGCTACTAATTATGTTGGACAAATACAAAATATTATTTTCCTTTACAAACACATGGTACTTACACTCTTAGACCATCTTAGTCACAGAATACTACTATACAAGAGGTTTATACACTGTACAAAAGAGGTTTATACTGAAATCTTTAGCCAAATATTTCTTCTCTTCAACTTTAAGCCAGGCACAATGTATTATCCGTGGCCATTAAGTCCTATGGTGGAATATCAGTAGCAAAATGTTTTCTGTATGTTTCTGGTTCACATTAAATACCTGCATGCTTGCCCCACAGGGAAGGTGGGACTGGCAGCCCACATCCAGACAGAAGAAAGGGTGTTTATCTGCAAGTCTCTTCCTACCCAGCTTGTGATCCCACCAGTTCTTTCTCAGCTTGAGTCCTTCAGTGGCATGAAGGGAGCAGCTAATGCTCTGCCAGCTAGCACATTGTGCCAAAATATTAATCCTCATTTCCCTTTTGCAGTGAAGATTTTGGTATGCACATGAGCATCACACTGCATAGACCTCTCTGAAGTTTCTGTGGGCAAAACCACTGAAGTTAAATTTTGATGTAAATATATAACACATGCTGAGGAAAATATTTGACTGGCTAGTGCTCTCTACACTTTTCCTGTTTAGCTATCTCATCAAGATCCATTCAATAGGGAAATTTAACTGCATGAAAATCACACAGAGAGTAGGGCAGATATATTTTACTCATGTCAGCCTTTTTGGTTTGTAAACTTAAACAAGACAACTAATACTGTGTGTTTCAGATACATAATGTCCTATGTGACACATTTCTGAAGATGAAAACAGACTAATGTTTTTATTTCCTATTTTGTTCTTGGAAAACCTGCCTGTAAAATAAAATATATACAGTTTTTCTGAGGCTGATTAACTAGCTTGTTTCCAGTAAAATTACTTTCCCTTGAGAGGAGCATTAAGATTTCTTTAATGCAATCTTCATCCATTACCATTGATTACAGCTACATTAAATATGAAAATGAGGATTTACTCTTTTCAACAGATATCACTTTCTGCATAAGTGAGTAAAGATTTTCCTATGTATGCTTCACTCTGAGAGAAGCGTGAACAAATATTTATTTATGTATCATTTTGAAGAAAGAAATTGCCTGTGGCAAAAAACTAAGTGCAGCTCATTGGAAAAACGCTCTTCTCTGGCAAAGATGAAGCAACAAGATGCAAGTCTGGAGCACAAACCACTCCCAGCATAGGTACCTTGTGTGGCATCAAGAACTTAAAAGCAGTAAATATTCATTAGTGAGGCAAGCTGGTGAATCACACAAACCCTTATTTGAATTAATCAATAAATTTAGGAAAAGGCTTGTTGGAATAAAGAAGATATTTCAGTCAGTATAAGGCTGACTGTCCAGCCAGCTTGGTAATAAGAATGCATCTCTGGCAGATGAAATGACTTTATCTGAAACATGCATAAAATAGCCTAATTTAAGGGAAACCAGCAGAGAAATTACATATTAATGTGCCATAGCACTTGAGCAACACTAAAGATTATTTTCTAATTATCTTTCTTGGTGTATACCTTTTTTGAAATGTCTAATTTAATTCTCTAGGGGGAAAAAAAAAAAAGAAAGAATTATTTTAAGAGTTTTCTAGTACTGAGAAAACATCAGAGATTTCTCTAATTAATATACTGTTTTGTAATCAATATTTACTACATGAAGCTTGGGCATTTTAGGTTCCAGTTATAAAGGCAACTGTTGTGCATTGCTATCTGAGTTGCCCAGGATCAGGTATGTAGGTCTTTTACTGGCTTCTTAAAACCAGCTCAATCCCATCATGTAATGAGATATTTTGAAGATCCTGTTCAAATTCCACACCTTGTAAGTAGACAAATTCACCAAATACTTGCTGTAGAGTATTCTCAGTTTCCACACTTATCAAGGAGATATTTTAAAGGGCTGATCTATAACCTCAGGGATCAATTTGGACAAAAGCACATCAGATCAATAAAGTAAGGAAGAAAAAGCAAAGAGAGAGAGGAAATAGATATAGAAAGGTATTACTTTTAAGAAGCACTGCATACCTTTCCTTACAAATAAAAGCAATTCTCATGAGTAGAAAATCTCACTTTTGGCTTCCCTCTAACAAGTAAAAAGCACATTTTTAATACTCATGCAGCTTGTTATTTTTGCATCAAAGTGTCAGACACCGTTTTTTCTCTTAGGGCCAAGCACATTTCCATAAGTACACATTCAACTGCTCTCAGACTATTATTATGGGGAAATACACTAAAAATATAAGAAAACGTGCCTACCTCTTACAAGGGTAATCCTTTACATGATGCAACATTGACATGAACACCAACATTTGAGTAAAGACAGCCTGTCACTGTATGGCAAGGACTTCAGCTCTCCCCAGCAGGTGGCCATTTCCTTCATGCTCTGATCCAACCCTAACCAAATCCCATGGTAATTTCCAATAAGATCAGTGAGATCCAGCTAGGGCTGTAGGAAGCAGCTGTACCAGAGTATTGTGTCCCCTGAGTCATGTATTTGTAATTAATACTCACAAATTCTAGTGAGGGAGGTATATTCACCTATGATACATGTCCCTGATGCATGTAGTCCAGCAATCACTCAAAGTCGGCTCAGTGGGAGGTGGGTTGTAAATAAAAGATTTGTCTCAGTTTAAGTGTACTGTACTTTGCCCTGGATTCTGTCAAGGACTTGCAAAAACAGCTAGAGGGCATTTCAGTTCACCTCTAATTTAAAAAGCTAATATTTTACCCTCAGTATCTTATGGTTAAAGAAACTATGCAAACTCGAAAGCATACAGGAAGAAGTTAATTTATAAAAATAAAAGTACTATAATTTCTATGACATATAATAAACTGCTTGAAAGAAAGTGAAATCATTCTGTCAAAAACAAGGCAGATTGTCAATCAACAACATTCCTTTGAAAACAGACTCTTTTTAAAAAGCATTTAATCAAGAGGACTCTCTGTGATTAAAAACGTTATGATGGCATCTTTTAAATTACTCTAAATTCAGAAAAGAGGAACTCTAGAGAACACTGAATAACATATGAACAGGCAAAATGCAGTCACATATTCTCAAAGCCTTGGACTAGCCCTGCTCCTCTGCTTTTGGAGGAATTACATTAACAGTGAAGAAAGACTGGAAGTACCAAACTCCAGAGCAGTACATGTAGAGATTTAAGAAGTGATAATCAGAACCAATCTATGCATACTTGTGAATGGGAAATATTTCCCTTTGTTAATCATTTGACAGCTGAGCACAGGAATGGCCCCTATTCCTTTTCCTTAAATTATTCCATTAAAAAGTAAAAAAAAAAAAGATACAAAAAAGTAGAGTGAAGTTTTCCTGTGGCAAGCTTATGCTCTTTTAGAGCAGTCTGTTTCCTGTATAACTTTTTAACAGTCAAAATAAGAGCCAAATATTCAGGTGATATAATCAGCAGCTTACAACACCACCAATATTAAAGCCAGAGCAGGGCATTCCTGCATTTACTACACTGAGAACAAAACCATGATAAAAGACATGTAAAACATGCAATGAAAACAAAAGAAAAAATTCATCACAAAAGTGAAACGCCAAATAAGTTATCAATTTCCTGAACTATCAGAAATTCTGCTTTTGATCACAGAAATCACATACAGAATGAGGGATGGACTTACTGAACTCATCCAAGATTATGTTTCTCATGAGGATTCACAAAAGCTGGCTGCTTTGAATACAGTGTAAACTTGGCAAAACAAGCAAGCACAGTCTTAATTTATAACAGCTTTAGTGGAGTATTGAAAAGCAGCTGATTAAGAGTTTATTAGTTTATGATGCTTTTTAATGTTTTTAATTATTATCAGGGATACTCTTTTACAACTTACTAATACCTACCATGAATCAACAATAATTAGCATTAAAAGCTACACAATATCTATCACACTAACGTGACAACTCCCTAAAGTAAGAAGCTAAAGGAAAAAAAAGGATTTAAGTCTTTAAGAACAGATACACAATATTTAAATATATTTGGCTAAATATATTTGTATTTTTATCCATAAAAGTACACTTTTGTGAAGTTCTCTTTATCGTGAGTATGATCAGAGCAGCTCTTACTTGATAAATAAAGACAGAACAAAAGTAAAAAAGAGTAGTCTTGAGGTAAGTATAGCATTGAAATTAGAACAAATGGATCTTTTCAACTCTGCTGAACATCCAGCGTGACCTCAAAAAAAAGTATAATAATTTTCATTATTGTTATGGTTCCCCATTTGTAAAATATGGTCAGTACTTGAGGGCAATACAGATGGTGGACTGTAAACCAGTGTGTAGACCCAATTAAGTAATTTTTAAAAATACTTTCAATAGTCACTCTAAATGTAAATAAATTAAAACTGACTACTGCTCTGCCCTTTGAATGGGCAAAACCCGTACATAGCTGCATAGTATCAAGTATAATTGAATTACTTTTTTGAAAGATTTTTTCTTAAAATTGTAAGAAAGCAGAAGAAGGAAGTAACAATGCCTTGCTTCCAAGTTGGCCTATCTGAACTAATTTCAAAGAGACGGATTTTCACACCACACTGAAATCTTCTCTTAGAAAGGCAAACTCTAAAGCACTTTGTACTGTGTCTCCCAGCTTTGGTGCTTTTGAAAACATGCCCGGTTCCAAAGGTGGTCAGTGGGACTATTTCTTTACAGGAAGACTTTGCAGGAAGAATTTTCACTGACATCAAATGAGGTTCCCTGAAAAATGTGTCGATATGAATAAGGATTCTGTTACCGAACCTATATTAAAGATGAAAACAGTTGGGAATATGTTTTCCTTTAACATCATGTTTTTTTAGGTGGTTCTCATGTTTCTAACGTGGCATACTTCAATAACCACATTATTTCTACAAGTTTGTTGTTTATTTTTTTCCCTCAGAATTTGAAAGTCACAACTTAGAAATTCTATCAATATATTTACATTTTTTGTAAATACCAAAAATAAAGCCTGTCAATACTATGAAGATACAGAGGTAGATAAAGATGCCGTAACATGAGGGAGACCCTGCATTAAGTGTCAGAAGCAAGACCTGGGTAAGAAATACTATAGCAGACAGAAATCATCTACTTAAGCATAACTAGCTTATACATAAGATAACTCTAACATTCCACCAAAAGAGCCCAAAACCAAAATGAAATAAATGTCCATGTAGTTTAAGAGTATCTCTTATCTCTTCTAAAGCAGGACAAAGAACTGCAATGAACAAGCCCACATTAAGGGTATCATAATTTATCATCAGGATGAAAGAAACCACAAAGGTTTCAAAATGATTTACTGATCAGCTGGAAACTTGAGAGACCAAGGTAATGATGAATTTTAGTGAAAACAACAGCAGGATTTGAACTTCATTTTTTCATTTGCACTTCAATAAAAATACTATTGTCTTAAGGCTACTTTTTCTTAACAAATCAAAACCACAAGAGGCATGTACAGTGATATAACCCCACCAGGTGCTGCATTCTTAATGAAACACTTCAATGCTTAGGACTATGCCTCAGATGTCAATAACTGGTGGCTTGAAATATCAATGAGTAGATGAAAAGGAGCATTTGTTAATGCAGTCACCATTAAAGTGCTCACAGCACATCACTTTTACAAAATCAGAAGTCTCCAAATGTCAGAAAATACCTCTTTTAGCAGGTTTAGTCTGTTTTTTTAAAGACAAGTCAAGACAACATGGTGGGAGGCAGGGACTGTGCTCACCAAGGCATCCAAAATTGAAGGCAAAATTTAGATCTTTCAGGGTTATTAGCCATTCTTTCTAAGTTAATTTAGGCAGTTTCCTATAAATTCTTATCACTAAGATAAGCACTGAACAATTACCACATCAATCAGGTGTAATAAAACACATAAGGAAAGCCTCAAGATGTCTCTTCAAAACACCTACCATGTGCTTGTTCAACTCTTGTGCTTTGTGTCTCCCACATGATCAAAGAACAGATAAGTGAACACAACCCCTACTGGAAAGGCCATATATTTTCTCAGCTTCCATTAGGGTCCACTGACTAGAAAACTGTCACTTATGTTGTTCTGTTATCTTCAGACCTGCACAGTGAATGCCTCATTTCTGGTGTTCTCCTCCTGGGCACAAATCCCCCAAGCTGATCCCAGATATCCGAAAAAGAACCCACAGAAAGAAATGCTGTTTTGGATTAAAGCAGCTTGTAAAGCCAGGGGGGGAAAATAAGAAAGTGTTTGAATGACTAATAGCACATTAAAGTATATTTAAAAAGGTGCAGTAGAAAATGAGATAATAAAAAAACAGGTTAGTAGAAATTCATCCCCAGTGAATCATAATTTTAAAATATTTTCAGAAACAAATGAAATTACGATATAAAATCCCAATTATTTAGAACTGAGGTATCTTCCTGCCTTACATATTTACCAAAGAACTATAGAGATAAAAAAAAAAGAAAGCTGAGAAAGCTTTTTAAAATATAAAGTAATGAGAAAAATAATTTTCTCATCATAAAATCCTTGACAAACAAGTTATAACTTTGTATCAAAAAAAAAAAACAACAAACACCTATTAAAATTTTCTAACTGCCAAAACTTCATCAAACACACTGAAAGCCAGCCTTGGAAAAGGGGCAGAAAATCTTAACTGCTGCTGGCGATTCCAGTTAGAAAATTGTACAGAAAAGTCAGTAATGGAAAAATGTTCACTTCATGTTTTCTCCTTCACATGTCACACATTCTCACATACTAACATTAGAACATACAGGTTCATGTTTATTTTTATGGGAGAAAATATTTTGTGGTAGCTTTCTCAGCATTTAATGCATCTTCATGTTTATTCAGGGTATTGCTGAGCTTTGAATTAATTGCATAACTTTCATTACTAGACACAGTCTACGCTCGGGACTGGAACTTCCTTAATTCTTTTGACTTACTGGTTGCTGCAGGAGATCACATTAGGAAAAGTTGTTCTATTTATCCTTGCATACTAAGAAATGGAGGAAAAGCCATGTACTATCTGCATTTTCCTTCTGGAAAGATGCAAGTACTTGTGAAACCTATTTAAAGGCTGCTAAATAAGATGAGAATAGTTACGTAGCTCAAACCAGTGACAGTTCTTATGGTGTTTCTGCAGCCTTTCAACCTGCTGTAAGAGGATCTCCATTGTCCTCTTTAGAACAATTATCAATTGGTCAACACATAGTGAAAATTTCCAACTTGACACCATCATCCATGGCCCCTTGCCATCAGTGATTAGCACATTATACTAAAAATGATGGTTCCCTATTACTCTCTATATAATCCATGTGATTGTCAGATGGTTAAATCTGACAGAGAATTTATTCTTGAATGCATTGCATGCATGTAATCATTTATGTTATTGGCATATCTACTGGCTATATGTCATTAAAAAAGAAATTTACTGAATGGCAGGTGTGAATGACTGTAATTTATTCATTCTTTCTGCAATTCAGTTGTCAAAATATCCATCTAAAATTATATTGTTAAAAATAAAAAAATATATCCAAGAGAGAATTACTTCTTTTTTTTTTTCCTGAGGACTAGAGGCAGCAACCACATTGAGACTTAAAGAGTTTATCCAGTCTTAAAATTGTTGCTGAAGTGACAGTAAGAAAGCCCTAGGAAAGCAAGTGAAACATCAGTGTCAAGACACTGACTTACCCAATGAGCTCTCTGTGTCAGTGCTGATGGATAGCAGCTGATGAATCAGAAAGGGATCTAAATAGTATAGTATCAGTCCCCAAACATGCATCCTTCTGTTGGAGTGGTATGGAAGCAGAGCTCTTAACTTATTTATTTGGAAAATACCATAAAGATAAGTAAAGATCACTGGAAAACTCAAGAAAAAAACATCTCCTGGCAAAGCATCAAGCCTAAACTCAACATATTCCTAACAGTCATCTCGAAATGGCAAAAGAAGATCTCGCTGAGATCCTTGTCCCCAGCTTTGCACAGTAGCTGCACCCCAGTTTAGTAACAACCAAATTAATCTGATCAAATTGTAGCTATGGAAAACTTAAACATACACTCTAACATAATAAGCCATGCCCTTGTTGAAGTCAAGGATAGCAAGAGTCCCTTTTGTAGTATAGTTCATATGCTGCCCTAAAACCTCTTTGAGGGTGAAATTGAGTAGGTTTAAAAGCAATCAGTAATTAATTTTTTATTCAGCTGGAATTCAGAGACACTACTGTTATAATCATTTTGTTCTAAGTCAGGCTTCCACCACCCATAGTGCCAAGCAAGCCTGACCTTCACACCACCCGCCCTCACTTAATTTGATCCTAATTCCTTCTAATCGCTTTCTAGATCACCTCTATTTCTCTCTCACTTAACAATCACGTCAATCGTGGGAGGTGCAAGGCAACCTCAGCAAAAAGCTGAGCTCCTTGCCTTCCACAGAGTAAAATGGGTGCACTTCAGCTTCTTAAAGGATCTGAACATTCTGGGAAAATGAGAAAATTGCAGGAAAATAAACTGTTGGGAATTGAGGCTATAAAGCCTCCTCAGTGGCTAAAGCAATGAAAAGATGTCACTCAACAGCAGGACAAGGCTTTAGACTTTGCTGATAATTTAGACATCAGTGAACTTTGTCTCTTTACAAATCCTGAAAGAAGCAGACGCTAAATTCCATTAGCAATTTGTCAGTTTGAGCTTTAGTTTCAACTGAGAAAAAAAATCAAACCAAAACAAACAGGACAAAAATAATTAAATAAAACTACACTCCCTGCTTGCCCTAAAGCCTAAGGACAAACCCACAGAAATTGTGAGCAAAATTTAAACTCCAAAATAACACTGCTCCTTAATGAGATCTGAATACACATCAACGAAGGAGTGATTTATTGAAGAACCAGTGTCTTAGTTGAGGTTTAGCCCATACTATAAAGGGAATAACAAGATCTCTTCCTGCCCCTGCAGTGTTCTTCAGCTGTGTCTGTCTTTCTGGTTTTACGTCTATCACAATTACTTCGAAAAGTAGCAAAGGCTGTTCCATAACAAAAATAACTGATATGTGTAAGTGATATGCCAAAAGGCACAAAAACATCCAGTCTACAGAGAAAGAAAATGCAGCATGAGACAAGTTACAAACACTTTACAAAAAACAGTCAGCTCTTTGTTCCACAGAACCTAAGTAAAGAAATGAAGTAAAGAAATGAAGTAAAGGGTAAGTAAAGAAATGGAACTACACTTTAACTCTGTTCATTCATATTTGACTCTATTCAGGTAATGAAGGTGAGATTCAAACTCTTTGGCAAATGACATTCTGGGTGAAAATAAAATACTCCACCAGAAGCTAACAATCTTACCATAAGAGAGACAAAAAAAAGCAATGACTACTTTTTATACAAACAGTCATCCTGCACTTAAAATTTACCTTTGCATACATTACTTATTATACAAAGTTACATACCCATCTCCAAATACAAGATGACATAATCTTTTGACAATTGTCCACTATGATTTTTGAAAGCTTTTCATTTCCATTTTAATAATGGGAGAAGAGCACTGTCACTAACTGATACCTGTGATGACTTCCTGTAGCACGAGTTAAATGGCACAATGTGAGTTGTATCTGCTGAAAACACATTATGTTAAAGGTTTGCACTATGCTCTCACATTAACATAGCTCTTACTGTAAGTGAGGGGTTCATATCTCTGCCTAGTAATCTTACCAAAACAAGATAAAGGCTAAAGATTCCCTAAAATCAGTGAGAGATTCATCCCAGATCACAGTAAAGACATTTCTATATTGTTCATATTTTATTACTGTACTTAATTCATATTGCTTTACTTGTTTGTTAGGACATCAGCTTCTGAATATTATGGTAAAAATAGTTCAGAGAGTGACAGCTCTCCCTGAAGAAGAAATCTGTAAGCAATTTATAATCAGAAAGCAGAGTGTCCATAAACATGTATAATGAAGCCTAGGCAAGTTTCAACACCATAGCTGCTACAAACATTTCAGCAAAGTTTTAACTAGTTTGCACTCAGGAAGCTGTTGTGAGCTTGATTAAAATATAGGTGATGTGCAAGTTTGTCGTCTCTTTGAGATGTTTACTTCTGATGATTATACGGTGCAACCAATTCCCCCCCAAAAATGTAAGTTGCTTAGGCAACGTTGCTTCAGCAAGACACTAATATTGTGAAAAGTTCACTGAGTCAACGACAGGTGCCTCGTGATCAACAGGCTGGTGAAATCTGGGGCAAAACATAGCTCAGACCACACAAAGGACCATGGAAATCCACAGGTTCAGGATTCAACAAGTGGACTTCAAATGAGAGCTGACATCAGTGTGGTTTTTTTTCTTTTGCTAAACTAACACAGAATGCAAACAGGGAAAGATCTATTAAAATAATTTCTATTACTTGACCACATTAATTTAAAGCGTCATAATTATGCATGAATTGGAAAGAATGCTATTACTGTAAAACTGAAATAGTTTAGCAGTAATTTCAGCATCTCAAATCATGCATCCTAAGCAGACTGTGCAAAATTATCATTGCACTATTAAAAACAAAACATGCTCCAAAATTATTTGAGCACTATGGATGAAGGATGAAATGCAGCTTTCAACATCAACATACATCCTGAAATGATATCCTTAAATCTGGAAAGCTGTAAGAAGCTCTGACATTACTCGTTAACTCAGAAGTCTAGAAGCTTTTGTGATCTATCTTTATTTTCCTACTGTAATTCCAAGTCCAACCTAAAATTTCATGCCAAAATATTAAGCAATTAAGAAGCAATTACACCCCAGTGCTTCTGAATGCCTCTGTCCTTAGGATTAGCACCAAAATAGTACAGTAGAGCACTGGACCTGGTGGCTGTGGTTGTACCTTTATGTACAAGGTCTTGGAGGGAAAGTATAGTATGGGGCTGTGACAGCTGCACGATGATTCAGTTTTTAACTGTTACTGACACTGACCAAGGAACATGTCCATAGGATGGGAAATAAGGGCAAAAATACTAGGGTCTGTTTCCTTCAAAGCCCACCTGTGCGCTCTCCCTGACATAAGAGGAGGACTAAGGCATCCTTAGAATTAAACCTGGCGAGAAGGGTCAAGGACAGCAAAAAGAGCTTTTTCAAATACATGGCAGACAAAACTAACACCAGAGGCAATGTAGGCCCACTGATGAAAGGGATGGGTGCCCTGGTGACAGAAGATGCAGAGATGGCAGAGTTACTGAATGCCTTCTTTGTCTCTGTCTACTCTGCTGCAGGCAGTCCTGAAGAGCCCTGTACCCCTGAGACCTTAGATGAAGTCAGGTCGACGGAGCGGTTTGCCTTAGTCGATGAGGAATGGGTTAGAGAACAGTTGAGCAATCTGGACATCCATAAATCCATGGGTCCAGATGGGATGCACCCGCGGGTGCTGAGGGAACTGGCAGAAGTCATTGCTAGACCACTCTCCATCATCTTTACCAAGTCTTGGGAAACGGGAGAGGTGCCTGAGGACTGGAGGAAAGCAAATGTCACTCCAGTCTTCAAAAAGGGCAAGAAGGGGGACCCGGGTAACTATAGACCTGTCAGCCTCACCTCCATCCCTGGGAAGGTGATGGAACACCTTATCCTTGGTGCCATCTTAAGGCATATCAAGGATAAGAGGGTTATGAGGGGCAGTCAACATGGCTTCACCAGGGGGAAATCATGTTTGACCAATCTCTTAGCCTTTTATGAGGAAATAACAAGGTGGATGGATGATGGCAGAGCGGTGGATGTGGTCTACCTTGACTTCAGCAAAGCATTTGACACAGTCTCCCACAGCATCCTCACGGCTAAATTGAGGAAGTGTGGACTGGATGATCAGGTAGTGAGGTGGACTGCGAACTGGCTGAAGGAGAGAAATCAGTGTGGTTTTTTTTTTCTTTTGCTAAACTACCACAGAATGCGAACAGAGAAAGATCTATTAAAATAATTTCTATTATTTTCTCATCAACCAACACCCCCAAGGCCTTCTCCACAGGGCTGCTCTGAATCTCTTCTTTGCCCAACCTGTAGCTGTGCCTGGGATTGCTCCGACCCAGATTAGCATTTCGTTTTTGAACATATACTTCTGGGGTGGGGGAAGATGGTAGGGGCAAAACTAAAACAAAGTAGCATGCCTGGGTCAGTTATTATGTGCCACCAGAGCATCAATCTACCAGATTCAATGTACAGTGCTGTACCAGCAGTCCAGAAGGTAAAGCATTTCTACTGTATGAGATCATCTTAACAAATCTATATTATATCAATAAATGCATGTGACATCCAAGATCGCTGCAGAAAATAAAATTAGAGAATGTACTAGATTTAAAGTTATATGGGAAAATGTGAGCAGCTAAAAACCTTATTAAAAGCTTTACTTGCCTACAATTTGCTAGCTAGAATCAAGAAAAAAGGGTTAATAAGACAAAGGAATTGAGAAAAGGGTATGTTTTTATAGGGGAATCCCATAACCATACCTGTATAATGTTCCTCTCTTTTGCTATTCTTTTTTCTTTTTTCACTTACAGATTAAATGAGGCATTAAACAGCATATAGAGTTTTAACATTAGAGCTTTTCAGTATATTTAATATACTGGAATGATGTCACCTTCAGTAGTTCTTGAATCATTAGTAGGTGTCTCCCAACCTCTCTAGAGGTCTATTTCAGAAGATGCTTTAATTATTCCTAAACTATTCTTAACAGAAATTAGCACATCAAAGCAATGAGAAACCAATGAGAAAAAAATCCCTTTGTAGAAGTCCTCAAGTTCATGTACTGAGCCTGTGATTATAAAAGGTACTATTTCTATAAAAGTGTTGTTAAAAGAGGACATAGAGAGGGTGATAAAATTTGGTTGTATATTTTTTTTCTGGGTCCTAAAAATTCAATTAAATGAAAGCTTTTATCAAAAATCTCAATGTTTTACAGAGTGGCTGCTGCAATGTAGTTTTTCAAAGTACATACTTATTCAAAACCAACATCAAACTGGCTTGTGAGCTTAATCCAGCTTCTGTTCAGAAAAAATATCTTACTCCTAAAGTCCCAAGAGGAATCCTGAATTTGTTTTTCTCAGTAGCTGGCTCTCTTATTCACAATAATGGGCCAAAATCAATCCCTGCTAGTATTCAGTGACATTAGGTTTCAATACAATCTTTAAGAAGAACTTTGTCCATGACGCAGTGGAAGAACTTGGACCCCTGTATTTTAATTTTAAGAAGAATACCAAGATGAGTTAACATATTAAAACCAAGAAACAAAAAATAGTCAACTATAATCAAAGATTTGATAATTTCACTCCATAAAGAGAGTGCCCAATAACTTCTCTTCTCCAGTGCCATAGCTGAAACTCTTGTTAACAGAGATCTCAAGGAAAAGGAGTTCCACATCACTGAGCATTTCATGCCACTTTAACGTTTAGGGAGGCAGCTGAAGAAATATATTAGCTATGCTTATGTTCCAGCATTCATAATAGACAGAGTTTATGGGTAAATGAAGGACCAGGTTTCTTTCTTAATAATCTTAATAGACGCCTGTAGTGTTATTTCCAGGGCAGAAAGTATAATTAAATCCAAATATTCATTTTATTATGCATTTTAACTTCAGGTTGAATCAACCAGAGATACATTTGCTGACTTTTTTGCCAAGCTAACTGTCTGCAGGACAAATTAACACAGAAAACAGGCTGTGAAAAATATTCATTCTAGTACTTCTGGATTTTAAGATTAGATTGGACATTTCTTTTTATGTAAAATGGACACATGTTTACAATTACTCCTAAGAGAAAGCTAAGTACTCATAAGATGTAATTAATACAGCACGTATGATATGGAGACATATAGCTGTGTTTTTCTTTTTACGTGACATTCATAGTAGTCTTTGGTAAATCCTTCACTAACTGTATCATCTGAATGACCTGAGATTAGCAGGACTGCTTCCTTACTCACACTCTTTTGAAGGAGACAAAGAAAAAACCTCAAACAACAAACCAACCACCCAACCATCCAACCAAAAAAAAACCCAAAACCTGATAAATCTTCACTTTCCCTTGAATAATGTGTGTGTGCTAAATGATCTATACTAGCTAAACTATACAGTTTTCATCTATCAACATGTGGTAGCAATACACTTAGAATAACGATCAGAATTAGAGTATCAAATCCTGCAAGCATTGCAAAGCTATTTGGGACACAAATTGTAACCTCGCACAGAAAAATTCATAATGAGGTCTCTTTAAGGAAGAAACATCTTTTAAGTTTCCTTTCACTGCATTTCCCATTTTTCAGTGCTGGATTAGCATTAGAGACTATCACAACTACCTCAAAAACTTGTTCAGCTGGAAAGATATGAGAAAGAAAATCTTTCTTTTTAAGGCTCTTAGACCTGACAGTCCTTCTATCTGGAGAATCCAGATGTGACAGCCTTTCTGGAGAGCTCTTTTATCTTGTTTTCCTGCAGATGAACATACTTGGCCAAGTGTCACCAGAGAACTCTGCTGTAGCAGTGCTGCCTGGAGACACCACAAAGCTTTGCCAAGGGAGCCTCGTGCCTCCTGTACACAAAGTCAGATGTTTCTCCCATTCCCTGTAAGTTCTCTGTTTTTTTACATTTAATAGCCTATCCGACCACAGCCACCATGACCTTGGAATTATACAAAATAGAAACTGTTTGGAGAGTCCTGGACCTACAAACTACACTGTGTGTTAAGAAGCCGCTTTTAGTGTTCTACTGGGTTATATAGTTCTGCATGAAAATGAATGAATTAATAATTATCATGTTAAGAGTTACATGAGCTTTCTTGTTGGAAGAAATGTGAACAGCTAGTTTTACAGAATAGTTTGTGTTGTGGTCTATAGAATTCCTGAATAATCAACTATACCATGAGATGCTTGTTAATCAATGTAAATTAAATACATTATCAACTCAGTTCTGATTGGTTTTATCGTGTTACCCACCTCTAGAGGACCGTTATTTATTAAAAGGTACTGTAGATAGAGAAAACAACTTGAGTTAGAACAGAACTTATATTCCCAGTCTGCTATTAACTCATCTTTGGAAAACATTAAAAAAAATGTATGTAAAAAGCAAGAACTATGTATGTACTTAAAGCAAATGAAAAACACATGCCACTTGCATTAGTAGGGCTATAGTCATTAATGCTAAGCATTAATTAATATTAAGCAGTAAAAGTTCTCTTTTTTCTTTTTCTTCTTTGTTTTTTTATCTGTTCTCAGTCCCTGGTTTATTTACTGTCCATCTCCTCTCCCTTCACATGACCTGCCTTTTACAATAAATGAAATATATACTGCAGGACACAGTTTTCAACTACGTGAAATGAAAAGGGAATGAAGTAATGCATATAAGGAATGAAGAAAGGTAATGCCAAAAAATCAACCTTCATTACGATATTTCCTGGCTTTTCTTTTGAGCTGTGATAGTAAAAACAAGAAACAAAAGACCTAGTTCAGAAATACTTTGTTAGATTAATTAGTATATGCAAAAGAAACTGAACAGACCCTAACCTTTCTAATTTCACGGTGTATAAAACAAAAGTAATACAGATGACTATCTCACAGGAAGGAAATCAAGACTTGTTCTCCAAAAATGCTGGTAATGCTGCAATATTTCTGCTAAAGACATACACATATTGAAGTTTACAACACCGACACAGGAAACAGTGCTGCTGCATGCTCAGCTGGAAACAGGGTCTCTATGCTATGTAATATATAACTGCCTTATTTTCGTCCTATTTACTGTTTCTTTAAGCTTTCTTTCACCTTCATTTGCCCTACATAACAGGTGGATATAATGTCAAAAATCATAAAAAAATAAAGGAAAGTGACCTATTTAGTTTTACTGCACGTGACATATGCCTAAACATATTTTTATAAAAAGAAAAACTTCATTTTAACTTTCAGATTTTCATTACAGAATTGGGTAGCTTTTTAATGGCATCAACTTTCATGCCATTTTACCATAGTTTTGTAAAGTAAGAGAAAAATATCTGTTAAAAGCAAACTGCAACTGAAAACATACACAAGCTTACAGTAAGTGAAAAAAGATCAAGTCAAATCTAAGTCTAATCTCCTTAAAGTAAGTCTTAGACTGCTAAGTGCATGTGACTATGAATGTTTTTTCACTGGTGAAACAAAAAGTATTCAAAATTAGAAGATCAATTATCTTAATAAACTTAAAGAATTAAAAGAAAGTTAATAGAAATGTTCCTCATAGTTGAACCAAACATTTTTTCGTCTTAAATTTAAAAAAAATATTTCATAAATTAAAGGGTCTACTTCAGAATGTGAGCCTGTGATTCAAAGTAGGAAAATATTTCTTTTTTTCATCATTTAAGTAAAAATTAGCCCTCAAATTTTCTTTTAAAAAAATACAAAGGTGCAGTGTGCCAAAACTGAAAAGTTGAGATCCTGCTTGCTGTGTGCACAGATAGTGCATCATGATTGATTCCAGCTTCTAGTAATAACAGTGAAACAAGCAAATAAATGAACAGACCTAAGATGAATCAAGAGTAAATAGGGAATTTGAACTTCGGCTTCCCATTTCTTTGTTTGTGTAGCACAACATGATCATTACTAGAATTAGGTATCTATGACATAGTAGCACATTATTCAAAAGTCTGCACAGCCAGCCTAATGCTTACTCTTACTAAACATGGATTTGACAGACTTCTATATAGTGAAAACCGATTTCACAAGTGTTGATTTGACTTAAGAAGTTGCCTGCTTTTAGCTTGATGACATCCAGCTTAAAGACGTTTAGGTACTTAGGTTGACATTTAGTTTATTGACGACTAGATATTTAGCAGTTCTCACGGATCGTACTGCTTCAGTAGAGGATCAATCATCCTTCAGAGACACCTGTTTCACCCCACTAACTCTAGAGGGAAGTAGAGGACCAAGCTGAAACACACATTCGCACTTTACAGCTGTCAAGTTTTCTGCCTTATTTTCAATATGGTTGCAGAGGTTTGTTGATGCATGATCCAGGATCTGCCACATTTTAAATTCTTGCCTTTTTTTTTTTTTCATCTGTGGATATTGACTGTACTTGGAAGTTTGACATTAACTCTTTATATTTCTAAGACTGAACTTTAGCGTATTGACTTTGACAGCAAATTTCACACTGTATTCACCAGAAAGTGTTTCACCTTGGAGTGAAAGAAATCTTTAAGGAAAAATAAACCCCAAACTTTTCTGAGCAGCCTTTTTATATCAATATAGCTTCTATGATAACAATTATGTGTGCCAACATGATCATTTGGGTTTTGACAACTATTTGTCAAAAAGCAAAAAGTAGCTCATATTACATATAAGGTATTACATCTTTTTCTAATAATTAAAGGGAATTATGAATTCCTTGTACCCTTTTAAAAAATTCTGCATGCTTTCTATATTAGAATTTATATAGTACTAGGTTGAACCTTATTCAGCATCTAACAAATAATTTACATAATGTAAATATTCATGTAGCCTTTAGCATTCTAGGACTCAGGAATTCTGGACACTGTGCATTTCATTACTTCTAATATTGCAGCTAATTACATATTGCATGACACTAGGGAGATTTTTGTTATATGCTGATAAAATATAATATGAACTTTTTAAAACTGAGAACATTCTTCTAGAACAACTTAAGTATCCCATAATGATCTCATTTCCATAGACCTTGGTTTTAATTGTTAAAAGATTTGGAAGTATTCTTCATTAGATCTCTCCTAAACTTGTTTTGGTTCATATATCCCAAGGATTTATGACTTCTGTCCATTGGGCAATATTATCAATAGCAGAGAAACGATGACACTTCTTTTCTTCCTATACTGAGCACTGCTTTGTTTAGACACAAATAAGAATAGTAAAGCATGGGCTTGATATGGGAGTATTCTCTTGAAAGCTGCAGTGTTAAATATTTCTTTTTCACAATTGGGTTCTTAAAGTCTTTCATAACAGAAAACTGCATTTGAAGCTGATATAACTCACTGACTTCTTTCATCTTTAAAATACACAATTCGCCCCCACTCCTCCCCACCTAAAAAAAAAGAGTGTATGTGATGGGGGTCAAAAATAAAATGAGGGTTTAGTGCCAATCTTGTATGGTTCCACCATTTTAATGGAATTTTGCCTTTCCAGCATGGCCCTGAGACAGCTTTTCTGTCCCTCTGCCAAACCGATGCACATGATGGGTGAACTATTAGGTACCAAGAGAAACTGCAGCACCTGAAAGGTTTCACACCAGTTTGCTTGTGTCTCCTTATGAACATAAAGAATATACTCAAGAAATTTCATGAGTAAGCCTTACACACTGTTAACTTTATGATTTGCCTATTATGTGAAATCATCAAAATTGTTACTCATCACACTTAGCTTTGTGTATACAGAGTTCAACTTCAAATCCACGTGATTAAAATGAGTTAATAAGCAGGACTATCAAAATCAATTTAGTTCATTAGTCTCTTGGGTAAATTAGGGTTGTATTTTTAAGCTTTTTCCTGCAAGCTGTAGGAGTTTAAGGTTTTTATTCTTTGCTTCTAGAACTAAATTTATAAGAAAAATATGTATCAACTTGCAGCTCCCCTTTCTATCATAAATTGTAGCAATATTCATGATTCCTGACACTGCACTGAATTTACAGGATGACTTAAATAGGAAGTAATTAATAATATCTGAATAACAACCATCTTACAGCATAAGGGAGGAGGTTATGGTTGCCTCATCTCACAGTAAAGCAGAAACTCCAGAGATCATTTAATCTTTTAAAAGAAAACTGCTCCAGGAGTTTAAATAGTGCATAGGTTCTTTGCTGACATGTGGCAGAAGGGCAGATTTCATCAATGAAAAGCATCTGCTTCCCAGCTCTATTAACTGGAGCAAACTGTTAACATTAACTTTTATGAGCAAAGAAGCCCACAAATATGGTCAAATCAAACATTCATTCAGAATTTGAATAATAAGTGTAAAGATCCTTCTGGCATTTGTGCAGCCTTTATTCCATCTAAATAAGCTGTATCTAAAGCCAATTTGCATTTTAGAAAGTATTCAGGGAATATGGTTTAAATTATTTCTATGTCCTGAAGGAGTTTTCCATGTACAGTCTTTACAATGACCTAACTATAAAGTTGGCCTAGCTTTGAGAGAGGGATTGGACCAGAAAACCTCCAGAGGCCCTTCATCCTTCATTATTCTGTGACTCAAAGTAAACCACCCTTTACAGTTACTCATTCCAAATGACATGTCACAGCTTGACATCACTTACAAACTCCTTCCTAAGTGTTTTTTCAATCTACACCAGCAAGTGCTTGTTCTCAAACATATAGCAGCTCACTGTATAATGTACCTGTAAAGTAGTCAATAGTTTCTCATTAACAGAAAATATACTCCAAAATCCAGTCAGGGCAAATTTCCCTAACTGCTTTTTAGTAGACATACACAGAGCTGAGGTACTTTCTGTCAACTGTCTCTGTTAACATCCCAAATAGAAAGTGAATTTGTGCAACCTATAAAGTGGTAACTTTTGTGTTTCATAAGCATTTTAAAAACTGATGCAGATAATGCAGTTGTGGGTCCCAGCTCTGAAAGCAATCTTAAAAAAAAATTAAATTAAAATATAAGCCACCTTGTGTAACTATGATAAATATTAAACTTCAACAACACAGTGGGAATTTATGAATTAAGATGTAATTATACATACCCATTCCATGTACATGAATACATCTAAACATCATCATTCACCTTTAGAGCCTGGAGAAAATATCCCCATTGAAACTTGCAATTGCCAACTGTGGCAGCCTCTTCCAACCATGCAAGAAGATCAATTAGCAAGCAAGAGTTTATGCTCTTGAAAATTAACTTAGAAAACCAAAATTAGTAGGAACAACTTCTGTATCCTATGCCAATGGTCTCCAAGACTGTTCTGAAAGGTCAAGCAATATGCTTAAAAGTATATGTATAAAGATATAGATGCTCAGCATGCTCATGAAAAATTAGGAATCAGTATCTCAGACCATCTTTCCCGGGACCCATTTCCAGTGGTGATTCACAACAAAACCAACTGTAAATGTATATAAGTGAGCAAGAATGTATTTCTTAAAGTGCCATTTGCCAACACATATATACATTGCTTGGCAGCTTATGGGCAACAAAATTCTTCCCATGTCACAGATAGCACTGTCAAGGTTAATTCACATCAAAGCTGAGACTTTCAAAGCCACTTAATATATCCAAGATGCTCACTTGAAAAAATTCCTTACACATACTTCAAAAAAAAAAAAGCCAAAATTTGTACCCTTTAAGAAATAAATTAAAAAAAAAAAAGAAGTTAAAATAAATACATCTTCTGGTTTTTGCAGTCTAACACATAAGAAAACACACAACATATGCGATGCAAAAGAGGTCAACAGTGCTGTAAGGCAAAACTGTTTCAGCTCCTGACTTGTACACATTTAAACCTGTGGTCTCATAACTCAGAAGCACTTTGCAACTGTTCATAACAAGAACTATGAAAGAAGCAATGCAGGGTCAGAGAGATGAGGAAACATGCTGCTTCGGTAGGCATAAGGCATCCCAGATTTGTTACAGCAAAGGGAAGGAAAGATACTACACAGGGATCAAAAAGCAGGCACAAAACAAAGTTTGCTTTGAGTGGCACAAACACAGCAATCACAAGAGGCCACATCACTTCTCCATCATCACAAACATTGAAATAATAATATCCCCACAGCTGTGGTGAGTAGACAGTAGAGGGGAGTATTTATGATCTCAGTTTTTTGCTTTTTATTGCCCCCAGGAAAAATTACATTGCATGTTTTTCCAGTCTTCTTTCCTAAAATCTTTGCTGGTTTTAGCTGGCAGTTTTTTTCTTTTGCATTTTTTGACCAGACCAGGAATCTAGTTTCTTGAAAACATCAGCTTTGCAATATAAACCAACTATATCCATGAGAAAGATGTTAAATTTTTAGCTACTACATAGTAGCAAATTCCAAATTAGAATCTGGGGGACATGGCACACAGAATTGGAAACCAAGCACAATTCTCAGCTGGCACATTACCTTTATCTTACAGCTGTCTTTGGCCCAGGATAATAAAGAATGAGACACACAAGCCGGTAATGAAGTTGCACATGTCTAAAACAAAGGCCATGAAAAATAAGGATTCCCCACCCCCAAAAAGCTCCGTACCCCTTTCTCCCATGCACTAATAAAAATGACAACAGTGTCAACTGCAAACTGACACATCCTGCCAGAAAACTGTTAAGGAGACATTAAGGACATCCAATGGCAGTCACAGCCACCATGTCTGCTACCAAGGCTCTATCAAGCAGCCATGTCCCCATCTCTCTTGTACTCGGAAGATCTGTTGGATATGTCTGGGATAAAAGTGTGCTTTAGTGGAGACTTAAGAAAACAAACTGAGCAAATATCTGCGAACACAACTGCAAAGTTTTAGTGCAGCACAAGTCCTCCCGTCTTAATATCAAGCCATTAAAATTCTTGGCAGCAGCCACACTGATGTCTTGCCAACATCCCACTTTCATGCAGCCTATTTTTATTTAGAAAAACTTCAGAAAATCCTGAATATTAAACCTTTCTTCAAGCTATAATGATCATGGAGATTAGCTCTGATCAGCAGTTTTAGGCCATATGTAAATTTGGTATCCCTAGGCAGAGTAACAAATCATGAAATACCCTTCTTTTTCCCATTTGGCTAGCAGTAATAAGGCTACTATTCTACAGACCCTCATTAGTATTAGTCCACACCATCTACTTAGCATTCAACAGGCTGTTATTCCTGGACCATGTCAGGGACTAGCCTACAGCTAAGGTATCCCAGATTTAAAAGAGAAAACATCATTTAAGTACTGAAATCAGCTACAGTAACAAAGAAACCTTAACTTCATTTGTTCTCTCTCAATTACTGCTTTATGTTTTCCACTTCTTAAGTGCTGCAGTCCAAGTAAGTTTAGTAGTGTTTAAGCAGCTTTACCACTACCAATCCTAACAGACTTATGAAAATGCTGAAACACATAAAGAAGACATTTTTTCTCTAGCACACGTTGTTTAAAACCCTCAGGACAGGCCAAAGTAACGCAGTGTAATACAAGTACCAGTGATGAGAAAATATCATGACACTTTATATGCAATAGTATATTTAACACAGAGCCATGGCGGGAAGGAACAAACTCCCTGCCACAGTCAGTGCAGTACAGCATCCCTCTCTAGATAAGGTTTGGGAAAATAATCCTTGCCTTTACCAGGAAATTTGATTTAGTTTCATTTAAGAAAGAGGTATCTACATTCAGCTGTAAATCATACAAAACAAAGGTTCCTTGGCAAATGGTTCCCATATTTTAGGACCCAGCAATCAGCATCTCTAAATACTTCTGTGCAGGGGCTTCTCTGAGCATTGCATGGGCTTATCTGTTCATAGAGGACTGAAGTGTATGCTAATGACACTTCAACTCCTGGTTTAATAGAGACAGTGACTGAGGAAAACATTCTGAATTTTTGATGCCCTTTACCTGCACCTTCTGCTTGTGAATAACTACCTATAAAGAAACTGAGAGACAAATTGTAATCTGGAAACCAAGAAAAGGGGAAAATGGAAAGATTTGCTTTCTTGCTTGCTTACTACTAAAAGGATTCTTCAGATTTAAGGAGAAAAAAAAAAAGGAAAAGAAAAAAGATTAAAAAAGAGAAATTAGTTAAAACTTTATTCAATAGCAATGAAGCCTGAAGCTGAAAATTTCAACCTTCTTGGGTACAGCTGCAACAATAAGAAAATAAGAGTCCAAAGGGTAGATAAATTATTATCTGAATTAGTAAAGGTAAATGCCCTTAACTTTTTCCGATGTCTAAGAAAATATGTAGAAATTTTCAGTTCCTTAGTTCTGATTTAGTAAGCCTCCAGCATATACCAAGACTGCTGAAAGTGTAACCTCCCAAAATTAAACTGCCAAACAAGCAAGATGACAACAAGCCCAAGAGACATGTCTATCTTTTTGTCACATACTTATTTTGAGGTTTTTGTTAACAGAAACTATGATAGAATTCAGCCTAAATTCAAGAAGGCAAAACTGTTTAAATTGAAAGTGTGCAAAACAATGCTTGCAAGTGTGTCCAAACCATAATGTATGCAATTTCATGACCCATTACACTGTCTGCTAATAAATGCTGACATGCCTCTATTGGCTTTAGTTTTCCATAGCAATGGCCCTTCCCTGCTGCATCTGGGAACTGAACTCCTAAGACAAATTGCACCCAACCAGCTATTAGGACCACTTGCCCCATCTGCACAAAAAGTTGACATAATGACAACAACAGTGCCCACAGCATCTTTGTTAAATCTGTCATAAACTTTGCTCTCTAAACTAAAATTTGTTTTGTCAACATTGCAAAAGTTACTCCTATACAGAAGTGATAATAGGCAGTGAAAAACCCATTTACTCATACCTACACCATAGACATTTTAGTATGTCAGTACACCTCCTTTAACGTAATTCTTTGGGTGTTATTGACTTTTTTTTTTGGTTTATATAACTACCCATTCAACTTTTGGCCACTGTTTAATCACCAGAAACTCTCAGTGGCTTCAGGGTATGAGCTTCATTTCTCATAGGATTTGTCTGAGTAGTTCTAATACTTATTCATATAACTATTGCAGAATGTGTGAGACAAAAGCTTTAAACCACTTAGTTGCTGCCGGTACTACCATTATTATATCTGAGTGTAATGCACATCCTGGATTCCAAGTACCTAGATACCAGTTTTCTGTTTGAAAACAATGAACTGATATCTCTTGGTGAAAGAATCTAAAGCAAGTTCAATTGAAACAGATCAGCAGGATGCTTACTCATCTTACATTCACTCTGGCTTCATTCCAGGGCTTGCTCAAAACCAGCCCAATCCTGCAAACGTTTACAATTCTTCTGACTGTGGCACTTAACATAGCCTGTGGGAGTAACAACCTATTCTTGCATATAGAAAGGAACACCATATTGTTTAATAGTTTGATTTGCTATTATATGCTACTGCATAAGTTTTATTTTAATATCATGCAACTGCTGTGATTGCATTTTTATAATTGGTGCTCTACCCCAGAGGAGAACTTTCTGAAGAGTGAAAAATGCTACCTAGGTGCTGAATCAGAGAGTTTACTAGAGCGCTTTGGGTAGCAGTACTTTGTCATGAAGGTTCCCAGCAAAGGTGCTGCAGGTGCTAAAGAATTCAAACTACAAAATCACTGACATTAATTAATGGTTCAGGCAACATAATAAAAAAGAAAGTTAAGGTAGTGAATTAAATTTTGAAAGAAAAGTCCTGAACAGAATCCAGCTGAGATGCTGATGCCCTGAAATTAGTGTACATTCTATCAGCAGAACCAGACCTACATTATCTCCATATTCTCAATTAAAGGTGTGGCGATGCAGCAAGAATGATTTTTTTTTCTCCTTTTTTGCTATGTTAAATAACAACGGTTGCAAATTTTGCTTCCAAAGGCTTGGATTTGTAGCACATCGGTTTTTAGTAATGACAAGCCTGCATGTATTTCATTGATATTCCTACACCCATTGATTTCACAATATGCCAATCTCAGCTGACACAAAGAATTGTCATTTAATGGGAAACCACAAAGAGATCATTCATTAAAACACCCTTTAACCTGAGTGTTTCAGATGCCTCCCCCAAACTTCTCAGATACACTACAGGAGCACAGTGTTGATGGCAAGAAATAGCAGATGAAATATTTTTAAATAACAGCATCTTAAAAAACTAAAAACTCCTTTAAGAAAGGTACTGCATTTATAATTGGCAATGGTAAAAACAAAAGATTGTTCAAGCACTTAATCAAGCAACATGTAATTCAGATTGTAAAAACATACTGAGACACTGGCAATATTTTCAAAGCACAACAGAGCTGTATGTCACTACAGGTGTGCAACTACAGCTTGGAGCAGCAAAACATATCTTCATCTAAGAAAAGGAACAAGTTTTGAGAAACTGAATTTGCAGAGTTGTCTTTTTTGGGGCTGTTGTGTTTTTTGGTTTGGTTTAGGGTTTTTTTTTGGGCCCCCCAATCTGTGAAAAACAAATATTTTACCTGTCTCTTCAAGATCAAGTGTAATCTGACCTGGTAAAGCCTAAAGCAGTGAGGCCAAGAAACACTGTTTGCCTGTGTACTTAATAAAATTACACCATCAGGTAGGCTGGAAGATAATACATGATGCATATATGACCCCATGGACAAACTGCAGTGTACCACAAATTATTTCATCAATTAAAATAGCTTTGTCCTAAGGAGCGTCTCTCAATTTCAAAACCACATTAAAAATAAATTTCCCTGACAAGGTTCATAGCAATGTTTTTGATGTTTAACATGAAAAGACATTAGAAATAGAATGTACTACTTTCTTTTAAAATAATCATTATATTCTGCTTTCCTCTGAGGTGTTCCACCGAGGAAACTGAAGCTGATACAGAGCTGTCCAAAAAACCACACACATTACCTTCACCAGCATGATAATTCTTAGCATAAACATCATACTATCCATTTTTAAAGTACAAGTAGTTTGTAAATATAATAAGTAAGGATTGTGGAAAAATCAGCTAAAAGATTTTAACCAAATTATTTTTTAGTTTTGAATAAAAAAATATTTTGCCTTCATAGTGTTGATTTGTTTTACAAAACTTAAAATCTGAAAACGAAGTCATATAATTTCCATCTGAAAACTGCAATATCCCTTAATTTTTCATTTTTCTGGAAAACCATGAAGAAAATCTTTGCCATTCATTTTTGTCTAAGTTGCTGGGAGACAAAGGGGCAGCACATCTACTTCTAAAATACAGTCAAAGGAATACTTTCCAAACTGGATTTACATAAGTTTTAGTCCCAAGTCCCTGATGCTTCAGTGTATGAAAGTCAGAGGTACATATACTAACGCTGTGAGAAGTGAGATGCTTATAATATCCCTGTCCACAAACAGCCAGAAATCATGTTGAATGGCAGTATTCCCATTTTCTCCATGGAGAATGCATGCACTGAAAGTAAATGAAAAGAATATTCTTGTTCCTGCCTGACTACGTAAAATCCTAGCTCCCCATTTTTTGTTGTCAGCTATCTGCCTAAGAAGCAGGAAGGCAATTCATTTGTACTGATACTACATTAAGATCATGATGATGATAAAGGCTTTACTAGATAAACAGCCATGAACGTCAGTGATTGATAAATAACTATACTCCAAATATTCCATTAGCTACGTGAGAAAAGTGAGATAATCAATCATGTTGTTTTGATTGGGTTTTTTTACTCTTATTGGCTACAAACAATCACTTCTGAGAAGAATTTGGAAGTTGACCTAGTGTTACGAACTAAAAAGAAGCTGATGATCCCTATTTCTGAAAGTAGGTGCTGAACCTTGGTGTACTCATATGGCCAGTTAGTTGAAAAATTGAGATGTGAGGAATATTTTACTGACAGCCATGCACCAGTGTGTACCATGCGCTGTCTTTGACTTGCTTACTATGATGGGATACACAATTCCAGATAATAAGGGTGCTTATACTTTTGGTCAATAATTAGGGAAGGAATCAGATTCAAATACAAGCATGGCAGCAGATCACCCAAAAGAAGAGCTGAATACTTAAGGGAGGAACAGTTGTATCACAGTGCTCTCAGGTAAGTTAATACATCTGAAGACTACACCAACCATTCCCCAACTCTTGCTTTTCTTACACTGTGACTTGACCTACAGTGTTGTAGAGACATAGAGGTAATAATCAAGATAAAAACTCCTAGAAAAAAGTGTGAAGAACACTCATTACAGATTTTTTGGTACCAAAATTTATAGCTCTGTTGCACTTCTGTTACTAGCGAAACATTTTGAAAGACTAGGTGAATTTCTCCATAGCTTTTAGAAAGAGAAAATCAGAAAAAAACAACTCATAGTGTTAAAAGGCAACCACTGAAAACTGTTTCACTTTGACTTTTTCTTATCGATTGCTTTAATATTACTTTAAAGATGAATTAATTTATACTCATTTATGTAATTTCCTTCAAGGACAATTTTGCTTTAAACAGTAATTCAAAAACAGAGCCAAATTTCAAACTCTTAAAATATTTTTCAAATAGGCCTTCATTGTCTGTTATCCCAGTCATTTATAGTTAGAAAACAAATATATATGTACAGTGGCTTCAAATGTGTTATTTCTGGCATCTGTTTATTGTATACATTTGATGTTCAATAAAATCACCTTTGCAGTAGCAGTTGCTAGACGTGAATGGTTTCTAAATTCCAGCACACTATCTTTTGCATGGTTTTCCACCTTTCTATAAGACATGAAAGACATAAAACATGAAAAACATTTTTAATATCCCAGTGAATGTATTCAGAACTAGAATATGGCCCTCCTATCCAGTTGCTTCTCAGCTACTTCAGGTGAATATAATTAAGATTTTCAGTCATCAGACACCTTCAGAATAACCCTTTGTGTCATTCTGTGACACAGTGGTCATCATATTTTAAACCTTGGAGAAATTACAACACTTTTTAAATGAGCAAAGGGAATTTAAACTCAAGTGATTGACAGATAAGTGATCATTATAGGGTTTTTTGTTGCTACTTCTTTTGTTTGGTTGGTTTCCCCTTATAGGTTTAGAATTTTATGAAATAGTATTAGAACCACATAAAAATTGTAGAATACCCTTTTGATGATAACTACAATAATTATAACCACATTTTACTTCTGTATGCTTAAAACATAATATAGATGAGCTACATTTGTAATGTGAAAAATTACTGTCTCGAATATGTATCTCTTAATATTTTCTCAAATTCCTATTTAAAAGACGTTTCTACTGGCAGTTTCCAAAATGCACCAGCAGAAGATGGATGGGAACTGTGAGATTTCACCTAAAACCAATCTCATTTCTTTTGTGTGATTCTAACTCAGTCATGCATTCTTTGTACATATTACATGCCAGTTGACAGCAACTTCCAGCCCCCCCCACCCCGAAACCCTATAATAAGCTTTTTAACTTTACCAGAGTATTCCTGAGATACCCAAAAAGCGCCATTTTTAAAACCTTTCTTACTTACTTGAAAGCCTTCAAGCATGTTAGAGTTGCCTGTTAACAGGACTTGATTTCCAAAAATAAATTCCTGAACTATTTTTGGTGGACAGCCATGGAAAGCTGATGCTCAGAAATATGCTTGCACTTAGTGCAGCTATGTGTGCAAATAATAGATGCATGCAAAGGTGGACATTTTCTGTACTTAAAAGATGTATCTGAATAAAGAGATCAAGAAGCTACATTTTCTAGAAGTTTTGCATACCCAAGACAAGTGATCTATTTTGAATATTTCTGTCAAGAAAAAAACCTTTATACTATAAAAAAATAGATTACCTATCATTATTTCTTCCATTTCCTTTTTACTGTTCAGTCACTCTCATTAAGGTTTCCTTTCCTACTGTCATTGCTTTCAGTTTTCCAAATATTATGTACAACTATCCTTTGACTTCATGGGACTACAGATTGTAATTTAAACCCCAAGCACTGTATTTAATGACGGGAAAAGAAAGAATGTGAGGGCATGAAATAAAGGGAGAAATGGGAGAAAAAGGGAAAGAAAACAATGAACCCACAGTTTAAAAATAACACCTCTTTTCCGTCTCTTTTTAAAGACACCATTTATCAGATAATATCTTTCAAATAATATTGGGAAAAATAATCAGACTAACCTGCAAGGGAATAAATAATCCTGCCATTCTGCAGCAATAAGGTTTTCATGGACGAAATATAGTGGTGCTGATGCTGCCAATCTACCGACTTAAAGCACAACTGGCCATATAACCTTCAAGGCTTCTGGCCTGCAAATGTGTGATGGGAAGACAATAGCCAGGAATGGGGATTTACAAGTATATCAACACAAACCGAGGTTTTATTCCACTAACAAAACCTATCAAGTGAACTGCAGTAGCACTCTGCAGGACACCTCACACTGACGTATTTTTTTTCAGACAACATTTTCCTGGCTCTGCAGCATCTTTCAATTTATTGATTGTATAGATGAGGTTGTCTCATGTGTCCAGACTACTTCAGTCTTTAAAGGTCACCCTTCTGTTTTCTAAGAGGGCAGAGCAGATACATAAAACAGGTATAAAGCCCCTGGTAAATTTATTAAGGCACAAATTTCCTTTGGTAAAGAATTACATGCAGAATTACACAAACCTTGTTTTTACAGACCTTGTTTTTCAGTACCCAACAAGGACTCCAGCATTTTTTAGAAAATTCACTTGTTCTTTAATTAAGAAAGATGCTTATTTTTATTTAATGAACCTGGGCTATAATGCAAAAAGAGCCATATAAGTTAACCATCATTGCTTCCACTGTTTTGTGTGTGGAATGTGAATACTACATGAAATGTCCAGGGTAAAGACACCATGATGCTTTTATGGCCTTTAGCATTAGGCATTAATGCTGATCTGGCCTTAAGACTAATTTTCGGTATATCATTGCACGTAACTACAAAAAAGCAGATGAAAGCTCATTTCAGCAGGAGGGACAGTGAGCAAACAAATCAGCTGAGCAGTAGAAAGAACAAAATCAAAGGGAATTTTCTGTATGGGCCTGAAGAAGAGAGTGGCTCATCATTTCTATTCCTCCCAAACAGGCCTCTAATTCCAACCTGTGCACCCAAACTGATCTGGAGCCTGAGTCTAACCTGTTTCTGCTGAAAATCAAGAATAATTGAACCCTGGAGTGAATTGCAGACTCCTGCTTCCAATCACATCACATACTCAATTTGAGTGAACTGCTAATTGCTACACATGAGATTATTTTAATTTCCTCAAAATGTGCTGGTTTAACTGCACTTGCACGGCTGGACACCTGGTAATTACGCAATGATACTTTAATGGGTTGTTCCTCTCAACTTCGGAAAAACATGGGCAGATTAAACTGGATGTACATCTTTCTCTGCCATAATACAATATACTATTAATAAATATGTATCTTTTCATCATGCATATAGTGTAATTAGAACGTCCCAGGATCCCTAGGTCCTACTAAAAGATAAGTATTTGTGTGGCTGTATATGTGCATCTCTCTGTTACTTATACATATCTTGTGCACATATATGTATGAAAATATGCATACTACCGACACACACACTATACCATATTCTTATACAGCTACGTTTTATCCCACAGAGATTTGAGAATAAATTCCCACTGAGATATATTGAGCAGCTGTGCATAATTAGCCAACTGGCTTCTGTTTGAGAAATGAAATATTGGCATTACAGATGTTTCTCCCTAGTTCATACCTAGTTTACATTTACAGGCTAGATTACAAAACCTTCAAGGCCGAGAGTACATTTTTTGCTGAAATGAAGATGATCAATCACAACATTGCTGAAACTTTGTTACTGACAATTTTTAAAGTACGTACAAAACTACACATATTTGTACACAGAAATTAAAAACTGCTAGGCTGAGCTACACACAAAGCCCAGCATTCCATCTCCAGCAGTGGAGGACTGGGGAAGAGGTTTGTCAAAAAGCCTTTTTTCTTTTTTTTCCAAAGACAGACTTTGCTGTATTATTTTACTTCCTTTATCTCAGAGCCTTCCTAGGCCACAGCCTCATTAAGGCTTGGAAAACTCACCAAATTCAACCCAATTTTATTCATTTTACAGGTTCTTATTCCATAAGCCATCAGGAATTATGAGGAACAAAAAAACCCAACACAGCCCAGAAAATACTACCATAGGATCTGAAATGTCTTAGAGATGACAAGTGCATATCAGAAATACCTTATCTATCCTTGCCACTTACCTAAGGCAGACTACTTGCAGTTTACCTTTCCTGGTATCTTTCTCATCTATCACATCCAGTCTCATTTATATTAATTTAAATAGTAATCTTTTTTGCTGTTGCAAAAGGTTAAGCATATAAACAAAGAAACAAAAAAACACAATGCCTCCCCCCCCAAAAAAAAACCAACCAAACAAACAAACAAAATACATCCTGGCTTCTTGTTCTTGATTAAGAAGGCACCATCTTTAGAAAAAGTTTTCATTTATCCAAATCTCAGCCATGTGCAATGCATGGCAATCAACAATTAGTGCTTCAGACCCTTCCTCGTGCTTTATCCATTTTTACAAATTACTATTTTATGATACTGAACAACTCTTTATCTTATTCATCTTAATTCCTTCTGTTTCCTCTCTGTCTTCAAATATTCCCTTATTTCTAGTAATTTTTTATAAACATCTATCAGTCTTGGTTTAGGGCTCCTTGGCTGGATCACAGTGCGTTCAGGCTATTGTACATCATGGAAAACAAGTTACTCTCTAAAATGCAATTCTCAAACAATTTTCTCAACCACTTCGGTTAAGATTTTAACCCACTGGGCTTGAAACATATTGTTACAAGTCACATAATGTCAAATGTGTTTAAAATAATTTCTGTTAAACACCTCCAGCAAGTGAAATGAGAGGGCTGCCAGGTTCATTTAACCCGCCTTCATTTGCCAGCCTTTAAAGAGTGCGACATCCAAATGTTTCTGCCTGCCTATGTAATCTGTAAGATTAGAGTCACCCTCACTAATGTACTGAGGTAAGTCTGCAGCCAGACACATCCTAAACCCTAGATCTGGCAGCTGGATACATCCAAGATCTATAGGAAATAAAGTGGGTCATAACCTAGAAAACAACACTGTGAGAAATCAGCAGTACAGTTAACACAAAACCCATTACAGTTAGGGGAAAAATTGCATAGGTCTCACTGAATAAGGCTCAGATGTTATTTTCCTGGTCTATCTATGCTGATTTCAGTCTTACAAAGAAATTACAAAAGAAATTCATTCCATAAATTCAAACTATTTCTCTACTTCTTTTTTTAACCTTCCCCTGCTTCTCCCCCCCCCCCCCCCCCCCCCCCCCCCCCCCCTCTTTTTTATTTAATAAATATCTTCAGGTTTTGCAGTTTGTCTGGGAAAACACCTCCTAGATCTGGAAACATCTATGGTCACTTTAAGTATATACTTTAAGTACACATTTGAGTGTGCTTTTGTTAGAATTTGATCCTAGGCTATTTCCAGGAATATGGCAATTTTCCATGAAAAAAACAAGTAACTTTAACTGCCGTGAAATTTCTCTAGGAAAGATATATCAGGAAAGAAATACGTTATTATATTACATATTTTTGTCATTAATAAGAAACTGTGGCGAGCCTCAGCTTGAAATTCAGATGAATGTTTATTCATGTAATGCAAATACAGATTTATCTTCTCAGTAATTATGCCCAGGTTTTTGCCTCTGTAGTAAAATGTACTAATTGAGCATGTCCAAAAAAGCAGTGGTGTTCACTCCAAGTTCAAAAGTCCCACTAAAAAAAGCAAATGGCCTTAGTAATAGAGAAAATGCATTGAAACACCACCAAAATACACCCTCACTGGGACTATGCACAAACAATTCTTTTTTTATTATTTGACAGATTAAATAAATACAAAAACTACATGCTATTTCCTTGGGATCTTTTTGTTTTCTTCTAGTTGTACTTGTCTCCACGGGCAGAGAAAGGAGGGTCCTTACAAGGGGCTTGGCCCAGCATTTCCCTTCAACTTCTCTGTCTGTCCCTAACCAAGGAACTAAACCTTCCAATCGTTGAGGAAAAAAAGTGATTTTGGAAGAAAATAAAAAGCTGGAATGTGTGTTTTATAGCAACACCAAGGAATTTCAACATGAACATTTGCTTGAATATTAAAATTAAGGTTTATGTATTTAAATTTTTGATGCTAACTTTCTCCAAGTTTTATTTCTTAGTAAATTTCTGGTATTTCTCACGAGTAGCAGACAATGTGTAGGTGCAATTTTAGAGTCAATAAATAGGTGGAATGTCACTAGAAAATTCCATTGGGTTTTGACTACCAAAATTATGGCCTCACGGGAAAACACAGGAAGCCAGCAATAAGGAAAGATAACAGCATCATCTGCACCCTTCTACAAGGCCTCAGAATCCTTCAGGCAGGTTTCACAGTCCATTATATTTATATCGTTCTGTACATAATTATACATCTCTCATCACTGAATTGTAACAATACATGGACATTTACATTTTGAATCATGAAGACAAATCCAAGATACCCATATAAGCCTTTTTTATTTTTCACCAGAAGTATCTTTCAGAGAATGGGTTTGACTCAAAACTTGAATGAAGATGAAGGTGGCTGTGATAAGAAATAGGGTTATGTATGCAAAAGCTACCTTTTGGAACTTCAAAAAAGCAACACAACAATTTTAACACAAAAAAGAAGGAATCAGGAATCATACACGCAAACACACACACACATAAAGATTTCTACCAAGCTGTGCAGTGCAGCTATTGATTGGAGCAGCAAGAGAGCAGAACCTGATGAACAGTTTTAAGATATATGCCATAAAATTTGAAGAACTATGGAAAACAGCTGTAAACTACATGAAACCTTGGTTGACTGGATGCCTTCTGCATAGAGAACTGTGACCAATTCTAGCTAACACTGATTCTACAGGTTCGCTTTTGTACAAAAGAATTTTGAAGGTAGTGGTGCTCTTGACACCAGGAAAATGAGGTTATGGATTTGATGTGATGAATCCCTGGGGGAAAAAGGGAGAGGAAAAGAAAAGATAAAGTTGAAAAAAAATACATTCAAACTTTAACTAACAGGCAATACAATCAAGATACCAAATGTGACATGGATAAATACTGAAGTACACCAAATGAAAATGGATGAAAACAATTACAGAAGAAGTCACTGGAAGTTGGACTGAGAAACATTTCTCTTAAATCCGAAGCATAAACTTGAACAAAAGAAGTGAAAAAGAAAAGGAAAAGCAAGGATAGTTTATAGATGAACAAAAATAAAGAGCTGCCAGTTTAAACCAAACAAATAAAAAGAAAAACCAACAAAAGCAACTAGGCAGAGAAAAGAAACTTAGTATAGAGTTTAAGTAAAGAAAGAACATATAACAGATAATGGTTAAATATTGTCCCATAAACTGTAATTAACAGTGAAAGCTAAATGTTAGACTAAATATTGTTTGGGAAAGGCATGTGATGTATAAGCAGTGTAAACGTTTGTTTTGGAGAGAGGCGAGACCACTGAAAGACTTGCAGGGGCTCATAGCTCATACACAGTGTTCATGTACTACCATTTGGGTAAAGCTTAAACACTGCAGTGTTTGAGTTGTTTGAGACCACTTCCTTTACAAAAATACCGGATTTAGGGGCTGTCAATCTAAGCTACACCATCCTACTCAGGGTTTAGGAATGTGTATCTAAGTGATCATGACAAGATGCTGCTCTAGTTCAAACCATAAAGTAGGACCCTTGATCTGATTAGATAGTCACATTCTGCTACATAGTATTAACTGTGCAAAGGAATCTCGGACATCTTGTTTAGCAATATGGTCTCAGTTAATTACAGAACTCTTGTTACAGGGGAAATGGGAAGTGGGACAATCTAAGAAGTTTGTTTTGAATTGTGAATAAGGGATTGATACCTGAAATAAATTAAGAATGCACTAGAGACCTACAGCAGAAAAGAGTGTTCCACTTGCAGCCTTACTCACAAAATACATTTCTTGTTTGAATTAAAAGACTGTCAATAGGTTCATTGCATGCTTGTCACAAGTACAGTAAATGAACATTTACCTGAAAATTGTTTTGAACCTGATGGAGCAGCGCATAATGCATTTCCTACCTACAGCTTTTCAAACAAACAATGGCAACTATATGTGAAAATGTGAAACTCACTAAAAAGGCTACATGATTTCTAGAAACTACATAAATAATAAAATAATGACAAAGAATAGCATCTAGTCCTATGAATATATAATACAAAGAAGTGAAAGGTAATGTCTATCCTTGTTCAGAGTAAACAAAGCACATGTCACCACATTAAGCTTCTATGAATATTAAATATTGATAAAAACATAATATACTTTGATTCCATTTTCATTTCAAAATATTCCAGAATAGCCATACAACCAAAACCTTATGTCGGCACTCACAGCTTCAACTGTTTAAGAAGGATAGGGCTTTGTGTTCAGTGATATATATGTTACAAATACATAACCCAGAACTCTGATCTCTATTAGATCACTGTCACTCCACTGATATGAGCAGGAGCTTCTACTGGTTTCGATTTCTTTCACTAAGATCCACATTCTCCATAACATAATACAATTATCTTTCATGAATGCGATGAAGGTACCACTTCAATAGAATGCAACAGCTGTTTAATAACTCACAACAAAATTGTACAGCAGCTGAGGATAACAGCTGAAGAAAACTAATTCAGCCTTCATCTGCAGGGAGAGTTTAGCTAGGATGGTTGTACTCAAACTGAAATTTGGAACAATACCTTATACTTACAGAATTTCATCATCAGACAAAATCAAGAGTGAATTTAATCAGGACATTTTCACTATTAATTCCCAAAGTGTGTTTTTATTTTGTTGCAATTGTTGTATCTGCACTTACACAAGTAACATTGTCCAGTATTTCAATTTTCCCTACAATATTAGCATATCCATAATGTGCTTTCCATTTATTCCTATTATTATATAGGAATACTATTTGGGCTGAATCTTAATCATATCCCAGGGGCTGTCTTCCTTGATTGCAGATGTGAATAAAAAAGTGTAAACCTAAATTGAAACTTTCATTCCAAACTGTGTTACTTTACTTTTTTTTTAACCCATCTTTCTTTTTTGACTCCAGAGACGACTGTTTCTCAAAAATCATTATCTGCTGTCCTAAAGGGCTGCTCCCACCTCTTTATAAGGGGGAAGGATTCAGTGAGCCACAAAATCAGCAAGAAAAGTTGTACAATATGAAAACAGTGCATTTATCAATACAGAATTTGCTCAGCCATTATTTGCAGAAATATGATTGGCATAGACTCACCTGTGGGGGATCCCTCCATGACATGGCCAACGTAGGGTCCATCTTTAAACAATGGCTTGTTATCATTTTGATCAATAACTAAAACTTCTAGGCGGACTGGACCATCAATGATTTTCCCATTTACATCAGTGATCTCAACTTCAAGCTGTATGAACAAAAAGAGGAGTGTATTCATTAGTTCGCTATCACAGTGAGCAAAGAGTAAGGAAAAAAAAATAGGTGCTGTAATCAAACCTTGCCAAGGATATCACTCTCAGACCATTCTTTTGGACTAAGCTCAGAGCAGATTTTCAACCTAAGCAAAAGAGGAAGATGTACGTTCAAATAAAGATACCCTGTGGCAACTTGAAAATCCCAGATTCCCTGAAGAAAAAAATTACTAAAGTGTAAGAGGAAAAAGACCACCTATAAATTGAAGACTAATCATGTGACCATTTGGGTGTTTTGGGTTTTGTTTTTGTTTTTTTTACCTTTTTCAAGCACATTTAGAGTGGGCACATATAGAACTATCGCGGTGTAACTGACATATCACCTAATGCTCAGCTAACGGCAATTTTTTGCTGTTGTTGTTTGAAGGTTAGAACTCATTAGACATATTAAATACATTTGCTCAGTGATAACGTTATGAAGTACTATGTTCGGTAACTTTGGCAGTTCTCCAGATTTTCTAATAAGGTATGGAAACAACAACAAACACGGTCTTATATAAACAGATACATATACACATATGCACACTCACATCCCAGTGAACGAAAGCATTTGTTGAATGTAAAGCCGATATAGGCACCTGAAGATTTGTTTGTACTTCCTTTACTAATAAAAAGTGGCAAGAAAGACTGTACTGTATATCTCAACTTTCCAATCTGCTTGCAATGTAAAATCACAGTGAGGTACCAAAACTTAATCAGCTGTTAGGGCAAAGCATGCCAAAATGTCTTAGATAATAGAAAAGGCCAAATGAGATTGTAAGTGCATGCTGTACCTGCAGTAAAGCAAATCAGTAAAACACAGCAATAAACAGATCAGAAACACAGCTCTCATATTCACCTACCCTATGCATCCCCAGACTCAAGTCTTTAATGGAGTTAAGCCAGACAGAAAATGAACCTGAGAGCAAACGCTAATATCACTCTCTTCCAGTCTTTCCCTGAGAAAAGTGGCAGCAGCAGGGCTGGAAATCTCTGAGTATTCTGTTTATACTGTTAATTTATTCTTCATTGCCATGCTTATACCTGTAAGTTATTTATAAGTTAGTGATAAAACCTACTGGGAAAGAATTAGGTCAGAATTCTAATCCCTTATTAAAATGGATAGCTTATTATCACATCTGCCTGTATTTTGTTATGCTTATAAATACATTCCACTTTTATAATCCAATGTGCTGGGTGCGAGTAGGAGTATTTGTGAAGAGTACACTATCTACTCATATAGAGTATTCGTAAATAGTGTCACAGTCCATTCTAACCTCTTCTCACTGCTTATCCTCACTTCTTGAGCAATTGTTCTTGCAAGCCTTTCCTAAGCCTTACTTTTTACTAGATATATAGTTCAACAGCTTAAAAGCAAACTCTGATGTGAAGTCAACTCATACATGTGGCACTGGCACAGCTGAAGCTTTAGGGGTACATGCCCCTTCAATATCCAGGGCTTGTTCAACTCTGTACTCTAAAGTCAATGTAGTATTCTTTGGATTGCATATGATGTGATGGGGAATAAGAAGGAAAGTGCAGTCTTATTACTGAGCTATATTAAAGCTAGATAGTTTTAGATACAGTTGGAAACTGCTGAGAAAAAGAATCACAGAATTCTTGGGTTGGAAGAGAACTTTAAAGGTCATCTCGTTCAAGCCCCACTGCAGTGAGCAAGGACACCTTCAACTAGATCAGATAGCTCAGTGCCCCACCCAGCCCGGCCTTGAGTGTTCCCAGGGATGGGCATGGGGATGTCTTCCAGGAGCCTTCTTTTCTCCAGGCTAAGCAAGTCCAGCCCTCTCAGCCCTTCTCCAGTAAGAGAGGTGCTCCAGCCCTCTGAGTGTTTTTGTGTTCCTCGTCTGGACCACTCTAATAGGTCCATGCTTTTTCTGAGCTGAGAGGTCTACAGCAAAACACTTTATCTTAGTCAATATTGACTCGTCAAAACTATGTTAATTGCTTTGGGAAACACAAGAATAGTAATATTTCTCTGTGAAATTCCAGCAAATTCATTTTCAAATTCAAGATAATTTGCTCTTCATCTATCTTCAGCTATTATTACCAAGACCACTGTGTCTGAAACCAATGGCCAAAAAAAAAATCACCATTATTTTTCGGTCAATTTGTTCAAATCAGTCATTATTCCTATGACAGGCCCATAGGAATAGATACATGATCTCTGTTTCATTTTATTAAGATGACAAAGGATTAATCTCTGCACAATAATTTCCAGGCATTACAGCTTAAGTCAGCAGCTGCATTTAAAACTACTGTTCTACTGTATTTTCAAAACAAAAGCCTGCAACACCAAAGTTATGACCATCTATCCTTACATGACTAGTTTGTAAAAGAAGCTACCTTAGATCTTATCTTGTACAATAAAAAAACAAACAAAAAAATCCTACAAAAATAATCCATAAAGTCCCACTGCTCACAAACCAGAAAAAACAACAATGTAAAGAAGCAACAAACGACAAAAACATACTGTTATTTAAAAAAAAAAAACAACACATGCAAAGGAAAGAAGCATTCAAGTGAAAGACAATATTGGCACAAAAAATGGGTGGAAAATTAGATTGTGCCTAACTGTCAGAGGAGTGAGATTTCAGTCTTTCAATAAAGAAAGGCAGGAAAGTCTATCTAGTTTTCACGTAAAACTTGACTGATGTTTGAAAGGTACTGCATTCATTCTTTTGATAACAAGAGATTGCAACTGAACATTCAGAAAGTATCTGGGTTTCTACTTGATTATAACAACATAAGTGGTAAGTATAAAGACAGATTTGAACAAATTGACCAAAAAAAAATAATCTGCAGAGCTCTGCAGCTCTTTATTATGTGAAAACCCGAGAAGATTGACTGTGCTTTCAATGTCCCAACTTAAAAGTTATAGAATCATGTCCATAATGATGAAGTTCCGTTCATCATAGTCTATCCAGTCATATTTTCAGGAACACTTAAGACTAAATCCCAATTTCATTTTTGACAAAATTATGCATACAAACAACAAAAGATAATCAGGAGTATGAGAACTGTTACAAAGCAGACCTTGGCTACTGCATCCAGTAAAACTAAGAAACATTGACAAAATTAAGCACACCAATAAAACAGGGAAAAGGAATATAAAACTGAAAACTGAAGTCAGGAGCAGATTTTAGCCTATTTGTCTAAGTAAACACTCAATACTCTCCCTTTTCAAAAGATACTTCTTGACTTCCCATCCAATATTTTTCACTATATCTGAAGCCAGGATCTTTGTCAGCACCCCAAATATAATTATATTACCAGAATAGTAAACTTATTCAAGCTGTGCAAACCTGTTTTAAGCACTCTGCTTTGTTTTATATGTTTTGATTGCCTTCCACTCTGCAGTCAGCAACATTTGCAGGAAAATATAACCAGTCTCATTCTTACTATTACTTAAAGTAATTTCAAAGGTTTCTCTTCAGAGAATGATTGTTTTCATTTATTTATTACTTTTGGTGAAATGGTTTTGAATAGCCACCTTCCTTCTCTGCATATAAATGTCTATTTCTATTTTTCAGCCAGTCAGCCAATGGCCCACAAAAAATTACATTATAAGTTTAAAATTTTCATAAGTAAATCTGGGATATCTTTTAGTACTTAATTATCTTCAAAGTCTAATACAGGTTCTTTAGTTGTCAACTGCCTTCTAATTTTAATTTCCAATTTGTTACTGATAAGAATGTTTCTTCACAGAATTCTGTGAGGGGAGGCCAGGGCTGCACTGTGCCAGCTCCACACAGCACCACTGCAGGGTGCAGTGCAGCCATCAGTGATGCTGGTGGTGCCTCTGGGAAACCATGTGCAAGAAAGGGCCAAACCCTGCGTGGGTGTTTTGTCTTCATCCCGATCTGTGAGCTTTTCATCTCATTGCATTCCAACCCCTTAAGGTCAATGCACCATGGCAGGAAAAGCAGACAAGTAAAACAGAGCCAAGACCGAGGAACCAGATGCTCAAATATCTGAGAGGAGCACCCTTGTATACAAAAGACTGCTATACCACTACCTGCCCCAATCTCAGTTATTCTGAGGTATCTATTGGTACAGACCACTCCTGGCTTTATTTATTCCTGTCTTGATTAGAACTGCTACGGAGAATACTTGTTAGGTTTATTTATCATCAATTTTTAAGCGTGGATCGACAGAAAAGAAAGGTTACAGACTTACACATCTTTCATATAGGCAATTTTTTGGTAAGAAAAACATTTGGCCATCTCTGGGTCATAAAAAGCGGAAAAGAAATTATGGTGAAAGGTTTTAATAAAGTTGATGCAATTATCTAAAACAACTCAAGGCAATAACACAGACACATAAATTAATGACAAATTTCCCTGGTTTAAGAATACATGAAGAAACGGATGGAGAGTATATGAAACCTAGATACACAGTTTCTAATAGGTATGTACAATTAGAGTCATAGAATAGTTAGGGTTGGAAAGGACCTTAAGATCATCCAGTTCCAACCCCCCTGCCGTGGGCAGGGACACCTCACACTAAACCATGCCACCTGAGGATTTGTCCAAGCTGGTCTTGCACACTGTCAGGGGTGGAGCATTCACAACCTCCCTGGGCAACCTATTCCAGTGCCTCACCACTCTAACAGGGAAGAATTTCCTCCTTATATCCTATCTAAACTTCCCCTGTTTAAGTTTTAACCCATTACCCCTTTTCCTGGTTGTCTAGATGGTAGAAAAAAGTAGCACCACTACCTACAATGAGAGAATTTAGCCTCACATTCAGAGTGAGAGCCTAAATTGGAAGGGCTTAATTAGTCATTCTAAGTACTCCTATGAGCATCTTATGGAGGCTTTATCTTGCTAACTCATCCACTTAAGAAAAAAGAGATTCTGATTTTCCTTAAAAATATACAATCTGTTACTCTAATTTTATTGGTTTCTTATCCAGCAACAGTCATGTAACCTTTTATTAACGTGCCATTTTGCAGTACTCTCACAAGTAAAATCTAAGCAGTTCCAGTCTGAAAGGTTCATTGCAGTATGAAGACATGTAACATCTCCTTTCAGTTAATCTTCAATACATGGACTTTTGAAGGCATAAAGAATTACCTTAGTGATTTTAGGTATCATTGTATTCTTCTACACATTTCATACCCATGTAGACTAGAAGCGAAGAAGCAGTGTCTTGGCTTTTATCTTAAGTTGTCTGCCTTTATTAGACATATTTTATCTCTAATATTTTTTGTGGAAAAACACTACTAGAAGAAAATGTAGGCTGCCAGAGTTTCCTGAATGCAGCCTTTCTTTTACCCTAAGCCGTAAAAATATTGCACATACTATACAACTGCTATAGGTTTTTGTGGTTCGTTGCTGTCCTAAGAAGGTTCTATGCAGTGTCTGAAAAGCCATTAGATTTAGAATTGCAATTTTGAATATTTTTGAATATTTTGAATATTTTGAATTCTTACTAGATCTTTGTAATCATCAGCTTATGACAAGGAAGTACTCTCCTCAGGTGTTCTTAAACTCTGTTCTATTTCTTTTATTGGACATTTGCAAAATTAGTCGTATTTAGTTCTTAATCTTAATGAAGCTCCAAATGCTAGTTGTCTTGTGCTTTTCTTCAGAAAGAAATAACTTGAAAAGTGATGTAACCTATAGAAAAGCACAACATTGTGATCCAGTACAGCTATGCAATTACATACAATGAGCAGTGTTCTCCTAGAAAGCAGCATAAACTTCGCAACAGCTCATCAAACTGTTTTGCACATCCAAAACAAGTGAAAGACTGAAAAGTTTCAGCAAAGAATTCACTAAAATAAAGGTTTGCACTGACCTATCTTACAAACCTAGAATCATCTCCTAGTCCCTATTTTCTTAGCAGTTACCTCTTAACTGTGTGCATTAATTAAAAAGCAACAACAACAAAAAAATAATTAAAACCCCAAGACTTCTATCTTCCAGAAGATTGACAAAGGACAAATTCTTCATTAGGTAACAGTCACTTTATCTTCTTTGATCACATCAGATATAAGGCTTTGTAGACACGTTAATAGAAGTTTTATGAAAAGGAGGAGGAAATTGGTATTATAAAAACTCAAGCTTTAAAGATAGTGGTGTTACTGTTTTTAATCATTAGTCATGTAAGTAGACTGTAAGGTCAATGTCATAATATTGTGGTTTGTGAAGTGAAATATAACAAGTGCTTCTGAGCAAGTGCCAAGAAAAAAATACTTAACTGGTACTCTTTATATGACTTAACTTTTTAAAAATTTCCTAGAACTTAAGCTTAAATATGCAGAAAAACCCGCACGACAGTATGAATATGCATTTACTTACCCTGCTAGAATAAGAAGAAAGGGAGGTTTAATTTATGTGCTCACACTGATATAATAAGATTACCGTGGAGAAGTATGAGCAAAACAAACTGGAGTGACTGGTCTGATGTTTCATAACAAGACCATACACCAATAGAAAAGCAAGATAAAATGTGTTTAAGGTAGTCAATTGTGCTGTAATTTATGTTTGAAGCTAAATGTCATTGAACAGCAAAACTGGGTTTGTGGGTTTTTTGGCTTTTTTTTTCTTTTTTTTGAGTTAGGAAAGGCATTGAGGAGTAGAGAGATAAGCCACAAGAGCAATGTAATAAAAAACAGTAATGTGGAGGACAGAGAGAATGATGATGAATGCCAATAACCTTTCCTAGAAGGACCTTGTCTAAACTCAGTTAAATTTAGGTATACTCTACAGAACCAACCTGACTTATTCCTGTTTAACAGAGGGCTATCTGGTAGCTTGCTGGTGGCAGAAGCCATCTGTGCTCAGCTAATGCAATACTGACTGGTCCCCACAAACATGTCTTTCCAAGCTGCAGTTGGCATGAAATCATTCCTAAATAGAACTGTCAAGTCTAACAAATCTTGTCTGTCTTTTTGAGAGAAAAAAAAAGGCACAGAAGAAACAGAAGTACAAACTGTATTTTCAAAGTTTATACACCTTTTGCTATTAAGAACCTTTACCTTTTCAAAGCTAAAGCTGCTTCTCAACCTGCCAGCGGAAGGATTTATCTATATAAAGTTATAAGTCATAACAAGATTCCCATGTTATTTCAAATGTTTTTTCTGTAAATAAAAGCAGCTCAAGTCAAGAAAGTTGCCTTAACTAACTTACAATTTTCTGTAAAATTATCATATTAATTTCCTGTGCAGAAAATGTCTCTATTGCCAATACCTACTGTTCATCTTTCTCTTGAAATGGGAAGTGCAAGAGCATTGTCTCTGCCAGTTTACACTCAGTAAAGGCCAACCTCCAAAAGCACATTGCAGCTGCACCTTCTTGACTTGATATAATATCAGAAATTGGACATCTCTCTGAAATACCTGGTTCTGGCAACCCAGAAAAGCAACCACATCTTGGGGGAAGGATCTCCCTCAGTGGGAGTATGAAAACAAATCCTGAATGATTAAAGTAGTGATAACAGTACTTGGAATTTTCCAGGTTCTTTATCCTGTACTGGCAGTACTACAGTCTTCTAGCATCAGCATGCCTCTTGATTTGCAGTTCACTTTACAGAACATACCTGGAAGATGCCATCAGTGAAATACACTCATTGCTGCAAAATGAAGCTAAAATACTGTACATTTAAAATTTTTATTTTAATATATTAAATTACTCCATAGCACTAAACTAAGCAATTAAGAATTCACTATCTAATTGAACGTGTATACCATAATCCTATTAGTGTCACAGTGAATGTGTTTTCTTCCACAGCTGTGTGTCTGAATCTCAATATTGCTAAAAACGCATTGTTTTGTTGCAGAACTTCAGGCCTGAAAATTTTTCTCTGCTGTGAGTATAAAATTGTGCCTTTCCTGTGAAGAAGATCACAGAACAGGAAAAACAGAAAAAAATATAGAGAGGTAGGGCATAAGTGTCAGAGAAAAAAAGCAAAAGAGAATACACATAGAAAGCTTATACTGAAATCAGTTCTGCCTTTCCTGCAGGATAGCACTAAACTCAAATTCAAAAATTATTTTGAGGTTTACAGGTCAATAAAAAAAATTTGCAATTTTGTAGAAGCTTTCTGTAAATAAAAGCTTCTGAAAAATGAACTCACAAAAAAGACAGCAATCTTATAATTTTTACCGCTTATTTTAGTGGTAAGTTTTTAATATTAAAAACAAATCTGGTAATCAAGCAGTAAATGGTATTTTCATTTATTTGTGCAGCTTGGAGCTGACAAGATTTACTCTTGTGAGTTCTTGTGACTATTATTTTACGATTTCATATTTTTAGCATTTAAATATTTGCAAGAAGTAATTCTTTGTGCATGCCAGATTTCTTCTGATATGGAATATTTAGTTTTATATATAAGATCAAACACTAGTAGCTAACAATTTTTCAAAGTTTCAGCTCATCTTATGCCCTAGATCCACTTCTCATAAGAGTCCCTCTGATGAGCATCACTGTCTGGGGATGCCACACTCAGGTTGCATATGACAAAACTGGGTTTGAATGGTTAGTTACAAAAAAGTCATAGTGAACAATGGAACTGGGAGCAGACCGTGGCAGACACTGGCATATCACAAAACTTCCTCTTCTGTGGTACAAGAAACTTTGACCACCTACAGGGCACATGAGGGCAGGTAGCCATGAGCTGCTCCAAGCTCTTGATATCCTGCCAGAGCTTCCCAAAGGACTATTGAATTGCAAGCAGGAGAAGGACTTTCAAGAAGGCTTAAAGACACCATCCCCTTTAGGGTTGGACATATAGGAGGTATGAGGCATTCCAACTGATCATAACTACCCTAATTATGATGGAATTGATGGAACCAACTGATGCAATACCGCAGAGTGTTTCAAAAGAAAATCAATGACATAAATAAGATAAGCAAAAGATGGGAGAAGAAACAGAGATGACTTCTACAAAGCCATACACCAGGCAAACTTAAATCAAGGTTGAATCTAGGGTTTTTTGATCTCTGAATATAAGACTGATAGCTAAATTCTACCTCTTGCTGAGCAAGCGATATAAAATTAGATTTACAAAGCTTATTAAGCTACCAGCATGCACACAGTATAATTTTTCAAAATGCCTTGCAAGACTGGATAATATATCTTATTAAAATCAACACACCTTTGAAAGAGCTTTGAAAACCTGATTGTCTTCTCAATGTCTCATTTTTCTCTGATTATGCACTATTTTACAGCTGTATAGACACAAAACTACAAACGAATATAATTTTCTGCATCCTCACAACAGAAAGCTGAATATTTCTAAGGGTCTGTTATATAGAATTAAAACCAGAAGTAAAGTAATTTCTGAAGCATATTTCCTGTTAAATATTATCCAGGAGTTTTGAAATTAGAATGCTCACTCCAAAAATAACCTCAGTGAACAAACAAGAAGGACATCCCTCCAATCTGTGGAGCAATGCAGCTTTTCAAATGAACTGATGTGTACTTCACACAGACCAAAAGTATTATGGATGATCATATAAATACTAATTAAAATCTTCCCATATCACAAGAGAACACATGTTGAGCCCCTTAAAAAGGTGGGGGGAGAGAGAAGGAAGAGAGAGAAGATATCGGGATTCACCAAAGCAATCGAGTCTAATCACCACAAAAATATTGAATTAAAGAAAATCAAAGAGAGAGGAAGTAGGACTGAAATAACGGATTAAAACATAAGCTGTGCCACAATATTTAGGCTTTATGCTGCACCACAGAAACAACAAAGACACAAAACAGAAAAAGAAGAAAAAAATAAATGGCTTTGCAATTTTAAATAGCTCCTAGCAGTATTCAAGCAGTGCTCACCATTCTTACCACTTGAAAATAATTCCAAATGGCATGTAGGAAGTAGCAAGAGTTTAACAAATTTCATCTCACAGAAAGATTCAAAAAGCAAGAGTCAGAGAGAACCCATAACTAATCAGACCAACAATAACAATCCAAGACCTAAAATGCATTGGTGACAAGAAAGCTGACTTATTTAGGCATAAGAAATAAAGGTCAGTGTAAATGTCAGGTATATATCAGACATATGTATATTTTTCTTTGTTATTACTTCTTAACATATCCGTTCCTACAGATGAGCAGGAAAAGGTCTTAGAAGTCAAGGATCACTCAAGCTTATACCACTCTATTGCAGATTTAACCAAGCTGGTTTATTTATTTTAAAGAAAAAAAAACATTGCAATTACAGGAGCACTTGCATAGAGGACATTACAAGCGGGGCTGGAAAGCACGCAGCGTACTGCTGCCTTGCTGCCCACCTTTCTGGCTTTGTCAGCATTCCTGGCATGACATCTCATCCTCTTTACACTGTCACTTTTCAAGTGATGAGCTGCAGTCAGGAGTCCCTCAAAGCCCCATTCAAAAAGGAAGCAAGATTTCTTGAGATCTCAGTGTTGATGAAGAGAAAAATTTGATAATTTGAAAGCAAGGTTTTCCTAGCAGACTTTCTCTTCTTGAGAAATTTGCTTATTCTGTAAATACTTTGCTCTCTTCTTCAAAATTTAAAATAATAGCAGCATATTTTATATATGGTATTCACCACACTCTCAGAAGATGCAATTCTACTGTCTTTTTAAATTTCACCTTTTAAAATGTTAGTTTGTAGAAGTCAAATCATAGAATCATAGAACAGTTAGGGCTGGAAAGGACCTTAAGACCATCCAGTTCCAACCCCCTGCCATGGGCAGGGACACCTCACATTAAACCATGTCACCCAAGGCCCTGTTCAACCTGGCCTTGAACATCTCCAGGGATGGAGCATTCCCAGCTCCCCTGGAGCTAAATGAGATTTGTTTGTATCTGCTTTGTATGATTTAGATAACTGTATTGAAAATCATAAGAGCCACATGTTATAAAACCTATTCTAACTGCAGAGCTGAAAACCCAACACCACCAACAGTCTTCACTGTGAAGCATGTTTGGTACAAAATGTCCTATTGATGTATCTAGATTTATTTATTTATTTTTATTCCTCTGTTAAATCTAATTCTAACTCAAGCAAAAGTGAGTTTTTCAATCTTCCTCAAAATCATCATAAGTGGTTTTAAACTATTTGATTACGAAGGTTGAATTTTGACATCTGACTGGCTATTCACAGTTAGAACTTTGTCTTCATTTCCCTCCCATATTCTTTCCCGAGCCTGATCAGTTACAATGACATATGAGCACGGGAGCTAACAAAGCACTGTTTATGTTTCCCTGTTATTCTGAACTAAATGAGTTTTGCTGATTTTTCTACAGTCAGCTATATTGAATTTCACATTACGCTTGGTTGTTTTTTCCAAGAGGATCTATATGGCAGATACTGTTATAATTCAGATGGCTGATCTTCCTGGTACAACAGCTGAACAGATTAGCACTTCCCAGGTCACAAACATTTAGCATCTTCCCTGTTCCAGTGTAACAGTGTAGTTTTTAATCCTTTGCCACAATGGCAAGTTTTATATTTCATCTATTAAAAAAAATAAAAGGAAATATCTCAATGGATTCTATGTGATTTTAGTGGAAAAACAGTTTGTAGACACGTATCAGAGATGGAGAGATATGCCAAAGGCAATCTGATGTGAAATAAAGTGTTGTTTCTAATTACCTGTTTTCTCTCTCTCAAACTAAATTTTGCAGCTCTTCACATGCCAGACCATCTCTTTACATTAATTATCGGTAAAGATTTAGTCAATGAGCCTCAAATTAGCTAAATTAACAGAGGAATAGTCCCTTCTGAGTACTCAGGTCTAAGGCAGTTCCCAAAGAATCAACAGGGGTCTGCTATACAGTGACACATTAAAAGACAGAATTTATTCCTTGTTATTTTATTTTTACTGCTTACATTTAGGACAAGAATTTCTCATGTTCTTCACCACTTCACCAGTTTTCAGCTCTGATGATGCCAGCTAAAACTATTAAAGTATAATTAGCAGTTCTCATTGGATTCTTTTTCAGTGTTTGGTTGTTTGTTTTGGTTTTTTTTTGAGATCACATTGAACCCTAAATTACCACACTGTGTCAGAAAAGGTGCCCCCCCTCCCCAGTAAATTGCATGCTCTATCACCAATTTCCCTTAATTCTGGACTGTCACTTGAGGCTTTACAACAGACAACAGCAGCTGTCCTTGTGCTGCATTTTCATACAGTTAGATTTCAAACCAAATCTACACGCTTCTTACTGAGTATTCCATGCCATTCAGGACTTTATTTATGCTGCATTTCTATTCCTATTTTGTTTCTGGAGATAAAGCAGACCTCTCTTCTTCTTTCTGTCATGAGAATCCTGTGTGCACAATTTTATGAATTCCAAGACTCACAGTGTAGCTATCATCTTTTGTCTTTTTTTTTTCCTTTTCAAAGCCTTTGATAATTCACAAATCTCACTAGAAATTGAGTTCAAAAATATAACTTTTTTTAAAATATAACTAAAACTTTTTTTTTGCAAGAAAAATATGCTATGTTGCATATCTTTATTTTTTAATTGCATCAATCTGCGTTAGCTGCATCAACTGGAACAAAAAGCATAAAAAAAGAAAAAAAAATTTTGCAGCAAAGAGAGAATTGGAAAGTCAAAGTTATTGCAACAAAAAATAGTCTGGAAATAGTCACAAATTCATTAAATGATATTTACACCAAAAACTGCAAATGAAAAAGTTTTTCTTTATGACAATAATCAGCAAGACTTTTCGTTATGAACGCTCAAAATAAAAAAATCATAAGGAATAACTTCCAGAACTCATCACAGCAAGTTGTTGTAGTCAAATTTTCTTCTCCTATTGCAAAAGTGTAACTGAAAAAAAACCAAAAAAGTGTCTTTGAAACCACTGAGATAATCACTTAACAGAACACCGGGAGGGAATTAAAGTCATAACAGAACCAAAAGTATGCCCTACTGCAAACTAATAGCAATTAAATAAAGTCAACTGCAATTTCAAACAGGTTTACCATTATAAGACTGCAAAATTACAGTAGAAACAAATATGCAAAGGAGGACAAATCTTGCATCATTTTGACCTGATAAAATCTACTGAGGCAAAGCTTTTTCTTTAAATCTTAAATGACCTAGAACAGGAAGTCCTAAACTCCTCTGAAGTTTATGCTCCAAAGTATCCCAGTGATTTCTTGCATAGATGACACTATCCAACCTTCATGTATTTACTCTCAAAGTGTCATTATCCTCACCAAAGAAGGGAAATCCACCCTGTGGTATTTTACGCCATTATACTACCCTTGAAAATATCTATGTGAACTAATGGACTTAAAGTTATAATACAAATATTTTATAAAATAATAGGCCTGTGTCTATTAAAATCTGATTTTTTTTAAAAAAGCAGGGAGATATTCTAACAACACAGTAAGATTTTCATTAAATTAATTTAATTGTTAACAATGTAATCACTAGTAGCTCTAATGAGTACAAATAATACCTTACTGTACAAGTTCCTTTCTAAAAAGAGGAAGACAAGATTGCACCTAGTATTTATTTACTAAATTCTGGTGTTGCCTGTGATAATGTCTAGTTCTATCTCCATTCCACTGGTCCTGTCTCCTCCTACTTTTTATGTTGTTATATGCAGCATGCATTTATTGAATTTACTGTTCAATAAAATAATTATTAGTTGCAAATTTTGTAAAAGTTCTTCTTCACTCATTCCTGCTACATCAACAGAAAACGTTCTTCTCCTACTTGGCAAGGTCAATTTTCATCAATACAGTGTTGGCTCAAATATGAGATAATTTCTTTTATTTGGAGTAGCCTACTTATAAATCCATCATTATTAAGTAACTTGCTAGCTCAACGCAAAACACATACAGAAACTCAGTCCAGTCGATACCAAGAGTCTGATTTTTGAGCTCAAATCAGTAGCAATCCATCAAGCATACCAAGCCTTTCAGAAAGAGTAAAACTATTCTGCTTGTAACTGAAGACTCTTGCAGAACTAAGGGCTCATTGGCATGACACCAAGTAAATTCTATGGCATCTGAATAACAAAAACCACCTACAACCATAGAGCAACCATGTTTACAAGTAATAAAGTATCTTAAGAAATATGGAAGTAAGAAACAATAAATCATTGCAATGCGAACACTTGCCATGTAAAAATTTTTCATTGAACACAGATACTGAAGACTAATTAAAAAAAATGTTGCATGAACTCCTACCATAAAGCCACATTTATCATTTGCAAGGACTCCTTCCCAAGGGATGCAGAATCTACCAAAAAACCCAACCTTAAAATTATTAGGTCTACTTATAGAAGTAGAACGATGTCCAAATATTTCCTCAAACGTAAAGTAAGCCAAGAGTAATTATTTTAGAGGCTCTCTGTTTGTTCCATTTTATGTGAAAGAAGGAACTGAAAATTAAAGGAAACATACTAAAATTTGTAGTAGGCTGTTCATTTTTCTGTATGTTACATGTTTTGTAATAAAGCTGTGTCTCACCTTTCAGAAACCAGAGCTGCAGGATCACGTAACTGTTAATATATGTCACTCTGTTTTTCTACAAAGAGTTTATACACATCATTAAATGGAGACAGAGAGAGATGGGTGGACTGACTTTAGTCACCTGCATTAATTTTACTACAGACACCACTTAAAAAGAATAACTCTTCATCAGAAGATAAATGTGCTTCATACTAAGCAATTCAAAAAAGGGGAAGTCCTAACCAAGAAAACATGCCTGATAGACACATATTCTAAATAATCAGACTTTGATCTTTTTCATTAAAAGGTCAAAAAAATAAGCCTGTCTGAGGATTGCCTGTTCAGCAAGGGACAAAAATATTACAACAGCACTATTTCCCAACAGAAAAAAAATGATATTCAGAGGAGGATCTATTATCTGTTTAGTAGAATGATGGGAAAATCTTATAAAAATGCATACTACTAAACACAATCTTCATAGTTCATCAAATGCTGACATGTTCTGGAATACGCTAGTACCAAACCATGTCACTTCAACTGGCTTTGACAGCAGGTAAATTACATCGTGTAAGAGTTTAACTAAAATGAAGTTGCTCACCAAAAATATCTTGATCTAGATAGGATTTTCAATGCTAGAAAAATGTTCTATTACTAATGAAACAACAGACAAGAAAAGTGACATTAAGTTTACTTCTCTGTTTTACATAGCAGAAGAGCATAGAGAGCAGAGCTGAACAAACATATGGAAACTTCTGGGGTTTTTAACTTTTGTCTGAACAGGTTCATTTTCAGAAGCATCTTTATAATTTAAAATTAATCGTCAAAGGCTGTAATTGGACACATTTCAGCCTCCGTATTTTGAATGCCCATGCTGACAGATCAGTCACACAGCATTGCTGGTACACTCTGACTCAACCTCCCTTACAAACATTTATAGGGCTGGAATAAGTAATCTCTCTCTGGAAGCTCCATGGCAGCACGTTGTAGTATGATTATCCTATCCAACAGCATGACTACTATTTTAATCTGTAAATATCCATGTCGATACCAAATTTCTTAAACTCATATTATTAGAAATGAGATGCATGAAGAACTATTGCCACCAGAGCAAAGCTGGTGTCTGCTGTACAAGTAGGTGTTTGACTTGCAGTTTTTCGTGATTGACATAGTTTGGGTTTTTTATAGTATCTGTAGTATAACAATATAGTAAGTAATAGATGTAGTTAGATAATTTAGCAGACACAACCCAGTAACCTAGAAATGGGCTTACATGGAAACTTCTAGTGCAAAAAACTATTTGTAGCTGCCAACAGCTGTGAAGGCCAAATTTTCACACAAAATTGGTTTTATCAGTTATTTTCTTGCTGGAACTGTCTTAAATCTTCAGTATTTTCTGGAAGAACACAAACTATATTTCTGTGTTCTTGCTTTTATATCTGATGTAGTTTTGTAGCTTGATCACAAGAAACACGATTAGCGAATCATATGACACTTGGTCAGCCTACAGGTATGGAGTTAAGTATTTTTTCAAGTCCTTCCCGCAGAGACAGTGTTGTTTTTTGTCAAATCATGCAGCATACATGGCTGTTTTCTCTCTCATTATAATGGAACTTTTATTGCTATAAGTTAATATCCAAAGATTAAAGAGGACAACTAAAGAGTATATTATAATCAAAGAATAACAGAAAAAATCTGGGAATTTACATTTATCAAGGTGATAATCAATACAATAGCCTAAGAACTATTTCTGTAATTGTCACTGAACCTTCACATCACCTATTCTGTGACTTCCAAGAAAGTTCACTTTTCTCTTACCAAAACATCTTTCTGCACATACAAGTCCTCCCACTTAAGTTTTACTCCAAATCTGTGTATAAGTATCGCCAACAGTTCTTAGACTTATTTCTTGTTCCTTCCACCAACAACCACAAAAGCTCATTTACCTTATGCGGAATGTAATTAGTAGGTATCGTATTTATCTGACAGCTTTCTCATTTTCTCAATTCTACGTAATTTGACAGGGACCATTACAGATCCGTAACTAGACTTTCAGTATGACTTTCACAAGGTTAGTTCACTTATTAATTGACCCTTGGTAATGGTAATTTAAGAAGCATATTAATCTCATCTGTCAGTTCTAACACATACTAGATGTATAAAATAATTTGTCTTTTGCAAGGAGCCTTGAAACAGAAATGAAGTGTCTAAATTTTTAATTAATATGCATTTTCTTTCAACAAATGAGATTGGAGTGGAAGGAGGCTTCTTTTCAGTGGTTTTCTTTATTCTGCTTTAAAGCTCCTGCATTTTCGTACTGTGAAGATAAACACTATTTCACCAGTCAATAAAGCCTATGATCTAAATAATCTCCTACAAAGAACATTCTGGTATTCTCAACACAGATCCCTGAAACTTAAAAGTATGTGAATAAAGTATTTAGTTCTTCAGCAGTAGTACCTTATTATTGCATATACAGATTAAAGGTTTCTGGAATTCAAAGAGATTTAACTCACTAAGAATATTAAACAAAAGATTACTGTTCAGGAATTGAAAAACTTCAACCAGTATCAGATGCTTGAAGTTGTAATCTTGTTAAACCTGATTTTCTAATGCATAATAGATTAAGCAGAGCCTGCAGTTTATGTTCAAAATTCTTCATGCAAAGTACTGGCAAGGGCTACATGTAAGTTCTACTTTATTCCATACAACTCCCCATACAAAAACTCCAAAAGGTCATAAGCATTTACTGACAAAAGTGTACAGTTCTCATTAAGGTTAGCACAGGTCCTAGGTGGATCTGAAATCCTCCAGTCTGTATTTAAAAGCAGAGAAGTCAAGAAAGTACAAGGTTTGGTAGCAGCCACCCACCTTCTTCTTTCCCTTTCGTGTCCAAAGGATGAAGAGACCTTAAGAGTAGACCTTTATGCCATAAGCACAGAGAGGATATACTAAGAAAGCAAGTCAGACCCATATTTCTGCATTACCTTACAACCTCTGTGAGACACAGCTATCTTTGACTTCATGCTGGCAGCAGAATTCTGCTGTTAACATATAGCAGCATTGCAAAACCCTGCCAGTTCTAGAGAGTATAAAGCCCTGGCTAACACCAAGAGACTTTACTATGTATGCATCTTGCAAAATTAACCGTGCAGAACAGACTGCCATACAACAATTGCAATCAATGAATCCGCACCATCCTCACAGAAGGCCTTGAGAGAAAAAGAAAAGCTGGAGGCTGCTGAGGGGGGTCACTGTCCTGGGTGCTGCATTTAGCCCCGTGGGTGGGTCCATGGGAATCCATCCCAGAGCACTTGTGTTTCCTACCCTGGAAAGCTACTATAGATTAGGAATGGGAAGTAAACATTAATGCAGAGGACACTACTAATTTCTTACATTACTCCACATGCAGCTTGTTCCAGCTCCAAAGTGGACTAGTGGATATAAGAAAGTTGCCAACTGTATTGACAAACTCTACCTTGCTTAAATTCCCACAAGTTCCATGCACATTCGGATCAGGACAACAATTTGTTAAGAAGTAACCGTTCATGAAATGGAACAGATATCGTACATAACCGCATTATAGACAATATAAGCAATAGTCCTATGATCCCCTATTTACTGAAGCTTATCCCACTGGAATAGTCCACAAACTAATGATTTTGATGATAAAAATCTAGAGACAGATAGACTGAAAACATGGTTTTGTCTTTACTGAGTTTTACAGGTATGCAGACATCCATTTCAGAGCCATCGTGCTGGATTTTGTTGGAAAGTATTTCAGATGCTTAAAACAATGGTAACCATCCTATTTATTGGCTATATCATCACAATGTCTCCCCCGCTGTTACAGTCTGCAGCATAAACAAGTATTCCAGCAATTCTTTAAAAAAACAAATTACCCACTTGACAGACTCTAGTGTCTCCTTCAGAATCATTAGTGTCAATCATGCCAGTACAAGTTTTAAGTGCTGTTGAAATGCATGCTACTTAAACAATTGATCATCACATGGAACCACTTTAAGCTTAATACAGTCCATGAGCACACCCACTATGTGCAACTCCAGATACAGCTTCTTTACTTCTAACAGTACAGTAAAAACTTACTATTAAAAAACAATGCGTATTTTTTAACTCACAATTAATAAAGGTTACTAGTTTTTTAATTTTTAACCTTAGCTTTTAAAAAGCTGTTTTTTGAAGAATATTACAGATGTGTAACCCTTCAATAAAGGATATGGACCCTGTATATAGATATTAGTAGTTAGGGAATTCACATCAGACAATAAAATTGGTAATAACATCATCTTGTTGTCCTTATTGTTTAAGATTCCAACAGTTCAATGACATCATGCATTGATTTTTGTCAATTGAGCATTTGCATTTCATTTGAGGATCTGAATCTAAAATTAATCTGAGGACTTGCTAGTGTTGAAGAACTCTGTACACAAAGAACCAGTTTTCCCCTCTGTCACAGTGTGTGCTCCTACCAGTTTACGATACAGCAGCAAAGATCAAGGATAACCTGGACCATGTATTACACTTTGCCACCATTATTACAAGACTGGCAAACTGTATTGTAACCAGCAACCTCCATGTTCCTGAAAGAGTTATTGACAGCTGGAGAATCCCAACTGTTATTCACTGATTTAAGCAGCAAATGGAGAAACTAACCAAATTGTCAAACCAAGATCCTTAAAACTCTACAACTTCTCAGTCCCTAACTTTCATCCAGTACCTTCACCTAAGTTAGTTTAGATCAAGGCCTGTTACAAAGAAATGAAAAATTGACAAGTGGAAGGAAAGGACTCTTGGACTTCGAGTGAAATCACTTTCATACATCTCAAGGTTTCTGAGTAACAAAAAAAGCCCCTGTATTTTGCTGTTTGTTCATTCTTGTACTGTGTTGTGGCTTATTTCCTAGTGATCACTTGTCTTGTATATTTGACAGGGAACCCATATGTCCAAACAACGTCTTCACTTTCTATTATAGAGAACAACAAAAATATTCATACACATGTACATTAAAAAAAACACAAACAGCAATATATTAAGTGTTTAATTTCTGGTTTGGATAAAGTATGAACCTTTTAATACCAGAGGAAAAATCTTTCTCTCAGAAATGGCTGCTTCTGAAGCTCAGAAGAGATGAATGTCCTATTTAATACTCAGAAAAAAAAGCTGAATTGCTGCGCGGGTGGTCACCATTTCAGTAAGAAACACCTTTCACAAACAATTTTGCAGACCTCAGGGAACTTTATTTCATTTTATGGAACTCTTCAATAATATGGAAGGAACCCATGTTAGCAAACTAGCATGTATCTTTAGTAAGAGAATTATTACTCACAGTGGTGCTATAAATGGTGTTAGCACCCAAGCAACAGGATCACAGACACCAGGACAGGCCCGCAGGGGATGCACAGAGAAAAGTCAGTGCTGAAGATCTGACACCCACACTCTGCACCTCTTGCACCACTCTGAGGATGAACTCAAGTATGAAAGACGTGCTCCTGAGCATAACTTCCCATTTGCTTTCATTTAAAGCAAAGTGCAGCAAGAGGGGCCAACTGAAGGATTCATTTCAAGAGCTCCCTCACAGTCTAAACTAAAAGTTCATGAAAAGACACCCTCAGATCAACTTCACAGTCTCACCTACTTCACCGCTTTGGCACCTTTGAGATTCAAAGTCTCATGCAACTTGTCACCAGATGTACCTTCAAACCTAATTCAGTTCCAGATGATGCCTAATAATGACTTCCTTTACTCATATTAAAAGACAAACTTGTGCTGTGAAACGTTTGCACCCTGTCTCAACAGCAGGTGTGCAGGACCCCGTACAAAGTTGCTTGTCCTTACGGAGATCAAAATGCAGTTGAAAATAGGCTGCTATGTAGACAGGGCTTACTTCCCCATAAAAGCTGTAAAGAAAAGAGCACACAGAAGAATCTGAATATTTAACTTTATCTGTATGCAAGTCAGAATCCAAGTTTTTAGTGTTCCGTTTGTTTTCCTGTTTCTCAAATTGTCCAGAAGAAAAAAAAATTATTGAATATTTTTCATATAAAATGTGCATTCTGTACAGCCATTAGCTGACAAAAAAAACCCACACCAAAAACAACAAAAAAAAATCAAAAAAGGGATATGAGGAAAAGTAGGTAACAAAACCATGCAAGTCTTTGATGAGAATGGTAGCTTCAGGAAGATGTTTAAGTCAGAATTGAATATGCATTGATTAAATGGAATTCTCAGTAATGCAGTTTGAAAATGAAGTAGGTATAAATTTGATATGTTTGCAGCTGAAAACGGGTTGCTTGGAAATGGACATTAACAAATGAGTCCAGAAATCAGTGAAATCTCCCCCACAGGTTGGAGTATAAGGCTGTTTCAAGTTACCTGTATAATGAAGAGTTTAAGAGCAGTTTTCTCTTTTATTGGAAGATGGCAGTGTTATGCATCTACATAGAGATTAAACATGAATAGAGCAGAGGATGCATAAACAGGGAGAAGGGACAGATTCGTGAAAACCCAACCATGACTTTCTAATGAGCCAAGCCAATTTTGTAAACTAAGCTTTAAAATGTAAATTTCCCTCATTCCTTCAGTAAACTGTCAGCACAGAATTTAAAAACATGAAAGACAACATTTCGAAAGACCACTGCTTAAAATATGCTCTCTATTTTCACATTATTTCACCTTATTGCTGCTTATTATTTCTATTATGGTAACAGCAGGAATAAATCAGGATCCTTACTAGGATGAACAGCATATAAACTAACCTCCATGGTTAGAGACAGGCCTTACTCCAATAAGCTTGAAATCTAAACTTAAAGACACCCTTGTGACTGTAAGGAAGACATCACAGCATTATTATTTAAATACAATCTTTATGCCTAATTTTGTAGTAATCTTTCAGAAACAACCTATGCTGTACTGCCTGGACACTGTAGGAACGCACTTGGGAAGAATTAATATTAAGGTTTTAATACTATCAACTAAGTCCTTTGTAAAAGGATAAATTCTCCTAGATCTTGATAGATCCTTACTTGGGTATTTCACCATCCACATAGGAAGCACTAAAGGCAAGTTAGCCAAAGTGAACCATCCACATAAAACAGACTGTTTTACAGGTAATCAGTTCCTGAAAGAGCTGAATAGAATTGGGAAACAGCATCACTCTGCCATGGTTTCAGAGAGTCAAAGTTAGCACAACACTCAAAATATGATGGTTAATTTACCTAGAAAAACAAGATTAATGTGAGATTAACTGTAATCTACCAGTGGCCAGACATCAGGAATGCAAAACAAGAATTAAAGGCATAGTTATGATAGAAGCGCAAGAACAAGTAATTAAACATAAGTGCGTTTAGGATGGACACACAGGGCATTTCTAGTTGGAGCAATGAAAGTCTGGATGAGGTTTTCAGTGGGAATTTGAGTGTTGAAAATTCAGATTAAAAATGGAACTGGATCAGTTTATGCAATGATTTGTAATGATCATCATGCACAAGACCCCTTTAAGTTCCTTTCCTCAGATTTATGAGCATTCCGGTTCTGTTCTGTCTCTTTCTGTACTTCCCTTATCTTTTGGCAGAGAGGTTTTAAAACACAGTGAAACACAAAGTGAGATTATCTTCCTTTTTGATTAATAAAAATGGTTTCATTCATGCTATATTTGAATAAAAAATAAACCAACAAACGCACACACAGTTTTTCAACACCTTTTTGGTCACGGTGGCCAATGATGGAACTCTTTCTTCAGTCTTTGCTCTATACACTTCTGATTGTTTTTCTTTGCATTGTCAGTCTTCGTGAATTTCTACTCTATTGTTGTGAGCTGCTGGATTTTGCAAGCGCATAGAACTTGTTAAAAGTGATGACAGCTAAAATGAAAATACGATAAGTCTTTTCAAAATTAAGGAAAGTGGATAGCTAGGAAAATAAACTGGTGCACTCACCAAAAGCAGTAACGGATGGACTGCAGTTAAGGAAGGATTTCACCTTCTGTATGCAATCTGAAAATACTCAGTTTGCCACATTTTGCTCACACCATATGTAATGTAAATATAACAACTTCACTCCCACTCCAGAGCAATCAGCCTTGACTACAGCCACAACTAACATCTTTGCACAAACAGATGGCAAGGCTCTTAATATTTCATGGCATTGGCCCTTATAATTATAGGTTTTGCCCAGATAAACAAACACACATTACATAGCATCTCGCAGTAAATTAGTGGTAACATTTAACACAGGTGTAGCAGATGGAACTGAAGAACAGAAAGTAAGGATTTTATTTTTTTTTAAAGACTATACAGCAGACATATACTGTCTGCATAAATTCTATGACTTTTCAATAAAGAATGCTTTTCATGAATATACTTTTAACATTATAAGGGTATGAAAGTATTACATTTCATAAGAATTAAAATTACTATTGTAATATCTAAAATGTCTAACACACTACTTGTTAACACTTGGCAATTGACCGCTCTGTGTTATCACTTCACTAGGGTTATTGAATCACAAATGGATTCTGTTATTTAATATTAACCACCACATCAAGTATTATTATCCAATTAGTGAAGAGCGATTATTTACAAAAAATGTTAGATAATATTTAAAAGTAACAAGATAGATAATTAAGACATGTATGCATTTTTGTCAAACTAAGCTTAAGAAAAGCTAAAGGTCTACCCAAACAGCCACCAATAACTGGACAGTAAAACAGTAATTCACCTAGTGATTCTGGTAACTTGTCCCTTTCAATGGACTTGAAAGACACTTAATAATTTTCCAATCAAAAGCTGCTTTCCTGTACTGTTACAATTTTGACATGAATTGAGGAAATGAAACTCAAGATTAAGGACCACATAAATATCTCTTAATGTTAGTTATCTATGGGTTCATCTCTCTTCATCTTCATCGTGTTCAGAATATAATCCAAAGGCCATAAAACCCAAAGGAAGTCTCCCTTATTCCTTTTGTGTTATTCTGCTACATTACTTGCTAACCTAAATTCTACTGAAAATATGGAAATATGTCCTGCAATATGCTGAATTTGTTTTATATTCTTGCCACAGGAACAAGTAGCCACAGGAACCATTTCTTGAGGAAAAAAACCAGACAATTTCAGTATCTCTGCCATTGTCATTTGGACCTGCAAAAGTCAATTAACCTAAACAGCCATTGCACATAATTTCATATCTCCTTCTGTTCCATAGAAAACCCATATAAAAGGACAATTTCTACGACATATATTTAATTTCCTAAAGCTCTTTACATAGGCTTTGCATATTCTGATCTGTGATGAATGTCACTGATTTCAAAAGCATATATTCAAGCAGTAAAAACAGTTCACAAAGAGAAAAAGTAATAAAATGTGGATCCATGATGGAAAATTCTACATGGGGAGAGAGCTATAGGACTGGGATAATTTATCTTTTCCAGAGTTTTTTTCCCCATACTGTCTTTACACATCACAGAGTAAAAATAGGAGTCCATGAAAAAGCCACTTGTCAGAAAATGTTCAACTAACTCTAAAGTTCTTTAGTATCAGTAGCACTCAAAACCATTGTTATGATATGACACAGGCACACATTTTCCTTTTGCACTGAAAGAATGTGTTTCCCTAAAACAAGCTGTAATTACTTCTTGAGGTTCTACTCATAAAAATCATCAGGTTCATAGTCAGGTCACATTTATTCCACATATGTTTTTATGTGCAATTCAAGTTGATTTATTCTATTCACTAAGACGAAAAGGAGTACTTTTTTGCTGAGGTCGGAGGAGTGTTCCTTTACTCTTCTAAGTAAAAAAGTTACAAAAATTACTGAGAGAAATTTGGTATCAGAATACCTTTGTTTCCTTTGTGAGCTCCCTGCTAATTGAAGCCCTATGGCTCACAAGCACATGCGCACATTCCACCCCTATTCAATGGCTCATCTCAGGATCACCAGCTACTGAGCTCCTGTTGCTAAGAAACAGTACTTAGTTATATTTGAAATATATATTATGAAAAGGTGCTGCTTTTCTTTGTGACATTAATATGCTGCCAGATTGACAGCCACCGAAACAGGCTGAGCAGTATGCATTGTTTCTTCCAGTGTTTGACACCATAGCCAACCATGCTACCTGACTAATGCATTTAAAAATGTGAAATGCCTGTTTAGCTGTTGTCAGTGTGGTAAGACAGCTAAAAAGTGTATTGTGCCAATTAGATTCAGCCTTTATTATGAACACTACTTATTCACATTAAGCTAGAAACTGAAACTCTGAATCCTTATTATCTGAGAAAACATGGAATTGATACATGCATATGATACATGTTTATCTCGTCTCTGTGTCTGTATATACATATATGTTGGATGGAGAAGAAATTCAGAGCAGCCCTGAGGAGAAGGACTTGGGGGTGTTGGTCGATGAGAAAATGAACATGAGCCGGCTTCAGTGTGCGCTCACAGCCCAGAAAGCAACCGTATCCTGGGCTGCATCAAAAGGAGCGTGACCAGCAGGTCGAAGGAGGTGATCCTGCCCCTCTGCTCTGCTCTTGTGAGACCTCACTTGGAGCATTGTGTGCAGTTCTGGTGTCCTCAACATAAAAAGGACATGGAACTGTTGGAACAAGTCCAGAGGAGGCCACGAGGATGATCAGGGGACTGGAGCACCTCCCGTATGAAGAGAGGCTGAGAAAGTTGGGACTGTTCAGCCTGGAGAAGAGAAGGCTGCGTGGAGACCCCATCCTATAAGGGGCATATAAGGATGACCCCATCCTCATAGGGGCCTATAGGGATGCTGGGGAGGGACTCTTCATTAGGGACTGTAGTGATAGGACAAGAGGTGATCGGTTCAAATTTAAACAGGAGAAGTTTAGATTGGATATAAGGAAGAAGTTCTTTACTGTGGGGGTGGTGAGGCACTGGAATGGGTCACCCAAGGAAGTTGTGAATGCTGCATCCCTGGTGGTGTTCAGGGCCAGGTTGGACAGAGCCTTAGGTGACATGGTTTAGTGTGAAGTGTCCCTGCTCATGTCAGGGGGATTGGAACTAGCTGATCTTAAGGTCCTTTCCGACCCTAACTATTCTATGATTCTATGATTCTATGTGATAGCAGTAAGATGTGCTATTGCTGGTCTGGATCAGACTTCTATTCATGATGCTGCCATTGCTGAAGAAAATTATTTCAACAGGGTCATGTTATTTCTTCTATACAGGAAAAATGTAGAGGCTACATTCTGCAAATGCTGTCCATCCAAGTAGACCCCTTTAACCCTTACCAATAAACAAATTACGCATAACTGCAGATGACTATTAGAGAAAATGTAAAAGCATGGTCTCTTGAAAGACATTATGTTTTTCTAGGTCTAAATAGGCAACTAAATAAAACCATAAAATCACAACATCTTAAAGTGAGTGCTTCTCTTGACAGCAAGATTTTCAGATGGTTTGGCATTTCCTCTTTTAATAAGATTATTTTTTGCTAGCATATTAATAGTAGTCAAAAGCATAGACATTAGGAAGGGTTAATTAATCTAAAATAGACACGGAAAATGAATCTCTTTTTAATAATGCATTACATTACCACTCATTGAAATAAAATTGAAAAATAAGACTACCACCTTTTCAATTTCATTAAATCCCTCTAAATTTTGTCTGGAAGAGCATTCATCTTCTTACTGATTATTAAATGTCTTGTCTCTTACTTATAACAAAAGTTAGGAGGTCAATAATCATAATTTACCATAGTATGGTTGCTTCTAAGGTATCAGTATTTATAAGAAGCCTTTTCCAATGGAAAGTTATTTAGCAAGTTACCTTTAATTAATTAGGGATGAATTGCTACCCTCATGAGCTCTCGATGAGTTTATGATAACTGCAAGATCCCAGTGTTAGTGCTGCAGTTGTACACCAAACATGCTCAATTCAATTTTCAGTTGCTATAGAGGCTACGTCATACTATGCAGCAACAGAGTCTGTCTGGTCAGAGTTGTGTAAATTTAGTTTTTTAAAATTAGGAATATTCATTGGCATCACGCAATATAATATCTCCTGTGATCCTCTTACTTCAAATAATGGAAGTTTGAAATTAGTGTTCTGACGAACAATAACTGTAGCAGAAATTCGATATTGAGGAACTGCTTACATAAGCAAAATTTAACAGAAATAGATCGATGCAGAGTGTAACTTCTTTACTTTTTTTTCTCATGAAACTCTGGTTCTGCTTTTCCTTTGCATCGATGACCGTTTAAAGCAGTTTTACAATTTGAGATCAGATGTGAAATAAAAGTGGTCATTAAAATAATTTTGACTTAATTTAGGAAAACTTAACATTACCCTCTCACATGAAGGGGTTTTATTTTAATTTATGGTGTATATCCAATTCCTTGCTGATATAATACAGGGCCACAGAAAATATTCTGCAAATTCTTGTTTAATAAATACTTTACTTCCATTCTAAAATATGTATGTGTTCATACAAGTTGATACGTATTTATAATTCATTTTTGTTTAATGTAGGCATATAAAGGTATCATCAACGAGATAACTGTCCAAAAGACTATAAAGCAAAAACCACTCAAAAAAAAAAAAAAAAGGCAGAGAATTCAAACACTTTCAATTGAATCCACTGATTAAAATCTGAATGATCTCTTCTTTAAAAATTTGATCACTTGTATAAATTTTTATTTAGTCGAATAATATTACACAAAGTGAAAAAGCAGAACCCACAGAAAATTATCAAGTTTTATACAGTATGTATAGGACTTCTTGGAAAATTTGGCAGTCAATCATAGAGGGGTGTAGGTCGGAAGGGACCTTAAAGCTCATCCAGTTCCAACCCCCTGCCATGGAAAGGGACATTTTCCACTAGACCTGGTTGCTCCAACCCCTGTCCAACCTGGCCTTGAAGGTTGCTGGGGATGAGGCAAAATTTAACAGGACTAATTCTGTTGTTCATGCTTTTAATGACTCTGCTGATCATCTACCTATCTACACGGTTTCTAACACCACTGAAACTGAATTCCTGTGGTGCTAACAGCTCATTTAAACTGTTTACCCTCAAGATCAAGAGAGGGTGTGATACCACAACCAAAAAAGATAAGGTTGTTTGTGGAAAACCTAATAATAAAGTAGAAACACAACTAAGAACATAAACCATACAGAGTTACAGTTTTTTATAACCACAAAATAAATTTTCATCTCTCTGTAGCTTACCATATATAAAAATATATGAATTGTGAAATACACATTTTAAAGTGTGGGCATTAAGAAGCTTCCAATCTCAGAGGAATACTATAAATTGCTTGTATCAACTTCTTATCTCTGTTTTATAAATTTCCTCATGCCAATGACTTAACCCACACTTTAAATTTTGGTTCCTTTTTCCTAAGGTAAAACCACCCTTTCTCCACTATGTTAAAGTTTCTTTAAGCACTCTTTATTTATGTTTGAACCAAATTCCCTTCCAAGAAGGTATATCCAGTGTGCAGCTTCTGAAGGCTCAGCATGTTAATGGTTACTTAATGAGCTTAAACTGTTAGCTTTAGTACAAAGGATAAGACTAGCTGAGATCTATCTCAGCACATGTAATCAATAAGTGATTTCATATCACAGTATGGTTTATTCTCAACATGAAAAAAAATAAATTACACATTAAGACAGAAAGAGCTCACCAGGACTTCCAAAACATGAAGACAAGAACAACAAAAAAAATCCCCAAGATGAAATAATAAGATGATTACTGTCATAATCTATGTTTTCACAAGCTACAAAGTTATAACCTGGGAACTCGATAGTGGTTGAAACATTGGGACTTTAATCCCCAACTGTAGTAACAGGTTGTAGGCAAAACAAACATGCGATGCCTTAGTATGAGACTTGCCATTGCAATATTCTGCTATAAAGATAAAACACAAATATGCAGTTGCAGTAGATGTAGGTGATTAAAAAAAAAGAAATAACAACAATGCAGAAATAGCAGCTCTATTCTGTAGAATATTTGGGAAGTTTGAAATTTGTTTTCTGACTCAAATGAGTCAAAACCAAATTTCATACCTATGAAAGATAATTAAAGGAAATTATTAAGGTAATTACTTAGTTTGCATTAAGGTTACCATATTTTCTTAGCCTGTTTAGACCAGAACAAAGGCACTCTGAGCCCAAAAAGTATTTGATGTTTTGAATAAATTCTGACACACAGAAAAGAAGCAGAAAAAAACAAAACATTTTAAACTTGTCAGCATTGGGAAATAATGTTGCCATCATCTGGGTTTACTCCACCAGTTTGCTTAGTGAGAGACTGCGCAAAGACTTTTTGCTAGTGGCAGAAGAATCTAAGTGGTAGAAGTGTCTAAGAGTCATGGATTATAATATTCTTCTGTCAGCTAAAGAAACAAGGAGAAAGACTCTTCTCCAGCTAAATGCAAAACAATGCAAACACTTTTTATACAAGTCTTTCTGTATTAAAAAAAATCTAACAGGAAGCTTTATTTTAAGATCATCTCACCAAAACCATAAATTACACCATTCCAGTGAATGTAGATGAAACTAGTGGAAACCATTTCCAGGTTTGACATGAATGTGCAAAACCAACATGATGTATGCTCTAAAAAATTTTTTCATCTCTTTTATCGCTTCTCATTTGAGACCATAGACAAATAAGGCAGCTAAGTTCAGCTCAAGTATTAATATTTGTATTACTAAATAACTTATAAAGGACTTGGAATGGGCTGGACAAAAAAATAACAATCCACATCAATTCCAAAAAGACAGTTTTGTTTTCATGTTGCTGTGTATTTCTTCTGAGTGAATAATAATATACAACATTGTGAGGAGAGGTTTTCTGTGGCTGAGACTGCAAGTAAATGAGAATGCAGAAAGCAGACACACGAGAGCAAAAAGACTATTTCCCAAGCCACAGGATCCTGATGGTTGGCTGTCACAGCAGGAGCCACTCTGCATTACTAAGACTATTAATCTCTCTCACAGTCCAAAATATAAATGATCCATAAGATAATGCATTGCCTTCTACCCGATTAAAAAGAATGTGTCACTACAACACAGAAAAAAAAACAAAGTCCTAATTAAACATGTTGAACTTTTTCTGCTAAAATGTATGAGAAAGGAAGGGAGAGCTTGGGGAGTGAAAAGCACCAAGACTCCATGGTGCCCCATGGAAGCTCTTCGTGCCTGCTGAAAGCAGATGGCAAACAGGGGAACTTCTTTTCAACAGCTTCTTATACCACACAGCTACATCTGACATGAGCTAGGAAATTGACTCATTCTCTTGAATTTCACTGAAGATCCCATAGTGGAGTTATTGGCAGCTTGGATATTACTTCAAGCCTGTTGTAAACCACCTGGTTTAATCTTAACATCAAAGAGCTGGAGGTTTAATTTATGAAACTTTTTAAAGTTTTGCTGATCCCATGGCAGCTAAGTATATTTCACATCCCATCTGTTTTCATTCTTGTTTTCTTCTCACAAGAAACTATTCTGCTAACACTAACATTCAGGCAGAAGCCAAAGCGGGGATATGCAATAAATTAATATTCTAGAAAATACAGAAATGAAGAGCATGACCGTATCTATTTCACAGCAAAAGCCACAGAGAATTGCACCTCAAATATTTTATACAAAAATATTACAGAATTGTTCTATAAACGTGAAAAATACTTGATCAAGTATTTCTGAGGGTGAATGAAGAAAGAGGAAAACCAAACACAGCTAGTTTAGAATAGCAGGAGTCCCCTTCAAGCATTACCAAGTGTTTACACATCTTCATTAATAAAAGCAGAATGGTACATTTCATTACGTTGTATTTTGTTGGTGGAGTTATGTCATATATCTGATAGTTACTTCCATTTACAGGGTTGTACAAGCTCATGTTAATATTCTAAGATGTTAGAATGAATAAAAAAGTAGCAAAAGCTTCACCTAATATGGGATCTTCTATTTTCAACATCGCTCAGAACCTCTGGACTTGCCTTTCTTCCTGGTCAAATTCTTTGATATTTTTCTGGAAAAGGCTTGTTGAAGACATGCATTTTCCATAATTGATTACTGAAGTGAAAGCTGACCTAATTTTTAGATCAGAGAAAAAGATCTAGAACATATAGTGTTCTGTAACTGTCCTACTTCAGCACAAAATTGTATTGGCTTTTTGTGCCTTTAATATCTTGGCTATTTTTTCCATTCACATGTATATAAACAAAAGTATTAATAATTAATTCCTCCCCACAAGACTGGTAGTTAAAGCTGTGCAGTACAATTAATCTCGTTATAATTTCAAATCTTTAAAGCATCACCAGAATTCTTCTGTTAGCAGTGTCATTTTCCTTAGGTATCCCACAAGCTTCCTAATGTGATCACAGAATTTTCATTTCAGCACTCACTATTGGGTTTCACCACTGCTGCTCGAAACATAAGATACTTGCAGAATTAATTTTACTGCCACTAAGAGAAATTTCTGTTTTCTTCAGTGTTTTTTTCCCATAGATTCTAACTACTGATCTCCTTACCTAAATTCTCAAAATACAACCCCTCAAACCCCCAGCAGTCATAAAATATTACAGCTTCAATTACTTATTGGGCTTTCACAAAAGTTATCTCATGTCTTATCCATATTTTCTAGTAAATCAGAATATGCAGTGGAAAGCTCCATCTCTCCTCTTCCATGGTATCTTATTTGACTCTACTGCAGTTTAGCTGCTCATAAATACCGGTCTGAATCTACCCACAAAGCTTTTATTTCTTTACAAGAAGCATATTAGGAAAGACAGTTTTCACAGGATGCCCCTCAGATGAGACTACAATCCAGAAGCCTGTATTATTCCCAACAGATAATTCACACTGTGAGGCCTATGGAAGTTAGTCATTCTACATGCACCCAAAGTACAATTTTAAATACATGGAGAGTAACAAAGTATAATTTAGAATGGGTTCTAATCAAAGCCCAGTGCAGATGGAATGAAACTGAGCCTCTCACTTTCAAATGGGTCTTTTAAAAAATGTATCTATTACCACATAGATATCAATTCCTTCTGCAGAGAAGGTCAGTTGTTTTTCATTACTGGATATGTTGGACCCAGCACCATCCAAAGATTTGAAGTAAAAGCTGCCCTACTTTTTCTTTGATTGAGCATACAGAAAATACTTGAAGCTTGACCAGGAGAAAAGCTATCTTGTATTAGATGTGCCTATGATCCAGTAAAATGGTTCTCTTAAAATTAAAAAAAAAAAAAAAAAAAGCAAAAAACAAACAAAAAAAACAAACAAACAAAAAAAAAACAAAAAAAAAAAGAAAAAACAACCAACCAAAATAACCTATCAAACCAAAAAAAAACCAAACAAATACAGCTCTGCTGGTTGTGATAAATTGAAGAAACAAATTTGCACACAGATCAACTCGCAGCCCTGTGTCCAGCTTTTCTACTCGGAGAAGGAGAACTTCATTGCATTTTTTGAACTATGACAGCTTTTTCATCTTAGTCTTTACCCACTTCTGCAGGTCCATTTTTTAGTGTTAATCAAAATTATACAGCGGAAGGACTTCTCAGCCTTCAGGAAATCCGAGAGAATATTCGTTATCAGTTTTTTTCTGTTGCTTATTTTATATTATTGCCCTGTAATTGTTATTACAGTGTCTAAAGGAAAAATAATATACCTCACTGGTGTTTTCTGAAAACTGAAACTCCTGATACCATGTGAATTGATTTCTACAGGGAAAACGGTTTACTTAGCAAAAACATTAATGAAATATACTGCAGAAGATAAAATTCTGTTTGGCAGCTGCAATGCCAAATTTCCTGTCATTGGAATTGTTTTAAGTGACTATGCTATCTGCTATTGAAACACTTTGGCTCTTCCAGGCTATTTAGCTTTACAGAACAAAGTACTGAAGAAACTGGTGGCCCACAATAGATAAAGACAATGGAAGAGAGTGTTAACCTATTTAAAATTGATGAAAAGCAGTAATTTTACTGCATAATTTTCTTAGCATAAGGAGCCTTTTCATATACAACATTATTTGCTCATCTGTTTATTTAGAATAACATTTACCTGCCTTGTATTAACCTTGTCACATCAAAATGCCAGATTTGTAAATGGAAGTATAGCTCTTGGAAACAAACATTCTATGTAATTGAATTTGTTGTATTTAGACAGTTCCAAATAAGTCATGTGAAGGAAAAAATACATGAGGGAACAAAGAAAATCCTAACCAGCCCATTTAAACACCCACATGTATGCAACCACTTGATTATGTTGTTGGAAAGAACCATCTGGAATACTTGTGGAAGATGGAACAGTGGGACAACTTTTATTATCTTTAATGAAAAGTTCCTTATGCTTTTTAAGGTGAAAGAATATATTTTTAGTATTTGATTTATATAAGTCAGAAATTCTTCTATCTAAAGCATAAGCTCTTTAATCACAAAGTAAGCTAGACAACTTGCCACTTCATTGCTTGGCAAAGTAACTGCTTTTCTGTTGAATGCAAAGATACTGTGTTTTAAGCACAAATACATGTTCATGGCTCCATATGTTTATCAAAGCATGGATATTATCTTCAAACCAGTCCTTGATCAGGTTTAAAAACTTTCTCAATCAGAGTGCAAAATAAGGGAGTTTTCACGTTTTGTGTCAGTTGAGTTCCCAAACTTTACAAACTCTGTAGCAGACTGTATGGACAAAGGGAAGGTTAGACTAATTTCCAAACATCCTAAAGAGAAATATTTCATCTTTAAAAGAGACTAGATCACAAACATGTGCCTCCTGGTGTGTTAACTAACTTAGGTCAACACCATTCATCTTTCCCTAGATAAGTGATATTCCTGTTACTCTCAGAGAGAGTTTGCGCATGACCAGGGAGAACAGTGTGATGGCTGCTAGCAGGTAACCACAAAATCGGATGTAAGACAGACCTGGTTTTGAAACCATACCACAGTATCCCCTGTAGTCAGTCTGTTTAGAAGGTCTTATATTAGAATACAGTGTTGGTGAAAATCTGAGTGCAACAGACAAAAAAAAAAACACAGGAGGATTAGTTGCATTAGGAGTTGTCTGTATGACTTAAAATGTTCTTAAGTGTTTCACATTTCATAAAAATGCACTAAGTAATAAAGAACAAAATGAGAATTTGCAAACAGTTCAGCAGCAGGAGCAATGGAGACCCAAAAATCCTCAAATTTTTGTTAACCACGCAGTACCAGACTGACCCCATCCCTTCTGCAGTAAGGATAACACATGAGCCAGTGGCTGCACCCTGGCTTCACTGAGGTAACATCACATTGACTTTAATAGAATAATAAAGTCACAGTGCTTGTCCTTGAAACAACCCTGAAAAAGTCTTTGTTATTCAACAGGATAAAATGCTTGTATTGATCCAATATATGAGCTGGGAAAGCTCAAAATTTATATTATCTTTTCTCAAAAAACCCCAAAATTTACATCTGGCTTCTTTGAAACAATTTGCTGGGCTTCCTCAAGGAACATATTGGTAATTGCTAACATCTTGCAAAGAGGTTTTAAAAGAAGTATGACACAAACCTACATTCTAAGTTTTTATTTGAATTAAAACCTTTGCATTTAATCTGCGAGTTCATCTTAATAAATATTGGAAAATGTATTACAAGACAGGACACAGGCCAGTGGACTCAAATGTATATTTTTATCTTCTGCATGCATTAAAGAAGCAGCAATGGTGTTTCCCGCCTCAGACTACTCACACAGTGTTTGAGCCATAAGTGGGAGGTCTGGTGTGCTTCCAAAAGTAGTGTCGAAGTGAGAAGGTGAGTGAGGCTAAATAACTCCTAAGAGCTCAGGCTAAACCAGCTTCTTGAAAAAGAAGAGAGCAGTAGCTGGGAAAGACCAACTTGTCCAAAATTTCAGTCTAGGAATAGCTTGAATTTAATCCAATGGGAAGAAATACGGTGGGTAGAACTCTGTGGCAGTGTGGTACAAGTACCTGGTAGCAGACATAAATGGTAGCTTCATGTGCAATGAATAGGAGATACAAGGTATTTGTGCTGCAGAAAAGCTGGAAGAGGTGTTATGACTGAGAAGAATAGGACTCGAATGAGGGATGTAGCATGCAAGGAGGAAATTGATTTGTGGTTATAACGGAGAAAGATCTGAAAGGCTTGGACACAGCAAGCGTATGTGGTGCAAGAAGACAGTATTGGGCTGATTGGCAGGAGGATGTTTGGGTTGCCTATACTGACAGAAAAAGGGGGAGATGTAATGACTATTCCTGAATTGGGAGTAAGGCAACCAGGAGGACATGTCAAACAAAGTTTTTCCGTATCAAACTCCACCAAGACAGAGATCAGAATACAGATGAAGCAGTCAGTGTATATATAACTGGAAGCTACAGGAGCAGACAAGGGGTGCAGAGCCAGAAGGTGAAGACAGCTCAGGAAAAATCCCACAGAAAGGAGGTTCATCAGAAGAAATGCTAACGGAACAGTGAGACATAAGACACAATTAGAAAAGGATGGATTAATGAAAGATGAAGAAAATCAGATTTCACCATCAAAGTATGATGATCAATGTCAAAAATAATACCCTTCTCTTATGGTGAACTAGAAATTTCTTCTCCTATTTTACTAAACTCTCATAAAGTCAGCCCTTTCCTTAGCAGGTGATGGAAACGTCGCTTGTGACACATTGCGTTATAATGAACCAACCCAAACTTTGTCAAGTTTTTTAAAAATAAACAAGTTTCTACATGCCTACTCTGAACAAAAACTTTCAGTGATGTGAAAACAATTACAGTGAATTTCCAAAGTGCCACTATTAGCTAGAGTAATTGAAAGCACCATTCAAATAACAATAATATGGATATGAAACATGTACCCGTAGTTTATAACAACATGATGTGCTCTATACCATTAACTTTTAATTAACTCCAATTTTACCACAATTAAACTCAATTTGAGCAGAATGTCTGACATTGCAATTAGCTGTATATAAACACCCCAGTTGGTGTCACATTGAATTAATGTCTCCTGATGGTGGACTTTCTTTCCAAGGATAATGGATTTACCACCATCAGACTGCTAATTGGACCTGGCACCTCAAGTGTTGCATGTATCTGAGACATAGCGCCAGAAATGAGTTTCCTGAAAAACTGTGCTTATCAGAGCTATCCTGATTTTAAATGCAACTAGCCAAACACTTTACTGCACTGCTCATTCTGCAGTCATTCCCACATAGAAAAGCTCTTAAAAACTTGAACATCCCATTGCTTTATATCCCTAATTTTACATTCATTTTTCTACTCACTTGCTCATCAACAATGAAAATTATTATACAGCAAAAAACCCCATAACAAATGTATAAAAAGAAATCATGTCTATTAGTAAGCAATACATTTAACACAATAAAGCATTGCTTGTTAGTAGAGTTTATTCTGGATGATCTATTTCTTCTGCCTTTTTTCATATTAGAAGTCCAATCCCATCTTGTGAACATTCTCACTGAAATTATTTGGGTTTGGCTTAATATATTAGAATCTCAGCAAGAAGCAGTTAGATAACAGCTAGCCTTCAGTATCAGACTGTTGATGCAATTATGCTACCCCAAAGATTAGAGATTAAGATAACAACACCTACTGCTCCATCGTCATCCTCACCACTGCTGAACATATGCATGACATAAACCACTTGTCATTATTTATTAAATAAGTTAGCATTTACTACTAAGTACACTACTATCTGACTTTAAGCAGCAAATCTGTAAGATTAAGGTGACAGTTCTCATAAGTAAAGAAAGAAAACTGATCCTAACACCTTTAAGAAAATGTTTTTTAAATCCTTCAAATTTCCTAACAACTGTTAGAAAAAATTCGCAACCAAATCTAACACAACAGAGAAGTGAAACACAAATGCTGGCTTCATATGCGAAAATAAATGTTGTTTACTTCCCTGCATATTTGACCCTAAGAAAGCTGTAGAAAAAAGATATACAAAGTTATATAAAATACAGAAAATTGGAAGATAATCTACTACATCTTTTAAAGAGCTAAATCTTGTTTTAAGAGATTCCCAGTATCTAAAAATCTAACACTAAGTGAAATTAATGTGCAGTATTGTTACTTGAACACTGAGTGCTTTGGGGGTTTTGTATTTTGAAAATTATACTTTTCATCTCAAATTTGTAATGATCCTCTGGCTTCCTTTTCTACCATTCTAATTCCTCCATTGTTTTCCTGTTTAGGATAAAGAAAAGAGCCTATGCAGAAGCTGGTAAATTCTCCATGCTACTCATGTAAGACAAGTTTCATGTTATGAAAAGGAAAACATTCTCAGTAATAAGCAGCTTTAATATCTCTAGCTTAAAATGATGCTTATAATCTTCATACATAAGTCCTAGCGTTCTTTGTGAAAAGATAAAAGAAAATTGACCTGGTGGATATGACTTACCATAATTATATGCTTCTACTAAGTTCTGGGATTCAGAGTAGAATGCATAATTGGTTCAAATCATACCTTTTAAGGTTGTCATAAAACACCATAATTTATGGTGCTGAATAGCAAAAATTAAAATTGAGTAGCTAATATCACCACATTCGGTTGCTACATAATCCAACTGACAAAATCATCATCAGCAAAAGATCCTTCAACATAGCTCCAACTTTGAGTCACTACTGATGCTACATGAGGAATTGCATCTACTAAATCACTAAAACTACTTTGCTGATTAGAATGTGCTCTTGATGGCCTAGGATAAGGTGATTAAAAAAAAGTATATTGTGCAAAAAGTGTTGAGATCAATAGGTCAGGTTATTGTGGTCATTTTCAATAACACTGGACAACTGCATGTACTGACTGAATGGGATAAATAATGGAGATAAAGCTATTCTAACAAAGCCCAGAGCAAAACATAAGGAATGACAAATGGGGAAAGCTCCAGAATAGAGTAACAAAATACTGCCAGTATTAAGAATAAATATGCCCATAAATTCTTGGCATTTCATCTGTGATTGGGGAAGATTCTGGGGAAGACTCACATGCAAAAATGTGCCTTAAGTATATCCTCAGACTGTTACAGCATATCAATATGCTGTAAGTACTAATTGTGATTGACTACACAAAGCCCACATTGTCATTTTAAATACTTTGAGACAAATCTATTGGAAAATAATCATTATATGTTACTGATGGTATTTGTTTGTAATTTTCTGCAATGAATCCCATCTTCAGTATTTTCAAAGATCAATGGAATTTTCTCCGTAAGATGAAAAACTGCAAAAAACATATCACATCTTTTTTTGTGCGTTAATTACTACTATTCTAAGAGTTTGATTTATGAAAGGGAGAAAAAGTTATTGAAAACAGTTTTTATTCCAACATAAACTTTAGTCAAAAGCCACTAGTCTGAATGTTACACCTTGTGGAAATGACTTGAAGCCTTTCTATGAGACACAACTTTGCCTTTAATTGCAATTTTAATTCAGAATTCAACTGATCAATTTACTAATCCCACTCACTGCAATTTAGGAGACAACTTGCTTTTCATATTTCAGCCCGGGTAGATCAGGAAGAATTGACATAGGAAATTATTTATACGCTTGCATCTACAAGTTCAAAGCATGTGGTAAGGGTAGTAAGCCCAGCGTTGATCAAAGCTGCCAATAAAGAAATTGAGTGAAACTAAATTTATATCCTCAAATACCTCAATTCTTTTAATATGATTACTTTAGTAAACACATTGCAAATATCACTTGCAAACAGGTTTAACAGGAAGTGAATACTGTCATCAGTAGATGATTTAGTACCTTAAAATTAATAGTGAATGTTAATTTTGCAATTTAAAATCTGACAAAATGCAGGGTGTTTTTCAAATTGGTGCATTGTTAATATATTAAAGGTTATGGATGCAGTTCTAGTCACTTACTTCTCTAGTGCCACATCTGTGTTCCGCAAAGCTGAATGACAAGCGAATTACATATTTGGAGAATCAGTTTGTTATCTCTTAAAGCTCATAAACATAGTGGATTGTGCTTTAATTTTCTGTTTTCATGTACAGCAGATCCATGATCCAATAAGGTCAGTATCGTTAGATACACCCTGCAGAGCACAGCAAACAGCACAAATTCTCACACTCCAAGATTTCAACTTAGAAACGCTTAGGCCTGACAAGTACCAAAATTGCTGGTTTTAAATCCAATGTCCATTGGAAGCTGTAGATTTCTGAGTGAGAAAGCCCTCTCTGACAGAAAAACTCCAGTTACTGGGAATAAAACCTTTAGACCTGTGAAACTCAAGACTGTTGAAAGAAACTTGGTCTCTCTATACAGTGAGGGATAACTGTTGCATTGATCATGGAGAAACTAGAAGCTCATAAAATGGCTAGCCAGGAGGGTATTCTTCCATAGAAAGTGTTCTTTTTCCTCTTTAAAGGAGAAAACGTGAAATATGGCAAAGCTGCAAAACATTAAGGGAATCACAGAATTAGAGAATGGTTTCAGTTGGAAAGGACCTTAAGACCATCCAGTTCCAACCCCCCTGCCATAGACAGGAATGCCTCACACTAGACCAAGGCTGTATCCAAACTGGTCTTGAACACTGTCAGGGATGGAGCATTCACCACTTCTTTCAGCAACCTGTTCCAGTGCCCCAGCTCACTCACAACAAAGAACATCTTCTTTCTATCTAACCTGAACTTCCCCTATTTAAGTTTAACCCTGTTACCCCTTGTCCTAACACTACATATATATATGTAGTGATAGGACTATATATTTTGTATATATATAGTATATATTATTTTTAGAATAATTTCTTTCCTCCTTTTTTGTCCTCTCCATTATGCTTCCCTAGCAACAAGGAAAAATATTGAACTTTTTACAAATTGTTTTCAATAAGAAGAAAAACTGGTGTTTTAAAACTGTCATGGTTTTCTTTCCTCTTAGTAATTCCTAAGTAGTAAAACATAATACAATTATTTAACTTTATTAAATCTTCTAAAACTAATGGAAATATAGCAGCAGTACATTGCTTTATTTGTTCCCATCTGCAAATAAAATCTGTAATTTGTATTCATATCACCTGTGTATTATGCATACACAGTACATTTAGGAAATACATATAATAAGAGAGCCTTAAATAGATAATAGGCATTTTCAGTGCATTGCACTCAGATACCTGAATTACTATTCTGTAAAATAAATATTAAGAATGTCAAAGCAGAGGCTGGGAAGAATTCTGTGAAGATGAACTATTTCTATTTTTGCAAATTTAACCTGACAACTACAACTGCATAACAGGGTACTCAATAACATATATGTTTTAATGACAAAAACTAAAACAAAGAAAAAAAACTAAAAAAAAAAAATAACTAATATTTCTCCACGCCTCTCTTGTATAAAACTATTTCAGACAGAAGTTTTCTGGCTTTATACCATCTTTTCCAATATTTTACCCTTGTGCTTTTCCAGTCCCAACTGTACTGTTTCATGATCCTCCACATTGTAGTGCTGGACTTTAGAGCATTTACCAGCCTCTGCTCCTGCTGCCAGCAGCATGACAAATCAAATATGATAGAAATGTTCTCAGAGAAAAAATGTCATTTTGGGGTAACTTCACAAGGATCAGGATTACAGTTAATGTACCTGTCCTCAAAAACTTGTGGTCACACACCTGCACAATGAGTTTTGCTAGAAGCTACTGAGACCTGTTCTAGCAAACAAGAATACAAAACAAGCCCTCAAAATAAGAGAGTCCATCATCTGAGTCTAAACATGTGGTATTTTACATTAACTGATATGAACAAAAATTCTGTTGAAAAAACTGTTGAGAGTCACAGCTCTTGTTGTGAGCTTCAAGAAAATAAAAAAGTAAATCAAGACATTTACATAAATGCAGCTTCAGAAATATACCTAAGAAATATTTACTAATGACCTGAGTAAACCAGGACAAATACAGCAAGACTTTTACATGTTAACAAAATGATGCCAAGTAAAATTTCCATAATATCAGAAGTGCCTTCACACAAAGCTCCCTACATATTTATAACTGTAGTGCCCCACACCTTACTCAGTTTCTATTATACACTGAAAAAGATCTAAAAGGGAAAATGTGAGTCACCTGTTTCCGCAAACGCCTTCACCATAAAAACTAATAAAAGGGAAAACGGAGATTCTCACAGCTCTGCTTGCAGTGTGTGGTGTTGCCAACTCCTACATTTTTGAGTTTCATTACAGTTCCTGGTTCTCTTGAAAATCACCTATTGAGTCCTGTCACATTTTCAATGTAAAGAGATACATATATAATTGCCAAAAATGTTCAGATGATGTGGATGAAAATAAAATGCCAGAAGCCAAATTAAAAAAAAGTTCAGTGTATCACTCCAACTCCATGCAAGTTGTGGGGCTCTGACATATTTTAAATTCTTGGGAACAGTAACATTTCCGATGGTGAAAGTAGGATCCTTAAGGTTCAGTGTGGCTGAAGTTTCCACAAATAACTTAGAAATACTGTAATTAAGGAATAATGACAGTTCACTAACGATTTCATGTTGTCAAGCATAGAAACTAGATTTCCATTTGACTGCAATAGAAGTGAAATTTGAGCAGAACAGACAAAGTAGCTTTATGTAAAATTGTTAGGATACGTTAAAGTTTATGATATCATACATTTGTGTTTATGCAGTGACACATAATTCTGTATTATGTAGTTGTAGGTATTAAAGTAATAGCGGGTAATCAAAGTATAGCAGAAAAGCAACCTTTATGCACACATATATGCAACAAACTGCAGTTACTGTTTGATTGGTAAATGTTATCAGAACTATATTTACAAAACATTCATTTTCTTAGTTTTATTTCTTGTGTACACTATGGAATTCAGATGTGATGAGAGGAAAATGGATTCTATATATCCTTATGCAGCATCAGTCAATTTGTTGACTTAGATCAAGCTGAAGGGACAACTATGTTGCTGGCTAAAGTGCTCAAGAATACATGGCACATTGCTCAAGAACAGTTTTGCCTTCTTTGTCTCTGTCTACTCTGCTGCAGGCAGTCCTGAAGAGCTCTGTGGTCCTGAGACCTTAGATGAAGTCAGGTCGACGGAGCGATTTGCCTTAGTCGATGAGGAATGGGTTAGAGATCAGTTGAGCAATCTGGACATCCATAAATCCATGGGTCCAGATGGGATGCACCCGCGGGTGCTGAGGGAACTGGCGGAAGTCATTGCTAGACCACTCTCCATCATCTTTACCAAGTCTTGGGAAATGGGAGAGGTGCCTGAGGACTGGAGGAAGGCGAATGTCACTCCAGTCTTCAAAAAGGGCAAGAAGGAGGACCCGGGTAACTATAGACCGGTCAGCCTCACCTCCATTCCTGGGAAAGTGATGGAACACCTTGTCCTTGGTGCCATCTTAAGGCATATCAAGGATAAGAGGGTTATGAGGGGCAGTCAACATGGCTTCACCAGGGGGAAATCATGTTTGACCAATCTCTTAGCCTTTTATGAGGAAATAACACGGTGGATGGATGATGGCAGAGCGGTGGATGTGGTCTACCTTGACTTCAGCAAAGCATTTGACACAGTCTCCCACAGCATCCTCACGGCTAAATTGAGGAAGTGTGGACTGGATGACCAGGTAGTGAGGTGGACTGCGAACTGGCTGAAGGAGAGAAGCCAGAGAGTTGTATTCTATGGGGCGGAGTCTAGTTGGAGGCCTGTAACTAGTGGAGTGCCTCAAGGGTCAGTACTGGGACCGGTATTATTTAATATATTCATCAACGATTTAGATGAGGGAATCGAGTGTACTATCAGCAAGTTTGCTGATGACACTAAGCTGGGAGGAGTGGCTGACACGCCAGAAGGCTGTGCTGCCATCCAGCGAGACCTGGACAGGCTGGAGAGTTGGGCAGGGAATAACGGGATGAAATATAACAAGGGAAAGTGTAGAGTCCTGCATGTGGGCAGGAACAACCCCAGGTTCCAGTATAGGTTGGGAAACGACCTGTTAGAGAGCAGTGTAGGGGAGAGGGACCTGGGGGTCCTAGCGGACGACAGGATGACCACGAGCCAACACTGTGCCCTTGTGGCTAAGAAGGCCAATGGCATCCTGGGGTGTATTAGAAGGGGGGTGGTTAGTAGGTCGAGAGAGGTCCTCCTTCCCCTCTACTCTGCCCTGGTGAGACCCCATCTGGAATATTGTGTCCAGTTCTGGGCCCCTCAGTTCAAGAAGGACAGGGAGCTGCTGGAGAGAGTCCAGCGCAGGGCAACTAAGATGATTAAGGGAGTGGAGCATCTCCCTTATGAGGAAAGGCTGAGGGAGCTGGGTCTCTATAGTTTGGAGAAGATGAGACTGAGGGGTGACCTTATAAGTGTCTATAAATATATAAAGGGGGAGTGTCACGAGGATGGAGCCAGGCTCTACTCAGTGGCAAACAACGATAGGACAAGGGGTAATGGGTACAAACTGGAACACAAGAGGTTCCACTTAAACTTGAGAAGAAACTTCTTCTCAGTGAGGGTGACGGAACACTGGAACAGGCTGCCCAGGGAGGTTGTGGAGTCTCCTTCCCTGGAGACATTCATAACCCGCCTGGACACATTCCTGTGTAACATTATCTAGGTGTTCCTGCTCCGGCAGGGGGATTGGACTAGATGATCTTTCGAGGTCCCTTCCAATCTCTAGCATACTGTGATACTGTGATACTGTAACAGTTAATTGCCATTAATGTGTCTGTCTCAGTAAGAAGACAGTTGATACATTTTAGGGGGGAAGATGACACAAAACCAGGTCTAATCTCATTTTTGACAGATCAAAATATAAAATTTTACAATTGACCCCACACAACTGGTCATCTGCCGCATCTGTGGACCTGAAAAAATGGTAAAACCTGCAGTGGACAGGCAAAAAGCTTTGAAGACAAAATGGGCATGTGGATCCAGAATCCCCATCTTTTGGGGGGTGTTTGCTTTTTTTTTTTTATTTTTTGTATTTGGTTTTATAGATCTTTTACAGCACACAGTAAAATTTTGTATAATTTCAGTAATGGAGACTTCATACTGCCATTTTTCCTCAAAGTCTCTTACGGATGTGGAAAAATGCATAAAAATGAACACGCCACAGTAGGGACCCTGTGAAACAATTACATCATATTACGGCTCCTAAACCTTGGTGCAAGAAAGAGCAGGTGCAGAAAGATTGGATTTTGAAGGTAACTTAACTGCACATTCAACTGGAGCATGATGAGATTTGTTGTAGTGTAATTTCCTCTAATGATGTTAGAGAGACATGCACAATGGAATACCAAATACACAAACTGAATCACTGAACCATGTTTATTTCTTAATTTCATACAATTTTTTTTTCACATACATTACAAAAATATCATAACCCTCCACATTAATTAAAACTCACTTTGGCATAAAAATTACAAACCCATCTTTTGTTTTTGTCACACACAGAGGCATATACAGCTTTAAAACCATGGCCTATTATCCTACAATAATTTTAAAGAGATCAAGTATTTAAACCACACTTCTGAAGTCACAGAACTAATTATAACAGGTGGTTTTATGATACAGCTCCTTGTTTGAGCCTGGCCACTTTTAAGCAGACACAATCCCAGTGTTGACTTTTAAAAAAACAAATGCTAGTAATTTCCAGCCAATTGTATATAACTTAATATTCATAATTTGATGGAACTGATGTATAGTCTAAAAATCATTAAAACGGAAACAAACCTCAACTTTCCACTGAAATTTCTTTGCATTCTATATTAACTACCTATGCTGTTTCGCAGAAGTTGAAGAAAAGTTAGGGCCTTGTAATGAGTTAATCCAAAGCCAAGGGATTCCAGAACACAGGTTTCTGAAGGGATTTACTTATGAGCACAACAGATTAGAATTGATGAGGCAGTGCAGCTTTTGCAAGAAATTTACACTTAGGGGATGTTTATGCATACCCCTAGCAATGCCATCTATGCAAAGTATAAAACAGGTCAATAAATATGAATACGAAAATGTAGAGAGTGTAGAAAAAGTGTAAGTGAACGCATAAAACATCAAGACAGACAGGGGGCTTAAAAAGGTTATGGAATAAGTTAAAGTGCAAGAAGAAAAAGATACAAGGTGGAAAATGAAGAGAAGATTGCAGGAGAGGATAAGACAGGTTATGTTTTTCTTCAAGTACATAAAGAACAAGAGGTCAGAAAGGAAAGTTCAGGTCCTCTAGCTTCAGACAGGAAATTATGGACAAAAAAAATATAATGACTTCATCGCCTTAGTTTTAAAAAGAATAATAATAAAAAAAAGTTATTACAAACCATAGCTCAGTTTTCATTTAAAAACAAACAAACAAACAAAAAAAAAAAACCAGACTGTAGATTGTTATGGATTCATATTTCTCACATGAAGAAGTAGCCACAGAAATCAAGGTATTTCCAGCAATTAGAAGATTAAGTTTCTGAATTTTGACCAAAGGTCTAAATAAGACAGACTTCTTTCTTTACTGGGAAGAACAAGAGATAGGGAGATTTGAGCAACCAGACTTCAAAAATTTCTGTATTATATTCTAAATGTTACTAATGGACCAGGAAAACCTTAGTATTGCAAGCTAACAAAGCCAGGCGTTCATTCCTTTGACTTGAGCCACAGGAAAGGTACTCCATTTCAAAATACATGCTACAAGATTTTTGCATGCTTAGCAAGGGATCAAGAACGTTAGACCTTGTGAACTTATTCCAGGAAAAAAAAACAACAAACTAAACAAAAAATTTATACCTAAGAACAGATTAAATAAGAACCTCCTCAACATCCATAAAGACAAGATTGATTCTACTGCAAAAGTCCATGAGACCTGACAAAATCAATCCACAGGTCCTGAGGGAGCTGGCAAATGAAGTTGCTAAGCCACTGTCTGTGAAAAACATGGCAGTCAGGTGAAGTTCCTGATGACTGGAAAAAGGGAAATATAACCCCCATTTTCAAGAAAGGGAAAATGGATGACCCAGGGAACTACAGAGCAGTCAGTCTCACCTCTGTGCCTGGCAAAATCTTGGAGCAGATTCTCCTGGAAGGCATGCTAAGGCACATGAAAAACAACAAGGTGCTTGGTGACAGCCAGCATGGCTTCACTAAGGGGAAATCCTGCCTGACCAATTTGGTGGCCTTCTATGATGGGGCTACAGAACTGATGGACAGGTGCAGAGCAGTTGATGTCAGCTACCTGGACTTGTGCAAAGCGTTCCACACTGTCCCACACGACATCCTTGTCTCTAAATTGGAGAGACATCAATTTGATGGATGGACCACTCGGTGGATAAAGAACTGGCTGGATGGCCGCACACAAAGAGTTGTGGTCAATGGCTCAATGTCCAGCTGGAGACCAGTAACGAGTGGTGTCCCTCAGGGATCGGGGTTGGGACCGGTCTTGTTCAACATCTTCATTGCTGACATGGACAGTGGGATTGAGTGCGCCCTCAGCAAGTTTGCCGATGACACCGAGCTGTGTGGTTCGGTTGATACCCTGGAGGGAAGGAATGCCATCCAGAGGGACCTCGACACGCTTGTGAGGTGGGCTGATGCCAACCTCATGAAGTTTAACCATGCCAAGTGCAAGGTCCTCCACCTGGGTCGGAGCAATCCCAGGCACAGCTACAGGTTGGGCAGAGAAGAGATTCAGAGCAGCCCTGCGGAGAAGGACTTGGGGGTGTTGGTCAATGAGAAAAGGAACATGAGCCGGCTTCAGTGTGCGCTCGCAGCCCAGAAAGCAACCATATCCTGGGCTGCATCAAAAGAAGCGTGACCAGCAGGTCGAAGGAGGGGATCCTGCCCCTCTACTCTGCTCTTGTGAGACCTCACCTGGAGCATTGTGTGCAGTTCTGGTGTCCTCAACATAAAAAGGACATGGGACTGTTGGAACAAGTCCAGAGGAGGCCACGAGGATGATCAGGGGCTGGAGCACCTCCTGTATGAAGACGGGCTGAGAAAGTTGGGGCTGTTCAGCCTGGAGAAGAGAAGGCTGCATGGAGACCTCATAGCAGCCTTCCAGTATCTGAAGGGGGCCTATTGGGATGCTGGGGACGGACTCTTCATTAGGGGCTGTAGTGACAGGACCAGAGGTGATAGGTTCAAATTTAAACAGGGGAAGTTCAGGTTAGATATAAGGAAGAAGTTCTTTACTGTGAGGGTGGTGAAGTACTGGAATGGGTTGGCGAAGGAAGCTGTGAATGCTCCATCCTTGGCAGTGTTCAAGGCCAGGTTGGATAGAGCCTTACATGACATCGTTTAGTGTGAGGTGTTCCTGCCCATGGCAGGGAGATTGGAACTAGCAGATCTTAAGGTCCTTTCCAACCCTAATTGTTCTATGATTCTACTTAATCTGTGATTAGTTGTGAGAATGCCAGTGTATCAAAATGGGTCCAGGAAAAGTTTTTGAGCAGAAGAAGATTTCCTACAAGTTTTCTGACTCGCACTAACTAGCAAAGAAAAATATGTTCTATCTCTCCCTTGAATTCCTAAACTACACCGTTGCATACTGAGAAAAAATCAGGCATATCTAAGTACACCGCTGACAAAAACCATAACATTGTGCAGACCTGGGATACACAAAGCAACAGGCAGTACTGACCTAAGCTATAGGAACTCACCCAGCCTTGCCTTCTATTCCATGCAGACCTGCCACTGTGAATCTGCCTTGTCCATCACTGTGTAAGGCTGGGAACAATTATGATTGGAAAGCAAGACTCCTTCCTTTCACTGTAGGAAAACATGAGGTCTGGGGAAAGGAGAAAGTGTCCTAGGTACTTTTGCTGCACCTAAAACAGTGAGCTATCACAGAGATGTATTTTGAGAGCTGCTACATAGAAACAGACAAGGAAAAGAAACAAACTGATAATGCTAAAGAGTGAGATATCATAATGACATTTAAATGGCTTAAAATGCAATTAATGTAATAACAAAAGTAGTTTCAGAGACTCAACATAATATGACAAAAATATTATTAGTCTCCTTTTATTTTACTGAACACATCATTATTCTTTCAAAGAGTGGGGTTCTATTAGAAAATAATAACAATAAAAACCAAACAAAACAACAATGAAAACAAATTTTGCGTCATTTGTTACTTTCTCAATAAACTCCATTTTCTCTGTTTCTTACTTCTGTGTATTTTCACCTCCCACTCTTGAATGAGAAAATGTTAATTTTGCCTGCTGTTTGGAGCTAGAGTATTTTTAGCATGGAAATCCAAGCCCACTAACTTGTCTTGACAGTTATAGGTTATAAACAAACCTTTGCTGATTTTTCCCTTTAATGAAACTTCACTCTGTTCATCCTACAAATGACACAATAGTGCTGTTGAACAGCAGGAATGTCAAAGCCATGCAAGCAGATAGACCTAAGAATAAACATATGCCCTCCAACAAAACTAACAGTTGACTTTTGCATGCTTTCCACATAAATGACGTGAGCATGCTAGTGGCTTCTGAAATGAATCACAGTATCCTGCTGATATCTCAACATTAAGATCTACAGTATATATTGAATAGACTACTTACAGTAAAAAAGAACAAGATATGACGAATTAGAGCATTTATATAAAGTAGATATCTTGTTCCCCCAAGACAAAATGGGAGAATATACATAAAAATAACATGATTTTTAACTTAATTTCCTGTCAGGTTTTCTTTTTATCCTATAAGACAACCTTGGGAGAAAGAGGGATATTTCCAGTAGCTGGAAATCTCATTCATATCCCAGCTGTGCAAGCAATTAATTAAATTGTATTTTTAAGAAATGTGACTCTACATAAAATGTGTTTGCTTAAATATTTTATTTATACACACTGTTATGTGTGTATAATGTGGCCATCTTATGACCCTAGGAAACAATGTCAAAAAGTTCCCCATGAATTGTGGAATCTGCCCATCCAGATCTCACTGAAGGATCCGGACTTTTGCTTCTTCTGGGTTTGTCCGTTGCATTTCTGCATATCTATTAATATTTAATCTTGCCATTTTGTAATCTCAATGGGAGAAAAAAGATTAATGAAATACAAATTATCTTTTAACAAACAATACCTGTTTTTCTCCATGGCATCCTAAAGAAGGCCTTGTATTTATTAAAACAAAGAACAAGAAGCAACAATTGTTTTTACTAATCCATCACTCTCAGTTTCTAGATGAAAAATGGAGGTTTTAGGTTGAAAGATTCATTTACTTCACCTTTTTCCTACACAAATTAAAGCAGCGCTAAGTCATGAACAATCATGTCAGAAACAAAGTTCAGTGCCAAGCTAGTATTGTCAGAACAAAGAAGAAATTTCCATAAGATTCATAGATTCCTCTGTAGCAGAACACTATTTTATGGACAGAATTCTTTTTTTTTTGAGATTACAGACACCTACAGTCACTTGTTAATGAGAGACAGACAGACAGAGCCTCATGCTGAGCACCTTCAATTCGTTCAAGGCATCTCAACCCAGATACGGTGGAAAGGTGCACAGGAATAAACGTGTTGCTGAGGGATGAGATTTGATGGAGCTTTCTATCAGTAACAGAATCTGTGCGGATGTGCACACTACATCAACCTAACACATCATCAACAACAGCGAAGCTTTACTGCTCCAAAACTTTGGACACAGTGAATGTTTCAGAAAGGAGTGTAATGAGAGAGTGATGCTACCCCCAGAGTAACGTTACTACAAGTGGAGACTGAATTTCCCCATTTTGCATCATCAAGACCTATTCCTGTATGAAAATGCTTAAAATGGAACAATACCAGTACAACCTAGTGTCAACTAGGAATTGTCCAATTTCTGATGCAAAGCCTCATGCTGTGTTAACATAGATTTATAGAAATTATAGTTTATGACTATTCTACGGACAGGAGTGCAACTGCTGAGAAATGAATCTCTGCATTAGGTTAAGATTACTGTGCCTGCTCAAGGAGAAGCCTTCAAGTGCAGCCATGGCAGAGGGAATTCAGTATTTTTCCAAGAAACTGCCCGTAGTTATTTGAGATTCTACCTTTAGTAATTCATTATTTTTAGCATCCACAGTGATGAATTTTCCTCTTTTGCATAGGCATTATCATCAGCTTGCTTACTGAGAAGTCCATGCAGAGACAGCTAAATTTGAAGTAATGCTGCCAGGCAACAACCTAATGGCATTTCCTCAGTCAGTGCTGATTTCTCCCTCTGCAGTCAAAACATGAAATCAATGTAAAACTCTCTGAATGCACCAATGCCCCAACAGGTGAACTCCTCGATGAATGTATATGTAAACATACCAATATAAAGAAAAAATATATAAAATCTCATGCACTGTCTGCATGCACATATATAACAAGCTAGAAATCTCTTCCACTGGCAGAATTTTCAGCTGTGTGTGAGCTGATCTAACTGCAGCTCATTCATATAGATAAGTTTCGTATCCAAGAGCTGCACAAGAGCTGCCTCTTCGCCCTCTCCGCCCAGGGAAATTTCCTTTTTTTCTCCTTCCTAATCAGGATTCCTCCCTGAAAGTTTTTTTGCCATTGTTCTAAGTTTTTTTGATGTAACAGATACAGTTTGAAAGCACCAGTATTTTAGCACAGTTTTCTCTGTGTTACTGATGCTTTAATTAAATCAAGCGCATTTTACTGAAACATACGTCTCTATAAGACCAAACACTCCTCCCATGGTAGGCTGAGCACTGCCATTTTTTTCAAGGTATGAGTGGGAGATGACTGAGGTCTGACATGCCCCATTACTGCTTTGAGCTCAAGACAGCGCAGATCACTTACACTTCAGACAATTCCTCTAGTGCAGATAATCAAGATTAAAATACAGTTTAGACCAGTCTTGAAGTTAAAAGCAAGTTCATGGTTTTCCTTCTCAAAGACAAGTATGCTTTCTGTGTGTAGTTTATATATCTCCATAGTACATATAGCAGAGATTCAGTATAATACATCATTTTGAAAAGGATGTGGCTTCATTAAAACAAACTTACACAGAAGACAAATTCATTTACTTACTTTCAATATCTGCAAAAATGCATTCAGGTACTTAAAAACCTTTCTCACAAAATAATCCTTGGCACCCGACCAAGCTAGTTTTCCTCATGATTGTGAAGCATTTCCATTATTTGTTCCATATTAAATGCAGAAATAGAGTCCATTAGGACTGCAGCATCACCTTAAATGTTTGGCTAGGTCACAGAAACAAGTCTCATGTAACCTCAGCTGAAGCAGTTCACACTAGACATTAGATTGCTGTTCATTGGTCTGAATTCTTTAGCCTGTTCTCAGTCTCCTTGTTCATCAACATATTGAAACAACACTACATAAAGTGAGTACTCTTAATCTGCCTTTCAGTCCTGGTAACACAAGTTTTCTAAGTATCTCAGTCTGTCACTACCACTTGCAAAGCATCCCTTCACAGAAGTGTGATCTGTCATGATAAAAAAAGCTGAAAGCTGATTTCATACCTCTGCTTGTTAAGTATTTGCTAAAGCAAATAAAGTTCTTTACTTAAAAAACAATTAAAACTAACTCTTTATTAACAGTTAAAATTGCCTCGGTAAATTTGGTCACAGCTCTAATTTGCACACTGGCGCTGAATAGTTTTATCAAGCTTCTTCATTTCATGCTTGCAATGGATCACTTTCTGATTATTTCTCTTTGACATGTATTTTCACTGGTAAGCAGTCATGAAAAGACAATGGCAATACCCTTTAAAATCTTGATAACCAATTGAAACTCCTCCCATTGATTGACTGGCACTTTGCCACTGCTGCATAAGAGGTTGTAGATCTGGACTTTGAACTTCTATTTCCTAATTCATTCATCTTTTACTCTTTTACTAACACTTACTACAACTAGAATTCACCCACACTAGAATCCTTTAGTTCTTTTATTGCAGCTCTTTTCAGAAGCATTTGATTTTTATTTTTTGTTGGTTTTTTTTTTCAAGAGGATATAACTGAAAATCACTGATATTTCTGCTCTAATGGAGTCAGAAAAGATAATGGATCTGAAGCAAACTCAGAACTAGCAACTTTTGGATGGTGCGTAATTCAGTGATTTGAACAAGAAAATCCATCTTAAGACTCCCTACCAGTTCCTTCATCTGTTTTTCTACAACTGCACTTTTAAATAATAAATGATTTGTTATTTCCTGAAACTTCCAACTAGTCTTATTTATTCAAATCTTGAGAGAAAACCAAGGACATGATTTTGGGGCATATTTGTACAACTGAACACATTTTACTCCAACTAATTAGGGGCTCTAGGCTACCTGCTTATCTCACCAACCCAGAAGCAACTCAACAATATAGAAGAGAAGGCTGCATGGAGACCTCATAGCAGCCTTCCAGTATCTGAAGGGGGCCTATAGGGATGCTGGGGAGGGACTCTTCATTAGGGACTGTTGTGACAGGACAAGGGGTAACGGGTTAAAACTTAAACAGGAGAAGTTTAGATTGGATATAAGGAGGAAGTTCTTTACTGTGAGGGTAGAGAGGCACTGGAATGGGTTGCCCAGGGAGGTTGTGAATGCTCCGTCCCTGGCAGTGTTCAAGACCAGGTGGGATGAAGCCTTGGATGAGACGGTTTAGTGTGAGGTGTCCCATGGCAGGGAGGTTGGAACTTGATGATCTTAAGGTCCTTTCCAACCCTAACCATTCCATGAGTCTATGATTCTAATATGCCCATATTCTGCTTAAGCCCCTTCTTCAGAGCATCATTTAGTAGTTTCATTGACAGCCTGAAACAAGTTCCCTAAAAAACCCATTCAGGGTAAACCCACTGGTTTACTCTGACCCAGAGGATTCCTACCAGGATGCTCTTCATCAAGCCTCTTTAGAAGAAAAAAGGAATTACTACACACTTTTCTAAAGCAGTCTGTCTTTGCTGGGCTTAATAACATCCCTACATCCTCTTGCTCTTCTTCATGAGCAGCTTCCACTTAGAAGTGAAGATGACTGACATGCTCTGACCTTTAAGGAGGCACCCCAGAAAGATAACATGGAGAAACACACCAGAAACATCTGGCATGTTTCCACTGGCAAACACAATTCATTAGCATTGCTCCATACACATAAGGAAAAAAAGTACTAATGGCTAATTTCAACATAGTGGCTTTTGGGCTTCTGCTGTCTCACCCAGCCCCCTCTGGCATAGTTTCATTTCCTCAACAGAAACCATCATATTTTCAAATATGCAGATGATTAAGTCAGAATTACTATGGCAACTAATCAGCCCAACATTAATATTTTGTTGGAATGTCACATATTTGTCTATTTTTGAGCAATTTAACTGATTTAATGAAAAATAAACTCATAAATCAGTTGGATAAATAAGTTTGGGTTTTGGTGGGTAATGGGTGTCATTAATGTAATCTGCTTTACATTCCTCTTGCCAGCTGAGTTTCTTTTGTTAACAAGCAAAATCTAAACTTATCCGAAAGCATGACTGCCACACAAATGGTCTGCACCAAAGTGACAGGCAGGCCCTGAACTTCAGACAGTTTTTTTTCTCTCTATTTTAAAGTATTTTCTGTCTTTTGCTAAAAGTAAAATATTTAAAAATAAACAGTAGAAAGTGAGAGTTAACTCAGACAATCAACACATGTCTGAGTAGAATTCAGTACTCCTAATTTAATCATGTTTCTCTTGCAATGAATACACAGAAAAACTCCTATAGTTTTTTCAGTTTTCCTCCAGGAGAAAAAGGGCAGAAGAAAGAAAAATTTCAAGCATTCAATGAAAGAAACAACATTTTTTAAAATATATTAAATATTCTTAGTTAATTCAAAACATTTTAAGGTACACACATGGCAAAACCTGCAAAGTTTGATGGAATACTATGATCGCCAAAGCTGTATTTTTTGCTTTATTATCACTTTCTTAATTCTCATTCTTTGAGTTTATATGCATTAAGCATAGGAAACAAATCAGTGCTCGGTGCTTGTGCGCAGCAGCCCCTTGTGTAGCTAGAAGGCTTGAGACAGGTTTCATATTTTTGTCTTTGCCACATCACTCATTCTATACTTAGCAAAACTTGCATTTTTTTGTGGAACTATTCTTTTGTTGTTTGCCCTATGCTTTCAATTTTTTCTTTTAAGACATCAACAACACCAGGCAAGAGGGAGGCACAAAAAAACAGGAAAGAAAAACACTTTTGAAAAAATTAAGTGTCTTGCAGGTATTTCCATCTTTTGGCATACCAAGGAAATCAGGGACAAAATCCTGCTGCTTTCTTGACATGGTGATACATCTTTATTGAAAAACAAAAGGCTGAATTCACAGACACACTAATCAAGTCAAGGGTTCTCCTACAGAACTTTGCAACTACATTTTGCACAACAGGATGCCAGCGAGCATGCTGAGCAGAGTGCTCTTTAACAGGTTAGAAAGCACTATAGCCTATTAGGGTATACATTCACATTGCTCTGGATAATCTACTACATTGCTTGTATGTAACTCACACTGCTTAAAAAAAAAAGGCTCCTCTAGGGAAATGTTTTTGTCTTAATTTAAGTGTATACTTTGCCAGATCAGATAGGAGGGCCATTTGTGGTTTGATGCATTAGATTGAAAAAAAACTACTATGATTTTCCAGTAAAAAAATATTCAAGGCTTATACTGAACGTATTAAGGTGGAAAGACACCAGCAAAGTAAGAAGCAGCTGGTAAATGAGGACAAGTAGCAGTGTTAAAAAGAGAAACGGCGATGTTTTTCTTTTAAGAAGGACATCAGTAACTACCATAAATCCTGTATGAGTGGTAAACATGCATTTCACTGTTGACCCAGATGAGAAATAGATGTTTAAGTGTTGAAAACCAACATATGGTAAATTTTAGCAGTACTGTTTGAGCAAGTATGACTAGTCATCTAACTGGGAAACTCTTCCAGAGGAAACAAACAGCATTGAAAGTACAATTATTGATTACTGCATGGCAGAAGACATTACAGAGAGGCCAGAGATGGCACTCAGAACTGTCACTGGAGCCTGTGCCCTACATGGCTGGAGTACCATGCACTCCTTGCTGCATGAGGACACAAGAGGTCAGTCCCCCATGATGTGGCAGAAATGTCAACACATAAATGTACTAACCATTTCACGTTTCACATTCTGCTGCTCATCTGTATCAGAGTGGCCAGACACAATTTATCTGACTGCACATTTCAACAGATAGATAGAAAACATGACTTGACATGATATTTAGACCATGCATTTCAGGACGTTGTGGCGCAGTTACTTTAGATTTCGGAGATAGTTTGTTAGAATTTCAATAGAAAGGAAGTTTTAGTATGAGACACACATCTGACAGAGATATATCTGCTAACATTTTCACATTAACAGAGTCTTCATCTCTGTTAAAAGATATCCATTACTAAAAATGGAGTTAAATGATAAATTCCTTTGACAGCTTGACAATAAAAAAAGAAAAAATATAACCACGTAATACTTTAATGGCAACTTCATTAAAAGATCTGCTTTTGTCCAAGCAGAATTCTGTATTCACAAATCAAACACATACATGATGTTCAGACAGTATTTCTACTAAAGATAAATGACAGGAATTACACGCAGAAAGCAGAGTGGAGTTTCAATTGCACGTAAGAATGAACAAATTTACCATTTCCAAAGGGCAAATACTTTTTCTGGAAATTTTGTAAGACAGTATCCACAATTTAGTCTTCAATATCTGCTGAACCCAGGACATCAACACAAAGGCAGATATACTACTGCTGTGAGTACTCACCTCATAACTGGCAGCTGCTTCTCTATCAAGGACTTGGGTCACGGAGATATCCCCAGTGATCTCATTGATTTTAAAAATTCCTTTTGGGTCTTCATCTGCTCCCTTACCAGAGAGCCGAAACCTTACTCCCTCTCCCACTGATCTACTGACGACCTGCATGGCAGAAAACAAGAAGATACATGTCCTATTATAAAAACTTCTATAATCATTCTAAAACCATATAAGCCATTCTGATCCTTTACCTAAAATGAAGATATATTCCCTGCCAATAGTATATTAGTGTAAAATATGGTTCATGGTAATATATAACTGTAAAATATGGTTCATAGTTATATAAAATGTTACTATAAAATACAGTTTCAGTCATTCAGAAAACACTGTGCAATTCTTGTGCTAAACTCTGGAAAAGCTCCTCATGTCCTTAGCCAGTTCCTATCTTATATTTACTGTCTTCTATTTCACTATTAAAAGATTCTATTATTCCACTGATGCTGCATTCATTCTGTGTCTAGAATTTGGCATTTTATTCAATTCTTTTTTTTTAATTAAATTAATAAAACAGCTACAAAATGACAAAAAAAAAAAGAAGAAAGAAAAAAGAAAAAAAGAGCATATTCTACTGGCATAAAGGCTTGCAATACCAGAGAGCCATCACACATTATTTTCCAATTAGTCTGTCCTTTTTATTAACCATTGTAAAGTCATTACAAAATAGACTATTTTTATGTTGGGTTTTCCCCCTCCTGTACCCTTCTACTCTCTTCCTTTCCCAGGATTTTAAACCAAGGAAAAAAACCTCCTCATGAAAATATCTGGGTATCCTGCCCAGAACTCTGCTTAGTAATGCAGTTGGAATTCCTCCACTTTCCAAATTTATATGCATGTTTATATATACACACACATGTGTATGGAAACTCCTTGTTACTATCACTATCTTATTTCCCCATAAGAAAAAAATCCCTAAAAATCCAATTTCAAGGCTGTCTCACATTAGAGACAGTACATATGTAAACTTGCAGAGCTACACAACGTTTGTTATAAGCTACATGCTTTGCAGATTTCTATTTGTACACCAGAATCTAGAAGGATTATAAATTAATCTTGCCTTTTAAGGCTAACAATCTTGCCAAGCCATTCCTTCCATCTGCTGTTTCATGTTCTTTTGTTTCTCACAATTTTATATCGTTAATATTTCCACAGAAACATTAAGTCAAATATTTATATGCTGGTCTGAACTACAGCTCAGGAAGAGGAACAGAAAAACTGCCCTTAGAAACTTGGACCTGCTCCCATTTTGAGATAATAAATGTGCAGGGTGTTTAATAATGTCCCTAAGGAAATACATGTTGCTGCCCTATTGTGCTGGGTTCAGCAATGCTGGTTTGCAGATTACTGGGCAGTGAGGTTTTGACTAAACTCCATAATCATTATTCCTTTATTTTAATTAAGAAAAAATTGCCACAAGTTATGAAATAGGAAACCAGCATTTTCAGAGATAATGTTTAAATTCTCAAACCCTTTAGGGAAGGGAGAAATTTTAAAGTAAAAACCTCTTTTACTTTTTTTTTCTTCCTCCTTCCAAGTCAGATGGAATGGATGAAGTTTTCTCCTCATGTATTTCTGAATATATCATGTCAAAACACCAAGGCAGACAACACTTCAGGTGATGAAAGGGCAAGGTAACTCTGTAACTTCAGTTTTGTGATGAAACTGAAACTTATTAGTTCCTAATGAAAAGTTACATTCTGCTCAGTTCATTTTTTTTTTCACCAATATATGGTATTTTTCACACCAAACCTAAAAATACATGCTTTTTCTTAACATATGGCTAGGCTTATTATTTTGTAATGTTATGACCATTGCCCATTTTTGCAGCAAGAAGATGAATTGATCATCTTCTGCCCTGATTTCTGAGACTTTTGACAAGTGCGCTTTATCCAGTGTAAGAACACAGGTTTGAAAGGCCTGAAGTCAGCCACAGGCCAGCAAAAAAACCTAATTCAGAGATGTCTATGCAACAGTCATTTCCACCAGAGCCACCAAACATTATCTGCTTGTGGAAAATTTAGGATGCTGTCTAGGTGCAATGCCCCTGTTGTAACAAGCCACAGAAAGAAAGCAAAACAAATAATGGGCTTTGCAAGGGCATTTATCTGAAAAATTCCAGATAATCACATACAGATCTTTCTCTACACTAGACAGAAAGACAGGAGTGCAATAAAACCAACAGTAAGAAGGGTACCTGCAAAGCAGACTGGAGGGGAAATTTCTTGTCAACTACAAATCTGACAAAGATCTTAACCCTGAGTTTGATGGCAAGCCATCCCAAGAGATTTGTGCTCCATGGAACTACAACACATCCCATGTCTCATATGTCATCCAGACTTTAGCTGTAAACCATTATTCAGCGTATACGGTATAGGACCAACGGAGATGCCAGACAGCAGAGCCTTTTTCTAATTGACTGCTGTGTCCTTACAGCTTGTTTGAAACTGCAGGAAACTGTCACATCCATGGTGCAAGCATTTGCAGATCCTGCTTTCCAAAGTATTTACCCCTCTTTGCATGTAGTTATTGCACAGTGAGTTATGCTTGATATAGTAATCAGATGCTCAGGTTAGAGATGCTCCAAGTACAACTGCATTGTCTGTTCAAGAACAGCGGTGATTGAGCAGAAAGTAATTTTCAGAAAAGATTCTTTAAAGTGATTAATTAGCCACAAGAGGGAGCTACAAACTCCCAGGAATGTGAGGAAGAACATTAACATCTCCCAGTTAGGATGCTTATATAGTGGCTGCATAGTTCAAAGAAAGTGCATCTCCCAGTTCACACTAAGATCAGTACAATGAAAAGTTTAATAAAAATCAGGCTTAATTTGCCATATGGTTTTGTGCTTTAACAAGAGCAAGCAAGAAAGGAGGATTGTCTGATACCTCCTCTGGCAAGACTGCTATTCTGAGCACTGCTACAAACACAGCACTGTTCATATGAAAATTTCCTAGCTTGCAATGTATTTACACAATGATAGTTCCCCAATTTACTGGCTGAGAAAAAACAAAGCCAGATTATTTTTGTATGTCATTCTTTCACATTTCTAAAATATGTTAAAGACTTTCTCACAGTTATTGCTACTTGAAGCCTAGGCAGAAACACTTATTTCCAGAAATTATTCTCAGCTTTAGGAATTTCAATGCGGGTTATAACATTGAAAATATCTGCACTGTATGACAGTGGCTAGGTATTGCATATAAAGACTCTTCATTCTTAGAACATGGTCTAGTAGCACAGACCCAAGCAGCCATCTACTGAGAATAGGGATAAATCAGGCATACTTGATCTGGCCTCCTACTTCATACTTATTTATTTTTTCCCTTGTTATGATCTCACAATTCAGAAGGGCTCCTGGTTTTGCATAGACAGATGTCACAAGCAGGGTAGAAGCTAGCTGGGCAACCCACAACAATGTAGACTCTTGAAGGCTGTTTCCTCATCCAGGATCCAAAGGACAATATGAGATGAAGACATAGACGTTACTCACTTTCCCATATCTTATAACACTTTCCATGTCAGGGGCACATTGGAGAATAAATGTATTGAAAACTGAAGTGATCAATGCTAGCCTTGTCAGAGCGACATGTATAGAACCCAAGACAAACCAGGGTTTTTTTGTTGTTTCTTGGTGGGTTTTTTCCTCAAAAAAGGCAGAAACTCTATGATTCTGTTGAACTAAAAGACACTTTCAAGAAAACAGTGGTACTTAGCTGACAGAATCTGCTTTTTTTGCTGAATCATAGCTAAAACATATTTACCTAGTGCTGTTTTTCAGCTGACATTATGTATCCCTTCCAGCTAAACTCATTTCAGCAATGTGATCCCATTGCACGTTTATCGCAAAAGTAAATCAGAGTGTTCTCAAGAGGAGATATGCAAGAAGTCACAATGTCCCCAGAGAGACTTCACATTTCTGCATCCCCAGCAAAACCAGCCTCAAACATGCCATCCCAGCTTACCAGTTCTATTATTTAAGAAGTGCTCGCCTTAACAATTTCCATAACTTCTTAGTCCTCGACACCATTTGAATTAGAGATACATTATAATAATTTCATTTTTTAATTAGAAAACAAATCCCATCCTCAGACAGGAATATTTGGTTCATACGCCACTACTCCTCATTTCAGAGCATTACACTCTCTCTCTTGTGTTTTTTTGGGGCCTGGTTTTAGTGATCACCCCTCCGCACGCCTCCTAAGAAGCAAACTTATCCATGGAATAGTAAGAGGTGAACTATTTTTCTCCTTTAATCACTCTACTACACAGGAGCAAAGCTCTCATACAAGCATTTAAACAGACGCTTCCTGTCCTGCCATGCTGAAAATCAGTCTTTGCAGTCAGAGGCTCCTTCTGCTCTGTACTGACTGAAATTATCTTTCAACCAAAACAGATGCAAAATATTCCCATCATCATTCAAAAACACTAACCAACAGAAACTATTTCAGTTTCTGAAACTATAAGCTAAACATAAAAAAACTGTGATTAGAACATATATAATTTGCTGAGTTTAATAATTTATTAAATCTATTGGTTCTCAATACCTCTAGCTGCACTTTTTACAAGTGCACCTTTCTATCCAATATAAGAACAGTTGGTTTGAAAGGCCTGAAGTCAGCCTCAGGCCAGCACAAATATTGCATTAGAGAAAAATCTGACTCTGACAGACAATGTTAAATGAAGAACAACTCAAAAGATGCTATTAAAAAATACTGGATAAAATAGTTAAGCACGGGAACCAAATTCTGCTCTTTGTCAGAGGGAGACATGTTGGCCAAATTTGACCTTTGCTTTCTCTCTGACTAGGACTTTCTTCAGAAATCATTCAGTATATGGGTGACAGCCAAGAACATCCAGGTGATTTTTTCACATAGCTAACAGTAACAGAAATTATAAAGCTCTTGTGACTATGTCCTTTGGTCATCTTAATTAGGGATAAAACCAAACACATTACATATAACAATACATATTTTAGGTGACACTGTACCTCTGCACATGGCAGGGGGTTGGAACTAGATGATCTCTAATGTTCCTTCTAACTCACATCATTCCATGATTCTATGGCTGTTCACAAACATAATAAGACTTGCTATTAGCTCCATTTTCTTACCAATCAACACACATCTGGACAAATGCTCATTCAGTATGTTTTCCAAAACACAAGCTGAGTTAATGGAGACAAGTATGAATAATATTTGCAAAATTTGGTTAAACAACAGAACTTCAGCAGTTACTTATGCAATACAATCATGTAGGCAATATCACAGTCCTAAATTTAAAAACATTTTCAGATCAGGTTTCAATTTTCAGTGTATGTATGAGGCCAGATTGTCCAAGTTGTCTAAACCTCCCAGACCATGTGCTGTCAGTGCAAAGCTTAAACTAGGCCGTCAATCAGTCACTCAGATGCTAGTATTTTCACTTGCACTGGAACAGAAAGCACAAACCCAGAGTGAAAAGGAACATGTGACCAGCAACAGGAATATACAACCCTGACCCAACCTCCTGCGAGGGAAAGCAACACAAATTCAAGGTGAAGAGTTTGGTTTCTGAGGAAACCAAAGCTGGGAAAAACAATGTTTAGTAGAGCAGATGTTGCTTCTGTGTCATTAACCACAAATATGTGGCTTGATTCTGTTAATATACAGCATCGAATATGCTTGTGTGCTATATACACATATATATATTTCCCAGACAAAGAAAAATGTGTACAGACAAAATACTTGATTTAACTCAGCAGAGAAAGCCGTAATTCAGTCATTTTAAATCTATCACCTTCTATGCTAGATCCCGAAAACAGAGTTCTAATTGGGCAAAACACATGATTGTAAAGTATCTGAAATTTCCACTTTTACATACAATCATAGAATAGTTAGGGTTGGAAAGGACCTTAAGATCATCCAGTTCCAACCCCCCTGCCATGGGCAGGGACACCTCACACTAAACCATGTCACCCAAGGTTCTGTCCAACTTGGCCTTGAACACTGCCAGGGATGGAGCATTCACAACCTCCCTGGGCAACCCATTCCAGTGCCTCACCACCCCCACAGTAAAGAACTTCTTCCTTATATCCAATCTAAACTTCCCCCGTTTAAGTTTTAACCCATTACCCCTTGTCCTATCATTACAGTCCCTGATGAAGAGTCCCTCTCCAGCATACATATTAAAAGATCAGTGGCCCCTGGGCAAAATTATGATTACAAGATTAGCCATTATTTTTTATTTCAGAATTTTTATTGCAGAAAAAAAGTTCCTCAAACTGAAACACATTCATTATAACCATAGTGCATCTGTAAACTGAAGTCTTCTTAATAGCTGTAGAAAATCTTTCAACTATTGAGTACTGGGTGTACTAATACCTTGAATGTGGAATCATTTATACCAATTCTTAGTGATGTAACATGGAAATAAAAAACCAACCAACCATCCAAACAGAAACAAAACCAGAACCAAAACCAAAAAACAACCCACCAAAGCCCATAGGAGCTGAAATATTAAAAAAAGAAATGAAGAAAAAGTGCACAGGTTGGTTTTTACCATCTTAATTATGAGCTTTGTCACAGAAAACGCTTTAGGAAGTGTCAAATTTAGGAACAACATTGTGAATATTAAGAAGACACATTTTTAGTTTATTTTTGATGCATGTTCGCAAGACTTATTGGGGGCTGCAAATAGTACAAATGTTCCCTGCCTGAAGCAACCCAGACAAAACTGCATAAATACACTTATCAGGTCCCATATTCAGAACTTGCATGTACATGGAGGAAATAGAACTCATATTGCTTGAGACGCAGTTGGTATATTTGAGTTTTTTGTTGGATGGGGCTCTACTTCCTATAGAAGTTACTGTACCAACTAATACATTGTCATAGTAACTATAATAAAAACAACACTAAATCTGAAATTTGACAAGATTAATAAAGTCTGTAGACATATACCAACAAAATGTCTTAATGTATGACAATAACACATTTGAAAAACTGGTCAAGCTGTTTCACCACCAGTGCCCATTTTTTGAGGTAAGTTTTGAGTAATCAACACAGATAAGCTATTTGATATTCGACCAAAAAATATGATCTCAGCATAAAGGCTTCTTATAATAATTGTCCATAAACATCTACAAAATTCAGATCAATTTCGTAGCAGGATGTACAGGTGTCCAGCTATAATAAAATGAATTTGTGAATGTGAAAGCCCTGTGCACAGGCAGATCTCTTCAGTCTGAGGTTCATTATTGTAGCTGGACACAGTTGCAACAATCCCTCCTCAAGAATCAGTTGCATCTCTAGGCCCTGTAAGCTTCATCTACAATTGCACCAGATCTGAAGATTTAACCAACATAAATAACTAAGAGTCATCATTTGCTCATAGATCAGAGTAATTCAGTGAATACATCAAGATGTGCATTATCTTTTGTAGCAGGTAATCCTTCCGTTTCTTTATACTCCTAACTTACAAAGAGGAAGAAGATTCATTGAAAAAATTTTCACTTCCCTTTTTCTTATGTAGCGGTTGATTTCACTTACATACCTGCAAACTCCAGACTCAGCACATAACAGTATCTTCCTACTGACAGCACAGAATTTATAAACAGTTTTTCATAATCTGAAAGTGCCCCACAAGTATTACCCATCACAGAAGGGCTGGATATTTCACTGGCTGATTTGGCTTTTCAGTAGCTATGTATCACCATAATTTAATTGCTGTTTAAATTATTAATTGGCAACAAACCCTGTTAGCTGAATGAATTTGATGACCACTGTATTTTGAGTGATAGCCAGACAGAGTACAGAGTATCTCAGAAGCTACGGTTAGCCGTTAGGGAAAATCTGACTGTGATTGCCAATATTAAATGAACAACTCAAATACGCCCTTAAAAAACATAATAAAAAAAAAAAAAGATTTAAAGAGGTGTTTTATTGCAAATTTATCACTGATCTAAACCAGGAAGAGATGCAGATAAATTACATTTAATGGTTTCTAATTGCAGAATTTATCAACATGGGACAGTATACATAATATGTAATCACCACACGTGTACCTAAATATACAAGTGGTGGGAGAAAAAGAGAACAGAGCCAATTTATAGTACCTTTTTCCAGGTATTTCACAGTACTATCTATTCCAAATAAGGTCAAAGTCTTGATTTATTACTCAAGGCCTCTTTTGAGGCATCTCAGGCAGGAAAAAGCACTCTGATCTAACACCAGGCTGGAAGCAGCATCTCAGCTGCACCGTGCGCACTCTAAAGCAATCTGCTGCTAAGGTGCAGAGGAGTTTGCCCTGGGTTGTCTGGAGAATATAAAAAACCCAAGTTGTTTCCTTTCCCTGCAGCTACAATTACTGCCCATGGGACTTAGCTACAAATGTTATCTTTAGATTCATACATGCAGCAAAGAAAGAAATCAAGATCAGGATTAAGAGGGAACTTCCAGATGGGTAGAGTAATTGGAATTGCAGAATAAAACATGGAAGCTGCAGAGCCAAACTGAAGAACTGAATAGGAGTAGTAAAGTGAGAAAAACTGAGCTGGTGAAAATGATTCATCTAAAACCACTCTTGAAAATTAAGATTCAGTTTCATTTGAAGAAGTTAACAACTTGTCAAGTCTTGACTTTTGAAAATATTTGTCATATTGAACCTAGAGCAATAAGTACATTATTAATTTTTAATTGAAGATATTAAAAAAGAAACATGATGAAGGGTTGGTTTTTTTAGTGGGGTTTGGGGTTTTTTTTGGTTGGTTGGTTTTGGGGTGTTTTTTTTTTTAATTCAGTTCCATTACATGAAGTCAGTAATAATACTTCTGGATACTCTAAGAACCTGCTTAGCACCCAATTCCCATTTGTAGCAAACAACCCACAGATCTAATTATAGATTTTCCTCAGTCACTAGTTCCCTAGGAAACAAATCCACGGCTCATGTCTTGTGCATGGGAGGTCAAAGTAGGAAGACAAATATTTTTTGTGTATAAAAACTTATCTAGAGGTCACAGGTCTGCATCTCAGCAGATGTTGGCGCTTCTATCAAGGACAGATGGTGGATATACTTGATGGCTACCTGAGATATTTAAAATTTTTAGACATTTTAATCTGATGAACCACGTCATACTTCTACTAGCAATAATGCTCTATGGTGCTTTATGCTGTAAATAAAGGATTTTAATTTTTGTTCTTTAAAATAATTTCTATTTTTAACAATGGGTCCACCTCACTTTTCACCTTAATTGGTTAACCATCAGAGGTCAATTCAAAACAGCTGTAAATAGCTAGAAATGACAAGCAGCTATTCAACTTGAATTCATGAATGGTAAATATAATTTGTGGTTTCTGATACTGGCCCTTAAAGTTAACAATGTCATCACAAACTAGATCAGTAATTTTACCTACATGCACGTAACTGCAAAAGCCTTAGGGAAAAAAGGTATAATTATTGTTACTCTGCTTCTGATTTTACTCTAATTCATTGCTGAAAAAATAGACAAAATATAATTTATTGGAAACTCAGATACATGCAAATACATAATTTGAACAGGGGTGAACTAGAATGAATTCAAGGGTGGCAGAGGGAAGCCTTGTCAAGAGTTGTCATCCTCATTTATAACACAAAATCACTATTCAGCTCTATTCTGACCCATCTACAATGACAGCTTAAAAGGTATGCAATTAGGCAGCAATCCTGCTTCACTTACTATAATATTCAGCCTGACTTAACATCAAATAAAGGATTTAAGCTAAGTCAGAGAGTCTGTGGGAGGCAGAGAAGCCTACATTGTCAGCACATCTCAAGTAACATGCAGCAGCTCATAACAGCTGACCTCCAAGGCCTATCCCAAGTCCTATTCCATTTGTCTCCATGGAAAGGCAACCATCCAGATCGAAGTCCACAATTAATAACACAAACCTGGGCTGCTTTGCTCCTTAGATAGGTACATAGGTGGATGCAAAAATACCTGATTTTCGGAAATGCTTTTGGCTCCTTACTTTATTCTGTTAAATTCACATTCTTTTTCAATGTGTCTTTAAAAATGCTTCCATCTTTCCTTTTCTATCTTCATCAGACGCTACTGACTGTGCTACGTTGCCTTTGTTTTTGTAGCTCTAATGGACTGAATTCTCATTAGCTAGAGGTGAAAAATCCACATTCTTGGTGAAGTTGCTACAACTAGAGAGCATTTCAGATCTCTTAATAACTCCTAGTCTCAAATTGGTATTCCTTTGTTGAATGAGGTGTTACCCAGTTTATTGCACAGGGTGTCACAGAGACGATTACCAACCCAGAGGACACTTACTAATTGAAAGTGGGTTTGTTGGCAATTCCATAAGTGACTTTCCCTCCCTTAATAAAGCTTCAGATTCTGAATTTATGCAGACTTATGGTTCTGAAATAATATGGTTTAGTCAGTAATAGTGTCAACAACAAAATATGGTGAAACGTCTTCAGTCTTCTACTATGATCTTTTCAATAAATAGTCTGCTCTTCTTTTCCTACATTTTCCCTGAAGACAAAGGCTCAAAATCCACAGTATATTTCACAAATATTATCACTTTGAGTTAAAAAGCTACCACGAACTTGGATTTACTTTCTCACTTTAAAGAGGTCAGTTTTTTACCTACTGGATGCTTGACTTTGGCTAAAATTAGAAATGCCATCAAAGTAAAGGTTCCAATGTGCAAACATCTTGATAGAGTTGCAATTAGTGAAAAAGTTACATCACTCTTCTAAGAAGCTTTTGGATTACTATATAATTGCAATAGTCTTATAGTATATCACTTCACGGAATCATGCTGGGGAATTATGGAACCAATCAAGGTAAAATTAGCTGAAACGAACACACAACTTCCAAACTAGTCATTTTCAAAATGCAGGATTTAGAACCTGGATTTGAATTTCGAAAAGCTGGAGTAGTGGAACAAAAAAGCTTACAATACATAGAGTACTCTCTTGCCCAGCATGTCAGTTATTGTCTTCCAGGTACATTATTACTGTCTTCAAGAAGTCAGAATTAAAAGCTATCTAAATTTAATATCTGTTCATTGTGCTAAAAAGCTGTGTTCTTAAATTTTCAATTAATAGCATCTCTGAAACAGCCTTCCAAGACCTGTATTTGAAAAACTTGGACTAAGAGGAAATCTCAGATTTAATACAAGAAGAAGTATAAGGCTCTGTAATAGCTTTTTTTTTATTATTTATTTTTTCTTTTTGGGGAGATTTAAAGAGAGAAAAAGAAACATCCATACATTGTAAAAAGCTGCCTAACAGGAAGCCAGCAAAGGCAGCAGTCACCTGCAAGCCAGCTATCCAGAAAAACCCACTGCATCTAAGTAACCTGTCCTACCATCACAGATCTGCACAAACGACTTTCACAAGTCTTTTAAGATTGAAACATAAATACAACTCTGAAATAACAGTGAAAAATAACCATTATTTATAAACCTGTACTGTTGTACAGCTGAGTCCAATATCCCATTCAAAATCTCGTGCACCACTGAGTTTTATTAAACATCTCTTCAGTAATTTTGGCAATGGTTAGAAAATAATGTTTTAACAATCAAACATAACAGGAGCTATTTTTGCTGTATTTACATATGAGAAAACACTAAGTCCTAAAACTTAAGGCCTGTGAAAGTAATATCTAAATTCAAGAAACAAATACCCATGAACACTTAAGGTCATTTTCCCACGTGTCTCCTTTCCTATATCCATTTTGTATTACTGCAGTACAGTTTAAAGTTAGTTTCAGCCAACAGTTTAAATTTGACATTACAGGACAGACTGTGACCACCCTCAACTCCAAGCCTACTAGTCAATAAAAAAATCTCCTGTCACTTCTGTTTATTCAGGTCCTAATTGCTTAGTACCGTTTGGAGATCTAACACAGACAATGTAGCAGTAAAAGTGATAATGTTACATACTGAAAAGAAAGTTATAACTACACCTCAATATATCTAACTGCTTCTAATTTGAGACAAAAGCAGTATGTTATGACTGCATGGCATTAATGATTTTTTAAGAAATCTAAAATCAGGTAGTTTTTAAAATATTTTATTAAGCTTTATATTAGTACAAAACCTATTCATGCTAACATTCAAAATAGCTATAAGCAATTAAAAACCACAAATGAAGGCTCTACCAGACTTATTTTTGCTTGGTTTGCACAAAACAAGTAATCAGTTCATAAAGTAGAACCATTACTTAAGTAGGTAGTAAAATTGAAGGATGAATCTCTGAGCCGAACATTTTCATTGGAGGTTTTGCCATTTATTCCATTGCAGTTTTATTTCTACCTAACAGTTTTCAACACGAGTATGCTGTTTCTCAAGATAAAACACACTAAACATATAGTAATTTGACACATTTGTAGAGCCCAGAAAATTGAAGGTCTGTTCCTTCCAAGGTAGCTGACATTTCAGAATGTCCTTTAAAAACCTACTGCCAATTTTTCATAAACCCGCAAACGAATCAAGTGCAAACATAAACTGCTGGTTGCTGTCTGTCCTGAGTTCAGCAGTAGCAGTCATTTTTTCTCCTTCTTAGTAGCTGGCGCAGCACTGTGTTTTTGACTTTCAGCCTGGGAACAGCGCTGATAACACCGATGTTTTCAGTTGGTGTTTAGTAATGTTTAGTCTGACCAAGGACTTTCTGAGCCTCATGCTCTGCCAGGGGAAGCCAGGAGGAAGCAGAGACAGGACACCTGACCCAAACTAGCCAAAGAGGTATTCCATACCACAGCACGCCATGCCCAGGATGTAGAACTGGGGGCAGTTACCCGGAAGGCTAGATCACTGCTAGGGTTGGGCTAGGTACCGGTTGGCAGGTGGTGAGCAGTTGTATTCCCTTCCCTTGTTATTTCCCTTATCATTATTATTATTGGTGGTAGCAGCAGTGGTTTTGTGTTATACCTTAGTTACTGGACTGTTCTTATCTCAACCCGTGTGAGTTACAGTCTTTTGATTCTCCTCCCCATCCCTGAGGGAGCAGGGGGAGGAAGGGGGGCAGTAAGCGAGGGCTGCGTGGCTGAGTTGCCAACGGGGCTTAAACCACGATACTATCATGAAATCCACATGGTTCTTGTTTATGTCCATGTACACACTAAAAAAATTGTCACCTGTTTGTAGCTTTTATAAGGGCTTTCTCCAACAAAACCATAGAAAATAAGATATTATTCATATTTATTTGCATCAAGAATCCTCAGTGCACATAATTCTGAACTTGCAAAACTATTTAATTCAATTTTGCAACAATATCAATTACACAAACTTAATTTATGCAGAAAATAATCACTCTTAGTGTTCATTCATTCAAATTTTATAATTTTCTTCCTCAAAAAACTAGAAGTCGAGCCATAAAATTTAACTGTGCATAGCATCTACATTGTCTGACTCAGCAAGCCAAAATCTGTCTCCATTCCAAGTGTGTCTTTGTTTTAGTCTTTCCTCCTGTTGTCACAGATATTTATATAAATACTTATGCATAAACATATGCATGTGCGTACAAAACCTGGCATCTATATATTAAGATACAGTTTAATGCATGTGTTTGCAAATATTAGCATGCTTTCCAGTTTCACTTCAGTCTACACTGGTCAGGAAGAAAAACAACAGATGCCTAATGGCTTGCAGGTAACAAGTCAAATACACACTCATCACCTGCAGTTACATGAGGCCCTTCTTCAGTTGAGTGCAATAAACCAAACTGCCTATCAAAACTTACAGTACTGCTGGAACAAATGGTCTAAGAAGGAAGTAAAGCACAAAGCAGTAATTCTGTGTACCTCAGGTTACCAGAGCTTTTGCACTGTGGAAAAAGCCCAGATCTAGAACAGAAAATACAGGTGCTATTAGCTATCCTTTTAACATAGAGAAATCTGTTACAATTACAGTACTTATCAAGTGTTTATCTTAAATATCCCAATTGCCTCTGATTTTCTCTGCTGACAAATAAACACTAACCTGATTTAATCTAATGATTCATTTAGAAAAGGAACTCTACACATTTCAAAAAATCTACTGCGAATATTATCTAAAATATAGATGATTTCAAGGATATTGAAAAGAACTGCACATCTGCTTGCTTTTAGGTCTAAGATACAGCTGTAAGATTAAAAATGTTTGTTTATATCTCTCTGAGAATAAATGACAAATAATTCACAGAAATAAATACAGAATGTTAACTTTCTTGAGTGATTAATTCCATTGTATTTGAAGTTTTATGGAATCTCTTTTGCAAGCCTTATCCAAGAATTCAGCCAAATCAGCATCTTGTTGACCATCACAATAAAAAATAAGTCTTTAAGCCAGGTGACACAAATTCTTAAATATATTTTTCTAATTGTCAAAGTTCATTGATAAAGATCTTTCTATCAACTTCCACTATGCAACAAAACTACTATATAATAACATAAAGCTATAATTGTCATAGCCAGCATTGCCTACTTTTGCAAAATACTTTGACAGCAAGAAAATTAAATCCACAAACTCACAATTAAGTAAAAGCTTGAATAGCAGCTTCTTGTCCTTAAAGGTTACACATGGTACCCTTGGGAGGTTTTAACCAATAATCATTAGAGACGGGCTTAAATTGCAAATGTTTTGTCTAGATATGGAACATTCCCAAAGTTTAAGTTGACCTTCTTAGGAAGTTTTAGATAGAACCCAGTAATATGCTCTCTACACTTTATTCTTTTTAGAAAATAACTTTCTAAGCTACCTAACAAGCCTTACTGTTATTGTGTAACATCACCAATAAAAATACTAAAACAAAAAAAATTAAGCTTCAAAGATATTTTTCTTGGTCAGTTATCTCTATCTCATGTACACCTAAGCTTTTCAATTTTCTTTGAAGCCTAATCTGTCTATACACAGGTTATGTGTTTTCATAACAAATATACCTTCAAAAAAAAATCCCATTATTTCATAATATCCAACCTTGCAGGGAAAAATGTATTCCATAACATAATTCATTAATGTAACAATTATATTTTCAGGTTCCCCTGACCTACTATTAACAGTTAAAACTTTAGCATTCAACAACCCATTTAATAAATACAAACAAAATTTTCTGTTTCTGAAGTTGGATGAAATTTACATTTTATGGAGATGAAATGGACTGTAAATACACAGAAGGTCCTCTAATAAAAGGTCTGATTTTGCCAAATGGTTTCCTGAAACCAAGGAAAAAAATTGTAGGCAAGAGAAATAGATTCAATACTTCATTCTTCGTTTAAAGGCAATGGTATATTTTATAAACTTGCTTGTTGGTATCAGTCTGTGAATTCATTAATTATGAATACATAAATCTTATTTACAGTTTTTATATAATTAAGATATCCCTTACTTTTCCAAAAGAAACAAACAAAACATTTCCAGGTTTTCTTAATCCACTTGTGACAACGTAGAAGGCGTTTTTCCTTACATATAGCAGGCTTATCTTTTCCAACTCTGAAAAATTAAATTTCCAGTCACATACAATTGCTTACCATAACATTGTTTAATGTCAAAAATACAATTTAAAACTAATGGTAAGATTTTGTGACAGTTTAAGCTGTTGAATTATTAAACTTTTACATAAGTTTGCTGGATAATGGCTATGCATTCCACATCTTTCAGAATGTAAATGTAGCTATTAGTGTGTGGAAAAAAAAGAAAAAAAAAAGATCAGTTTAACACTTCAGTTGAGATTGAAGGAAAAAAGAGAAAATAAAGACATTCAAGAAGCAGTCTTTACACTGAATAAACCAGAGCCAAAAAAAAAAAAAAAGGAAAAAAAAAGTGGGATATTTGTATAAAGTATTCTAAATGTTAGAAAGGAATTCACTCTCTTGTAGCAATAAGGTGTTGTTTCTAGATGAGCTTAGGTGTCAAGGCGGTTCTGTTGCATCCACCATCACAAATTAAAGCAATTTTAAACCTGCTTAAAAGAAGCTGGTCAAACCTGTTTAGTAGGGATGCATCTGATCTAGCCTGGCTCTGCTGAGACATACATCAGGGTCCAACAGAATGAACTATGCTGAGCTGTGCTCTGACAGCATCTGGCACCACAGGACCTCAGAGACTGATTCACACCAGCAGTTATATGGATGTTGATCTGCACACACATGGCTTTCTGATTCCCATCAGTCAGAAACATGAAGCTAATGTTAAAATTTGAGGTTTTAGTGGTTCACTTAATTCATTACTATCAGGGGTTTAACCTACTATGCTCAATAAACATGTAATCTAGCCTATAATGATGGAATTAAACCAGAAATCAAATAGAAACATAGGTCTCTTATGCCATTTTAAAATGGCAAAATATAAATATCAAACCAGTACCTGTTCCACCTCTACTGTGCAATTACTGTAAGTAGCAACAACTATTCTGGGCCTTGGTTTTATGTTTTCATAACAGATGAGGCTGAATGAAGCCCTGGACTTACAGCCAGGACATAACAAGGCACTGGTTTACAGCTAACACAGAGGAGAGAGAACACGCTCCTAAAAAGGAACACTTCATTTAATTTCCCTGTTCTTTCCACTTTGTACTAACCAATTTTTACTGATACTAAGTGACATTATTACATCATAATCTAAATTCTATGGCCATATTTGACTTTAATTACATAGGTGTACAAAATAGACAATTTTCATAGACATTTCTTCAATTTAGGACTCTTAAGCAAGCCAATCCATACTTCGTTACCTTACGTAAATTCAGATTATTGCTTATAACATGACTTAGACCTGAAAGTTAACCACTACTACACATATAATTAGCTGGTGTCTGCCTCTAACTGCAATGACTACAACATCTAATGACAACAAACATAAAGCAAGTTACTTGTAAAACTGAACCTGTTTTAATCTAACCACATATATTGATACAGAAACATTCGTATTGCACTTTCAGGAAAAAAGGACTGGACTCATCTAGAATTTTAGTAAGTCTCATGAAAGCAGAATCAAAATGTTTGAAGATCCTCTGAATAATATGCTGACACATACAATGACGAAGGCACAAGAGCTCACACATCTTCGTAAAAAAAAATCAGTGATATACATAAAAAACATGGATTTTTCTCTTCCAATTTAAGCGAAATGTAAGCTTGAAACTGTAAGGATAAATCATGAGGTAAAACAAACCTTTAGGTTAATGAAACAAGTTGGTTTCCCCAGAGCCAGCCTTGGTTATTTAATTTTTCTGAAAATAAAGGCTGGAGGCATATGAACACTATTCTCAAAAATTAAAAACATTATACTGATATTAGTAACTATTTATGTGTTTGAAATCAGTCAACAATGCATTGTGGCGTTACAAAAAAAAAAACACAAACAATGCCTACTATTCCTATTAATGAAAATCAACTTAAGATGTATGTTTCTATGGCTACACTTGTACCTAGACTACAGGAAGGTCTTAAAACAGTCCCAGTATTATCAACTAATATGAACAGCAGAGACTGTTCTGAAATTGATATTTAGAAAGAACAGTCTTTTCAATTACATATTGCTCCTTTCAATTTCAGCCAAAGAAATCAATAGGCAAGAAAACAGATCTCTTGGCAATTAGATCTACTTCTCTACATCACTTTGGCATATCTTACAAGTTTCACTTGACAGCACAGTTTATCAGTTTTAAACTACACTTACAGAGCTTTACAACAATTTAAACACGATACTGTGTTCAAAAATTTAAACCTACAAAACTCTTTAATTTATCCAGTGAAAGGGATATATTCCCATTACAACCACCGGTCTAAGGAGTGATATGTCATTTGATTGCACTGTTGTCTGTTAACAGCTTTGATATTTCACTCCAAAACAAAGGAACCATAAACAACTTATAGCACAACATGACTGTCTACTACACACTAACAAAAATAATGCTATTTAATGGATGGCAGACATATTCTGTACCCTTACGTTCTGTTACATATCACAGCACTACATTTCACTGAAATATAGATATTACAGTTTTCTCACTCATAACACACAGCAACTCCTTGTCTATCACTTCCTTGAGTAACAGGAAATTTATACATCTAGAAAATAAGTATCAGAAAATTTAGTTGCCAAATTTATCCCTGCTCCAGTGAGCTGTAGAGGAAGTAGCAGAATGGAAAACTTAAATCACGCAATTAAAAACCCCAGCTTTACATGACCCTTGCCTCCATGGACGGTTTCTGCTGATTAACACGTTAGGGCAATTTTACTTGAAAACTGCATCAGCTCAGCATCCCATGTGTAAATAGATGTAAGGAACTAAACTAAATAACAGTACCCTTAAAAAAATGAAGAAAAAAAAACCCAACAACAAACAAACAAACAAAAACCCAGTACTTTTCTCCAGAAGAAGTACACTAAAGACAAGAGACGTCTTGCATACTCAGAAGCATCCAGAACTTCTCCAGAGACTTCTGGGGGCCTGCTCAGGGAGCTGCATTTGGTGCAAGGCAGAGTGGCTCCTATTGACTGCTTTATTTTTCTACCTATTTCCATAATCAGACATTATAATCAGAGACTCATAGAACAGTTATGGTTGGAAAGGACCTTAAAATCATCCAGTTCCAATCCCCCTGACATCAGCAGGGACACCTCACACTAAACCATGTCACCCAAGGCTCTGTCCAACCTGGCCTTGGACACTGCCAGGGGTGGAGCATTCACAGCTTCCCTGGGCAACCCATTCCAGTGCCTCACCACCCTCACAGTAAAGAAATTCTTCCTTATGTCTAATCAGATCTTTCCCTGTTTAAGTTTGAACCCGTTACTCCTTGTCCTATCACGACAGTCCCTAAAGAAGAGTCCCTCCCCAGCATCCCTATAGGCCCCCTTCAGATACTGGAAGGCTGCTATGAGGTCTCCATGCAGCCTTCTCTTCTCCAGGCTGAACAGCCCCAGCTTTCTCAGCCTGTCTTCATACAGGAGGTGCTCCAGTCCCTGATCATCCTCATGGCCCTCCTCCTTGTACATTACAGCAGAGCTGGAGGTGCCTAAATGCTCAAAAATGTCAAAAAACCTCCACTTTCTTTAACTCCCTTCTAACAGTGGATTACAAACCATCATGCTGAAGGAAATGAGGCATCTAAATTCCCTTGAAGATGTGAGCTTTGGTAACTTGAATCTCACTGCTTTCAGAAAAAGCTTTTTATTTCTAGCATTGCCTACACCCTTTTGAAATGCGGAATGACTCTGTAAATAATAAAGCAATATTTGAATACAAACAATGACTCAGACATTCCTCACCCTTTCTCTGCTTTCCAGATACATTTGCACAATATTAATTGCATTAGAAGAGCAAAAGCTTTGATTTGGGATTGTTTGTGGGAATACAGATCTGCAAAGGAAGTATTTGTGCAGCCACCCTAAAATCTTTCTGCAGTTTGTTATCTTTGCAAAAATCAGTAAAAATAACATGCAATTAAAAAATGGTACATGCCAGCAAATTGCACAAGGATGGTGGTGGGTCAGTCCTAGGATATGTCTGCCTTTCCATTCTGCCTGTAATGATGACTGATCCCAGCCACTACCAGCCTCAGAGCCCAAACCATCAGGTATAGTAGCAAGATGTATACCCTTTATTTTTGGCCTCTACAACTTGTAACAATGCATAAAGTATCACAATTCTTGATAAAAATAATCTTTTTTCATTCAATCCACCACGTGCTAGTCAATGGAAGCTCCTTAGTTCTTCAGTAAGAAAAGGAATGGATGATTCTTCCCTGTGTTTCCTCCATGTGATCAACAGGTTTTTAGAGCACTATCATATCCATCCTTAGTTCTTTCTTTTCTAACAAGCCCTATTCTCTTTAAACTCTTCATTTCTTGTCTCTCATTGTCTATACTGCCTCTTTCTGAAACTTCTCTATGTCTACTGCATCCTTTTAAAGATGGCATGACAAGAACACAAAATTCAACTTTCTATTTGACACCCAGTGACTGCTAAGGATCAAATTGACTTTTGCAGAGACCAATTCACAATGATTCCAGAACTGGAACCTCGTGTGGGAGTGAAGCTCAGTGAGCTGTAGCTCCTAATGCATGCCAAGGCTTCCTCGGGTCCCTTTTGAAAGAATAAGCAGTATATGACACCCCACATTCCAGTGCAAGTTAACCAAGGCTTGTGAATAGTTACATGCCACAGTTACGAGTTCAGCAAATCCCTGTTTGAGGTCTATTCATATTTGGTCTCTGCTATTTCATATTATTAATTTTTCTGGTTTGCTCTGCACCCATTTCTTTTGACACATCAGTTTGAGATGCTTCTTCAGATGCCTATCCCCTTCTATCACGGAAAACAACCTGTAATGTGACACAACCACAACTGCAGAAAACATGCTAGTTTCCAAAATACTTGAAAAATTTTTACTAGTAGCTTATATTTTGAAGGGAACTTCACTTTTTAAGGGAGGCTGGGGACTTTGAAGAACCCTCTTACAGTCTTTCTGAACCTTCAGTGGGAGTAAAAGTGGTTTATGTTAACTGTTTGTCAGCTATTTTCTTGTCATACAGATTTATGAAAACCAAAATCTTCTGATAGTAGATTCATGACTGAAACCAACGGCAGATCCTGCAACTTAATTATTTGCAATGAGACAATTTCCCTAGCTCTTCAACACAATAATTTCTTATTTTGAAAGCTACTGCATAAGGGTCCAAATGGTTCATTACACAAGCAGCAGGGAGTCCCTCCTTGAGAGAATGAAGGACACAAAACTGGAAACCTAGCTGTATTTTGCCTCTAGTCCTTGATTTAAAATGCTGATAATTAACTTAATGTAATCAGAATTTTAGAAAATTGTTCTTTTTAAAAGCATGTGAACAAAAAAATTACCTTTTATCTTCCCTCTGCTCTGTTGTATCAGAATGCATTGTACCTGTCTTCATCTGCTATAAAATATACACATATATGTACACACATAGGTTATGATCAGTGAACATGTCTTAATTTGCTTGAGAATTAAAAAGATTTCAGGATGGAAAAGTTTTCAACATAATAAAATGTGAGAGAGCTTATATTTTTTTAAACAAGAAAAACAACTGACAAATGGCTGCTCAGCCTGGAGAAGAGAAGGCTGCGTGGAGACCTCATAGCAGCCTTCCAGTGTCTGAAGGGGGCCTACAGGGATGCTGGAGAGGGACTCTTCATTAGGGAATGTAGTGATAGGACAAGGAGTAACGGGTTAAAACTTAAACAGGGAAAGATCTGATTAGACATAAGGAAGAAGTTCTTTACTGTGAGGGTGGTGAGGCACTGGAATGGGTTGCCCGGGGAAGTTGTGAATGCTCCATCCCTGGCAGTGTTCAAGGCCAGGTTGGACAGAGCCTTGGGTGACATGGTTTAGTGTGAGGTGTCCCTGCCCATGGCAGGGGGCTAGGAACTGTATGATCTTAAGGTCCTTTCCAACCCTAACTAGTCTATGATTCTATGATTTTATACATTCAGCAGGTAGCATGTTCAGAGCTCACGGCAGCTGACTGTGAACTACACCTGTATCTGCTCATGTGAAGAGTTTGAAATCTCCAGTCTTTGTAGAATCTGGGGGGGACAGAAGGGGACTACAATCAATTTTCTACTACTTACAAAGAACATCCATTCATCAGTCACCCCCTAAAGGAAAAAACAGGCCTGGTTTCTAAGATTTCTCATTAACAGATAATCACATTTTTTTCCAAAACATTATTGACTATATTATGATTGTGTTCATTTTTCTTTTTAAAGGAGATAATTTATTAAATAATAATTAAGATTCTCATGAGAAAATAAACTAATAAATTTCAGTAATGGTACTATATGACTTTTTTAAAAAATTAAGCCATGTATAATAGATTCTATTAATTCAAATTAATTTTCATGTTCTGGTGACCCTTAGCAAATTCAGATTAGAAAGCCCAACAGCACAGTAATAATGGATGAAGTTGATTTATTATGTTTTCCTATTTACACAATTTCATCATCCTCTGTATTGTTCATTAATTTTTACCGAAGATAAAATTCTTACAGATCCTTGTAATTTTTCTTTCACATAATTTGCAAGTTCCCTGCTGCAGACATTGCTCTGAATTTGCCTGATTTAACCATTATTCCAACACTACAAGGAATATAGCTTCTTCAATAAACATTTAAGGTATTTTTTTATCAGGTAAAAAGGAATCAGTTGAGGAAAGGCTGCTATGCTAAACACCTGCTTCTATTGGTCAGTTTTGAACAAATTTTACACACACACACACCCCCCCCCAAAAAAAAAATAAAAAAAACAAAGTTCCTAGAAGCTCCATGAAAATTGTAGCAATTTAAAGCAAAAAGACTTACTAACACCTGCAGAGACAGAAAGGCAGGATGAGTTTCTGTTTTGCACATGTATAGTCATTGCCCAGTCAGCCTGTATCTACAGGACTTTCCCTCTCATCCCAATTTGAAATGCCAGAAAGTAGGAAATAACACCAGTGGTGCTGAGGGCACCGTGGAATTAGAGTCATTTTGCTTGAGGTATCACAGATATAAGGACCTGGGTTTGTTGCAGAAAACTAGTATTTGCAAGAAACCAGCCATCATCACTTCTACTGCTTGTGAAAATACTTCTAGCACATTCTAAATAAGGTTTGAGCATTAAGTTCTGCTAAATTAATAAAGCCCCTCAACTCAGTTCCTCAGTTCTCACCACACTCTGCTACATTCACAATTTTTCTCTCTTTTTTTTTTTTTTTAATTCTAAAAAGTAAAAGAAGTACATTAAGACACACATTACTGGATTATAGGGATCACTACTACTTTCAATTTCTGGGCTTAATTGTTGTTCAGATTTCTATTATCAAAATCCATTCTCATCTCCAGCAAGCACAATTGAAAATGTAAGCTTAATAGTTTCATCCACAGATTGTAGAAATGAAAAGGAAAACCTTTGAAGCAGGGCAAAAATACTTAGTGAAAAAAAAAAAAGAAAAATGAACCTTGATTAAAATCCTATTTGCCAAGTGTTCTTAAATAATTTTCCCTATAAACATAGTGAAATAAAGTATAACCTGATATGTACATGATCAGCTTAGTTCATGTTTCCTTCAAGTGTCCGTTTTTCCACCCTACAATATCCAGATACTGTTGTTCTTATCAAAAGTCCGTTCCCACTTTGATGGCAGAATTTCTGTTGGCTTCAATGTGCTTAAGGTCAGACATCATTGTACAGTGATGTGGTAAAATATCTTAGGCTGTATTTAAACAAACTGCACTCCATGGAAGTGCTGAATGATGAGGAGTATTACATCTCGGCCTAAACTTGCAACTCAAGCTAAATAAAATCACTAAAATACTGTGCTGGCAAGTTTGTGCAAATATTTGAACAATAATTTCAATTTTGAGGGAGAATGTGTATAAATATTTATTCTATGTTATTCACCTGTTCTTTAACAATATGAGGCAGATAGTAAAATGGCAGAAAAATAAGATATGGGAGAAGAATGCAAGTGATACTTGCTGACATCAGAGGAGATGAAACTGGGAGACTTTCCAGCAGTTGCAATATGTACTCACAGCAGCATTTTATAGATTAAAAGGGGAGAAAAGGCACATAAAAAGTCAACAGCATCAACGAAGAAGACAGCATATGAAAGTCTGGAATGTGTGTACAATTCTGTTCTCACGTATGTTACACAATCTCATGGATGTTACACACTTCTAAGCATGTATGTGTGTATAAATGCAGTATGAAGGGCATGATTCCTGCGTTTTAATCCCAAATACATGATTTTCAACAATTAGCATGACTTCATAAACAGCCACAGAAAATTTAAAGAATATGATGACCAAACCAAGAAACAACACTCTTGCTAATGTAATTACAGAACATTGGAAATCAAGTTAATCCAGAATACAGTTGTCTGAATTTTCATTTGCTTTAGCTACATTTTGAAGGCAGAAAGAGATTTTTCTCTTTTGAGGTGATTTTAAAGAAAGTTGAGTGATCAGACTAGCTTTCAAGAACAAAAGGAAATTGGGTTTCTGTAATTAAAAATTTATTTCTATAACGGATCATTGATTACAATGATAATAAAAGACTTTCCATTAATCATTGCAGGATATAGAATCATCTTGGAAGACTGTAAAAATTAAAGTTAACAATAAATCAGCACAGTTTCATGAAAACCATAGAGAATGAAGGCAGGGAACAGCAACTTAGCAACTATTTTTCTGCATTCCTAGAAGGGGCTTTCTGGCTGCTGCTCTTGATGGCACCCTCCATTCATAGTATGCTCAGTAAGACTAAGTAAAATCACAGTCTACATGTGATTCTTAAAACATGAGCCTGGAGGTTTATTTGGGATGGGGAAGCCGGAACACACCTGGAGTTTTGCGGAGATTCTTTGGGTTTGTTTTTGCAAAGAAGCCTATAACCAGTTAAAGAAAAAATAAAAAATACTAAAAAAAAACACAAAAACAAAACCTACAAAACACAAACTACACACATTATGAAGAGGTGAAACAGCTGTTGCATCTAAAGTTAATGAAAACATTTTCCTTAAACTTCAGTCTGAAATTCAATTACTATGTCAATGAAAATAAGTTGCCAGGGTTTTTTTTTCATGTTAGTAATTCTATATAAGTAATTTACTGGCAGGGACAAACTGATTTCCCCTTTACCTTTGTCTGTAACACAGTTTAAGATATCAACTTCTGAGATCAAAGTTAACATAAACAGTGTGACAGTTAAACTGTAGTACGGTTTGCTGAACAACTTGAGAGTGTAAGATCTCTTCTGTTTGGTGTTCTCCTTAAAGTCATTAGCATGATTTACTATGAAGCAGGAAATTAGGTACTGGAGATTTCAATATTGGGCAGAAAATTTAATTCCATTGTTGCTATAGAACTGCTTTATCTTCAGCAAACTTGTAACCATAGTAACTAGATTAGAAACTATTCCGCAAATGCTTAAAAATTCTTTTGATCTTATTAACAACATAAAACACTAAAAAATAATGGTAAATTATTATCCTTTGGCAGTTTTCCAAGGCATCTGATGCTCAGGAGATTCTTCTTAAAGATCTTAAGTAAACAGGAGTATTTTAACAAGGCTTTCAATTAAAATTCTGTTTGGTTAAAGAGAAGAAATTTATTCTGTTGGAATTGTTTGTGTGACTACCAATATTTTAAACAAAAAAAAAAAAAAAGGAAAAAAAACCAAGCTCGAAGAAAAACCTTTCAGAAAAAGAGATAAATTTAAAGTGCTGTTTTCACTTAACGGTTTGTTAGGACATCAAATACATGCCCTTTAATGAAAATTAATATGCCGTAGTTTAATAATTCATGTTCTTGCATTGAAAACCTTTTAATTTAATGGAGTGCTGTTCATTTCATCATATTCATTGCTGAGGTAGGTTGGTATTTTTCCATGAAGGTCAGAAGTGTGCCATTCCTTCCTGCAAGCCATGAATCTGATCAGATGCTAAACTCTGACATCTCCAGTGGTCCATTCAGGTCTGACTCAGCAGGGTATTACACATTTTCAAGAACACTGGAATAGAGGGAAACCTCCAGGTGTCTGTTCTTTCAGGATCAGAAGCAACTGTGTTATGCAACTGTGATCATATATTTATCAAACTTTGTATTCCCTCCTCAGTACTTCTGTTGGAAATGAATTCCTCTTCTCTGGGGACTAGAATTTTTTCTCTAATCTTAAGCCAAAATTTATATCCATTAGTTATTACTCCAGTGTATTCCTTTCACTTAAATCATTAGACTCACTCTGGAGTTACAGAAAACACTGTACTAGGCTGAATAAATTGAGCTCATATATATTTCTGCCCAATTTTACTGTACTAATACCGTAACTTGATTTTTCTCTAATCACAGTCTCTTTCTTGCTGGGTTAGAAAGAGATTTATTTATTAATACTGTCTTATTACATTTGATGTAGTAACAATTTGAAAACAAACAAATTAATATTAAAAAAAAAAAAAATCCAGACCTCAGACTCGCTTCTAGTTCCAAAGTAAGAAACACTCACATGCTTCTGCATCATTTTTAGTAACTTGCATGAAGACTCAGGACAAGAGTTGGGATTCAGAAGTTTATCAACTGAGAAGCTGGTTAAGCAGACACATAGATCTCTCTCTTAGTGTTGGAAAGGCTTTTAAGTATAGCTCCTCTGGTCTGCACATCATTCTGTTCTCTGTTACTGCACACCATTATCTTCCAGACTTGAATACCCATCCTAGCTATAAGCTAAGTCGTTTTCCTCCTCCACTTCTTGTTTTCCCCATTCCCTCATTTTCTGCTTAGTTTTCCACTAGGACAAATGCACTTGTTAATTCAGCTTATATTTCACTGTTTGCTCTGTCGTCATTTACATGTCCTCTAGTATGTACAATCCTTCTTTCTAGGTTTTCTTCACACATTGGTGGATCATGATCATCTCTTAATACTTCTATCAGTTTTTTTTCAAACATTTTCCTGAAGTTTGGCATTTTTTCCAGCTGCATCTTCAGTCCTTAACAGTTGTTTTCTGTGAAGCATATAATTCATCGTATATAAATAGCCTCAATCAGATAGCCACTCAAAAATAATAAGCTTCCAGCAGTTTTTCCATCCAGTTATCTTCAGTTATCCTCTCCTCAGGTTTTTTAATATTGCTACATTAACAGAAGCTGTGTCTTCTCTTTGCCTCAAATTCTTAAATGCTTGAAGGAGGAAAAAACACCCTACCTCCTCACAAATCTTCAAGATTTCTATCTTGTTTGCTATCCTGCACCGCTTTTACTCTTGAGCTTCTGTTCGGTCAGTTCTGCCACCTAATTGCCATTTGGAAGCCAGCTGTCCAAGAGCCCAGAGCAGGGGCAGAGAATATACACACACTTTGTGATGAAAAACATCTGAACAAACACCCCCTCCTTCCAAAAGGACAAAAGAGCCAAGTAACAAAGAAAAAAGTCTCTTCTGGCTTGCACTGAGCATAAAAAGTCCTGCCAATTTTTATTAGGCCACTCACGGCTTCCAGATCTTCTGTGTCAACAATTAAAATATTCTTTCTTATAAAGGACAACTCCTTTAAATTAAATAATAAAATCTCGGGTTCATCATATGTCCATCAATAAAATCCAAGCAAATCCTTTTAGTCTATATCAAAACATTCTCACTTTGTAGATTTCCTTCTCTCCTGATGACTGGAAGAAGAGCTGGAACTTGTTGGCCCTCTCTGCAGTTACCTTCTTGCACTTTTAGCTCTGCATTAGTGTAAGGATTAAACTTCAAAAAGTACCATCATGCAGTTTATCACCACAGTTAAACTCTGTCTGGAGACTGTCATCAAAAAGATACATAGAACCACCACTCTCAAGTTAGCCTTAGGAGACATTTCTGTAGCATAGTGGCAAATAACCTGCCACCATAATTACAAGATAAACCTGCATCCCACTGCTTTGTATTTCATTTTACTTGATGTGGACAAACCAGAAAAGTAACATAGAGACTAAAAATTGAGTATCACATACCTGTGCTGTATCAGCAAGATGTAAGAAAACACAATGATAGCCAACAGCTGTAGCCTAGGCCATCTGGTCAAAGGCTCATATTACCAACATTTTATTAAAATATTTTAATCTTGCTGTTTTCCCTCAGGAATGAAAGAAAAAATGCAAAAGTTTAAGTTCTGCTAAAAGGTGAGATTTCTCTCCCTACAAGCACAGCATGTCTATGATTGATAGTTATTTAATTAAGAGATTCCCTAATGAAGGGTGTGGAAGTGGCAGGACAATAATCTAATTCCTAAACAGGTATGCCAGAAAGCCAGTGACAGCACAAAGAGCAACCTCTACACATGTATTTCCTTGTTAAGCTAAATACTAATTTGAATTTTTGTAGTCAATTAAAGCAAAACAATTTTTTCATTTGTCCCATGCAATAAGTCCTTCCTGGTTTATATTACCAAACCTTCACGAAGAAAGTCCTCCACAATACCCATATGTTTTTGTTTACGTTATTGTTTTCTAATTGTGAGAGTACATTAATTGTTCTCCCCTGCTGCCTTATTTTTGCATGTGCCCTGCTCCCACATAAGTGCTAACAAGCAGTTCAACTGTAGTGGCTGCTGCAATCACTTCCAAACAACCTTATGCATTTCCAGGCAATGTAGCATGGGTTGGAAAGCTAAAGGCAGTCAGGACAGATGAATAAGCTACACTGGTAATTTACTGAAGAAAGGGAAAAATAGCACACTCACGGTGCAACTGGAAACTTAACTTTTATGTTAAACCAGACCACATGTTTAGTTACTGATTGTTAATTCTCAAACACTGAAACATGAACTGAAAAGTTCAGAAATAGCTTTTAAAAGTTTAGGACACATTAAAAAAGTACTTCAGAAAGATAGAAAAACTTATAGAAATTTATCAGATTGGCGTAAATTTTTGACAGGTAAAGGGGAGAAAATGAAACTTTTATATTTTATTCTTTCCTTTTACTGATAGGAAACCAAACTTTCATTATTATTAAAAAAAAATGCTTAGGTGCCAGCTGGCTAAGTTACACATTGTAGAGTAAAATTCTGCCCTCAAGCTGTGCATTTAGCTCTAGTGATCATATAGGTGGGAATCAGGAAAAGACTCCACAGCTGCATAGGCCGTCACGTCATTAATACATCTACTGAAGTCAGAGCAATGCATAAAGGTCTCTGCTCCAAAACTGCCAACATGAAAAATATATTAATGTGCTTATAACTTCTGATGCCTAAATAGCCATTCAAACAACTACTGGTATTTTAGGTTTAGATATCTGGTATATAAAGCTGTTTATCTGAAGTTCTGGAAAAGTGGCAGATAGAACTGTCATTTGGTTTCCTGCAAACACAAGAAAAAAGCTTTCCTCTTCTATATCAGACATTTGCAAACAATAAAAAATAAAACTAAAAAATTTTCAAAGACTTATTTTGCCTTTGGACACTAGAAATTATATAAGGAATCAAATGAAGACGTTTTTACACATAATACCTTATGAATTCCTTCTAGGTCTTGTTTCTAGAATAGAAACAAGATAATCCACACTATGCAGTAGGATATTCTTCATAACATTCCTGGTCTAGACTTCAGCCCAGTCTAACACACAGATACGCAGGCAGGTAGCAACCCCTACTGAAGAAAGCAGCTGAATGAAAACATGTATCTCTGATTACTGCTTTTTACCACAATATATTCTTTTAATGTTTGCATGAACACAAAGCCATTTTCATCTGTCTACGCAACAGAAACAGAAAAACAGTCCTCTCTGTTCATTTTCACGTTTCTGATTGTTTTATGGGATATTACTGCCAACATGATAGGCATTGCAAATTTTTAAGACAAATAGATCAATTAATTGATATCAAAATTAAGTCCAGTTCCTTGTTGACTTACCTTGCCAATATATCTGGGGAACGGTCCTCTTTGATTTTCAGGAACTAATACCGGAGATGACAAAATAGCCCGTTTTTGTCTTAGAAATCCAAGGTTGTTTTCTACCTTAAGAATTTCCTAAAAGACAAAATGACCAATTACAAAAACTTCCAAAATAATATTCAGTTGCTATTTCAATTCCCTGCATTTTTAAGCAAAATTAACATGAACTATCAGATTTCAAGGTTTGTATTATATGTTTTCCAGCAACTAGTGATAACGCATCAAACTATTTATTTAAATTGGTTAGGTTACTGCACTTATTATAGTAACAGTCAACACATCATGCTCATTTTGTGTTCCTGTAGACTACTTTTAAACCTAAGCAAATGTGGCTACTGCCCTAACCTGACACCTGTTTAAATAATAAACCCTAAGCAAGGTGTGGTTTACCTCAAATACGTGTATGACACCTGTAAAAAACCAAACTTCAAATGTCTTTCACACCTCAGGTTGCATCTATATTTGATTGCTTCTCAGACCAGGCTTTTAATCCCACAGAATATAGACATGAATTTGCTGAGGCTGTCCCATTAATGAACTCCCAATAAACACCAAAAACTTGTAATGTAAAAAGAAAACTAGACACCAAAACCAAGGTGTTTATGTTAGAATATCAACTACTAAACTACTAGTTTTTTTTTTTTTTAGTTGGCTGTTTGGGATTGGTTTTGTTTTGCTCTGTTTTGTTTTGTTTTCGGTATGGTTGGTTGGTTGGTTGTTGTTTTGTTTTTTCCTTAAAGGAAACTTCATGCTATCATATCAGAAATAACAAGAGTAGAAATGGTTTATACACAAGCCTTCCTTTTTCTGCTGCATGTTCTGGACTATTTAGCTCTAACTGAGCTTCAGTCAATTCAGCACTTTATGAGCTGTAGCAAGCTCTTCACATTGGCCTCTGGCCCCTTGAAAACTCTGCACATCGCACCTCTGCCTTCCCTCCCCGTCTGCTCTCTGATCTTCTCAGTGCTCTCTCTGCATGAGCTGCATTTGCTCCGATACCACCCTCTTCGTTTTGCTTCTTCCTACCATCTCTGCAACAATTTTCTCCAAGCACAGTTACTACCAAGGTCAGAAATAGCCTCTCCCTTACTCCCAGAGCAATCCCATTGATCCAGGCACCTTTTTGGAAAATAAAACCAACCAAACAAAAAATTCCACACACAGCAAACACCAGGAACAAATCTGTACTGTGCTGGAAATTATGAAACTGAAAGATTTAAATCACTACTATTCATTCAGGTTGTTGTGACAGTTTTACAAAAGAAATCATAGGTTAAATTAAAAGCCTAATTCCAATAAGGTAGTTACATGCTACAGGTAACACTTTTCTCTGCTCTTTTAATGCAGAAACTCCAAAAACCTAAGCTTCTCAATCAGTTCTGGAATCCACATTACTGTTTTAACAGCTGCTACTTTATTACAAAAGGAGAGCTGCATCCCTTGGCTGTATTTTTATAAAACTGTAAAGTTGACTGAGCTTTCTTAGTGCCACAATCTGGATATCCATCAGTCAAGAAATCCACAGGCTGCCCCTGCTGCCATCAATATGGGTGCCTCCCACCTAATGAGCCTATCATCACCAAAACACTGCTCTACTAGCTTTAGCATCACTCTTCAAAGTTGACAACAAACAGCAGCAAGGGAAACTCTGGTTTTCAACAGTTAGCTTTAGTCATCATAAAGTCAAACAGCAGTGGGAGCCATGCAGAGAATTCCTTCTCACAATTTTGCCAATTTTCGTAACTTCTTGAGGCTCACCCTGATAACAGAGTTCCCATCTCTCCCAAAGGCTTTGACACTTCTCTCTAAACTTTCAGCCTGCGGGCCACTTGGGTCCCTATTTTTGTCTTTCAATTCCTCTCCCAAAAGAATTTTCCTTAATAAAAATTCATGAAAAAGTTCAAGATAAAAACATTTGAAGTGTCAAATAAAAAAGAAAGAGCTGAATTATTTTCAAAGGCAAATGCACCGAGCAGTAAGCTTTCAAAATCACACTGTAAACACAGCAGACAGTGTGGCTGGCGTGTGTCTATGACATTTCTAAGGAGAGTAAAAGTGACTCCCAATGTGTCTAAAAGGAACTATCAGTTCTTCAGCTTAGCAGCAGCAGTGCTCAACTCATTACAGTTTTCACTTGCGCTAACTCCTATTTTCTTGGTTGCGCTTCAGCTCGTGAAAATGGAAAGAGCTCCCAGATACAGGGCTCTTTGGAAATGGGCAAGACATTCAGATTTGCATCTCCCTGTGGTTTGGATTGGAATGGACCTTTAGAGGTCATCTAGTCCGATGCCCCTGAAATGAGTAGGGCCATTTTCTACCAAATCAGGTTCCTCAGGCCCCCATCCAACCTGACCTTCAATGTTCCATTTTGATTTCCTTACTAGTTTGAGGAGTAAAAGGAATTTTCAGGTTTTCAATATCTACCTCTCACAATTTTGGTAGTCATAGACCCAAAAGCAATTAATTCATCATTTTCTTATGACAGGTTACCCTCACACTTTCTCTGAAGGTCCACAAATGGGAGTAAAAACCAAACTATATTCCATGGTCAACTCTGCATTAATTGTCATTAATACGAAGAAGTAAAGCTCTAAAAAAAGCAGGGTGGTACAACTTATGGCCTTCAAATCCTTATTTCTGAGAACGACTTTGGAACAAATAAAATAGCATTATTTGTTTGGTTTTGTTTCTAAAACAGTAAGTCTGTTTCGTGGAGCAGAAAGTTTCTGCAGACTGGGAACATAACTGTAAGCACTTCTCTGAGTATGTTTCACACTGTTTATTCTTCAGATCTTACTGCTGTTTTTTAAATAATGATATCTTCATTATGATTTCTCACTTTCTCCTCATCCCCTGGTGTCTAACAACAACATGACTGATTAAATGAGCAGCCAAAAGCATCACTGTGGAACGCAGGTAAAGAGAAAGAAAGACAAGGTCAAGAGTACTTCACCAACACATTTAATAATTCATTGCTATTGTGGTTACCATGATGATTTTCCCATTTCTAAAGAACAGGGAAAAAGAACATTTTACTTAGTTGCAAGCACCTGCAAATGACAGCTTAATCCTCAACCAGTACATAAGACAGAAGCCAAGGAATCTGTATTTCTGTGTGCTTAGCACCTGATTAAACAGCTAAAACATTGGAAAGATCCTCATTTATGGTAGATATATTGCATATATAATAATTCTTACTGAATTCACATATTTAATTTCTTGAAGAAGCAACTCACAAAGGATATTAAATTACTCCAGACAGAGTTTGTCGTTTTGCTTCAAATTTCCCTAGAATACCAGGCTAGCATTATAACAGGAGTTTTCTTTTGCCCCTTGACAAAAGTGAAACCCACAAAGGAGTTTTCAGTTATCTTTACTGGAATCTGCTGATCAAATGCTATAGAACCTACCATGTCTTTGTAGCAGCCACAATTCCAGACAAGTATTTATGTGCCAGGAGTCTGGAGATCTTAGAATGGCACGTCCCAGATGGATGGTATTGACCCAACACCCAGGCAGCCTGTGGCTGTGATTACCATCCGCTTTTCTCATGCCTGCTGCTTTGTATAAGAGGAACCTCATGTCCAGAATCATCAACCACATGCAAAATGTAAAATGTAAAATATATCTATTTCTCATGGTTTAAACCCAGTCAGACAGCTCATTCACTCACTCCCCCCCCCCACCTTGCCCTCCCCTTATTCCCAGAGGGACAGAGAGGAGAATCGAAAAGAATGCAACTCCCAGGGGTTGAGATAAGAACAGTTTAGTAACTAAGGTATAACACAAATCACTGCTGCTGCCACCAATAATAATAATGATAAGGGAAATAACAAGAGAAGAAAATACAACACCTCAGCACCAGCCAAACGATGACTCGCCCCACCCCACCCTACCGAGCACCGACCCATACCTCCTCCAACCCCGCAGTCTCCCAGCCCTTCCGGGTAACTCTCAGTTACATCCCTGGCATGACGTGCTGTGGTATGGAATACCCCTTTGGCTAGTTTGGGTCAGGTGTCCTGTCTCTGCTTCCTCCTGGCCTCCCCTCCTCCCTGGCACAGCATGAGACTCAGAGAGTCCTCCGTCAGAGTAAACATTACTTAGCAACAACTAAAAACATCGGTGTTATCAGTGCTGTTCCCAGGCTGAAAGTCAGAAACATAGCACTGCACCAGCTACTAAGGAGAAAAAATGACTGCTACTGCTGAACTCAGGACACTATTATAATGAATATATGCCTTCTTAAGAAAAGTGCACCAAAAATAAGAATTCTAGATTTCTGATTATTTATTTTTTTCCTTTTTAAGACAAAAGAGTTGTAGAGAAATCCTATCATTTCTTTATCTTTGCTATTTTGCTTCAATATCACATCTGTGATCATCATCTTTCAGCTGCTACTTTCGTGGTCAGTGGGTTAGGTGATCAGAATCCAACTATCATTTCACTGACCACCATTTTGTAAACAGCGTTTACACCCTATCTTTGACTTCGTTAAATTCCCTTTCTAGATGTGGAATCAGTACAGCAACAGTTCAGCACCCAATACGCTGATTCACTGTCAATAAACCTTGACTACCTATTCACATTAAGCAAGCAACAAACAGCCTCTTCATTTTTCCCAGCATTTAAGTTAGGCTGCTATTGAAAGATGCCAATTTGCCCAAACTATGCTGATATGTGAGTTGCAATTTCCCCAGATTCCTTGAGAACTCGCCACCCTGTTTTCTTTTTTCTTTATTTTTTACCAGGGGTTCTTGAGAGCATTACAGTACTTGATTATCTGAATGAATGGACTAGTCACTGCCCAGTAGCAGACACCATTACTCTTAGCAAAGAAAATTTCATTAGAACTTGTCATGGGAATAAGGTGGCTGAATACTCGTATTGATTTGTCACAATAAGGGCTTGAAACCTCGCTGGAGTGGCAATCTATAATCCACTCTGGTGGCCAGAGAAATGGTTGAGTTTCATGCCATTTGGTTGTTTTCATATACTAAGCTTGATGGCATAAACTGGAGTCAGATCCAAAACCAAAAGATAAACAAAATTAATTGGATACTTGTTGCAAGCAATATTCCTCTGAAATAGCACATGGGATGTGATATTCAGGAGTATATCGGTCTTCCTACAACATAACATCACTACATAAAACTGAAAAACTAAAACAGCATGTAGATCAATTTAAGAAAAAATAATTTTCATATAATTCTCAGCTGAAATTTCACAATTGTGCTGCAACAGTTGCTTTATCTACATTGTTTCTATCGCCAGAATATTGTTATCATCAGAAGTACTAACAGTGAGATTTTTCTAAAATGTGTCAAAAGAGGAAAATACTTTCTCACATTGTTTATGATACGAAAATCTAAGAAATGTGCTGGAACTTTACTTGTAAGTTAGAGAAAAACTGTTTAAACAAATAATTAACTCAGTGAATTAAGAATTATAAAGGTCAATGGCATACACACAAACATCTGCTCAAAAGTAGGCTGTCCTCAATGCTGTAAATGTCACCCTAAAGTATACTTTAGAAAAACAAATCCAGCTAAAATCTAGCATGCTAAGGGGAATCAGGTATTTCAGAGAACATAAGCTTCCAGGCTTGTGAAGCATAGTCAGATATAACATCTGGGTAATGGAAATTGTGGGTGGAACTTGTTTTAATTAGGCTGGATGTTCCTACTATTATGATTGTTATACAAATAAAGAGACACATACGTGCACTGCTTAACCAATACACCCATTAACTTAGACACAGACTACAGCTTTGCTTCTGTGCAATTCATCTAGCTGTGCTATAGGTACATAGGATGGAGGCTGCCTTTATCTTTAGGGGAGTCAAGAAAACATATTAGGAAAAAAATTACTATTCTTTTTTAAATTATTTGATCATGTGTAAATCATTACTATTTTAATGTAAATTTATCATAAAGTACTTTTGTAATGCATATATGACAAAATGTCAGGTATCTTGGAGACAAATCTGAACTTTTGCTTTGAGAAATTATACATTCCATTATTGCCTTGAACCTCTGCAGCATCTTTTGTGTTGGAAAAGTCCTGTTTCTATTCCAAGTTTCATTTATCTTCACACCTGCCTTATTTTGTGTCAGGGAAAAGTTTTTCTAAGATGATAATGGACTAAATGCCATTAACTTTCCTTCCATACACATTAACCATGGGAGTTACCTGTTCTGAGAATAATACAGAAATGACAGCCAAGCGCCTATTCCCTTTTTAAATTAACATTTCAGACTTTTCTTGTCATCATTTAGTTAGTGTCTTTTTCATTTGAGCCATATGTGAATCATCCCTTCTTTCAGGAAATCTCATATTGGTTCTACACTGCTCATTAAATATAATGATGTATCCCTTATACACAGCCAAATATGCTCTGACTGACTGCATCTGTCAAACAGCATTGTAAATATGGTCTTAAAGACAAGCCAATGGTTGACCTTCTGTCTCTGTCTTCACCAGGATACACTAACACACAACTTATCCCCATTAAAAAATATCATTCTCCTCATCTCTAGTGTGTTTACACTGGTCACAAAGCAAACAAAAACTGCTTTTGCAAACAAAAGGCTGCTTTTACAGCATACCAGAAAAAAAAAAAAACAAAATTCTTAAAGACGCCTCCCTGCCTTCAGCACCTTAGGTAAATGCAGCATAAATAAGGAAAGCACTTGCTGATGCAATTGCCAAAGCAGACAAGACTTAGAAAAGTGTCCTGTAACAAAAAATTGCCTTGAAAACAGTTGGTAATTTTTGTTTTTTCCTTTTTCCTTTAAACAAAAGTATATCCCATTGGGTTAGATACCAAACTGCTATTGAAAATAGTACCAGATTCATAGAGGAGTTCTGAAGAAAAATGTTTCACAAATCTGATCCCTTTGAGGCTTAACCAAAGATACATGGAAAATTCATTGCACAGCATGGACACAAAGCCTTAACTTCTTACACTTAATATTCCTGCTGAGTCCACTGAGTGGATTCCTTTCTTCACTCATATTGGAGGAACTCAAAAAGTGAGGGCTTCCCTTTAGCACCCAGCAAGCTTCACACATGTTGAAAACACCCTGATTTCCAGAGCGGAAAGGAGAAAGAACACATACAACACATATTCAATTTTAGGGCATAGTAAATTAATCAAAGATGAAACTTTTTGGGGGGTAGTAACTGTTATAAGGCCACAACATGTATGGATCAGTAGCAGGCAATTGAGAACTCCGAGTGTGGAAAACACAAGCAGCCATGAACAAGAAGTTCCATGTTTTACTGCTAGCATATAAGGGCAATTTCTAGTAAAAAAACATTTCATATGTAAAATAAAACTTGTTTGTAGCAGAAATTGCCCTGCTTTGGAAAAAAAAAGCTTTCTATACCTTGCTGCAGGGCAGTCAGCAATAAGTATACAGAAAACGAACATGTTTTAGATCTGTGTTCAGAATTGCTCAAGTGCTATGGAATCCATTGCATTGTATCAATGCATAAATTTCATGATGCCCTGAAGTAATAATAATCGTGTGTACCTTTTACTAGATCTAGTAGCTGCAGTCCTCAGCCCATTTCTGAATGGATGCATAAAATACACTTCTTCATACCCCTTACAAGGCTCCCAGCTGTGATTACAATTAAAACCTTCTCAGTCCTGCTCCTCAGCAAATTTTCAAAGCTCTATTGCCACATATTCCATGTTATCTCTCAGTTTCTTCATCATCTCCATTTCTTCAACAAAACAAACCCTCATCTTATAGAATCACAGAATGGTTTGGTTTGGAAGGGACCTTAAAACTCATCCAGTTCCACCCCCTGCCATGGTCAAGGACACCTTCCACTACACCAGGTTACTCCAAGCCCTGTCCGACCTGGCCTTGAACACTGCAAGAGATGGGACAGCCACAGCTACTCTGGGCACCCTGTGCCAGTGTTTCACTCGCAGTGAAGAACATTTAGCATCCTTACATTTTATCTAAATCTACCCTATTTGAATTTAAAGGCATTCCCCTTGTCCTGTCACTCCACGCCCTTGTACGTTCTAACTCCAAACACTATTTACCCTGCCATTCTTTTCTAAACACTGCACGATTCTTCTGCACCTCCTGCACTTAAAAGTAACCTCACTTTCTCTTGTTCCAGGTCTCAGCGTAATTCTGCAAGACTTATTTTTTTTTTGAAAAAAAATATTCCTTAACATTTACTTTGAATCTGGTTTTTTTGAACACCTAATTCTACCTAAGAATTCTAAAAGAATTCTACCTAAACTGAAGTCATCTCAAAATTGCATTCTTGTTTCCAGAAATACCTACTTTTTATATATTCTTTCTCTCTCCCACCCCTTTGAGCAAAATCTGTCTTGGCATTACCACTCCAAAGTTTCCCTATTTCACCCATCTTTATCAGATAACCAGTTCCATTCCCTTACCAAAAAGCAAAGCCAGTATCAAGATTTCTCAAATCCTGGTACATTTGGGAACTCTTTTGGTGAAGCTTCTTCACTTATTCAAGACAAGAAAAGTAACAGCAATTCCTCACAATACCATATTTTAGACCTTGATTTTCTTATTGGAAGCTGACATGAGATGCACAAAATACCTCAGCAGACAGATTTGTACCTGCAATAGATCAGTCTACAGCTGATCAAATCACGACAGAACATATCCATGACCCTGCTTTCCCCTCCCCAGCCATCTTCTCAATGTGCAGCCAGCCAAGGCAATTCAAGGAATGTACAAATTCTGTCAAACAGTGGCATTGGTGAAGGCAGCAACTCGAAGCAGGACAACAGAAAGACCCTTAAGCTACCAACAGATCCAGGGGTTCCAAAGCTTCCATGTCATTGTTTCTCACTTTAAATAAGAAGATATCGTTATTTAAAATGAGAATTAATTCTTCCTGTTGGACTGATATGCATATTAAACATTATCTCTTCCTTATCTCACAATACATCAGTAATCCTGACTGTCCAGAAAAACCTCTTATTTTCCCATGCTATATAATTCTCATGTGGGACAGGAATTTAGCCTTTGGTGTGAGATTTCACAAAACCTAGGGGAGGCTGTGGGGAGGATCACTAAGCAGACATGGACTGTGTGTCCTACAACCCTACCCCATACATTTTGGCAATATGCACTGTGTATGTGCAGTCAGTTGAACGTACCAAGATGAATCATAGTTTTTGCACAGCAGAGATTGCATATAGGAGACCTCAGCATGGGTAAAAAAAAAAAAAAAAAAAAAAGAAAAAAGAAAAAAAAAAGAAAAAAGAAAAAAAAAAGAAAAAAGAAAAAAGTTGCCAGTTGCTTCATGCTGAAAAACAAAACCCTTTTGATTAAGAATCTGAGAAGTCTGTTTCTTGTTGCAGTAATCAAGTACAGATTAACTGTGAGGGAGTTTCAGTACTTTTCTTTCCATTAGTATTGGTACACTCTTGCATGAATGGAATGTAATGTGGCACTCATGCGCCTGCACCACTTCCTTCCTCCATTAGATCAGGGCTGTATTAACTCCTAGCAAAAATAATTTGTTATATAGGACAGCAAAGCAGGAATGAATTATGTTTAGATTACAGATCTGCACAATAGTCTGGATATATTCTCTTAGACTTGACTGTGCATGTGTGGTGCTCTACAAAGCTGGTTTATTGTGCCTTCGTATACAGGAGCTGCCAGACTGACAAATGAAGTGGTAGTCTGTGATGAAGACAAAATGCCCGCTTACATCCAGGCTACAAAAAAAACCTGCATTCACCAAGCTAGATTTGTAAGTTGGTTGAAAGAGCTGAAATGTTAGTGCATTAATCCACTTCACCACTTTGTCCAGCTACTCAGAACAAATTAATTAACAGGCATTAACTGAGTCCAAAGAGCTGAAATTGTAGTGTATTAATCCACTTCACAACTAGGGCTGTATTTTTACTCTTCAATACAAACAAATTAACAGAGAGTAACTGTTGGATACCTGAAGCCTAATTCTATTCTGTGATAAAAATAAAGAGACAGTATTGCAGTGTCTTGTGGACAAGTTCTTATTGCTATCTATCTGTGTGGTACAGGAGTTGTAGTCAAATCCAACTGCATTTGTCAAAGATAAAATACATGATTTGAACATGACCTATGTTATTCATTCCCCATCGTAGCGACCCAATTAAATTCTCAACCTTTCCTTAGTCTGGACAGTCTCAATGACCCACATACTATTATTGGAGAGTATGCAGGTGAAGTTCTAACTTAGATAAGAGGTATCTAAAAATTCACAAGCATTAAATCAAGTTTTCAAAAGTATGACTACTAAGACACGTAAAAAACCCCAGTCATTCACGCAAATTTTACTTCTAGATCCAACTTCCACAGAACTTGTAAAATATGCTAGTTAGAAATAGCAATATTGTTTTTGATTTTTCCCATATCTATTTTGGGGTGAGAAATCAAAGATCGGCTCTTTTGCAGAGCATTTCCAAAAGAAAAGTGAAATGTGAAAGATGGAGACTCAGACATAGGCTTGGAGATCTCAATGGATTCTCACATTTCTCCTTAATCACATGCTGACAATTAAGTCTAATTCAGGAAATTCAAAGAATGTACCTGTCAGGAATCAGAAGCAAATTAATTGCTATACTGGAAGAGATCAATGATTCATGAGCTGTAACATCAAGCTGCTAACAATATTAATTGCCACATATTTCAGGAAAAAGAGCCTACAATGGCAGGAGGTACAGTTTACAATGGTTTTAAGTTTTTTTTGTCTGGATTATAGCTGCTGAAACTGGAGTACAATACATGAAGTGTGACATTGATAGCTCAGTACTGTGCCTCATTAAAATTTACATTTGGGTCTGAGCATTTGACCCTAACAACATGCAGACATAATAGCATAGAATTATTTATATTCCCTACTTAACACCTGCTGACTTTTAACTGAGTGTCCTCACGGGATGAGAACAGTCACTCCCTGCGCACAACAAGTAAACAGGTTTTATTGAAGTTTCCTTACCAAGAGAAAACAGATTCATCCTGACTCCCAGCCTGCATGCCACCTGTTTGGCAACACCACTGTTACTCCTACTACTGTCTTTCTAGCATCGGCCATGGAATTCCTGCTCTGGATTTCCAGTCATTTGGAAGCAGCCTCCAAGTTTATTAAAAAGAAGTGATAATCCAAAACTGTCAGGGCAGTGTTGGAGCACTTCGTAGCTCCTTATTGACTACAAAGGTGTGACTGAATAAGTCAGCGGTCAAAGCACTCACAAGGGGCAGAGAAGACAGATTCAGCATTGTTCTATTAATTACTTCAAGAGACCTTCCAATGAATCATATTATTTTAGCACTTACATCCCACAGATCTAAAACCTCTACTCAGATATCTTGATTTCTAATCTGGTGTCTTTTTCAGAAGGAAGTGATACATTCAAGTGCATCCAAAAAATGGGGCTTTGACTAAAACAGGGTATATCAACCCTTAATTTCCACTTCACTTTTTTGTTCATATTTCATTTTTTTTCAGTTCTGTCAGATAAGTTTTATTTTTATCTATACGCATTGCCTTGCTCCCAAAGTCACTGAAGTCATTAAAGTCAGACCTGTGATGTCTGCTGCCTTTACTGACATATTGGAATTTAAACAGGACAATTCGAGAATAAAAAAACCTGAGTTCTCACAGCTTGAGCTAAATCAGCAGACTCTCTCTACTCCTTATAATTATCTATCAAGCAGCTAGCCCCAGACTGGACTGTATTTAAATGGCTTTATGAATTTGTAAGATGAATTTGTCAGTTCTTGTCACACATGCCAAGTACAAATGTTCTGCCTTAAAATGTAACCAAAGACCCATTGTGTGTATCAGATTGTGCACAGCATGTTGCTTCTATGAAGTACAGTATTTCCATGGAACCTAAGAAAATTAATTCTACTCTGTGTTATTCAACTTTCTTTGCACCACTCCCTTTGGTATCTGAACATAACACTACAAACTATCCGCATGTCACCTAAGGTTCTGGTTGTTATTGCCTGACCATTTCACAGTGAAGAATAGTAAAATAGCTTCATTTTGTTGAACTTATCTAATAGCGACAGGTTAATAAATTGAAGCATTTATAATTGGATATGTTTTTGGTCCTGTTTCAGTTTACAGACTCTTTATTAACAGACCCTGAAATCTGAGAACAAATACATTATCTGCCATTATACGCAAGTTTCTCAGATGAGTAATTTTTGATCTTCAGATTGCTCAGGCAGTTGCTTAGAAACATTTGTCTGTATTAGTTACACAAGTCATGTGGATTTATTTTTCTCTTCAGATTGGATGGCTTCTATGAATAAGCAACAGAGCATGAAATGCAAATTTCATGATAGAAAATTCAAAACTTGCTTTTGGCAAGGATTTGATTTATTGCATTTACAGCATGAGATGAAAAAAAAGGTTATCTCTGATCTGAATGACTTGACAGGGGAAGCAATGCATGTGTCACTTGAAGAACTAGTGGCATAAATTGCAAAAACAAAAAACAAACAAAAAACCAAAATTTTGAAAAAGGAATCACATGGAATCAGTGGAGAGCATTGCCTAGGAAGTTTACTTGTCTGAAAAGAAGAAACATGAAGACAATACAAGACGGAGGCTTGGATAATCTTGCTATGGAATGAAATGGAACCTGTGCAGTAATTCATTTTACTAGTTATCTACATAGTAAAAATGGTTTTCTCTTCTGTCCAATAGTACTTTCCAGGGATTAGTACTTTCATAGATTAAAGAACAAGTAGTTAAATCAGAAAAAAAGTCATGGAGAGTCAAGTAATTAATTATTGGCCTTTTTCAGAAATTTGAGCAAGTAAAGAAAGAGAAGCAAGTAGTCTTGTTCATATTGATAGCAAGAGCCAAGTATTATTCAATAAGGTTGAAAAAAGTATTCACTAGTATTTCATAGCAGACTATAGAGAAATACAGTAGTGTGCTATTTCTGCTGATATTATCAGTAGGAGAAACAGAAATTCACACCTTTTGGCTTCTGTAAAGGAACTACGTGTATTTGCCTGTTTCTCCACTTAGAAGAATGATTTTTCTATTGTATACAACAGTTTATAAAAGCAAAATCAGTGGTTCAAAACTAAATATAGAATTTTATTAGTGGAGGCTGCTTCTTTCAGTCAAAGAGAGCCATGTATGGTAAAACTATGTTACTGAGCACACTCTCAGAATGAGATCCACGCTAGTTCTACAAACTATAAAACCTACATTAAAAACATAGCCAAAGTAATGAAAAACAAACCAAACAAACTCTGAAGGAAGAAATAGTGCTAAAACAATGGAGGGCAACTAAGAAAACTACAGTAACATATTTTTTTTCCCTGTAAATATTTAAACCCAGACTGCAAGGACTAATGGACAGTAAAACCATTCCCACAGAAGAAAGCAGATCTGAGTTTTCTGCTGAATTGTGTGATATTCGAAGATAAAATTTCTGGGTCTGATTTCTAGTGACAGCTGTTAACAGTCAACAGAGTTACACCTCATCCCACTACTAATTAAGTAAAGTCTCTGACTGTCATGGTACTCCCTTGCAAGCCAGCAGCAATGCTAAAAACTAATGCCAGTGAGATTGCCAAGTGACAGCAAGTGTGCCTAGCAGCTAAAGCCTGACACCAATGCAAAATATTTGTGTCACTGGTGTTTAAAACAGGCTTAGTTCTGGATGAACTATGACTAACCCATGATTATGATCAAATCCTTCTGCTAGCAGAAACAGCATTGAGTGATGTGAAATATGTATGCAAAATCCTTGCTTACAGTTTAACAGCCAATCTCATAAATCCTAGTAAAGGCATTCCGCAAAACCAGCCAGAACTGCTGTCACACTCTGAGCACTTCTCTCAATATTCAGTCAAATGTCAAAGTGTAAATAATGAAATATTCAAACAGTGAATATCTATTTGATAAATAAACAAAGTTATAAATTTTGATTTTAGCAAAAAATGTCTTCAGTAAAACCAAAGCTCTCCACTGCAGACTTTCAGTGTTTGCATAAAGACTTAACAATTTCTTAAATAATAAAGAATCACTTTTTTCCTCCCTCCTTTCTGTAACACACACCTCAGTCAGATCATGCTCATCCATTTTTAATAGCACATCGCTCCCTTCATAGCTGCATACAGAAATTTGGCTTAAGGAATACAAGCTTACAAATTGCCGTCCTTTGCCTGCCTTTTAAAGAAGGCAGGGAAAAAAAAGTAAAGAACCAACATCTTGAGCTAAGATTAAAAGCTGTATTCATATTAAAGAATGGTGTCTTTTTACTATTGAAACTGGTGCTGTAGATTATTCTGTCCTGATAAAGTACTACAGTGGGCAAGGAACTTTCTCATAATGAGCACTTCTGTAAAACAATTTATCTACAAGAAAGGAAACAAGTTTGCATAATCCATTTACGGTTGATTCAGCTTTAGAGGAATTTGTTATATAAATATATCTCACCCTGGGGATTTGTTTTGCCATAATAACTAATGAAAGTGCTTGAGCAACTTAACACTGATAATTAATAGGATATTTCAGTATCACAATGGACAATGGCATCTTCCCATGTTCATTTACCATCTCACCAGTGACGAGACAAAAACTTGGCAGACTCCAAGTGCCAAATACATCAGAAAGTGGATAATGAACTAACAGCACTTGCAAAAATGTTGAGTAGGTAGCATATTTTAACTGATCATCAAAAGGTGGTTTATGGTTCTTTCTTAAAAAACATTCCATCACCCAATAATTGTCATCTTAAAAATCTTAATTAATAGTTCATCCATTGTCCAACTGACATTTCTAATATTCTGCTATCATACTGGAATGTTTGACTAAACATAATCAAATACCATTATGCTGTTATGCTCTTTGCTAGCAATCACAAGCTGTGTTTTAAGTTTAGGTGTCAATATCAAATCATCAAGAAGGATTACCCCAGGTAATCTCACAGTCCCATCAATAACGCCTTGCCAACTATAATTCTGTATAGACTAAAAACTTACAGTGAACCTTACCTGCTTTTGTGGTCACATAATTATTTTTATTATGCTTTGTGGCAATGTTGGCTGCCAAAAGAGGTTGTACTAAAATCCCAGTGTGACAAAAATCAATTTTCAGATGCAAATGAGGGTGCCATAGGTGACATTTTTCATACCAAATAAATTGCCTGTCTATGGCTTTGAACTAATGGACACGTAAACAAGAGAGAGTGGTGCTGAAGTACTGCATTATAATCTTAGCAAAGTCTTATGAGGCTCATGCTACAGGCTTCAAAGAGAAACTAAAAAAGAGGGAGGGGGCATGAACAGTTTGAGGAAGCCTGCAAGAATAGATATAGCCTTTTTCTTTTACATGATATTCCTTTTTTTTTCTTTTTTTCTTTTTTTTTTATGAGCTCCCACTTCCCTTTTCCCCATTTTTTCTTTACAGTTTTAGGTCTCTGTATGACCCCTTCTGCCTGCCACAACTTCTACCTAATTATGACCACCTCCCCTCCTCTCTGTCCCTGACCTGTCCTCCCAGTTGCTCTCCTAGAATATTTGTACAAAAGGATTCCTTCCTATTATTCTTTTGTGAATTCTGACAACATTGTTTCCAATTATTTCCACCTCCTTGAGTTGATAGGCATTCTCTAGCAGGAAGATTATTCAAAGCCACCCCGTTGTAGCTGACTGCAAACCCAGTGTGAAGAGCCACTCAGGTAGACCTCAAAACTTCAGCCCTTCTAAAGTAAGATGTGCAGAGGACAGTATGAAAGCACAGTTTGTCAACACTATTAAGAATCTTTACAGCAGTTAAGCACAAGAGCTCAGATTAAAGATGCTGATCTGAACATCTGGGTAATGAAGCAGGACCAGTAGGCAGGTGTCTAGTGACATCCCACTGAGCTGACAGAGAGCCATGTGCCTCTTCAGGCACCACATCCACATGAGACTTCAGCTGAAGCCTGCAAACTATTTTGTTTGCTACACAGGTACAAGGGTTACAACCAGACCATGCTCACACAGCTCTTCCCCCCCACATCTCCTTTTCTTTTTCTCTGTTATCACATGCACTTAAACTTTTGTATTAAATAGTGAGGGGATCTAGATTAGTTCTGTTTTACTAAATCTGTGCTTTTACACAACAAAGTGCAACAAAACTGTTGCATTTAAACTTGCTAAGAAAATACAAGAAATACACATGATGAGGTCTTGTCGTGGTTTAAACCCAGTCAGGTAATTTGTTCACTCACTTCCCCCCCCTTTCTTGCCCTCCCCCTGCTCTCGGAGGGACGGAGAGGAGAATCGAAAAGAATGCAACTCCCACGGGTTGAGATAAGAACAGTTTAGTAACTAAGGTATAACACAAATCACTACTGCTACCACCAATGATAATAATGATAAAGGAAATAACAAGGGAAGAGAATACATCATCTCACCACCAGCCGACCGATAACTCGCCCCCCCCAGCCCGACCAAGCTCTGACCGATACCTCCTCCAACCCTGCAGACTCCCAGCCCTTCCGGCTCACTCCCAGTTGCATCCTGGCCATGACGTGCTGTGGTATGGAATACCTCTTTGGTCAGTTTGGGTCAGGTGTCCTGTCTCTGCTTCCTCCCGCCTTCCCCTCCTCCCTGGCAGAGCATGAGGCTCACAAAGTCCTTGGCCAAACCAAAACATCGCTATCAGTTCTGTTCCCAGGCCGAAAGTCAAAACACTGCACTGCACCAGCTACCAAGAAGGGGAAAAATGACTGCTACTGCTGAACCCAGGACATTATCCACCCCTTATTCCATACCATTCACGTCATGCTCAGATCCCACATTTTCAATATACCATCACTCTTATCTCAGTGCACTCTTATCTTAGTGCATGGACCAGTCCCTATAAAGCTGCTGTGTCCATCTGGTCCATGTCAGGCTCCATCTCTTGTAACAGTCTTCCAGAGCAGGAGAGACTGTGTGCAGTGTTCACACTTGTGAAGAACCTGGGCAATAGTGTCCATTGCTAAGTCCACCCCTCGATCATGAGTCCATCTCTGTGTTGCATCTCTGCTCTGATGGCCTGAAGTGCCATGGGCCCACCAGGCTCAAAATAATCCACTGTCCCCTTCAGCAGTTTCTGCAGCTTGTTGCTGGGGACTCCATACAGCTGCCTTCCATCTCCAATGCTTCCAAAGCACTGGAGGGGCCCAGTGGACTAGATACTTGCCCATACTGTCCCACACACCCTGCCACTCATGACTCTCCAGCCTTGGGGAAAATCTCTTGGTCCCCCTATATTGTCGTCTAACCCCAGACAAGACCCAAACCTGACTCTGCTTAACTTCTGAGATCAGACAAAATGGTTGTGGGTAGAACACAGTCTGTGTGTGTGCCAACATGCTGATCCCCATCACAATCAGCAGGCAGGTCCCAAGGATGCCCAAAGGCCATTCAAAACCTTCAGAACTCTCACACGATGCTGCTGTACTTGTCACTAGGGCTGGTGTAGCCGCTGTACTTGTCACTAGGGCTGGTGTAGCTGCTGTGCTTGTCACTGGGGCTGGTGTAGCTGCTGTGCTTGTCACTGGGGCTGGTGTAGCTGCTGTGCTTGTCACTGGGGCTGGTGTAGCTGCTGTGCTTGTCACTGGGGCTGGTGTAGCTGCTGTGCTTGCCGGCTCTGCCACCGCCAGCTTCTCTGTTCCCGAGTCCAGTTCTTCCTCCTCTGCCTTGCTGGGAAATGCTGCGTGGTCTCCTGCATCCTCCTGGGGCTCGGCGGGCGGCTGCCGGGGAATGCTCTCGGCCGTCGCAGGGCTGGGCTCGGCCGCGGGGCTCGGCTCCTCCGCGGGGCTCGGCTCTTCCGCGGGGCTCGGCTCCTCCGCCGCCTTCTCCCGCTGCTCGGCAGCCGCCTCTTTCCTCTCCTCGACCGCCCCGACCTCCTCCACCGGCAGCCGTCCCCTCGCGGCCTCCGGCCCCGCTCCCGCCGCCGCTGGCTCCCTGGGGCCGCTCTCCCGGGCCGGTTCGGCTGCCGCCGGCTCCCGGGGCCGCTCCCCCTCGGCTCCCCGCAGCCTCACGAAGATGGAGAGCAGGGTGAGGGCCAGGACGGTGAAGAGCAGCCGGACGGCCACGTACAAGTCCACGGCCACGTCCGTCCCGCCCTGCTGCTGGAGCCCGCCCGTATTACAAGCCATTGCCATAAAGCACAGAGAGACAAGAACCTTAGCCCAGGCCCCATACTTGATAAACACTAACACAGCAAATACCGGCTCTACGTAAGTTACAACATTCTGAAGCTGTGAGATCAAGAGAAACAACTCTGAGAGCCAATAAATCAGCATTGTGACGAGTGACTATTAATCCAGTCAAATCTGTCCTTATCTCAACCCTTCGAGCCCCACGTTGGGCGCCAAAAAGGACTGTCGTGGTTTAAACCCAGTCAGGTAATTCGTTCGCTCACTTCCCCCCCTTTCTTGCCCTCCCCCTGCTCTCGGAGGGACGGAGAGGAGAATCGAAAAGAATGCAACTCCCATAGGTTGAGATAAGAACAGTTTAGTAACTAAGGTATAACACAAATCACTACTGCTACCACCAATGATAATAATGATAAAGGAAATAACAAGGGAAGAGAATACATCATCTCACCACCAGCCGACCGATAACTCGCCCCCCCCAGCCCGACCAAGCTCTGACCGATACCTCCTCCAACCCTGCAGTCTCCCAGCCCTTCCGGCTCACTCCCAGTTGCATCCTGGCCATGACGTGCTGTGGTATGGAATACCTCTTTGGTCAGTTTGGGTCAGGTGTCCTGTCTCTGCTTCCTCCTGGCTCCCCCTCCTCCCTGGCAGAGCATGAGGCTCACAAAGTCCTTGGCCAAACCAAAACATCCTTGTTATCAGCTCTGTTCCCGAGCTGAAAGTCAAAACACTGCACTGCACCAGCTACCAAGAAGGGGAAAAATGACTGCTACTGCTGAACCCAGGACAGGTCTACATCTGCACAAAACTAATAGCATGTTTTTTTAAGGCTTGCCTGAAGCTTATCTTGAATAATCACAACCTTCCTGAGCCTGCAAATTTCAGACAGAAATCCTGAGAGATATTTACTCTTGCAATACAAATACATTTGTATTGTATTGCAATACAAATAGAAGCATGATAAAACCAGTATTTTTATGCTATGTTGATAGTGTTGTTTCCAACTATAGCTGAAATGAAATATATTACATAATAGCTCTTCAAACTTCTTCAAAAGATTTAAGTAAAGTTCAAATCTTAAGCTTTTGAAACTTTAATCTTGAAATAAAGATCAATCTTTTTGTTATTTCACCTTTTTCTCATGTTGGGAAAAACAAACAGTACCAAAGTGACAAAAAATCTGAAACCTGTGTCAGACTTGTCCCCGTGCATATCCACTTACAAGACTAGTATAAAAATTTTGAGGGAAAAATGACAAAATATCCTGTTCAACCTCTCATTCTGACATCCTTGATAAATGATATTATTGCCACCGCATTTTAGTTGGGTTTGAGTTCTGTTTGTTTGGGAGTAGGAGGAAGAAAAAGGTATTTGCTGCTGCTGCACATCCAACTGCCTCCTGAAAAATCAGAGCTCCCTCTAAAGTCAGTAATCCAGTGCACCTTGACGTTGCCTGTCAGCATCAGCAGAATGACAGGGAGGCAGAACAAGCAGAACAGGCTTCCAGTACTGGTCAGGAAGAACTTTGCCTGGTTGGTCAAATACCATTGGTGTATTCCTCAGAGGCAACAGTTTATTCCCATTGCCAGATCAACTCCTGGCAAGGCATGGATATGGAATTCAGGCAGCATGCCTGAATACATCTCCACCCTGTTCTGAAAAGAGAAATTATGATGGAAAGTCAAACATACTGTTCCATGCCTTTTAAGGTCACCCCAGAAATTTACTTCACAAGCTAATATATACAGCTTCTCTTTCTTCCATCACTCCATTTCTGCATGGTCTTACAACCCAATGCAGACATCTGGAAAACAAGTCTTTAATTCCAAAGGTCCGTGAGTGACTTTGGTGGCAAAATTCTGTGATCAGATTAACCATCGTCTTTATCACAGCTGGCAATATAGAAAGTGCATAGGAGAAAATTCCTAGTTGGTACAGATTTATCTTCAAGTAAATCTAAACCACAGAAGAGAAACATGGTCTGTTCACACTCTACTACTGAAAGAAATACTTCAGGATTGCACAAAAACTATAGATTGGCATCACTGAGCTAATGTAGAGCCCAATTCTACCCTGTTTTATAGTTCTTCCTGTTTCCTTTCTGAAACGTTCAAGTTTACTGAAGGAAGAGAAAAAAAATAATTAAAAAAAAAATAAATCTACCCATAAGAGTAAGAAACAGACTGTAAGATTTTCAGCTTTTTCTGATGATGATGTCTACTGGACCAGATCATAACTCCCAGCAGCAGCAGACACCAGCCAAAAGGTCAAATGCATCAGATTCACCAAATTGCTGGTTAAAAACCAGAAAAGCTGAAATTAAAATACTATATACGAAAAAAATATACAAAGCACAAAGGAAAAAACTTCTTAGATACCAGATATATTCATTGGCAGTGTATAAGGGGCAAAAAGATTAACAAACAAGTTTAGTGAAAAATACTCTGAGAAGTGGTTCTGCAGTCTTGATCTTCACTAGTACTGACCAAAGCTATTTATACAAGAAGTTAATTTAAAACCAGAAGATATAATGCAGCATAGTTTTATGAACCCTTGCTAAATAAATGTAGAGCCCTAGGGCTCAGTGTACTTTCATTTAAAGTGATTGTATTCCACGTGTGAATATTAAAGACTTAAATATACCGGGATAAATTAATTTAGACTTGCTAAAAGGTTTCTATAAATAGCCCCGCATGATTTCACTTCTTCATATAGTTGGCTTTGTTGACAGTTACTATAAGAACAGAGCATTCCGGTTTCCCTTTCATGAACATGAAACAGTCGCCTAAGCCCTTTCATACTTAGAACAAGGCAGCCACTAAACCTATCCCTTAGCTTATCTATGGAGTTGGAGTTGGAGTTCATTAACTTGTCACCACTGATTCCTTTTGAATAGGAAAATGAAATGAAAAAATGACGTGCAAATCAATATCAGCTGTTAAGTCATGTTCTCATTTAGCACAGTGTCAGATAAGAAATGTTGAGAATTAGAAAGAAACTTTCCGGTGGAAAAACATGCTTAGTATGCCATTTTTTGAATAAAAGAATTGCTGCAGTGAATTAAGCTAGTTGTCATCCCACACTAAAAGTTACAGCATGTTAGAAGCTAAAGAAAATCTTCTAAACCCTATTTTTATTTTCAGGTATCTTTTAAAATTGCATTAAGCTTAATCATCAGGAGAAGCATTCAAGAATGTATAATTCATGCTCTTTAACTAAAGTGCTTCCATAGATCTATAGCGGGAGACAGACATCTGCTAAAAGGACTTCCATATATCCCAGTATAACATTACAAGTTCACAGACATTTTCTTGGGAAATACGTTTCACTCATGTAAATCATGCTCTTATCAGAAGGGACTACAAATTAGGCATGTGAAATGACAACAATAGGGTGTCAAAGGCCAAAGGAAATCTGTTGGAGGTAAGCATAAGGTAAAGGCAAAGAGCTATTTGCATATTCTGATACATGATGAATTTCTCATTACCTTTGTAGAGAGAACCAAAGTCACAAAACTCTACCTGGTAAACTGCAGGCTACAAAAAAGACCTCTAAGATGCCACTTCATGCATCCCTGAAGGTGAGCTCAGAGTTACACTATCAAGTAAATGGCTTGTAGCAGAGTTAAATCAAACAACTAAGTGTAATAGCCTTAATTTCAAAATAGCTAGCTCTCCACCAGCAAAAGGTAAAAGTTCCCTATTGCCCAGTATCTGAGTAACTTTAATATACTTATTGAGTATCTCCATTTTACAGACAGACATCTGAGGCAGAGAGGTATAGAAGTGAAGACTGTAGAAATTATGACACTTTTTCCTTTCGCCCAACCTCTGTTTTGTCTGAAAGCTCTTTGGAAAGATGCTGTCTTTCACTACGTGTATAAGATCTCAAAAGTCACCATCCTTGACAGTGCTTCTGTACTACTACAATAAAATGACAGAGAAATAATGCAAATGCTGAAGGGATTTGGGCTCTCCCTTAATTCTTCTAAACATATAACCTTACAATAGAAACCAGTCTTATCTTCTGATTGTCTAGAGACAAGATTGACTTCCATCAACTCATGTTCTCATTTTATAATTTTAAAGACTGAGTCTTAAGTCACTTACCTAATTCACCATTGCTCTGAAACACATTTTCAATTAATAAAATGATCCTAAATACATCCTAATATACTGAATGCCAACTAAAAGGACACAATAATTACCAGCAGTGATGAGGAAGTAGGAAAGCCATTAAACTAAACCAAAATAATTTCTCTCTCATAACTCTCTATCCCATACTTTTGTACCACTAGAAGATACAGTAATTATGTCCCTCAAATAAACCAGATACTTTTCTGTTTAATAGCCAAATGTTAAAGGAAGCCTATCCCTTTATACTTCTAATATATTTATCATACTTTTCTTCTAACTGAATACAAATGATTCAACTTTTTTGACCAATGTTAAGTTTATTAAACATCACAGGACTGAACAGAATCTGCCTTGTGATATTTACAAATTTGAGATAAAATTTTAAAGTAATTATAGTCAACACATAAAATCTGGAATTAAAAGCCACTGAATAAGTGTGAAACTTCTAAGATCCTCTAAAGAGCTACTTGACCAAAAAAAAAACCCATTAATTTTGCAGGGATTCAGCTGAAGGCACAATCAACATTAAAAATAACTAAAGAAATATTTTTTTCATATTTCATAGACACAAAATATAACTAGCATACTGTGACTGCCCACTAACATTTTGCACAATTATGATTATATGTATATAAACTCGATAGTATCCATTGGAAAGGGCTATACAACATGATAGTCCCACTAACACATTCCGGTTTTCTGGTGATTAAAAAACATGGAAGTACTAACAATTAACATCAAGGTCACCCTCAAATAAATTTTGATTTGGACACTCCTCATAGCAGATTTATGAGTAGAGTCAAAGCTCATTAAAATCGGAGGAATGACTCCTGTTGACTTAATGGAGATTGCAGTTGGTGTACTGCTTTCTGTGTTTTCCTATGACAGATTAATTACACGGTTTTGCGAATAATCATGCCTAAAATCAACCCTGTAAGCTGTAAGCTTCAAGCCTTACATCACATATGCACGCAACTTTGTTAACAATGAATTTGACTGTTGCAGATGTGACCTGTTCAGAGTCAAATCTTCCCCAATTTCTATTTTTAATCTTTAAACTGAAGTTTTAACATTCCCTCCCCTTACCTCTACCTTAATTCCTGATTTGAGGGTCAATATGAAGCACAACAGACTCTTCTGGCTTTAATGACCACATAAAAAGGATGGTTTTGGGGAGTGGGGGTGTAGAGAGCAAACCACAAAAGGACGACACAATATGGTGGCACAGAGAAAATAAAGTTGTCTTCAGATAAAGTCAGAAAGTTACTTAACCTGCCGTGCACAGCTACATATGCAATAAGGAGACATATCTTTTTTTGACAGAGACGGGAGAAATACTCAATACAACAAGGATATGGAGTGGGCTTCAGCACCTCCCATAAGAAGATATGCTGAGAAATTTCAGGCTGGAGAAGAGAAGCTGTGTGGAGACCTCAGAGCAACCTTCCAATATCTGAATGGGGCCTACAAAGGTGCTGGAGAGGGACTCTTCATCAGGGTCTGTAGCAGTAGGACAAGGGGTAATGGCTTCAAATTAAAACAGGTGAAGTTCAGGTTAGGTATAAGGAACAAGTTCTTTATTGTGAGGGTGGTGAGGCACTGGAATGGGTTGCCCAAGGAAGCAGTAAATGCTCCATCCCTGACAGTGTTCAAGGCCAGGCTACACAGAGCCTTGGGCAACATAGTCTAGTGTGAAGTGTCCCTGCCCAGGGCAGGGGGGGTTGAAACTAGATGGTCTTAAGGTCCTTTCCAACCATAACTGTTATATGATTCTATGATTCACATGGCAATAGAAAACCCAAAGCCAGGAAATGGGTAGAATTTTGTATCATATTAAGTTGATTGCACAGAAAAGTTGACCGTTTTTCCTTTAACCTGCTGCTGAAAAAAAAATAATTTCTGTTGAAAACCAAAAGGAGGGGTAAATTAACATAAACTGCTCAGTATCAAACTGCAGGCATTATTGAAACAGAGTGGATAGAACAATCAGTTTTATCAATGTTAAGATTACAATTTTAATTAAAGAGCAAGAATGTGACTTTGTTGAAAAACGCATTTTTCCTCTTTCTTAGTAAAATAACCCAATCTATACATATTCTTATATTTCTCAACATAAACCTACAGTGTATGCATTGAAAAGAATATGTTTTAAAGTCTCTCTTGAAAGATATCCCACACTATATTAGTAAGACTTTTACAGATGTTGCTGGAAATTAAATACTTGTGAACAGTTCCAATGGACCTCTCAGTATGGAGGTTAAATTTTGTATACAATTAATGACAGTAAATGAATGAATCTACAAGCAATGGATGTTGACTGAGCCAGTATGAAAACAAATAATGAAATGCCTATTTCCTAAATCAGGAATTCACTCCAAGTTTTTTATTTCTAGCAGGCAATTCTGTTGTAGAGGCTGGGACAAAAAATACAGAATACTAGTGTAATAATCTTTTTAATCTAAGGAATGGGTTTGTAGTTTGCAGCAAGAATATCAGTAAGAACAGAAGGTCTAGTCTGAATGGTCTTGTTACCAGGTGCTACCACAGGAGAGAACGATGACTGAGCCCATCTGGTCCCACCTGGATTTTTGTCTACCCATACAGTCTTTCAGCAGGGCATGAATTTCCTATCTAATGAGTAGACTTTTTGTTTTGTCTTCAAGGAAAAGAAAAAAAGTCACAGGTATGAGAATATTCTTCCTGTGCAAAGAAGAAGCTACAGTGTAGTAATTGACAGGCAATCAAGAATATTGAGTTTACTGGCACTTTTGGTAAAGAGTTCAACACTATCCAAATCAAAATAACACACCTCACAAGAGCATTCCAGTGTCCCATTTCATAGGGACTGACATGTTGTTTTAACAACTCACTTCTGTGCTTTAAGAAAACCCTTTGCATTTTGAGACAGCCTTTTAAACTATTAGCAATGAAGATTTCTTATTAGTAATTTTTTTTTAGGAGTAGTCAAAAAAGTTGGGTGGTACTAATGTGCGCTAATGTCAATGAATGCGTAAAGTCTTCAGGATCTCCTAGGAGAGTCCAGTACTTCACAGAATTATACCCTTGAAATCCCAGTGCAAAAAATATCTATCAATATCTAAAAATTAACTTTTGGTTCAGCCTTCCAGAACCCAAAAGACATTTTACTATCACCCGTCCTCCAGGTCATTAGAGGACAGATCTTTATTCAACATAGCACAGTGTTCAACACTGTATAAAAAAACAAAGGGCATCCCCCACCCCCCCCAAAACTCAACATATTAACATGTAGCATAAGTGGGATCTACAAGAATTTTTTTAAATATATTTTAATTTTTAATAACTTCTAAATTATCATTAAATCTGCAAGATGTATAAATCTTCAGTTGATGAATCTATCACGCCTGCTGCTTCTAGTAACTCTAAAAAGACACTGGGCATCAGGAGGATTTGAAAATGCTTAACTGTGATGTTTATTAACAAGGTCCTTAAAGCCCCAGAAAATATTGACATGCATACTTATGTGAGTAACGTGAAGACAAAGTTCACATACTCACAAAGACTTTAAATTTCCATTTGTGAATACACAGGTCATGTCACAACATGTTTGACAGAGACCATTTAAAAATTAAAAAAAAATAAAAAAAACCACCCCACCCAGATGAAAAGCCAACAAAAACAAGCAAACAAAAACCCACAAACAAACAATACACACACACAGACCCCGAAACAAACACCAAAAAACCACCAACAGTTCATCCACACTGCCTTGACATTAACCATAGAACTTGTACTTGGCCACATAAAATATTCAGTAGTTCTCCTGTGTGCTTAGTACCATTATACAGATAAATGTACTTAAAGTTAAACATTTAGCCCATTTCTGAATGATGATATAAAAAAGGACTGTCTTAAAGAGTAAGCTGTCTTAAAGAGACTATCTTAAAGAGAAGTTACAATCTTGTACTAAGATCACACAATTTAGCCACAAGGTCAGTACACCAAGAGCTAGATCCAGCTCATTTTGAAAGAATTGTAATCTATTCCTCATCTTAAAAAGCTACATATACTACACCCATGATTCATTTAGCACAAAGCCACAAGTTAATTCTAGAGATAGAAAGGAAAAAAAAAAGATAAAATTGGTTCAAGACAATTTCTTGTTGAGTTCAAACACATGCTAAATGGTCCAAGTATTGAACATCACCAACCACAAGGGTGTTTGCTGACTTGTAAGTAAATAAAACTGCATCCCTTTTGGGGCAGTTTGAACAGTTGCTGATCAAATGACTTTGTGTTGCTAGAATTTAAACAAGTTACCAGAACACTTTCTAAAAAAGATTTCAACTAATTTCTTCTTACTTGTCAGGAAACTTCTTGTTTACTGCTGTGCACCAAACAGTCATAGTGAGTTTGTTAAGAAACTAGAGGCCAAATTCAGTCTCTCCTTTCTTACTAGTACAGTTGCCTTAAACAAGAATCTACCTTTTCCATAGTAATGAAGGACAATGCGGAATTTTAGTGGTACCAAAGTTATTAGCAGTAGCCAATTACTGCACATTGCAGGAATACTTGCCAGTTCAAATTGACCTGATGCCCCTCCTCTCTCTTCATGTGTAGTCACCATCCTTAGGCGCCCTCTTAGTAAGTGGGAGAAATATATAAACAATGAGTAAAACTATTTTTTATGAAATGGATTAACTGCTTAATGCAAAGGTTATTCTTTTTGATTTGGTGGTGAAATGAGAAGTGAGGAGCTGGATGATTAATAACATTAAGACAACTATAAATGTTAGCAGAGTTGCTTATTATGGAGGTACCAAATTATATTAAGCTTTAACTTGCCAAGTTATTCTAGATATTTAAGAAATCTAACTCTAAAGTATACAAAAGATGCAAAGGACTACTCTTAAAAGCAATAGGATTGTGATGATCAACAACTAAGGAATTTTAGGTCCGGAAGGAGCCATCTGTCCCTGCAGTAGCAGAATCAATTCTTGGGAGACGACAAATGTAGACTTTTACCCTGTGATGCTCCATTAAATGCTTAAGATGTGTGCTGAGATAAGTGTTACTGTAATAACCATAATAAATGTTCCTTCAGGTTTGTGAAAACCAGCATGGAACTATTGGGACAATCATTAGAGATGATTATTGATGTATCTGATGGAGAGAAATGACTAAACTCTCACTCAGGGAATCATCTTTTCATGTGAATAATTTCTTCTATTATGGCTCTCTCTCAAATCCAACCTGTATCTGGAAGCTGATGGAAAAGATTATACTGGAGAAAACATCAGCAATATTTTGTGTCTCTGACGCAAAAAAGAACCTTGAGTTTAGTTCTGAATACAGCTTAGTCTGATCTCCTCTTGGAAATGTCTCAGTTCCTTAATAAATCTGAGGTATTTCTGGTGAAACTGGGGTAGTTGTCATATGCTGACTGCATCATTCCTGCATGTCAGATGAGAGAACAACAATGGAAGAAATAGACAGAAGTCTCACAGGTTCTTCTGGTTTCTGTGACACCTCTTGTTCATTATGGATTTGAGGACATTAAGGATGTCACGGGGATTTTAATATCTTACAGAAATCACCACTTCCTTTTCACAAACTCCTTATTTAAAAATTATTCTGTTACTATCCTGATGTGAAAAAGTATTATGAAATAAGTATCAACAATAAAGATATCTATGCAAATACCTTTTCTTACAGATGTGTGTATATAGACATGGACACACATATTCTTTCTCTGTGTACTTAATAGTTACACTTTAAGGATGTTACAGGATGAAAGCTGCATTATAAATGAAAGATATTACATATCCTAAGAGACATCTACTTATCCTTTATGATCTTGCTTAATGTTCTACTAAATCATGCTTAGTCTGTTGCTTTCCCACTTATATGCTCATTTACTACAATGAACTTTAAATTTAAACCTTTTCCAAATGGCTCTTTTAAATGTTCCCCATACCTCTGGCACAAATTTCTGCAGAACTCCAGCAGTCTATGGAAATTAGTACATAGGATTGGCATAGTTTTGTCTATATCAGAATGTTTTCATGCTGGACTCAAAACAATAATAACTTGAAAAAGAATTGTATGTCAATACATGATGATCCATCCCTCACCCACAAAATTTAGTCGATTTTTTTTTAATAAATAGAGTTAGCATCCTTAGATCATAAAAAGAAGCCAATTCAATTCAAAATGTCTTCACACAACTTGTCTACCATTCAAACTCTCATAAACATATTTTAAGGCCAAAAGGTAAATCGGTATTTTCTTGGCACGCTGTCCAGCATGAATTTTAGTTCAGATAAAAGACTTCAGCAATCTCTGAATAATATGTCTCACTGAATTTATGGAAGCTTTTCCATTAAGTCTTATGGATGAAAGTTAAGAGTTAAGTGTGATTTAAAAGAAAATATGATAAAATTGGTTGCATTCCAGAACTGCATTTAGTTCTGAGCTTCCACAAAAACTTTAAGTTTATACAAGAAGGCCATCAAGCAACAGTGAAACTAACTGAGAAGTCTAAATGCAGCTCGGGGCTGAAAGAAATTATGGGTTTAGACATTTTTAATAAAATTAATTAATTTAGAATATTTTTGCCTGGTATCTTTCATTATTCTGTTAATAATTTGGAATAATTAACAAGTTTTCATTTGTTTCCAAAAATCATCTAATTTTACCTTTGAATTACTGTCAGACATGTTTTACAATTGTCATAGCTCTGCTTGCTCCTGAAAAGCACAAAGTCCCTTTTTGTGGATAAACACTTCCCTAGTTCACATAAAATCTGAATGCATATTACTCACGGAGAAAAGCACTGAACATCCAAAGAAGCTAACACCTTCTTGTTTCACAGTCAATTATTCACGTTTCCAGTCTATAAGAGCATTTTTCTCTCCTTAAATATCCAGGTACTTCTCATTTACATGCTGAAGTTGCATACTGAGAGAAATGAAAGGAAAGCTAACCCACACATTTGATCTAGGTATTTATACCAACAGTGAATAAACTTACTAGGCACACTTTGCCCCAAAAAAGGAACATTAAATTAATGAAAACTACCAATGGCCCATGTTCTTTATAGTATTTAGTCTAGTATTTAACACAATTATATAACTGTTGCTATGGCAACTGCCACATCTCTTGGCACCGTAATAATTCTCAGACAAATGGATCTTTGTCAGAGCAAACTCCAAAGCCAGTGTATATGAAACCTGCATTTCTCTGGTAGTGGGAATCTGCTGAGTTGGAAGAATAAATTCAGCCCAGACCTAAGGGAAAGCACAAGCCTGTCAATAGAGGTGAAGCTCTGCTGCAGAGCTAAGTGAAAGGCGGGGAGAAGGGCTATATATGAAAAATCACAAGCACTGGGCCCTGCCATGGGACTCATGGTCACTCAGAAACAGCCCAGAAAGAAGCATAGGAGTCATGTCTGTAAAGCAGTGCCAGACAAAACTCCTGTCTCGATGGCTTGCTCCAAAGTCTGCTGGAATCTGATTATTTCAGCAGGTTCTGGATCAGGCTGAAGGATAAAAAGGGAAAGTAGGCGACTGGAACTTCTGTGAAAATAGCTTATTTCAGGGGATGAGGAGATTTCTTACATAAAAGGAGCTCTTTGGTTTTTCCCCAACAGCAAGTGGTCTGCATAGATGATTTTTATAAAAATATGCCAAACAGACAGCTAAATGATACTGTACAGAATGACCCCTTGATGAGAACAAGCTCTTGCTTTCATTGGCATTAAGATATATTCTGTGAAACCTGCAACCTGAAAACTGCAGACTTTAGAAAAAAAACAAAAATTTCAACCTTTCACAGGTGATTAAAGCAGGAAAATGGTATTTACCACAATGCCATCAACACACAGGTATTGCATTCTAAAATTACTTCTACATCAAATTTTTATGCATTAATTCCTAGTCAGTAGACATTTACAGTGTGAAAACAAACAAAAATAAAAGTAATGACAAGTTAATCTTTTAAAGGCGAGTAGAACATATTAAGCTTTCTTCCAAATGGAATTCCAAAGTGAGAAAATGAATTTTCTTTTGTTTCCTCTTTAAGAAAAGCCATCTTTATATGCCTGAAGGACACCTTCATATCTTAAGACAAAATATTGCCACAGCTTTTCTGAAATGGTATTCTAGATACTGTTTTGATCAGTATAATGACTTATAAATATATCATAGATATTGATGTACCCCTGTGACTTACTCTATTTTGTGCCTTAAAATTAAATGCAAAACATGGTGTTTTATTTATGCGGCGCATCACTCTTTGCAGCAACTGCTATATGCAAAATCTAATAACATGGAACTCTTTGAGCCTGTTTGTCAATATCTCATATGAGAGTCTGTCTTCTGCAAAATGACTTTTGCAGAGTCATTTTCAGCCTATTTGGAACTCTATTCTAAACTGAAAAAATGCTAATATACATTAATGGGAACGATTGCTTGTTATATCAGAGAGGCTGATTCTTGATCTTATTTTCCAAATAAATTATTGAACTGCCAGATGACTAAACTCAACTATTCACTTCCTTGCATGAATATTTCTCTGAGAGAGAATCCTGATTTGTAATAAGATTATTGATCCTTTATCATCTGTTTTAAGGCAGAAAACCATACATGTAGGATTTAAGGCTCTAGGCACTTTTTATCTCATATCAATAAAATTTGCAATCTGTATCCTGCAGGGATAAAGCAGAGAGTAAGATACAAACAAGAAATGCTAAGGTTTAAATCCAAAGAGCTTACTTTCATTATTTCTGTTTGATACTTTAGGAAGGAGCCACAGGCATAAAGCAACTTGCACAAACATACACATCCAAGCAGTGACTTAGCAGGAAACAAAATTCAGGTCATCAAGGCACCTGTGGAATTTTTCAGCCAGGCTGCCTCTCAGGTCCCCAGTATAATAATAATAAACATAGCATGGTACTGCTTTGTCAAGCAATGGCTTGACAAAGGGAAAATCGAAGTTGTATATCTGACTAACCCCTAGCCATTACGAAGTGGACTGGACAGAGTAGTAGGACTAGAGGAACTTCATTTTCTTCAATCTGAGCTACTGATGAAGATGGTTTTAAGCTTTGTCTACAACATGCTGTCTCTGGGTGTGTTCCTCCCTCTTATCTCTTCTTTTCTTTCTCTTATTCTTTTTCCATCTAGTGCCTGAAAAGTGTCCTGAGGGTTTGACAGTTTCTGTTTAATCATTTCATCCTTCTGTATGGAAGACTGCTGAGCACCACACAGGGAAGTTACTACCAGACTGGAATTTCTGAGTACGTTCATGCCCTCTTACCTGCTTTGGTGCCAGACTCTTGATATCTCATGCCCCTCCCCTCCCCGTGTCTGTGATGGTGTAACAAATAAAATCTCTTCCTTTGATGGGAAGGGGTGCAAGCTGCATTTTGACAATACACAAAAAAAAAAAAAGACAGAGAAATATTGTTTCCCAAGGTTTTCTTTTAGTTCCCAGTGTACTAACGGTATATTCATTAAAGCCAGCACTAGATTACAGAGGGGGAGGAGAAACAGTAGGCAGCCATTATTTAGCCTTGGAAGACACAGTTCAATTCCCAGCTTGCTGCCTTTTGTAACTCACAATCTGCTATGAGGCTCTACAAAAAATTGGCTATACTTTGTCTTCCACAAAACCAGACAACTGAAATAAATACACTAATGTCTGGTCAAATTATCAGATCTGATGAAATTTCCAGCTTTTGGTTGTCTTACTAGTTCTATAAGACAAAGCAGGGATCAAACATTGGATAAGACATAAGACAAAAAAAAAAAAAAAAAGACTGTCACTTATCAGCTCAGCTTGTTCCCAACTAGGGTTTGCAAGGGATTCATTTTTCCATTTGCGATCTGAACCTTAGCAATTCTATGAAGTATTCCAAATGAACCCAAAGTTCATTTCAGGATCATGGGTGAATCAAAATATTTCCTTGCCTATTTTTAATATCACTAAGCATTCAAGTCCTGACTGTGTGAAAAAGTATGAATCAAACACTGGGCTAAGCAGAGCAGGACCACAGATGTACATGCCTCACCCAGCGCCACCAGTGAATGCAAGTGAACTTCATTTCCTGTATTGAGCACTCTGATTGCCTGAGGGTACAAGCATATACACACACAGCTATTACAAAGATAACACTGTAATGTTATGCCTTACACAGGCCCATGGCAAATCTGTGCACTCATATTTTACATGTCTCTCAAAAATCACAGCAGTTTTTATATGAAGACTTCCCTCTGCCAAGATGGACAGAAAGCTGTTTATCTAGCCAAAACCATGGAGGAAAGGAGCATTAAAAACAGGTTTTAGAAAGCAATCTAACTGTAATCTGATGTACAGATTTCTGTTCTCAATAGCATGTATGCGTATCTGTAGGTAGAGATATTCATGGGGTTTAGGGTATTTTGCAGAAACATCCAGACTTCTGGAAAAGCAGCGATGCTGAATTTGCTTTTCTGTCATTTGACCCTGCAAAAGATTCTGTGATCAGAGAGCAAGAGCCAAGTTGGCTGATGATGTTGAGGAACCATCTATCCTCTCATACTGTAGTCATGGCCACCATTTGACAGAAAGCTGCAGGCTCTGCAGATCTAATACACTTCTGGCACAAGAATAAGACAACATGCCCTTCAGACACAATAAGCAACATTAAAGCAGTGAGTGCTATTCTAACAGCCCTTGATTATGCTATGGCCATGAAGTTAATCATGTAGGACTGATCAGTGAGGCCAGCCTATCTTCAGCAGGAACAAACCACACCCTTCCATCACTAGAATGCCAAAAGCTTTTCTGCATGCTCTAGACTGGACCTCTAAATATTTTCCATATTCATCTAAAGTATGGTTGGCAGCAATCAGTGAGTTTTAAGAATTATGCTATATCTTCCCAGGCTCAGACTGCCAGTCAGCATATTAGAGATCATTGTTGAAAGTCATTTCCAAACATGTTGGGAATCTGAATTTAGAAACATTAACAATGGGATTTCACAGATGTAGGTTACATGCTTTCAGAAAAGAAATGGCACTTCCTGGCAGTGGGGAAATACTTAAGAACTACTTATCCCCTAATTAAATAAGCTACTGTATTCTAAGTACTGATGCTAAGCAGTGTTCTAACATGTACTCATCTTAACCCTACAGAATTATGCTGAATTACTAAGGCTCCTGAATTACAAAGGCTCCATCTGAGCATTTCTTAGCCAAAACTACTTGCATAAACAGATGGAGCAGTTCTGCTGTTTCCACGATGACACATTTTGATTGCAAAAGTACAGGATTAAGTTCAAATTTATCATAAAATCACTTTAGATTGGGCTCTGTATTTTTTATATCCTTCTCAAGTGTGACAAACAGAGACAAGACTGTCTGTTGTGTTTAAAATAGGCAAACAATAGCTGAAATGGCTGGTAAAAAAAAGTATTGATTTAACAGCAACAGAGTACTGCCTGAGGCCAGACTAGGACAATCAGTCTCAAAGATCTTTATATTCCCCTCAATAAGGGGATGATCCTCACTAGAAGGATTTCCTAGGACACATTAATACATCATGTAACTCCCAATGGCACTGCAGGCGCCAAGGATGACCACACTAAAATGGGTAACCTAGTCATGAGCTGAATATCAAAGTCCATAAAGAAGTGATGAATGCAGGTAGAGATGACACTGTGATGTTGCTTTGAGGAGTCACCTACAAAGAAAGACTGGCAAGTGGCAGAATATGTCAGATTCAGACTGGCTTTCTCTGAAGCAACACAAAGTGATTGGAACAGAATCTGGGAGTGGGGCCAAATTAGACTTGGCTTTTGAATGTAGTCTGGTGATAGATTTCAACACTAGGCATTAATTAATATTGCTGGAACGTTTTGAGGGGAGACTACCAGAAGAACCCAAATAAGACATAAAGGGAAAAGGTCACCGGCAAAGCTATGTCATAGTCTATGTAAATACACACTTCTTAATTCCCCTAGATTGTAACTTCCATGGAATACCTCCTCTCAAAGACACTGAAGGGCTGCTTCCCTACTAAAACCAAAATAAAACTTCAGAATATGATTCTCAGGGAGTCAGATCTTCACACATAAAATGATTCCCTGAAGTTTAACTCCAGACTTCCTGTCAGAAACGTCTCAAACTCCTCTGTGGTTTCACCAACTTCTAACTGGGGAATGAGAATCTCCATTCTGAAACTGCTCCTAAGATTTCAAAACCTGGAGTGAAAATGAAATCATTTGAATGTTCTTGTGAATGCACCAGAAGGAGCACGGCTTGCTAGTTTTAGACACAAGACATACAAGTGCCCAGCTCCTGCAAGTGCAGCTTTCCTACCCTGAATTTGGCAGGAGCTAAATCCATGGCTCCACCATGTAAAAGACTCACTTAAGTATGACTCTGTTAAAACTTTACTTTGTGAAGAAACAGCATATATTAATACAATTAAATTCATTTAAGTGTTCTGATCAGCTCTCTGTAGTTATGCATTCTGGTACTTTCTCTCCTGCTGGCAATCTATATTCACATCATGTGCTGCTCAAAGTGCAGACCAAAACCTTTCCACAGCCATGGACTGTCAGAAGGTTGTTCAACCTTTCCCCTAAATGTAACTTTTCTGGGTTTTCTTAATGGAAAAAGGAAGTTATACTAAGCTATTGTGGAAATACAATGACAATGCTGGTAGCTAAAAGTTTAAACACCCAAATAAGACAACAGATCAGTCATTTTTATCATGGCTTCTTTATAATTCCTTGAAATTGTAGATTTGTAAAGGTACCAGGCTTAATTGTCCAGTAAGCCTTGCTTGCCTGTCTCCTAAACACCCTGACACAGAAGCAGAGGCTATTTTATGTTTCCTTTCCTTACTTTCATGGAGGTGAAGTAAACAACCAATTTGTGAAGCACTTCTCCCCTTAATCTGAGATTAGTATTACACTGAAATCCAGAAGTGGAAAGAAAAGGACACATCATTCAGGGGACAGAATGGAACAGAAATCACTAGCCCATGGAGGCAGGGCGCAAGTGATGTGCTGCTATTTGAGGGCAGATGTTAATATATTTTAACACAAGGCAATGCCAGGTAAGCAGACCTATACAAAAACTTAAATTCCACAGCACAGAATTCAATTCCATGCACTTAAGACTTGGAATGAATGTGAAGGTTCTGTAAATTCTGAATTACACATTTAGACTATGATTTTCTTTTTCAGTTATGGCCAAACTGTGGTCCTCTGGCTTAATGTACACCAGAAGAACCCGTCAATTTTGGGGCTCTTTGCGCTGAATCATTTCTTTATGAATGTCTAGCATTTATGCCTGAAGACGTAATACATTTTTCAAAACCTGGAAAATCTGTATTTTAAATTAAACTAAGTACTAAAACATTACAGCAGTATCTGGATTGAAGACTGATTTTGATATCTGCTAACAGATTAAAACCACTTACAGTCCTAGATAGCACATGTAAATACCCAGCAGCATCTCCTGGCACTTTCTTCTAATCTTTTGTATATGTCTTACCTTTAATGCACTGTGTTTTTCCTTTTCTTCAACAATCAAAATTTCTGCCAGATCCTCAGCATGTTCAGACTGTGCGTGGACAAAAAAGGTTCTGCCAGCTTCTGACATATTCTTTAGTGCAACTAAAGTTCCATCGCGTTCCACCTTAAAATCTGGGTTAGAAACTTCAAAGGTCAATTTATTATTCCCCTTGCAGTCATCAAATTTCACTGGGGAAAAAAGAAAAAATAAATAAACAATTATAAGTATCTACTTTGGAACACAGACTTCAAACATCTTATTGGCTTATCTACAGATCTAGGAAGAAATGTATTGCAACCTACGAGGAAAAACTTTCAAAGAAGCTTTATATTTGTGTGACTATTACTCATGGACAAATTATATGAATGTTCATTTTCAGAAGGATGAAGGTATTTTGACTATGCTAACTGGGGAGGTAGGAGATAGAGCACTTTGGACATGAGCATTTTGCAGTCACTTAAAAAAACATACGTGAAATGCACACCTACTTCTAAAAATCGGGCAGCAACAGTAGAAACCTTGTTGTCACACTCATTGTAACCCAGAATCTCTCAAGGCTTTTCTCTTGGCAAAGTAGTTCCAGATACCCAGTAAAACTTTAAGCTGGTTGTTTACAGAATATTCAAACTCAGCCTACTGTAAATGTGCTGTGAAACAGAAAACCCAACATGTAACATTTCTTACTACGCACCAGGATGGTGATAGAGTGGCTGAACTATCAGTGTAGCTAAGGATTATGAGAACTTTTAATCAAACATTAGCTGTCAATAATCTTGTTTCACTTTACATGGAAGATCTTCAATATTTTGGAAAGCTGGCATGGAGAGAAAAATATCTCTAAAGTACAGAGGTTTGAGACTGTCTGAAGTTCCTTTCTGAGTCCAGTAGATTCACTTTGCACAAAACACCGGAGAAAACATTACTCATGTAACTACCAGCTATATCATTAAGGTCTTCACCACAGACTTGTAATTGCTAAGTATATTTCTCAGGTTTTGACATGTCTGAACAATATATTTGCATGAGAGGGGTCTTTTTGCAGACAATCTGTTCTGTATGCTCTACCTGCTCCTTGAGTTACTGCTGTTGTAGATTTTTCACTTATCTGTATGCTCTTGGTATTTTGATTTTACATTTCATTTCTACTGGATCTTTAGTAACAGCATTACAATTTCAGAAGTTAACACAGACAGGGATACAGACTACAGAAGATCAAAGACAACGGAGTTTTTACTGAGAACAAAGCACTTTGCATAATTGTTTCAATTCACAGTATAGACTTCTTGCATTGGGTCATTGACTTTAAAAGAAAAACATAATCCCAGGTTTTCTCACAGCCTGCCCAATACCCAAGATTTTCTTGACTATGCAAACTCTATAACCAGCCTTAGTGCAGACAGAATCTCACAGCGGAGGACTACCCAACACTCCAGGAAAGTTACATAGGAATCCTCCTTATGAGATTTTGCATATTTCCAGACATACCAAAGTGAGGACAGGGTTGCCAGGGGATCTCTTGGAGATCCTTCCTCTCTGCGCATTCACTGGGATTGAATCCCAAAGTAGAACCAACACAGTGAAAAAGAACTGTGCTAGTTCCAGAATGTGAATACAACTTCACACCTTCTCTCCCTCTCGCTTTTCCCCGGGGTGCTTCACTCCTTCATTCCCAACTCCTCTGCCTTCTCTCCCAGAGCAGCACAGGGGGATGGCAAACAAAGGGTTACGGACAGGAACTAACAGCTCCTCTCTGCAGCTCCTTCCTCCTCCTCGCACTTTTCCTCTGGTCCAGCTTGAGTTCCCTCTCCACAGGCTGCAGGTTCCTTCAGGACATACCCACCTGCTCCAGCGCGGGGTCCTCTGAGCAGTCCTGCTCCAGTGCATGCAGCCCTTCTTCTAATTCTTCCCTTTCCTCCTGTTCTTCCTCCTCCCCTCGGGCTCACACGCTCTCACACCCTCTCTGCTCACCCCAAGCAGCGTTTTGCCCCTTCCCCAGAGGCACCACCATCCCTGTTGACAGGCTCAGTGGTGCCCTGCGCCGGGGCAACGCCGGAACCAGCCCTATGCCCTCACAAAGGACCCGCAGGTGTCACCCAGCAACAGCACACTGACCATCAACAACAGCTCTAGAGCCTGAGGTGGGATTGTAAAAACCACGGTTGTGACCCTGTTAATTTGTGACTATTCGTGGTTATCCTCAAAAGTCCAAAAATCTATAATCGCCACATAAAAATTGCCCTGGCACCTGAAGGATCAAGTTTTTTAGCCTTGCTTACATCTTTTGACTAAAAGCTGCTCCTATTTCCTCTGCCTTACTTGAGGGCAAAAAGAGCTGTCCTTGGATTCACAGTGGGATAACCAACCCACATTTCATCAGCTCATTTGCCATTTCATTGAATTTTGTTGAAAGCAAGCGAGATTATAAATAAAAAAGACACAAAAGATCTTTTCCCTCGGATACTCCAATCCCTCCAAACAAATCTATCTCAGTCTGTCATGTCGCAGACCCCTGCTTGCAAAGTCTTACACTGCAGTGGAAGCAGGGGGGAAGACACAGAATGTGGGAGAAGCAACAGTTCAGATCAACCTCACACTGACCAGGCTGTGCTGGTATCCATGCTGCTCTCTGAGGCTGCGAATCACTTGCCAAAAGAGTCTTGTGCTCATGGTAGGAATTTGATGGAAGGCTTTCTGTTAGCAAGGCCTCCCTAGTGCAAAACAGCCCATCACAATTTATGTTGTTGATATGACAGGCATTTTAACAGATTTACTGAAATCTCCTAAAGCTATCAACCCACCAAAAAGACAAAACTTTCCTGTCACCACAGACGTGGGAAGTTGAAATTCTCTTTCCTAATCACTGTGTAGTTTGCAGCCTTGATGAACTAGGGGTAGATTCTCCTTTAGCTTATTCTTTTCTTGCCTTAACAAAACAAAACAATGAAACGGGCTCTTTGGTAGGTACCTTGTTATAATGAATAAATACATGCTTCTCGAAAGCTGCTGCTGATCTGCTATTAAAAGCTTAGAACTGGAAAGAATTGGCATCATTCTGAGAAATTAATTATGTCAGGAGTAAAATAAAATAAAAAAAAAAAACCAAACTAATAAAACTATGATAAAGTAATCACCTAAAACCAAATGTCATGTTTCAGGGCAATAGTATTACCCAGCCAAATACTACAGGTCACATTCAAAAAGGGGCCACACTGTATCATGGTTCAGAAAGTGAGGAGAAACTGGCTGGGAGTATACTTCTCTCGCCTTGCTGCTCTGCATTCGCAAACCTTGAGATTCCTGCATCGCTGCCATCTGCATACACTGCAGAAAATCAAAGACCACATGCAGATTTGACACATGGAATCAGAAGTACTTGGATCTATATTCTGCATTCCTTTGGAGTTATGAATTTGACACTTGTAGACCTTTTATATTTTGCTCATCTGTTGACCTTGCTTTATGAAACTTTGCAACTTTCTCCAACAAAAGCAGAAGCAGAGTTGTTTGAAAGTAAAAAACTGTTTTCCTACCATATATCTCATCCAAAAGCACTGATGCTTTCAATTCCCAATTCCACCACAGAAACAAGAGTATTTGATGAGGTTAAGAGCAAGGAGAGGGAAAGAAAATGAAAAGGTTCTGAGATGTACTGATAAGTAGGAGAGAAATTAGAAGTGGGTAGAAGACGAAGTGGTTAAAAGGATAGAGAACTTTGAAGATTATTCTGATCAAGGGCCAGATGTGAAATTGAAGCCAATTGTTAGACGAGTTGAAGAGAACTGTAACCTTAGATAAAATCGCCTAAATTAGGGGCAAATGTGAAATCAGAATGATGACATCTCCTGGACTAGGATAACCAGGGAACATCTTATGAGACTGTGTTGTGTTCCCAGTCATTTTCACAATGCCACTCACTGGGAATCATTTGTTTCCTGAAATTCATGCAGATTCTGGAGAAGAGCCAGTGCAATACCCAAAGTTATCAGCACTTGCGCTGCCTGTACCTGGCCCCAGTAGCAGCTTCATAGCCCAAGAAGCCAGCCCTGGCATTGACCACACTTTTCTGCCCTGACAGGCACTGAGGAGGGATCTTAGGATTTTCAACTTCATCAGTTTACTGAGATTTTTCACCTGTGTCACTACACCTATCCCTTAAACAAAGCTACACATTGCTGATGCTCCAAAACAGCATAGCCTGTTAAATATGAGCAAATATGATTTTTAGTTCTTACTCTCCAGTGAAGAAAACTTGTTTTGTATGCAAAGCCTGTGTACAAATCTTTATGTTAAAATTATAAAAAGTGATTAATTAATCACTTCTTGTGTACTCCAAGTACTAACCAGTATAATAAGAAACTAGGCAGGGTTTTGCAGATCTCAAAAGATGGGAATCTCAAACAGATATTGAAGAAAGCCTTCCAGCTAACTATTAAAAGAGGGTGCTGAGGTCATGCTGAATACCTACAGTTGCAGGGATTTTAACACAAGGTTAATCAAATACCAGCTTCATCCACTATCACTCAAGACCAATCTCAGTAACTGGTCCTGCTACAAACCACGAGGATGGACTAAGCGGTACGTTAAAGTCTTTTCCACACGTGGAAATTGTAGATTCAATTAATCCCCTGGTCTTTTCAGTTCTACATTAGGCCTGTGTATGTGCAGTTCGTTCAAGAATATTAAAACTACAAAAATGCAGTGAACTAACCAATGTGTCTCACTACACAGCTTACTTATCTGGTGAAGTCCTGACACTGAACTCTCTCCCAAGGCTGAAGGAAATTTGGGGATGGGATTTGGAACTCCTGAGTATAAGATGAACAATCACATGCAAGAAAAAACCCAGCTCAGAATGTTGCACTGAGAAACTATCCAAATGATCAAAAGGGCCTGGTTTCAAGAAGAAGGCTTGGATGTCTGTTTTCAGAAATAAAACACGCCATTACAAGAATTCTTTCAATCAAATCCTTTCAGATTAGTATTTAAACAATCTCCAGATACCAAAGAAGTAAACGCAGTTACTAAAATCTATGTCATTTGGATGGATAACATATGCTCCAAGGAGTCTGCCACAGAGAGAAGAGACCAAACCATCTGGCAGTCTGCCTAAATTGAAAAAGTAGTCTCCCAATATATAACACTTTGCTGCTTGGCAACCATGATGGCATATGATCTTCATGATGTACAATAATGTTCACGATGTTCATGCATTTGTCACAGAGATGACGTGTGAGGAAGCCATGAGCTGGATAACTGACGTTACTCATACTACCCAGCAGCACTATAACTGGACAAATGGCAGCCTGATTAGAGTGGACACTAAAACTTCCCACATCCTTCTGCACACTCTTTTTATGTTAGAGCTTAAGGAGTTTAACTAGACTGTAAGCTCTTTAGAGCAAAGACCACTTGCTCACTCTGAGTCTGATTTTGCAACAAAACGATTGGTGATCAAGGTGCTACAGAAGTAAAACAGGAGAAGCAAAAGGTTAATAGTAGTAACTGTTCAGCTATAGTCCTAAAGTTTTCATAATGCTGCATCAGAAAGGACTAGTGATTGTGGCTTATTGTCAAGAACTCAATGGGCAATTAAAACAATGATGTAATATTTATTTACATGAAGGCAGAGTTCCTCATTTATAGCTGCATATATGACTCTTTTGATGTTCTTAGTCATGTTCCAGCTGCCAGATGAACATCTTTATTGTGCCTAATATGCCACATGGTATGAGACAGGCTCCAAAACTCCATACAAGCAAAATGAAAATACTGCCAAGCCTCTCCCAGTGTGAAACAACGTGCATGTCACTCATCACCCTCTGTTCATTTCTCAGCCTCCTGTGTTAGACATTTCCTCCTTTCTGTAACAAAACTTATTCATATGTGAATTGCACAGAATATTTTTGTCCACCAAGCAATATTCAGCATCAGGAACCACAAGGCTTTAATCACTGAATTCAAGAATTTAATCATGGACTTCAAGCTTACTATCAAAGGACCTGTTGGAAAAAGGGTTCTTGTATAATATCTCAAGAATCCGTCACTGTAATGAAAGGAAACTGAAGTTGTAGTTGGAAATATTACCCCCTACACATCTCAGCAAGAAATTTCTAGTTCCTGGGATTCATCATTTCAGTACATCCCATTCTCACTGTTATGATGTACCACATACGTGAGGTTTCTACTGTGATATTTATGATAATGAACCACAGATGTTTCAAAGAAAACCACTTTAAAACATCAGAAGTTTAGCAGTTGGATTTCTTGTAAACCATACAAAAGAAAACAACCTGAAATAATTTCTTGTATTCAAAAGCATGTATTAAGCTGATATATTTCTCTTCTAAAGTAATATTTTCCCCAAGTTTAATTCTCAGAAGTTTAATTTGTTTTGAACAGAAAGACAGAATCTATAATTTTCTCTCTGATGAAATCTCTACAGAGGCATTCTGAACCATTAAGTATACATACTTACCTATAAGCACAAAAAAGAACTCCTTACACTGTATGTTTCTATGTACAGATATTTGTATTTTTATGATAGCTAGCAACAAAATGTCTCCTCAGTGAGGAAATATCACATCTGAACACACACATGGAGGCTTAATTTCTCTATCAGTGAAGGTTAGCATACTTCTTGTAAATTCGACTTAGCCTTGTTGAAATCAGCAGGAATTACTGCAGCAATCAAACATGATCCTGTGCATGTTTTCTTATCTTTTTTAACAAATACCTTTAGATCATATTGAAACCACAAGTCAGAAGCTATAGCTGTGAGAAATCTAGAGATGCAAAAGCACATTACAGCTTCACAAAGGCAACTTAACTTTCCAGCCCAGCAGGGATCCCTCAGCTCTGCTCAAAAGTCCTCCTTGCTCAATGATACTACCAATATTGGTAAGTTAGAAACTGGCAAAGCTGAGCTTCATTAACTACAAAGAGATAAAAATGATGGTTGAAGCAATCATAAATGCTTCTGAGTGCTGTTGTACATAAAAATTCATAAGTACCATTGACCTAGCAAAGCTCTTGTTAGCCATAAACATTGAAGCTGACTGAAAACAGCAGGCAAATAGCTAAGGGGATAGTAACAGGCCACCACGTGATGGCATTCATCGCACTGCTGAATGCCTGACGTTTGTACAGGGTGTCACACATCAGCCCAACACAAATTAATAGAAATGCAAAGTGTTATGAGTCTTCAGGAGATGAATTATGTCCCCCATGACACTTTTGGAGGCAGACTAAAGTCTAGACGAGACACTGCCAACAGTTAAGTCAGACAGGTTGTTCCTTGTGATACAAGGTTATGATTTTTTCATAACAGTGCTCTAGAAATAATGGATTTGTGGTTTTGTACAGCTACAATTCATGACTAAAATATTGTTTTACACATACACATACAAACAAACCTTATTGAACATTTAAGAAAATTAACAAAATTAATTTCATTAAAATCCTTTTTGAAGGTTTATAAATAACTTAATGCTAAACTCCAGCTAGCCAGCAGAATGTCTACAGATTTAAGAAAAAAACCACAGTAAACAATAGTAGTTTATTATCTCCCACTACAAGTTTATGATTCCCTGGTATCTATATAAATCCTTCATGCTCCCCTGAAATAAATTATAATGACATATTTAGCATCCAGATAATCAAAAAAGGAGGAAACATGAGCAACTGTACAATGTTCATCAAACTATAACAAGGATTGCCTAATACAAATACATATCTATATTAGACTTCTTTGGAAGAACAAGTACTAAACAACAGACTTCCTCTTTGCACACACTTCTAATGCCTACAAAACCAACCTGATTAGCTAAACTGGCAAACCTCCCCTTGCAACTTGTGTGTGATGACCAGATTTGCTCCTAGACTCAATAAAATGCAAGAATTAGGCCAACAGCTCACCCAGCGGGCACTAGGGCATGCATATCTCCCTCTCAGAGAATACCCTTTCCACAGTACGAATATTACCTATTAATAGTCACCAGGTTTTCTGGTGCTGCTAAAACGCGTAGCAAGAATGTTAACCTTCCCATAGATCAAGAAAGGGATTTCACTGAGAAACCAGCTGCCACCAGTAAAAGTTATGGTACTTTCACTGGAAGAATCTCCCCTCTCCTGTGTTACCTATCCCTAATAGCCCTATCAGAGATGTAAAAGACTGCTAACTACTTGAAATTAGGTAGTACAGTTCATCTGAGTGATACCAGACTACAGGCTGCTCCCACTGTGGAATGGGTACGATGTGTGATTTCAGGACAAGTGCCTCCATCCCCACTGAAGACCTACATTAGTGACGCTCTGCTTGGTCTCTCTCCTCACCTTCTGCTATATCCAATACTGTACTCTGGCATCTTTTCATGTCATGGCAAGCTCTGGGTCTCTTCTTCTGACACATCATACCACCACTTGGTTAGATATGAGTACGGCATCAGGTACCTTGAGCTAAAGCTGAGCAACTCTGCCCTGAAACCAGAAGCATCACAACTTGTTATCAGCCCAGGTCTGAGGCAAAGTGTATTAGCCCAGCAGTAGTGGAGTTTAGGATTCTAGCAAGTATTTTCACAGGGCACAGAATACTGTGTGAGCAAAATGACTCCACCAGCACCAATCTCAAGGATTCCTGCCTTTTTCATCACAGATATGTCACCTCTTCTTGCCTTTCCCACCTCTTTCCTTTCTCCTAGAAAGGAAGATCCCTCGGTAGCATCTTGTCGTCTTCAGCAAATTTATTCTACCAACAGGGCTCTATCAGCAGTCTCTAGCTGCTTGAAATTACAGGAAAACATAAACACTACAAACAAAACTTCCCTTCCTTCCAACAGCAGATTTCAACAGATCACATTACATGATACCTTCACACAGCATTTTCCTCCACATTGTCTCACTTAGGGCAAAAATCTAATCAAGTGGAAGGAGTTGTAATGAGTTGTTCTCAGCTGGAAGTCATCTTGACTTATTCATTACAATGTAGACACTTTATTGACTGATCTCTTGGGTCAGTGGCAGCATTACAGGGCATGGTAATACCATATCTTGTGTTCTAAACCCTAGAGAAAAACTACTATTAAGAAAAAAATAAAATACTATGTCAGTGTGACTGAAAAAAAAACAAAAAAATCAAAACTTTAGGTGTTATATCACAGTCATTGATCCTCCGAACACAAAACATTGTTTAGTTTAAATTGAGCTGTTGTCCATTTGGAACTACAGAGGACGCTTAAACTGATACTGCTTTTGTGGAGCCACAGTCTCAAAGGAACTGCCACATCTGTAGAGGAACATGACATTTCATGATCAACCCTGTGCTGATTCTGGACAGTCCAAATGATCACAAGCCCAGAAGCAATATGTAGAAAAGAATCCTTTTAACTTTGTCAGTCTCAGTGAAAAAAGCTTTCCCACTGGAATGTAAATGATCTATATGATTCCATTTTAGCAGTTTTACATAACATTTTGCTAAGAACCCCAGGAGAACACAAGATGAAATTAACTTCAGATTCTTACAAGATCTTCACTGGATGAGTCTGAGACATAAGCAGACAGAATCAAAGACATCCAAGTGTATTCAATATGCTGTGGCTCTGCAAATTGCTGAGAAGTTTGTCGATACAAGATTAATTGTATTCTTCAGTGTAGAAGATGGGACAGAAGTTTGAGTTTGTACAAGAATTCCCAATGGGATATAATGGATAATTTCCTTTGAATAAAGCATAAAAAGCAGAATTGAACTGACTATGAATTTTCTTGTCTTCTGCACAAGCACACGGTTGATGTTGGAGCAGTCACCCTCAGTCCTACCAAAACAAAATATCTTTATATATGTAATTTATTGAAAACTAATAAGTTAAGGTTGTATTCAGGAGAAGAAACTGTGCCCCAGGAGATTTAACTATGTAAATAAATTGCTGCCAGCAGATGTCAAAATGCAACAACAAGCAATCACTCACAGGAAATAACTACAGTGCATCCAGCACGCAAAGTACCTTATTTACACCACCAGTATGTGTTTAAAATGTCTCCAAAGCCACAAATTTATTTAGTAAGGGTTTTCAGTTAACTGGACAATTAGCCACAGGTTATGAGGATTTCTTTTCCCTCAAGTTCACAATTAAAACTCTATGTTTTCAAGGTCAGTTTGTTATAATTACAGTGATCTGTCATTTCTTAATGTGATCTGTCATAACTCCTTGTTTCTTTTTTTTTTTTAATGGCAGAAGCTTCCATCAATGATCAAATAAGACCATTTTTGTTTTGAGTCTTAAATGAAATTATGATACGCTGTTAGATGAACCAAAGATTCACAAATTATGCACACAGCTATGTTTGCCTGAAGTTTGGGCCATTAGTAAGAAATGTCACTAAATTCAGAAATGAAATATTTGGCCTTAATGGAGGAATGGATGCTTTGTCCACTCCTTCAGTGGGAAGTACAAATAACTCAGTGATTTGGGGATGGCAAAAGAAATTACAGTTCTAAAAATATACCTTTTGTCCTCTATGAAATCTGAGAGCAACTCACACACTTCTACACTCACTTTTTTCAGAGATGCGAGAAAAGAATATTGCTTGATATCTCTCTCTTAGACTAGCAGTGCATTGAGACAAGAAGTCAAAGTGCAGGAGCTTTTCATTAAGTAAGCTATCAATACAAAGTGCTTTTTACACATTACCCAAGATACTGTGCAGAGGCAGTATCGCCCCCACTGCCTCAATCTCGAGTCTTGGTTTCACCTTCTGTGTGAAAGTACAACCTGTAATTCAACAGAGAGCTGCATAGGCTGCTTCCTAACCTCAATACTTTGATAAGAAGCTAAACTATTGGTTAGCACAAAGAACCGTCCTTGGCCAGACCAAACATTTCAGCAGTAACTAAAAATATCGGTGTTATCAGCTCTATTCCCAGGCCGAAAGTCAAAAGTACAGCAATGTACCAGCTACTAAGAAGGAGAAAAAATTACTGCTACTGCTGAACACAGGACACCACCCTCACAGGGAAAAACTTCTTCCTAACAGCTAATCTAAATTTACCCTCTTTCAGCTTAAAGCCATTATCCTTTCCACTACATGCTAGGAAATGTAAAAAAAAAAACAAACAAACAAACAATCAAATACGTGGAAATCTATGTACAGCTGCCCTTCTGAAATAATAGTAATTATAAAACTGTTTCCTAATGTACAATAATGTTTTCTTAAAAGGCATCCCCAGGAATAAAGCTTTCAGCCTAAGCCATGTGCAACTAATTTCCAAATATCACTCAGCGGCAGGAGCTTGTTTCAGAAATAGAGAATGATGCATCACTTACAATACATAAAAGGAAATGAGAGTGAGTAATAAATGCACTGTGTAATATTGTCTTCTCAAAATGGATACTGTAGGTTGCCAGCCTGTTTTGCCACTTGCTGAATGAGTAGCACCACATCTGAAAAATTTGCTCAAACCATTTATTTAATGGATTGTTCAACTTTCCCACTGAAAAACTGCAACAAACTTCCTCCTGTTTCCAGAGGAAATCTTTTGCCTTATCTTCTTCATCAATGAACCTGACAGAGAAATAACAATTTCTCTTAGTGCTTTTTACCAAGTGTTCCCAAGTGCGTTCCCTCAACCTTTTTTTTAAGAGTCACCAGCAGAAAGTTGATTTTTCCAGGCATATCTGATAAAAGCACAAATAACAGACCTACACCCCTTTTCAGTCCTCGGTCTAAAAACTGGGTTGTTAAAATATAACCCTTGGACACAGTTTATGAATAGCTCTTCCAACCACCTTTACAAACTTAAATTGCATTTAAATTTGAAAAGCTAGTTGGTAGTTAAGCTGTTGTTTTACTCAAGTATCAAGCCAATTCCAACACACAGATTATTCTATAAACCATGAAAAAAAATCAACCACTTGATTACAGGCTGCTATGATACAAAACTTCTAAGATTAATGAGGAGAGCCACCTTTCAAAACTCTGCTGGATTTTAAACTTGCTAAACATATCTTCGTCTCTTTCAAACAATACCAGCACTTGACTACCAGTTACAGAACCAAATAACCTTGGTTTGAAATCTGACTCTTGCACTAAGACCAGACAAGTAGCACTGCTGAGAACAATGTAATTAAAATTGCACCATGTAATCTCGCTCTGCACAGTCATTCCCCAAACAGTTTCTATTCACGTCAAACACAGGCTTTTATACTTTAAAGAAAGACAGGCTTTGGCATCTTCCACAAAAGAGCTGACCTTAGGGAAAGTATATTCCGTCAGTCAGGATCATTTGCAAGCAACCTGAACTTTGATTGCGCAGATAAACCAAGGCAAGTGCACCTAGCTACTGAAGATTCTGCCTCTTTTTAATAACTAAGAAACAATGAAAAAAGCAAAACCCAACTAACATGTACAGCCTTTTAGTGATTATTTGACCAGTCAGGTGACACTGCTATTGGCATTTGCTACTTAAGCAGTTGGCATTGCTACACATGCTCATATTTAAACAATATCATGACATATGAAGCAAACGACAATGAAAAGTTAACATCAATTACTTAAAACAGGCTACGCTTCAAATACAGACTACGCTTGGCAGTGCCACTTGGCTTCTTGCTGGTTTCCAGAGGTGGACATCCTCTTTCATTTATCACTGGGTACATAATGTTACCAGCTGATAGTTTGCTTCAATACAAGCACAAGCTAAGGGTGATGTCAATGCAGTGTTAATAATTCCAAACCTTTTTGTCAACTTTGGGAATATGGATCAGGCTGATAACTGACAGTTTCTGTAGAAAACTGTGACCAATTAATAGAATTTTTCCTTATATTCAACCCTATAGCTAGCAAAAGGGTGCAATGAAAAGCTGTGCGAGCCAGCATCCCAGATATGAACATCCACAACAGGAGCTGTTTGTAGAAAAAAACATTACACAAAAAATGTAAACAGAACAGCTCCAGTATGAAGATTAAGGACACCAGAATATCCCTAGTGATAATATTTCTTTAAAGTAATATAGTTTTATATTATTTCTTATTAGTGTCATATTTTTTTATACAGTGATCACATTGGAGACAGATCAGACAAGAAGCTGGCTTACCACACGGTAGTTACAATACTGACTTGGTAATCAATATATAACCAAGATTTTATTACCAAGTACTCTCTTAGGTTTAATAAACTACTTATCTCTAAAACTACATGAATTCCATGTACCATCATTGCTGCCAACACAAAACTTGCCAGTCATTCAGTGGCAGGTCTACATCTATTCATGTCATTTAGTCTTTAAAATATTTACTTTCATTTTCCAAGTTGAATAGATGACAAAAAGCATGACTCCTTATCTTCCCTTCTCTTTCCTTAGACTTGATATAGATACCATTAATTGCAGATGCTTTAAGGACTATTACTGAGGGTTAGGGATATGGCTTTCCTACATTATCACCTGACTTTTGCAATGTTAGAATGCAGAAACCTTTTCATATCTGTTTGAATAAATGTCTTTCACATTAGAGTAACTGTAAGGATTACAATGCATATGAAGTTTAAGGAGGTAAGAAAATCCATCAATCCATCAATCTTTACTTGTTTTCTAGTTATAAGTCCATTGAAAAAAAAGCCAAACCTCTCAATCTGTGCGTTTTTCCGCATCATGTCCCCTTCCAAAGCATTAGTCTCTTCTAACTAATAAAGCAGAATCATTCCGAACACTGATATACCATGTTTGTGTTGCAATTTGCTAATGGCTACATTCATGACAAACTGAGAATTCAGCTGGTAAATGTATAAACCTGATTGGCTAGAAATTTTCAAGTTACAGTGTTATGTATCTATACACTTCTTCTTATATATCTTCTTAGCAACTTTGTAGCAGTTCTATCCAAGAATTAAGATGTAAATAAAGAATTATGCTATATCAGAGAGTGCATATGGGCCACAGTTTTAGGAACATAAAGGTCATCAGAATTCATCACCTAGCAACAAACATAATAATCAGCTCCTCTGTCTAGCAAGTATCTAGCAAGAAATACATTATAAACACCACTGACTAGTAAGTTTACTTGGTAGTTTGAAGTTTAAATGAACTCTCAGCTAATTAGACTTAGCTCAGTGCTTCTGTAAGCTGTATGTTTGCATTTGAGCACAGGCTTGATTCTGGAATAAACAGTTGCCATTCACTCATCAACAGATGGGTCACATTCAAAAGCTGACAGATTCCGAGGAAATGACAATACAGAAATGCCGTAACTTTCTTTCCGTTCCTAAGAAAACCAGACTGGTTATATAATGCATGTAAATGCAACACAGGGAAACAGTTCCAAGAACATGCTGAGAGCCCCACACACTCCGAGAAGCATGATCAAACTAACGTCAACATGGTTTCCACAATGCAACTTTGGTGATGATTCCAGTACAAAGATTGGTTTGACTACTCCACACTTGCCTTAAACATTTCAAAGTGATTGATGTAATTATTCACTAGAATCATTTAACTATAGGCTAGAACTTGCATCAATGAATATTAACTAAAAATAAAATTAGCTTTCAAGTACCAAAGACTTTGTGTATTCAGCCTGCTAGACAACTTCACTCTCTTCCTCCCCTTGTCTCTCTCCCCTCACTGCTTTGCATAAATACTCTATTATTATAAACTCCCGCTGTCTTGAAACTGATGATATATATTATTGTATAGGCAGGGCCTACTATTAGTGTTTCAAAACAGAGCGATATAGGTGCAATGTTACCATCATGTTTTAAAGTTGTTTATCTCATATTATTTTGGTAAAGCAAATTCTTAATCATCACCTCCAAGACCTATTTTGCAAACCTCTTTGTTAAAATTTCCTTGCAAATCTGAAGGCTGAACAAAACCAGGTTTCATTCCAGTGCTGGTAGATGTTCATTAACGTTTAAAAGTTCTGCCAGAGACAAGTATAGAACGAGTACATTCTTCACCACGGAAGTTCACAGAAAACTGAATTACAGACAGAGTGCTGGATCCTGAACTGGCAAACAACACACCCTGATATCCATTTCCTACATTAAGAATTGTTCATAGAATTAGAACAGTTTGGGTTAGAAGGGACCTTAAAGGTCATCTAGTTCCAGCCCCTGCCCTGACATGGACAGGAGAGGAGAGTGCTCTTCTCTTCCATAGGAGAGCACTTCCTTGCAGAAGGAATCAGAGTCCAGAAGCCATGGCTTAGTGATATTTTGTTACCTGCCCAATCACAACAAAAAATCAAGAAATAAAACATAGATTCTCTACCTTCACCCACATATCTGCCTGTCTTTGCAGAACAAGCCTTTATACTGTTTGTATACTGTCTCTAGGCTACTCCTCATGGCTCACATCTTGAGAGCACGTGGCTGAACATGCACAAGGATGAATGTGCTCCGTTCTCTAAGAAAGTGTTTCTCATACCATGATTTACAACTTACAGGCCTGCCTTCCATCAGCTCTTCTGCTGACACTACCTTTCCACACAAGGCTTCTATACAGTAACTAACAGTAAATTATACTGCTGAACTTGGTTACCTTTCCAGAGTTGTTTAGCAATTCTACATTCCTCCTCCAGCTTTTCAAACCACCAAAGAATTCAACACTATTTTACCATGGCATTCACTTGCTGTTCCAGGAGGAAATTCTACATTTCTCTCTCTTAACTACCTAGAATTCCTTCCTTTATAGTTGTGGAAAATAAACCAGCTTTTATCCCATCTTAACATGTTAGGAGTTCCAGGTTCCGTAACTGTAAATTGCTCATTTGAGCAAGAACTAAGGTGGCTGTCTTCAGTGCAGGGACCTGTCAACTGGACACAGGTCTGTAGGGCAGTGCTCATACATAATGGTCGAATCAGCACACTACTTGAAGTTACACACACCCCAGAAGAACAGCAGGAATTTTCACACAAGCATCAATGCTTGCTTGGGAAGAAATCTGGAACTACAAGGATAGTCAACTGGCACTTAGCATAGGCTGAGAAAGGCAACTACCACCTGAGAGCACCATTTGACATTAGGCAGTGGTGCAAAGACACTCATTCTCAGAAACAGCAAAGCTTTCCATAGGCAGAGGAGTGTTAAATTTACTTCATTTTCTCCTTGTACAGAAGCCATCAGGTTTTTTTATTTGCACTGAAATGGGTTTTGGCTACTAGTATTGAAAATTCATTTGTTCAAAATGCATACTATGGTCTACAGAAATCAGGCAGATACAGAAAATACCTGAGAATGTGCATCTCAAGGTCAAGCCCATATATAAAGTGTTGAAAATGTTAGACAGGGATGTTCAAATTAGCATTTAGGATTATATATTTAAAATTCAGTAGTACCAACATGAGCATCCAAATATTAAATATAGACAATAATTAGACACTAATATTTGGAAACTTGAACTAGTGCATTTATTTTTTATTAGGAACAGAAAAAAACACACCAAAGAAGCTTCAAATACCATAGCTCTATTCCCATTCCCAGCTAGGCATTATTTATATAACATGGACCAGCCTCTTAACAGGTAGACACCAGCTCTTCTCCAATTCATACAAATGATACAACATAGAATAACATAAGCAGGAAAATGAAGAACCAGATATTAGAGTCTGTAATGTGAATCTAATCACACTGGGATAATTTTAATATGATTTCACATATTGAAAGGGAAAGTGTTACTGGCCACTTCAGTGAATTCTTTAGTACCTTGGCCATAGGACAGGTGGAGATTTCATTTATGGAGAGTGCTTGATTCTAAGCTACAGAAATACTGCATCCAAAATGAGTGCTTCTGTTGCTGAGCTCACAGGGAAAGGTAACATCAGAACAATACTTTGGTAAAGGTAACCCTTGATTATTTTATTCCAAACATGATCTTTCAGTGAAAGTCAAACAAAATAATATCAGTATATTAAGAAGATTTTTATTTTTAATTTAAGCAAGGGAAAACAAAACCAACCAACCAACCAAAAAAAAAAAAGAAAAAATAAAGAAACCAAACCTCCCAAAACCCAAATAAAAAAACCCAACAACACACACACCAAAAAAGAAAACTCAGATTTTCAAAATAAATTAAAAAAAAGATATATTAAAAATTGCTTTCACAGGTCTGTAAGGTGCATTGTGAGCTGTTACCCCAATAAACTAATGTATACCGAAATAATACTAGTTGAGAGTAACATCAGAAACAGAACTTCAGTAGTTTTAAATAAACAGAGATTAAATAGATTTACAAAACCACTCATGCTCCATTAAAGCCCCACCATCTTCCAACTACTAAAACTATGTTGTGTTCTTTATCTTGTTTGAAGTACTGTGTGAGGCAAACCAGATGATAATTTTTCTGTTACTTTTTTTACATGGACCCAATATCTATTCTATGTGGAAATAAATACTGGTGCTGTGCTAATTAATTTCTCACTTATTAAATAGCATCACATTCCCATAGGCACAGAAGGGAATTTGGAATTCATCTTTTCAGATGTTACCTCCTCTGTATATCTTAAAACTTTATACATAATTAATTAAAAAGTCTTGCAGTGTATAACTCATCATTATATATATGAGCTAACATTTCTTATTAAGGCTATAGATTTTGCAGTCGCAGCTGCTGCAGGGTGAATAAGGTCTTTTTAACATGCACCCCTCATAAAATAGCCTATGTTATAAATCTGTAGTCTTTGTAGCTGGGGTTTTCCCCACTGCAGATGTGTGCATTTCTGCTATTCCTTTAAGACATTTACCTGAGAAAGAGGAGCTCAAATCCAGCATTTTAAGAAAGCTCAAAAAAGACACTTCTTAACAAACATCAGAGCAGAGCAAATAATTCAGAAGAATCATTTATTTATTGGATTTGCCATTTATTTTTCTATTCACCACAGATTGCTAAATTCTTACATGTAAATTATTCATGAATTTCTGCCAATGCTTCTTCCATTTAAATTACTATGAAAATGTAGTTGCAATTATTCAGATTTCAACATTGGCTCTGTCAGTTTTTTGGAGCACTGTTTCTGTTCCATGATTGGTTGCAACTTGCCAATTTGGAATATGTTTCAAGCATTACACTTGACTACACGGTTCAAAATTTACTTTGTCAGTTCTATACTTGCAATTTGTGCTCTGAATATAATGTTTTCTGACATTTCCATACTGACAAAACCTCAAGTGTAGACACAGCTCTATCTTGTGTCAATGGACATTTCAGTGGCATTATTTCAGTTATTTTCAGTGCCAAAGTCATTGCCAAAATACATAAGACAGAAAGAAGAAGGTTTTTTTACATTAACTGCCTCTGTGTTTTCTATTATTCCTTAAGGTGCTGCCTGTGTCTGCATCATTAGGACTCTTACAATCCCAGCTGGTTGCTGTTCAAACTGCCCTTAAACCGTGTATGCAGTACTTAAGGGACTAACAGCAGATCACATCCCAAGAGTCCCAAAGAGAGGCAAGGGAATGGTAAGTAGCAGGCCTTCTAGACAGCAGGTTCAGACCTTAGCTCATCAGTTGATTCCCTCCAACTAGGAGGGATTTCTCGGCCATACGGAGCTGTTAATCACTTCTAGATAAAGCATCCTGGCATCCAACCGGGACACCCACAGCCAGAAGCCCCTGTTGCTCTTCTCCAGTACCTGGAGTTTATGCATGTGCACAGCAGGAAGCCCTCACTACTGCCCCTGCAAATCTCTGCCAAAAAAGAGGAGGTGAGACTTAAGGACGCAGAGACAGTTTACTGCCAGATCAAAACCACTGTTCCTCTAATGTAAGGTGAACCCTAAGGGTTCTTCTTCTTCAGTCCCCTTACTGTGTTTTCTTTCTGGCGTTTGTCCCAAGTGCCGCACTCTACCTACTTCAAACTCAAGCAAAAGGGTGAATGTAAGATTTTTACCTCAATGTTAGCATTACTGATCATTCATCACATTTTCATCTCAAAATCTCTAAAGCTACCTGTGAATCTAAATTGTCACCTTTATAATTGAAACATTGTTTTATATGCATCGTGTCTTACGCACATGTCGACAGTCAAATGACCTGACTACCATTCAGTTAAACACAAATCAGGAGAGACAGGCAAAAAAAGCGGAGCTACAGAAAATACTGAAAGCTGTAAAATGGTAATTCACCATTCTTTCAAACTTTCATCAGTTTACTTTTCCACAACACTTTTCAAAAGATATGTCTTGGAAGAGAAAGATTATAATTGAATCTCCGAGTGTTAGCAGCAATGAATTTTACATTAGAGAGCCTGATCTTGCTTCACAAGATTGAACAATGTTTGCAAACCAGTAAAGCCACACTGCTTACTGAAATACATTCCTCTTTCCTCAAAACAGTAAGCTCCAGCAGTGATGGGAAAGGCACTCAATTGAAAAGATCCAAATAAGAAAGTATTGTCATGTGAAATATAGATGGATTATATACAATATCCAGACTTTTTATTTAAGGAGCGAAGTTCACATAAGGAAAGCACCTTCGTAAAGGTTCAGACAAAAGACGGTCAAAGAAAGAGTAATATAATCTAAAATTAAATCTATTGTAATCTAAAAAGTTAACCTAAAATTGCTTTAGTAATGGTAACTGGGATTTATAAACAAAGCATTTTTTAAGAGAATGTATTTTGTATAAGTTTTTCTTTGAAGTCCCTGGGCGGCACTTCAAAGAAGGGAATAGAACATGCTTATTCTCCAGGGATGATTCATAAAAAGTCATCCTGCCACAGAACAGGGACCCTTGAAAATTGTATTGGTGAGACATTTTGCCGCTGCTCTCAGATGTGTGTGGGCAGGTTCTGTCTATAGCTTTCAATGAAGGTTTGATCAAATTGCAGCTGTCTGATAATTACCTTTTGGCACAAAGAACAGCATACAGGCTGGGGAATTAGTCACCTCTCTTCAAAAAGACAGAAGCACATGCTATGTCCTTCAGGGTTACCCAATAAGCCACCTTACTGGGGCCATTTGGAGTCTGCAGAGATTTTCACATCACTGCTTCTTGATTTTTAGTGGAAAGCAGGCTTCAGCTGTAAATGTATGAAGGCAAAATGGAGGAAGGAATGTGTGCTTCATGCAGCTTCTTTCAGCTTTTATTTTTCATTTTCAAACAAATATTTCAACAGTACTTGAAGGATCGACCTGGATGTTTTTGCAGCCCAGATACTAAATAAAGAAGCAGAAGTAAATCAACTAAATTAAAAATAAAATAAATAAAAGCCTAGATGGTGCACTGCAAAATTTTGTTCAAGACACTGATGGCAGAGAAAATTGATTTTCCCACAGGTTCTGCAGCTTTGCACTGCCTTTTGAAGTAGAGAGCTAGATATATTTTGCTACATATATTTCTCTGAACTAGAGCCCATAACGGTTTTATATTTTGCTGAACATTTTCCAGCTGATTAATGTTGTGTTTACCAAACTATAAATACAGGGTGATGCCTCCTTGAAGAAGTAATTTAACTTTTCTCCTCTGTTTTTGTAAATTGTCTTTTGCTGTGTGTTTTTAAATAAATGGTGTAAACATAAAACTAAAAATAGATCCTAACATTGTATATACATATTTTCTCTTAAATGATAAGCAGTATCAAACCAGTTGTAGCTATCCTATATACAAAAAGGATTCCTATGTTAGCCATACAACATGTGCTGAAGTTTCAAACATTAGTTAGTTATTTAATAAAACAGGAAATTACTATGTATTTAATCAGGTTAAATTATCAGAGGTTTTTTCAAGTTGAGTCTGAACTTTAGAAGCTTCTGTATGTCCTTTCTAGGGAACCTCTTTGCTGCCACAAACACAGCCTGGCTTGTTTGTTTACTTGTTTGCTCCAGAGGAGAGATTCAGGATTTATGGGTCTTTGTATGGCTTTACCTCTATTAATTGAAACATTTCTGCTTTTGCTTCCCCACATGAAGAGCATACTAATTCTTGCCTGCTCTAAGTTCTTTCCTACCCACTGACAGAGTAGACATGAGTTCAGATTTCTAATGTCAAAGGGGTTTATGCATTGGTCTTGGGAAAATTTGATTAGGTTGTAATTAGAAGACATATTATTGAATTAATATGTAACTGTACCAACACACCATCTTCACAAATACTTTTCCTTCTCACCTTCCTTCATTTTCACAAGTATACATTGGTAGTGCCCAGAGGTGCTGGTGAAGATGGAGAGCTTTCCAGAGCCACATATAGGATGCACCTCTAGCAGATTACATTTCACCCTTAGCCACAACATCATACAGATTCTTCATCACTTTGTGAAGCACTGGAAATGCCATCCTTCAAACTTGATGACTACATCATCCCAGTGTAAGGAAATGTCTTTGCTAATGATTTTACTGATTCAAACCAGGGCTTCTTTCCAAAACTCATTCCATAACAACTAATTTCTCATATCTCATTTTGACATTTTTTACATAACTCAGGACTTGCCCCCTGTGGCAAGCATTCTGTATTTTGTGTAGTGTACAGATTATAAACAATGCTGAAATTAATTTCTATCTATCTCATGCATTCAGCTTCACCCCAACTTAATCATTCTGCTGTGTGTTTACTTAGATAAATCCCTGACAATGTTATTAACACTTCAGAGAAAAGGAACCATTTTCTTTATGCACATACATCAGCACTGCTCACATTCACCAAAAAAATAAAAATAAAACACAGAGAGGGATAAGATCAAAAATAATCCTGGCTTAATCCAAATTCCATTTCCCCAAATTCGCAGCCATTGTAGTGCAAATATTTCATTAAATTATGCTATTCAGTCCTCCAAACAGCAAGGATCCACAAACAACACACTGATTAGTCAGGCCCTGTTCTCAATAGCATTAAAATTATTTGTTTTTCTCACACCTCTGAACAGTCTCTCATTTGAGAGCACCATTCATTTTAGTCCTAGAATGAACCCCATTCCAAGTACATTGATGACTCCTGACACTTACTGGGGAAAACAAATTATTTCCATCAGAAATAAAGAATCTAGAAAGGTAATAGAAAATAATACCTTTTTTTTTTCTTTTTTTTACTAAATGATTATTTCTTTTTTTTGCATCAACACGTTTAGATTTTACAATTGGATTTAACAGGGTAAAGCATAAACCAGTTGTAAACCACTGTTTCCTTACCTGCCTTATCTAAAGCACAGTAATATAATGATAATAGTAGTAATAATAATAATAATAATACCAAAAAACTCACAACTAAAACAGAATTCAATAATATTGTTTTCTTTTAATATCAAACTACAGACATTTCACAAAATTACATTATGTTTCTTTTGAAAATTCAGAATGAAAGAGTGGTTTGTTTCCCTCTTTTTTATTGCACAGCTTTGTTTCAATCTCCTTTTCACTCCAGTTCATTTCAACAAGATCTTTGTGGTCCTAGATACAGCTTTCATAAACTTATCCAATAGTGATGTTATTCAGAATCTGGTAAATATGCAAAAATTGTATTTTGTCATTAGAACTGTTAAGTGGTTTGCTATGTTAACAATGTTTTTAATTCAGCATTTATCCATTATTACTTCACAGTTTTAAATTTTTGTTTGGATATAAACGTAATTAGTTTGTTGATGTTTTGGGGGTTTTCTTGTTTTTTTTTAAGAAAAATGGTCAACTTTCTATTGGACAAAGATTTTTTTCAAAACTATATTCAAGTTTGTTGGAAATTGTAGGTGAAAATCCGTTGGTGGAGCGTGAATCACACTTCTAAAATAATATGTTAATGATTCAACCAAATGTGAATACCTATAAACACAAGAAGTTTATGGAATATTTTTCTGTATTCTTGTGTTTGGATCACTTGAAATCTCTTCAGCATAAACACTCAGATGTACAATTTTTTAAGCTAACTTACACCAGTTATTCCATGTTCTAACTCTAAGTAGTCATGTGTTCTCATATAATTTTGCAGGAAAAAAAAACATTCAATAGAGATGATGTAAAATGTGCAAATATCTCGTTTATAATTAACAATGTAGGCTCCGCTTGAAAATCTCCTGATGTTTATTAAATATTTAACAAATTTTGAGTGAAGAGTTTGTGATGTTCCCATGAATCTCTGGTCAAAGCCACATCTTGCTTGTCCAGTTTTTCTATGACTGGTAACCCAAGGACCACTGCCTGAATGCGTAAACATGAGTCATGTTATGCATTCTCATCACCAATTGCAAAAAGTGATAGCTTTCTTTCTCCAGCCTGAACTCTTTTACAAAATACACATGCTCTCCACAGTTCTTCAGGCACACAGAAAAAAACTTGTTACCTGATAAGATCTTCTGTAAAGCCCTAATATCCTTAAAGTAATACTGAAGATGTTTGGCATGCACTCCCCTCAGTCACAGGTACAGATGTATATTTGCATACCTAACAGTTCATTGTGTATTTACTTACCATAATTACTTGTGTACTTTTGAGAATTGCATGCACCTAGGAGCATATGAAGTTCTAAAAACCAGGCCCTTTCTGTTTTTAAGAAAAAGAGACCTTTTCTCTATCCTAGTTTTATGTCAGTGTTGCATACTAGGACTCCAGTCAAGACTGAAAGATACTTATCTTTTGTTGTAAATGTTAATTTGGAGAGTTAAAAAACACACCAGCTCGCTACATTTATGTAACACACAACAATTTATCAGATGTCATTAAGACCTAGGAAACAGACCCAATTCAGATGTTAAGGACCAGGTTAAAAGATTGATATAAATCCACCTAATAAATAACCAAAGGAACAAAGTATCTTGTGTTAATTCCTATCTCAGGTCACACAATAAAAAGCAAACATTTATGGATTTAATAGATTCTACAAAACTGAAGAAAAACAAGAAATCCCAACCTCTAAGGTGTCAATTAGTTATCATGCTTTTCCATTGTAAGCTTTTCTGTAAGTTATGCATTAAGAAGGTGTAAATGATAGTTTCATAACTCTATTTTCTATAAACTTGACAGCTGCTTTTGACACAACATTGTTCACTTGAACTTGAGTTTAATATAGTCTTATATTATTGTGAGTAGCACATTAGAGTCCATCTTTGCTTAACACCTTTCTTTCCTTCGTGACTGTTCTTCACTGATCGCTTACACTTATCAGCTAATACTTGCTTTTTCAAGTGTTTCTGATACCTAGTAAGCTGACCGAAGACTCATGGTTGGTGGCTATAGAAAATACTCCCCAAAAGCAAAATTCTTTTGATTTTAGCAGCAGTAGTGTGCATTATTACAGCAGAATTCAAAACCAGCTTGCTACACATGGAATAGAGCTAAGTATCTCAATAACTGTGATGAGAACTGCAAGAGATGTATTTGTCATGGAACATTTACCAAAATACTTCTAATGCTCTATATAGGCAACAAGTCACCCATCCACAGCATCGCTCTTCCAGAAAGAGGCAATGCTCGCAAAGAAGGAGCAAAAAGGAAAGCTCTCACACAAATATCTCCAAGGAGACTGAGACAGCAACACTTCAATACACACAAAAATGGATCACCCTGCTCAGGAAGCTTTACCACTGACCACCCTTCAAGGAATGGTTGAAAGTGAATTAACAGACCATTCTACTCCTCCAGCTCTCTGAAACATAAAAGGAGGGCTATTGAAGGCTGACTTTGTAACTGCTATCTGCCATGCTTGTTTTTATTCTGAGGGAAAATTCTGTGCAAAAAGGAAGGATGTTTTGGCAAATACCAAAGAATGTAAAACAAAAGAGACTTTTGAGGTATATTTCTTCTGCAGAGAGGCACAGGGCACACAAGATTTTATTCAGCAGTGTATACTACATCCTGAGTTCATCACAAACAAAAAAGTTTGTTCTGAAACAAGCTCAGAAACAAGATCTTTTATGTGTTAAGAACACATTATAATAGCATCATCTTACTGATTCTGTTACTATCAAGGTCACACGTACATGAAAATTCCTGCCTACCACCAAGGCCACTTTTCCCTTGAAATATTATCAACTGGATACAATAAATATTCAATGCAGTTTTCAAAAATGTCTCAGAAGGCATTACAACTTTCCTTCTAGTCCATAAACACTGTGAATAATGGTTTAAAGAAACAGGAGGACAGAACTTTAAGAATAAACTGATGCGAATCAGAAGGATGAGAGAGAAACTTAAGGATTATGAAGCAGAAACTAAGTCAAAGAAATAAGAACAGAAGTTCAAAAGGAGTCATAAAGTCAGGCTTGAGCACGCACAAAACCCTCCTCAGTATCAAGAGCCAGCTGTGGGCCCTAAAGAGTTTTTGGCATGGTCTCTCCAGGTTTGATTCCTTTAAGTCTCAATGTGTATTCAGACCACACTCCTGTTTCTCTACTTTCAACTCTGGGGCTTGGACAGCTCTAGCAAGGGACAGAAATCTCAGAGAATGCAGGCATAGCACTAGACCACATCCACAAAGAAAGAGCTGACCAGAGAAGAAAACAGGAGGGTATCTCTAGCTGCCAAAATACCCTATATCATCCCATTGTTTCATCAACTCAGCCACTTGGCAAAAGTAGTGGAAAAAAAGATTTAAATCCTGCTTTACAAAGCGTGGCAGTGGTTTCAAGGTTCTCCCCACATATCAAGGGGCTGCCTCTGTCTCTTATTGGCATGTATTTTGATGGCTCATTACCATCAGAAACTTCCCTGCTAGCTTCAATTTACACAATTTGCAGAATATGGTCCTTTTTGTTCTTTTCTTATAGACTACAAAATAGCATGCTAGTTTTGAAGTAACAGCAGATAATAGTAGGTATAGTAAATAAAATAAACTTTTACCCTTTGACAAATAATGTTAGTGTCAAATCTTCCTGCCCTTTGTAAAACAATTCCTTCTCTTAACATCAAGGGCATGAGGGTTGACATTCTCAGCTACTCTCTTCCTCTAGCCTGTAAAATGGTACTAGGAAAATGAATCCCTGCATTCCACTTTTATAATCTTAGAGGGAAAACAATTCTGTCCTTTAGGAATTCATGATGGGAAAGAATACAAGGCTGTACAAGAAAACAAAATCAAATATTTGAACAGTTAATTTCATTCTGCCCCAAGCAATTATTCCATAAAATATATTGCTGCAGAACAGCAGAAAATGTCAATGTTGTTCTGAAAAAAAAGTAGTACAAAACGTCTATAAATGAGCATGTAACTACTAACTGGTCCCTTTATTAGCATTATTATTTTTGCTGTAGATATTTAAGTTTAAAGTGTACTGACTAGAAGATGCTGCCAAATTAAACGAGGAGGTAGTGAGGAAGACCATAAATGCACTGTTTTGGGCATTTTTAGTAGGGAAAAGCTGCTTTATAGTTTTAGAAAACAGTTGCTTTGGTGACTAACTCACCTTTGAAAGGAAACTATAGACATATAATGGCCTGTTTCTGTACTATTTTATCAGTTGGCCTCTTCCCATTAGCTTTGTTATCAGTCTCCATATTGGCTCACTAACAAAAGCATACCCCTTTAGTACAGTCAACAGCTTGTACATGCAGGAAGAGATCAAAATTTTAATGAACTGTAGCATTACACTATCTAATCAATTTCTCATTTGCCAGTTGCTTGTATATTCACTTCTGCACACAACTACACAGCTCTACCTTTACCCGCAGATCAAAGAATTCTCACCATCCAGCTCTTTCATCTGATAGATATGCCTGACCAAATGAATTTTCATTCACTAGCTTTTTAACTAGCCTTACACTAATGTATGAGCAGGTATCTTGTAGTTAGGTGAGTCCCCTCTAAGTCTGGCAAGAGTCAGTATTCTCCTAGACCTGAACCAAAGAACATGAGACAGACTTTGCATATCTTGAATGTACTGTAACATGAGGCTAAAAGCATAAGTCATCATCCTCTCACTGAAAATTCAGTTGTCAGCTTTGACCCTGTTAATCACTATCACACAGTATTGGATATGCTTCTTTTGTAAGCAGACATAAAGATCCACTTCTAAAAGCTTCCTCCCACCCTCTGTCACATATGTTAGCCAGTAGTTCTGCTTTCTACCAAAGCTCTCTTCATTCACAGTAAATAGACAAACCAACTTGAAATAGAAGAGAGTGGGGGTTTGTTTGTTTAATCTATGGGACAACACTGTTGAAACATATTAAGTAAAGGACTGAAAGGAAGGATACAGAGGGTGCTGTTGACTCAGCCTGTAGACAGAGGTGCAACAGGGAACAATTTGAGAAGCTGTACTCTCCCCAGCTTCCTACTAGCATTTCCCATTAACTTAAGGTCTTTAAGGTCTTTATGCCTATGTGCAATTAAATACAAAACCAAAAACCCCTATGATTTCCATCAATTTTTTTCTCCATAAATACTTCATTTTATTGAGCAAAATTGACCCTTAACTGTCCAGATGTTTTTCAAGCCTTCAAATTATTCTACTTCTCAATATTTGAAAACATTGGGTTATTTTCTCAGTGCAAGAAAATCTGTAGTAATAAAAAAGGTGGTCTATAACACAAGGCTTACAGCAACTAAAAATCTTATTTCTCTAGCTCAGTATAAAGAGCAGATACAAGTATATATCTGTTCATGAGGGTATATTTCCTCTACTCCTGCTTCTTAAGAAAACTTTAAGTTAATGAAAACAATTCAATTTAATTCCAAGGTAGATTTCCTTTCACAATACCTAAATACATTGGGATTTGTGGGGTTTTTTGTTTGTTTGTTGGGTTTGTTGTTTGGGTTTGGTTTTTTTTTTGGATTTCAAGAACAACTTTAATATAAACAGCTTAGAAAGCAGATTTATAAAAATATGATCATCCAGAAGGGAAAAAAAACACCATTTACAGTAAATCTTGGTGTTGAGGAGCAAAACAGTGTTTAAGGAGCTGCACATAGTCTTCTGACGCTTGGCTACTAGATAGTGCCAAGAGCCAGGTTTTGAGGCACTTCTCAAATCTGAACCTTGGATTCTAGAACAGCTATTCCAAACAAACTCATTAAAACCCCTTATATTCTGGCACAGAAAGCATAAGCACATACCATTCAGATCTATAAAATACAGAGTAGAGCCAAGTTAAAAGGGAATGCAAGTAATTTAAAAGAAAATGACTGATTTCACTCTCCCTCTTTCATAAAGAAGTCCACTCAGCTGAAGTTGGACATTGCTCTAGTGCCTGTAGGCTTCTGAAGAAAGATATCCAACAACTGGGGTTTGGAAGCACAGGACTAGATTCTGTAACAGCTACACATGCAGCACAGCTACATTGAGATACTGTATCAGATCTGCAACCTCATCCACAGATGAGGAGAAAATCTCCAAAGCTAACAAAGAAATTACTTGAAATGCTTGAGAACAAGAAGCAAATCCTATCCTGTAGCTTAAAAAAAAAAACCTTCACACATTAAGATTGCTGGAATGCATCTTGTATTACTTGAATGCAGCCATTACCCCATTCAGTAGTTTGCTAAGTACAGTTCCCAGGGCTGCAATCCTAAAACAGACAGTGCTAAGCAGAAAGAGAATTGAAAGTATTCTATTAAAATGAGATTGCTCCACTGGCCAGTCTTTAAAGCCTCCTACATTTGTATTAGACAAAATACAGCTAGCTCAGTGTTTTAGAGATATTTAAATTAAATTAATTGCCTGAACTGCAACACTTGCTGAGGCAAAGTATTTCTTCTAAAAGACAGTGTATCCGGGCAGTTAATCTTTGAAATCCTGGCAATCACTTATACATTCACCAGATAATTGAAGACTTTTTAAAACTTCAAAGGCAAAATATAGGTACAAGAAATTCTGTACAGACCTACCCTCCAAGAAGATGACAAAATGATACACACAAAGGTCCATTAAGCATGTTCTTTGCCCTGCTCACCCTAGAAGGTCCTAAATAATGGACATAGTATGAAAAAGCCTAGACTAATAGCTTTAAATGATTTTACATCCACAGATAGGTCAGGAATGAAATGACAAAAGATATGTTACACATCAGGAAACATTCTCACCCCTTTCTTCAAGCCTGACTAACACCTGAGATACACAGTGATGCAAATGTTGCAGTTGCAGCAATTTTCTTAAGAAGCAGTCTATTAGCAGGGGTTTGGTGATGCCTGACATTATACTTTTCCCATAACTTTTACACAGCATCTGTACCATTTAACCATACAGGTTTCAACGAAAGAGAGCAAAGGCAATGCAAAAGCTTTAAAAAACTTTGCTTGTTTTCTGGTCAGACTTTCGAAACCATTTGGTGTTCCCATGGCCTTTACCTGTACCTTCCTACAGAAAGAGCTATACATTAGATACAGCTTCCAAGATAACTATAGAACAATATACTTGTTAACCTCTCATCGAGGAGTGTTCACCAAGGAGCAGCTCTCACTTCACAGTATTAGGAAAACTGTTGCCTATAGTAATGTTGCATCTTCAGCATCCTCAACCCGTGTCTAACAGCACCTCTCATAGCTGAGAACCCACTGCAACTTACAGACCTTCCTGTAACCCCGAAGGAAGACCCTGACACAAAAGCAGCTTGCCACAACTCCATCCCTTCAAGCTGAAGCAGCATTAATGAGTAACAACGGTTAACATAACTGTTCAGCAGTTGGCCATTTTATTGCTAGCTAGGGAACACTATAAAAACCACAATTGAGACCAGAGCACGAAGATCTTTCTTTACTACAACACAACAACCTGCCCTGGTAGGCATTAATCAGACTATACAAGTATAGAGAGCTAATTAGACTAACAATTCCTCTCTAAGGCTCCATGATTAAAGCAGTATGAAAATGCATATACAGCCAAAGACACACGGGAGGGTGCTGAATACAATTTAGGTGTCAGCTCTGTTAATGCTATATTTTGTAGCAGCCAAAAAAGCCAGCTAGTGAGCTGCTTTTTTAACACTGGGTAGTCATGCAATACAAACATAAGGTTTTGATGCACCCAAGCTATTTCATATGAGGCTTAAAGGAAATGCCTAGTAACAGCCCTATTCTGAGATTGGAATAAATACTGTTTTCTGAAAGTAAAGCAGTATCTTCTGGTATTCATCTCTAGTAAATGGAGCTTCAGCCAGCACTTGTTCCTTTTCCATCCATTGTCCCAGCTGAACTCCTCAAGAGAGTTCCCTCTTCTAGGAACTGTTAATTTGTGATTCTGGGAATCAATAAACAGCAAAGCAAACATCAACTTACAAAGTGCTTTCAATCACTGTCTCCTGTTTGGCAGATGTTAAAACGTATTTCAAATATTGAAAGCCTCACAAAACTGCTGGCTTTTCTAGCTCAAATTTTGTTACTCACTTTTTGCGTTATCTCCCATAACTATAAACATTAGCAAAATAAATAACAGAATATTCTGTACAGAGGGAAAATATTACCTTTGTATTATTTAACAAAATGTATTGTTCTGGTTTATTTTGCAGTGGGGAAAATAATAATAATAATATTAAAAATAAAAATAATAAAAATATTAAAAATAAAAATAATAATAGATGAAATCACACCCTAATTTATAACTTCTTCTGGTTGATCCAATTTTCTTAATTGGCTCTTGTCCTCTAGCAACGACTATCCAGATGACAGAATAGCCAGAAAAAGGTGAAACATCACAGTAGTCTTTAAGCTCCGTAAGTACCTTTGTCTATAATGCGATGATATTCTTGTCTCATCAAATTCAGAATTCATGCAGATTTTTCTTGTGCTTCTCTATATTGACATGGATATAAATCTCATCCCATGGACTTTGCTTTTGTTCTTTTCTAGCTTTCTCTTCACAGTATCTGGCTGTATCTCTCTGACCTCTTCCTAAATAGTGTGTTCCAAAACCTCATTTCCCCACAGCTGGAACTACTGTCATGCTGTACCACTTTTTCTCTCTTGCATAAGGTGCTCTTTCTCCCTGCAACAAATCTCTTTAAAAAATTTTCTTCTCTGAGATCCTTTTAAATTTTCTCTCCTCCCAAATAACAGACTTAAAATTCATTCACCACTGAATAGCTTTAAATTAAATTTCTGTTGTCCTCAGTTTCCCTTGCACCACTTAATTCTAGAATGTGTTCCAGGATATAGACAATGCATCAGGTAAGTGGCACGTACTTAGCTTGGAATTTTGCATTTGCACTGAAATATGTATGCATGAGATATAGTTAATGAATAGTGCAGTATTGTCTTCTTTGACTAATACAATAGTTGCAAAAAAAAAATAAGTACATGAACATGTATTTTTAACATACATAAGTCAATGAAAAATTTTCACTGTATAAAAGTCATGTTAGGTATTTTAGAAACTAAAACAGTTTTGCAGAAAATGTCATTTTTTACCATATTTTGTTATGATACTCAAAATACACCTTTTAAGAGAGTGTGGAAATTAAATTAACCTTAATGTTATTTACAAGCTCTGACTATTTTAAGTGTTTTTCTCTCACTGGCTTTTATGGTATAATTCTAGCAAAAATAAATGTGGGTTGTGTGTTGGTTGGGTTTTTCTTTTTAATACCACTTTTGTGCTTTAAACAATTGTAGGGCTCAGTTTTAAGTGGGGAAAAGACCAGTTCACAGACTGAATTATCTGCTTAAAATTTTCCAATTTGCCTACGATTTACAAAAATCTCTGGGTATTTTTCTACTGTTTAATATAATTAATTGCTTCTCAATTCAAAATAAGTGAATTATCAGAATGCAAGAGAATTTCTGCATTGTATTAAGTACAACAAACTCACAATGAGAAGTGTGGAAGATCCTTTAGAATTCGCAATTTGATTAAATCAGCGTGAATTTAGATAAGTCCGCCCAACATATGAAGAAGTTGATACAAGATTTCAGAACTGGTTTTGAAATATGAAATCCTATCTATCTGGTTTGTTCCTAACAAATGACATACATTAGTTGATTCTGCTTGGTTTAGACAGAATCAAACCAATCCATGAGAAAGAAAAACATCACTAGCTGCCTTATTTCATTTTGGTCATAAATTCAATATCTGGAGCAGTTTCTCAGCTGTAAATTCAATGGATTCAAAGTAGTTCTACATACAAAAGACTACGCCAATATTCATTTTTTCAAATGTTTCTCTTAAGAAGGACACAATGACCACATCTAAAAGGCTGTGATTTTACCACTTCTCCACTGAAGGCCATATTTAGGGTTAATTAACAGAAAATAATCTGTTTCTTAGCATACATCTTCATTTTAAATAAAACAATTTTGCACAGGAGAAATAATCTTTCTTATACAGACTACATCACACATACAAAATAAGTGCAGTGTGTGTAAATACATAACTACTCTACTGTTTGCTAAGTATAACTGAAAAGAACAAAGACTAAACTTAAATTTGAATAAACACAATACATTGCAGCACATCTGAACAAAACTCTGATCAGTCTATTTGGTGTTTTTACATATTCTATTAAGAAATCAAGAAGCAACAAAAACATGTTACAAAACTTCAAGTTTAACTCTTGCAAACTGAGCTGGAGACGCACTCTGACATATTTATGTAAATACAGCACTACTAATGCTATGAGTAAGTGGGGAAAATGTGAAGAAAATCTATTTTGGTATCCAGATTTTGAACTAAAAATCATTTGTGTTTTAAAATAATGTCAGGGAGGTCTGCTGTGCCATTGATTTTTTTAGCAGAAATCTACATTTAATTCAACAGGGGAGTCCTGCTTCAAAATAAAATGCTAGAGCATGCCTGCTACATTTAGGGTCAACTGGTATAAATCAGAAGAACACTGATTATAATAGATATATCCTGATTTTCTTTGGCTGTAAATTTGGCTTTTAAAAGCTGATAGAAGCTATTCATATGTGCTACAGTGTAGAGAGCCTGACAGCAGAATGGCTGCAGGACAAAGGCCACGAAACTGTGTAACTAGTCAAGATCTAGATTTTCCCCCTCCACAGAGATGACACTTCCTGGCTTGTGCCGATACGGTTTGGCAGGGTCTTCAGCATTCAAGGGTTTTAGGATGGGGTTAACTTCATACGAGAAGGGCATGGGATGCAGCGAGTTGAAATCAAAGCTGAGATTATCCAGAATAAATTCCAGTTTGATATGGACACTCCGCAACAGCAGGTTAATAGCTGGAGTTTTGCACAGGATCAGGTAGGAGGAATTCACCAGACATGGTTCTTCAAACTGCTGGACACTGCACAGAGCGCCCTCAGGGCACTGGGTGTCAGGGATGATTCTGCGCCATCGTCCCAGAGCTCGGCGTCGCCGTTCGGATGGGGAAACCGTAACTCGGATCTTGGGTTTCTGTACAACATCCAAGTTGTAGCCATGAACTCTGAGCACTCTCCCTCCACTGAGGAAGCTTTTAGGTGGCTCTGCAAAAGTGACGTTGGGATCCAGAGTGTATCTGAAGAGGGATCCTTCCAGTCTTCGCTCTTGGTCCCCGTATTTGATGGTGACTGGGAGCTCTGCAGACACATTGCTGGGACTGGTCTGGCATGCCAGCTGGTCCTCTGTCATCTCAGAGAGGATGTGACATGGGAGGTCTCCAAGCAGGACACTGATTTCACTAGGATGCCCAGTCAGCAGCTTTGAGCCCAGAAGGGTAAGGCAGGTTCCTCCTGCTTTGGGGCCCTGAGTTGGCACAATGGATTTCAGCTCTGGGTTCTGATAGGTGAAAATGTGCCCAGAAACTCCACGTCCTCCTCCAGGCACTTCCACCACAACGTGCCCAGATCTCTCTGTCCAGCTCCTGCCAGTGACGCACACGATACTGCTAGAGATCTCATACTCTTGAGCATCTACGGCACAGGGAATTCCTGCAACAGTGACAGTTTCTGCAATGTCTTGATGTTTCTGCCCGAGGTTTGAGCCAGTGATGGTGATTCTAGTGCCACCTTCCACTGGTCCAGACAGGGGGTACACAGAGTGAATGAGAGGTGCTGGACACAAGTCTTCTATATCTTCCTTGCAGGAGCCCCTGAAGATACAGCTGGGGTTGTCACCTCCACACCACACACAGTTGTACTTGGAGTCAGCAGTCTGGCAGCGGCTACAGTCAGTGTGTCCCACAGAGCAGTTGTAAAAAGTCACGTGGAGATCTGCAGCACTGTCCACTCGAAGGTGTCGTTGCCTCTGCACAAACACCACAGCATTGAATTCGAGTTGAGGCGCTGTGTAACTGTACTGGTTCATCTGGCAGGTGATATAACAGAGGGATTTGTTTGTTTCTTCTCCTTCCACATAAGCATCCATCACCACTGTCCTCCCCTCCAAATTCAGGACACACTCATAGTCCCACTGCTGGTCCTGATAGAGGTGGAAGTTCTTTCCCAGCAGGGTTATCTTCCTTGCCACGTTGACTGGAAACAGTGAAGATCCCTGGATTCGCTGCACACAGGGACATGCATCTGGACCCCAGCTAAGCTCTTCATCCTCTTCCCAAAACTCAGGAGCATCATACTGATAGTTGAGGTCAGGGTGAAGGATCCTGGGGAAGTCAGGAACATCTCTCTCTGAAGAATCCCCATCACCCGACAGAAGGGTAGAAGCAGAGAAGGAAGATGTGTCATTCTCAGCCTGCAGCAAATCCATCCAGTCCTCCGTGTCCTGCAGCTCCGTGCCTTCCTCCAGCAGCCATTCTGGGGGAGCTGATGGTGGGAGCTCTGAAGCAGGTAGTTCAGTTCCCAGCAATCCAGGAGAATCCTCAGAGGCAGCAGGACCCTCCGGCACCTGGCTGGGAGTTTGGGGAGATGGGATGGCAGATGTCAGTGCCTCTGTGGTAGGAAAAGAACTCGGAGGCCACTTCAAGCTGGTGACATGAGGAGAAGGTGTTACTGCTGCTGAAAAGGTGTTCGGAGGGCTACCCACTAGCGTGGTGGGTGGGTTGGTGTGCTGTGGCCCCTGGGCGGTGGCTGGCCCTTCAGTGGGCAAGGCTGCATGATCCATGTTTTTGGATGGGCTGGTGAGGACAGATGCAGAAGGAGAAGTTGTCTCTGGCTCAGTGACAGCAGGTTTGTCTGCTGGTGGTGGCAGGGGGGATTCTGTGATGGCCTGGAGAGAGGCTGCTTCAGTTGAGGGAGTCAAGTACGTATAGCTGAGGGTTTCTGTAGGCTCAGATGTCATGTCCAAGGCTGCAGAGAACGTGATGCGGTTGGGCTCTGAGGAGGGCACAGTGCTTGGTACCACTCGCACGATGGGGGGAGTGATGGGTTTTGTGGCCGTGGTTGGGGCTGTGGTAGAAGACTTGGTGAGGGGAGCTGCTGAAGAAGGAAACACACCTGAGGCTGGGATCTGGGCCCTTTCATTGTAGATAATGATTCCCTCCTCACAGGCTGCTTTGTGGGTACAGAGGTGCTGCTGGATGCACCAGTTACATCCCCAGAGACTGCTCACACACTTCTTGCACGGTGCCGACTTCCACAGCAGGGCCACTGCAGCACAGTCATAGAAAGAGAAGTCCACAGAAGCAATGAAGATGTCATGGAAACGCACTACGAGCTTTATGGTGACATGATCTGCTCCTGTTGGCAAAGCTGGTGCTTGGCTGGGATCTGGAGAAGGACACATGATTCCTGACTCTGTCAGCACTGCTGGGCTTTCATAATCTTTAAAGTAACATGAGTAAAATTCTTCCTCACGCAGGGAAGGTAAGTCCGAGATAGCCAGGAATATATTTCTCTTTTCCTCTCTGCTGATATTGGCTGGAGTTAGTGACTGGACAGACAGACACTGCTGTGTAGAGTTAAAGCTCCAGAGCCACTGCTCACTCAACCTGGACCGCAAGCACTCAGAGCGACGGGTGCACCGTCCCTGAAGGACACACCAGCCACAGTATGGATCTTTCAGAGCCAGCCGATGCTGCACTCCGGGCCAAAGCCTTTGTCCTGCAGCCATTCTGCTGTCAGGCTCTCTACACTACAGAAGTGTGACATAGAACAGAAACAAATTCTGAGATTGCATTGTTCCAATGTCAGCAGGTGAGCCACTGCTGTAGAAAAGTGTTGGTTTCTAAGCTAAATTAGCAACAAATTAAAGTTTCCTTTTCAAAAAACTTCACATAAAGCTGTCACTGTGGTTGCTTGGTTAGACGCTGATTTTATCTGATGGGATTTTACACGTCTGATCAGAATAGCAGAGGAACATATGTTCAGTTTCCTATTTTCCAACTTTATCGGCTGCTAATACAGTGATTAAACAAATGATGATTCAAGTACCTCTAACAAAATTTAACTGAAGCAGAATAAATGAAGCTAAATTTTTATCTTCTTTCATAAGAAACATATTTATTATCAGAATATATCCGTGTAACTTAAGCGCTTTGTTTTATCTCAATATAAAGGAATATGTGCATTGAAGGAAAATAATGGGAATAGCAAAGAGTCAAGGATGTGACTGTGCCATCCATGTCATGCAGTGTAACAAAATCCTGCAACAGATATTTTCCCATTATGTTCGGTTCATTCTGTCCCATACAGACTCCACTTTAGCTTTCTGCTTGTATGACCATTTTAACTTCCAGAAAGATATTGATGAAATGAGGTAGTCAATGAAGAACAAAAAGAATGACTAGAGGATTGCAAGGTATGCCTTTTAGTGACAGACTCAAGAAGAGCAATCAGTTTAGCTTAGAGAGTTTCCCACTGAAATGTTTACAGCTTCACCTGATCACAAGCTGTAAGCAAACGATACAGGGAGTACACTTTCCTTTAAAACACAAAAAAAGAGTAAGATACTATGTGCAAAGGCTGAAACTTAATTGCTTCTGCCTTCTCTGATACCACTGTTTTAGTTATTTTTTTCTTGTAACAAGAAATATTCAGGGTCAAATAAGAACCAATTCAGGCAAATCCCCTGATCTGTGAATACTGGGAAGTGATCCTGGGGTCCTCTACAGATATATGGTTTTTGAGTTTCCTCCAGAGTAAGATCTTAATTAGTAAAACCAGAAATACTTGTTGAAACCACAATGCAATGAAAGACACAAACTTGTAATTATGAAATAGAAATAACAATCTCATTAAAACAGGAAAGAGAGGTAAGCAGGATTCAATAAAGCAACTCTTTCCTCCAACTTAACACTTATTTAAAAGAAAAATGATATCAGTATTTTAAAATACCTTATTTATAACACAATTGGGAAGAAAACAGGAAGTTTAACACAAGACTGACATTTCCACTTTAACATAACTTTATCCTGTTTTCCAAGGAGTATGGCAACATAACAAGAAAAGATGCCCTCTCCAGGCAAAATGTAAACTAGGAATTAAATGGTTCATCAAGAACTGTAACAGTAATGTTGGTCCACTTGATAGAAGTTTGATAAGAAATCTCTCATACAAAAAGACACTTTAAGAACTTTCACAAAAATTTCCTAGTATTACATTCTACAGCTCATTGCAATCCTCTGCTCCATCCCTCTAACAGTATTTCACTGAGTCTTCACCAAAATCTGAATTATAATAGCCAGGTACTTATCCTCTGCTCAACACATACACTTTCCATAAATTCCTACCACGTCAGTGCAACAAGAATGAACATTCATTCCTAGCATGTTGAGAATGAATAATTACCAAATTGTTCAGTTTGATAAACTGGACACATAACCAGTCTTGCAAAATGAATGGTTTCTGCTTTGAAGTGAAAAAGACTTTGCTACATTGATGAAGACAAAACTTTTAATCTGTAATCAAGAATCTAATCCTTGCATGTTCTAGTATCAACTTCACCTGCTTTTGTGACCTTCAGCAATAGCTGTCTTCTATTATATTTCAGGGGGACAATATACACTCCTCTTTAGCAACTCATGGATCATCCCCAAAGACAGGAGATGAGAAACACAAGACCAGTTGTATGTTTACTGCTTGCTACAGTGAAGACATGACTCTCACTGGAATTAACTATCTGACACTGAACTACTTAGTGAGTGTTCTGATTTCATAATTTAATGGAATATTCAGGTCAGTTCTAAGAGATGGTACAGGGTAAGATTCTTGCTAAGGGCTCATAATGAAGGCAGTGGCAGAAAAACCTCATTTCAGCCAGGGTAAATAAAGCCATGATGATCTTTCCCAAATCATATTAACACTTTTAGTAAAGGGTTGTATAATTCACTTTAAATCAGAAGATTCTGTATATTAAAGCTAAGATACAGAGAAAATAGAAAATTAATTGCATTAGAAAATATTAGGATTAATGTTCTACTTCTCCAGGAAAACCTCACAACTATCCCAGTATCTTTTTTTTTTTGATATTACAAGTCACAGTTTGAATGAGATAGAGTCTTTTCGAGGCCAGTTTTACAGTGTATTATGCAATGATTAAAACTGGCACTTAATTAGAGAGTGTTACTGATTGATTATTGATTCCCATCTCTGTTTCTTATTTTCACCCTTGAACATGTTATCAACACAACATTATCTCATATCTTAGATACAAAAGTAGATTTTAATTAAAAATAACTAGTCAATACAATGTTAAATTATTCAATGGAAGTATATCTGTTTCTTTCGTATTCTAATTCAAAGAGATGATTCAGATCTTTACTGAGATAGCAAGTTTTCCGAGCTTCTGAATCAGAGAAAGTGATAAAAATCAAAAGGAAAAAAGCAATTAACAAGATTCATGGTTTTGCTATTTTATTGGATTTTGTCAGTCTATTACCATGACACTTTGCTGTATCCAGCATCTAGACTAACAGAATATTTAGCCACATGCATAATTTAAAACATATTGACATAAAGTCCCAACAATTGGTGAGTGGGGACTTGGACTTTAAATTAATCTGGGAAGGGATCAAATCTGCTTTTACTTTTATCTGGAACATAAATGAAGTGTGGTTTTTGCTTTGGTATCTGAATGTTATTGCCATGCAAGTAGTAAGTATTGATTGTTTGAACAGAGGCCCCAGATACACAAATGTATACACAGTTAAGTGAAAATGATGACACTGTTCTTGAACCCATCCACTAAAACCATGATCCCTTGCCATTCATCTAGCTAAACAAAGGATAACACAATATAAGATAATTATCCTCTGCACATTCCTAGTGTATTTAATGCATAACATCCCTCCTCAGTCACTCTAAAATTATTTTATATATTGACAACAACAATTACAGCATCAAAAACATATTATATCCAAGAAGTGTTCTTCCCACTAGGGTGATATACAAATTATGCTGGTAACTAGAAGTCTCCTCTTATTCCTTCTGTGCTATTGTATGTCAAAACTTAAGTCCATAGCTGAGCAAAAAGACTGAAAACCACATGGTTTGGAGGTGCTCCTGATGAGGAGTCAGAAGAAAAAGCCACAAATGATAGTACCCTGTCTTTAGGCAAAAGTTATCCGATTTTAAACTTGCTGTCAGTTCTGCATCATTTAGAAGACAAACAAAAAAAAACAAGTAATCAGAAAACCCCTACAACAAACAAACAAGCAAAACCAAAAGCAACCAAACAAAAAAAAAACAGCAAACACCATCAAACAAATAAAACAAAAACAACCAAAGCCCCCAAAACAGACAAAACCAGAAGAGAAGCATCTCACCCTAAAAAGATTATTCCCTCTAGCAGAGCACACTCACTTCATAATAGCTGATTTATTCAATACTTTCTTAAGTGAGAATCCTACAAGTGAAAACAAAACTATTGCACCTTATTTCTGTGTATATAACAAATGTAATAATAAAATATTTATTTAAATAAATTAGAAAACAAAAAGCTCCCTTTTTCATTACAAAATTCCTCATAAACGAAGTCAGGAAAAATAATTATAAACCATTTTAGCCAAATCCTCCTCCAGCATAAAGTGAGCTAGCTCTATTGCTGCAAATGAAAACTTGCCAGAATATAAACCTGTCCATAAAGCAATGAGGGATGTGACTTAGGCTTATTGAAAAAATTACATTTAGCAAGTGAAGTGCTAGATTTGGACCTGATTCTCTATGAGACCTATCAAGCATTATTTGCCCAATTTAATAGAATGCTCAAAACTATCCATTGTATAAGTATACTAATAATTCTTCTGAAGTCAAAAGATCTATCCATGCATTTAATATTTAACGTCCAGTGAGGCACTCAAGCATATATTAGAATTAAATGCATGGGGTCTCATAGAATCTGAAAAGAACTAGTCATTAGCTTGGTTATTTTGGTAAATTAAACAATGGATTAAGCACTCATTCCAGGCCAAGTATCTAGCTTTCCAATTTTATATTCCCAATCTTTTACAGACACAAATCTGTGAAAAGAAGGGTAAATTTATGCTGTTTTTTTTCTTGTGCATAGGATCATAATTTGTTGACTTCCCAAACAACATTGTATTTTCTGTTATTTGAAAAGTAGTACTTCTGGCACATGATGATTCCACATTAGAGATATTACTCCATTTTAATTCTGCAATTACAAACCCTACTTACTTTGCAATTTTCTATTGGATTTCATCACAATAATAAACAATATTAACTAGGTCATCACTATAGGTACATTATTTACTGCTGTAATTAAAATCCTGCATTCTTTAGGATCACTACAGTTGGTTACCAAGTTGATGCTGTATCAAATTTACCTTTGACGCAACCAAAATAATACCAACCCTGTGTCTGGAGGACACTAATGAACTTTCCCTTAATGATATGTCCTAATATCACCTTATAGAAATTCTTTTTCTCATTCCTGTCTTTCAAAATAAAATCTGCACTTTGATTTACAAAAAAAAAAAATTGCCTTCACTCTTTCTCAGTTTTCCCTGGCTTTGATCCTTGAGATCTCTGACATAATGATTTGTTTTTTCTAGAAATACTTTTTCCCCAAAGATAAAGTATAAATTTATTTACTCTGATTATATTATATTCAATAAGACAAACAAAAGTCAAGAATAGATGTAACTTCTGTATATACCGGTTTTGAAGGTTTAACAAGTAAGACCCAAAATATACATCTTAATCCAAGATGAAAGAGCTATTACTACCAACAGAAAGACAACAATTTACAAAACAATTACTTGACAATAGTATCTGAAGTGTTACGGTGAGGGCCTGACTGTAAAACCTCTGAAGTTACAGGGAACTTCTTCCATTACTCCAAGTACAGTTTAGGCTAGGTCATCACTTTGTTTTCCAAAGTATCTTGTTTAGGCATCACTTGTAATGATTAACCATAAATACAAGTAAAGTAATTCAGCTGCTCAATGTCTTTGGAGGCCAGAGAACAGGGCCTGGAGTTCAACCAGCATAGGGAAAAACACATCATGGCAAAGGGAGACTCTACATGATAAAACAATAGTTACGCAGCAGTATCACACTCCTGACACAGGAAGATAGCAATCGTCCTTTTTATAGCTCCAATGGATGGCAGCTGGTATATTGCACTCCCCTGCACAAAAATATTGACAAGTCACTGAAGTGAAATACAAATAATCAAGGGGTTAGAAATATCGATCTCAGGTAATGACTGAGAGCACCAAACATATCAAGCTTGGCTAAGAGAAAACAAAAGGTGGGATTGGATAAACCTGAACAAATACATGAAAAGGGCAGCTTTCACAAAGAGAAGGGAATTGTTTAGAGCCTTTCACAGAAGAATCAGAAGTGGTAATGAGAAAAGAAGGGGCAGGGGCACTCTCATTTCTTTCAAAAACAAATCTACTCTTTGATTAGCAGAAGTTTGTGCACATAGAGAATGCAGTGGAAAACTCAGTGTTAGCTAACAAATCACTGACTTGGAACCAACTGGGCCATGCACAGAGCTGCCCTGTGGCCTTCTCCTTGTTTGCAAAAACCACTTGACTTCATAATTAGGCTGAAAACCCTTCTAGGTAGGGCACAGCATAGTAGAGTCGTTATCTTAACTGATGTTCTGGTTATAAATAATGAACTAAGCTAGTTAACAACACTTCACTTGTTAGAAAGCTTTAGGCTGGAAGCGCATAACTGCAGTGGAGGTTTGGCTGTATGTAATTGCAAACTCCAACACATTAGGGATCTAGTACGGAGAAAGTTTAATCTGGAGACTTTTTGAAATCTATAGGAACATCTGTTTTATTACTATACTAGCAATCTGTAAGCCCTCCAATTGTCCAAATTCCCTTGCAGCAAGAACATTAGTAGAAGAAAACCAATAACAATAAGAGTTCACCAAATAGCCTTCTTCAAGAAAACCAGCATGATTTTTTGTATGTCTAAACTGTGAGAGGAATTTAACTTATTAAATCATGGCAGAATTAAATAGTATGAAGTAAATTTTCCACTGCTCGTTCATATCACGATACAATCTCTAAATTATATACTTGAAATTACTACAAAAGAAAAAGGTTTTATGGACTGAATATGAGCAATGCTTATACAATAGACAGCACTAGAATCACAATGCAGAAGACTGTCTTTTTCCTACTGCACTCCAATACTTCATTGTGGTGCTGTGAATGTCTACTTATTTCCAAGCTTGTTCTTAACTATACGTGGTGACAGATGGGCTTTAGGCCTGAGTTCTGGGACTTACGTTAGGCAAAGAACTTGTCAGCTGGAATATTTTTTTCTAGTTACTCAAATGTTTCAGAACTTGTTTATGTTCAATTCATAAGAAGAAATAAAGCGTGATCAAAACGCTCCTGGAGCTCAGTGGGAAAATAAAATACTTAAATATTTACAAAAACTCAAATTCCTTAAGTTTTCCAGAAATTTGGTGTTCTTATGTCACATGACCAAGTCATAGTTATTAAGACTGCAAATTCCACATGGACAAGAAAACATCAACTATGTAGACTGCCCATTGTCCAAGGAGAATAACTTTCAAATAGATCAAAATGAAACTGTGAGTTTTCAGTTTGACTTGAGTTTGAGTAACTGAGAGCAAGGAAAAACACATGTTCCAGCTCTGGGTGAGATATGGACCATTCCTGTTCAAGATTCATCCTCTTGCTTAATCTACTGATGAAGAAAAACAGAAATCAGACCAAAGAAGAAACATCAGTGAATATACAGATTTTCCTTTGAGGTCACTAATCCCAGTTTAAAAGAGTACAATCAATAATCCCATATCTCCTTCATACACTACCCAAATCCTTGCACGCCTCCTGAGACACATGACTGCACCCAAAAGCCCTGCAGGCATATACCATGTTTATTTGTGCTCTCAATAATTAAAAGAGAAAAATTGAAAACATCAAGACCTATAAGTCTTCTCTATACCCTCAGAATTAGATGTACATTTCCACAAGGCTAGAGTAAATAGCTCAAGTATACTGCAATAATAACTCACCTCACTAACACTTATTTACATCATAAAATGTGGCTTACATTGTTTTCAGTGTGATGATTAAATACAGAAAGAGGGTAAAAATCCAACCCTTCCCACCCAGTCAACATGCTCTTCAGCCAAGGCAAAGAATAAAGGGCCTAAATGAACAGAAACTGTGGTCAGCCTTGACTCCTCAGCCACTTGCTGTTCTCGTTGGCTTGGTGTGATTCATAGTATGAGCTCATACATTACCTCTATTACATAAACCCCATACACTTCGTCTTGAAAGCTTATTTTCTTGAAGTATGAGTTTAGTACTAAAAATGGTCTGTATTTAATTGTACAACAATGGAAGGATTTGAAGCAAAGCTCTGAATAATGGAACTTTATCCTCCTGCAAACAAGAGAGTTGACACAATGTATTCAATATTATAAATCCTGCTGTGCTGCCAAAGTTATAATAAGGCATTCTTACAAGAGAGCCTAATGATGGGGGAAAATACATTTTTTACCTTAAATGGATTCATAAATTTTCTCAGGCACACACCTGAACAGTAAGGTACTACCTGCAGAAAAATAAATTACAGTTATGTTAGCTTTGTTGGAGTTTTGTTTGTAATCTGTTACAGATTATTCCTTCTTCTTGAATATCTATTAAATGTAGGTATTATAGCAGACCTTTTAACACAAGCACTTTGAAAAGTATGGAAAAAAAGCTTTGGTGAAAGATTTTTCTCAGCTTCCTGTCTTTCGGGTGTGTTTAAATGCCTCAAACAAAACAACTCTGAAACCTAAAGGTAGATAACCTTACTTTTGTTTTACAGTTTTGAGAAATAACCTGAGAGCATTAAGAAAACATGTTTGAGAAGTTCAGAGAACTTTTCTATTACCCTTTCTAGATGTCAGAAAGTTTGCGGATTCTGCAGGGTGGAGCAGAAGAGAATTGTTTTATTTTCTTAAGTATAAAGACCTTTTGACACCAACCTAATTGATACCAGTGGAACAAGTGAGCAGGAGGCAAGGGCTCCAGAGCAAGAGATAATGAGCTTTTCCCCCTATTGTTTTTACCTTGCAGGAGACAGAATGTCCCTTTTTGTAATCATCCAGTAGGAAAGAAAACGATGATTTGCAGTATAGTCACAAATATTCCTGTATCTAGGGATTATTAAGTCCCTCAACTTCATTTTATGGTTTAATTACACGCAGAAGATGTTTATTGACTAATAAACTTCTATGTTATGAGCAATTAATTAACGTGACTGTTCCAGCTAGGACTCAGTGTGCACAAAAACATAAGTCTGCACTGAGACACAAAGAAAATAAGCATTTCAGGTGGCTCCACGCTGAAGTTAAGGTAACTTTGGCTTTGTCTTACATTAGTATTGTTAGGCCATATAATTGAGTGAGTAACACCTTGTTTCCAGACAAAACAAAATTCATGAAAGCATAAGACTTTCAAAACAGTGTGTGAAAAAAGCTCTGGTCTGTATGTTGCATAGCAATCTGCCATTCATCACCAAAAGCCACAAAGAAAGATATCTTATGCAGGAGCAGGTGTTAGATACTGTATAGTAAGAATTAAACTTAGCTAGAGGTATTAAAGATAACAGGAAGGGATTCTACAATTACATAGCAAATAAAAAACAGACTAGGGAGAATGTAGGCCCCCTCAGGAAGCTCTCAGGAGAACTGGCTACACAGTATTTGGAGAAGGCTGAGGTTCTTAACGACTTCTTTGCCTCAGTCTTCACTGGAAAAGGCTCTGACCAAACCACCCAACTCTTGGAAGGCAGAGGCAGGGACTGTGAGAATGAAGACCTCGGGCCCACGGTAGGAGAGGATCTGGATCGAGACCATCTTAAAAATCTGAACATGTGCAAGTCCATGTCACCTGATGAAATCCATCCACGGGTCCTGAAGGAGATGGCAAATCAAGTTGCAAAGCCACTGTCCATCATACTTGAAAAATCATGGCAGTCAGGTGAAGTTCCTGATGACTGGAAAAAGGGAAATATAACCCCCATTGTCCAGAAGGGGAAAATGGATGACCCGGGGAATTACAGACCAGTCAGTCTCACCTCTGTGCCTGGCAAAACCATGGAGCAGATTCTCCTGGATGGCATGCTAAGGCACATGAAAAACAACAAGGTGCTTGATGACAGCCGGCATGGCTTCACTAAGGGGAAATCCTGCCTGACCAACTTGGTGGCCTTCTATGATGGGGCTATAGAACTGATGGACAAGGGTAAAGCAGTAGATGTCATCTACCTGGACTTGTGTAAAGCATTCGACACTGTCCCACACAACATCCTTGTCTCTAAATTGGAGAGACATCAATTTGATGGATGGACCACTCGGTGGATAAAGAACTGGATGGATGGCCGCACACAAAGTGTTGTGGTCAATGGCTCAATGTCCGGCTGAAAACCAGTAACGAGTGGTGTCCCTCAGGGATTGGGGTTGGGACCGGTCTTGTTCAACATCTTTTTGCTGACATGGAGAGTGGGATTGAGTGCGCCCTCAGCAAGTTTGCCAATGACACCAAGCTGTGTGGTTCGGTTGATACCCTGGAGGGAAGGAATGCCATCCAGAGGGACCTTGACACGCTTGTGAGGTGGGCTGATGCCAACCTCATGAAGTTTAACCATGCCAAGTGCAAGGTCCTACAGCTGGGTGGGAGGAATCCCAGGAACAGCTACAGGTTGGGCAGAGAAGAGATTCAGAGCAACCCTGTGGAAAAGGACTTGGGGGTGTTGGTGGATGAGAAAATGAACATGGGCAGGCAGTGTGCGCTCGCAGCCCAGAAAGCCAACCGTATCCTGGGCTGCATCAAAAGGAGCGTGACCAGCAGGTCGAAGGAGGTGATCCTGCCCCTCTACTCTGCTCTTGTGAGACCTCACCTGGAGCATTGTGTGCAGTTCTGGTGTCCTCAACATAAAAAGGACATCGAACTGTTGGAACAAGTCCAGAGAAGGGCCACGATGATGATCAGAGGACTGGAGCACCTCTTGTATGAAGAGAGGCTGAGAAAGTTGGAGCTGTTCAGCCTGGGGAAGAGAAGGCTGCGTGGAGACGTCATAGCAGCCTTCCAGTATCTGAAGGGGGCCTATAGGGATGCTGGAGAGGGACTCCTCATTAGGGACTGTAGTGACAGGACAAGGGATAATGGGTTAAAACTTAAACAGGGGAAGTTTAGATTGGATATAAGGAGGAAATTCTTTCCTGTTAGGGTGGTGAGGCACTGGAATGGGTTGCCCAGGGAGGTTGTGAATGCTCCATCCCTGGCAGTGTTCAAGACCAGCTTGGACAAGGCCTTGGGTGATATGATTTAGCGTAAGGTGTCCCTGCCCATGGCATGGGGATTGGAACTAGATGATCTTCAGGTCCTTTCTAACCCTAATTATTCTATGATTCTATGATTCTAAGATCAAGAGTAATACTATAACAGGCTCGCCACTGTTACTATTTCGAGGAAAAAGGTGAGGACTGTCACTTCATCTGTGAGATCTCATAAGGATATTATGCTCTGCTTTAGTGATTGTAATGAATTAAATCATGACTAGGTGATGAATTGCTCCCTAGGTCTAACACTTCATCACAATTGCAGAACCACAGATATTTACATCCAAGTTTCCAGCAGGTGAGATGACCAAAGGCTTTGCACATAAAAATTGCACACAATTGGGGTACTTGTTTTAGGGTGTAGAATTTGCTTTTTGTTCAAACTGTCATTTAAAAACACCTGCTCCACACTATGATAGAGATGGCTTAGGAAGAGCTAAAACTTTCACACTGAACCAAGGCTAAGAATAGATCTCTCCCAAGCTGGGTTTATTGGCAGTTAATTCTGAACTCAGAGTGTATTGAAATGCTCTCTCCAAAAGGCCAGCTGTCCCCTCTGGCTTCATGGGGGCTGCTCAGACACGGAGCTGTGCAGGAGGTGGCTCTGGTCAGCTCAGGCAGGCTGGCTGTCAAAGTACAGTAAGAAACTTTTACCAAAGTCTAACTCTGACAGAAACACGTAATCCCTTTTCCTTTAGTGATCTTCTGAACGAGCCCTGGAACAAATTTGAGTAATAATGAAAGCAAGAACTTGCACCTATTTTAGTGCATCATTTCAGAGACAACTTTGTGCAAGACATGACATTAAGGGAATCGCCACACAAAGAACCAGGAGATTCTTGTTACCTAATTCTTAGCTGTCACCTTATTCTTGACTTTACAGAAAATAACTGGACTTTTGCCATTTTTTTTCCCAGGAGAACAGGATTAGAGTTTTACAAATACAATTACTGTTGAAAGCCAGTGTAAGAATTATCCAAGACCTCCAAAATCAGCCCAGTTGTCAGTGTAATACCACCACTTTATAATAGCTAGAGATATGCCTTACAAAAACATGTTTTCGTAGGGGCTCAAAATTGCAGAACTGGGAGTGCAGTGGGTTTGTTACGAAATAAGTTCTCATCACTATAAAAATGAAACAATAATTACAGCAGTGACTAATTCTGTCCTGAACCTTTGTATGGGCAGAAGTGAAAATACTGAATAAAAAGCAAAAATATTTTAAGAAAACATTCCAATACAGATTCTTTTGAGAAAGATACCCGAAAAACAGTAATTCTGCAGCAATGAGAAAAAAAATATTTTCAGTAATTTTAAACCAGCAGATTAACATCAGAACATAACTTCATAATTACTGATAGAGTTTGCATCCCAGAGCAATATGGTTCACTTATGCCATCTGAAAAAGAGCAGGGTGTTTTTTTTCTGCCAACTGGAGTATACAGCATCTCTATAAAAAAAGGAATGTAACAGGGTGGTACAAGCTTTTGGTATTTTGCAGTAGTCACATTAACAATGTATTAGTTCCATGAGACACTGGATTATTAATTCAAAAATTATATGGTTTAAAAAAAAATGGGTAAAAAAAAGCTATACTCATGAAACAAATACACACCATTTTACTATTCCAAAATACCAAGTCTAACATAAATTTGACTCGTAAATGAAAAAACTTTGTCCCAATAATATTTGGCATTAAAGTAAGCAGCTGCATCAGGAGTATCACAGGATTTAATGAATTCATAACCAGATTGATAAACTGTATGTTACGCTACTACAAAGCATTAATGTCTGATAAATGTGACATTTTAGATAAATGGAGAGATAAAAAATGAAGACCTCATTTTTGCATAAAAACTCAGCTTTTACCTAATTTCACTTCATGAGCTGATGTGAGGGATAAAACCCCACCAGTTTATCCTGTATGTTCCTTAGAATGGTTTTCAATTTGGAGATCTGGAATTGAAAGTCTGTGGACAGACACTTGTGAAGTGTTGCCAGTGAAAGATAAGGAAATAGGGTATACAAGAGTTTGTGAGAAACTGTCAGGAGAGCTTGTGAAGCAGCGGTGTGATAAAGGTGAAGGCCCCAGAGGCATACATTTCAAACAGCCACATTCCATGTGCTTAATTTTGCAATGAAGACTTATGTCGGTTAAAAAATATAAAGTCAGACTGATAAAACCCAGTGTTCTAAACATGCTTCCTTGTCATTAGATACAGTGAGAAATCATGAATGCTTCCGTAGTGTGCTGAAGAAAGCCCTCAGTAATCGAACAATGCTGTGAAGCAGCATTTTAAGCATGTCTGTCTCAAAGAGAACAATCCCACAAAATCTACTGATTTATGGATCTGCAGCATCAAAAGCTTTTCGTCCTGTAGCTTTCCAGGTTTGCCTTAGCTTCCTCATTTCTAGGGGACAAGAAAAGTTGATAGAGTGTAGGGAGCAGCCTAAGAAAAACAACACCTCATCTGGCAGCTATAAACAGTTGAATCAGGAGCTGCATTTATATTTATCTTTACATAGCATCCAGCACACAGAAGCGTTAGCCTATTTCTGTGTATTATCACATACCACACCAAATCATAATCCAGGTCACCTGGGTATAATAAATACAGGTAGTACAAGAGATGGATAAACTTTTGTGATCAGTCAGCACTTTACAAAGTTAACAAATCTAAACCGAACTGAAAACAATTATTCCTAGATCTGTTTGAGCAAGAATCATCCTACCTCTGATTCAAAGCTGAAGACTAGCTTGTGAAGCCAAAAGATCATCTGTTTCTTCTAATTATATTAATTATAATACGATTCCACCTGAAAATTGGACCATTGCCGGTCAATTGCTGAGGTGAGCAGCTCGAGAGAGGACGCCTTAAATACCTGAGCGGGGTGGGGGGGACAGATCAGCGTCCAGGAGCTTCAACTCAGAACAGCAAGAGCCACCGAGGGAGCCTCAAGTCCTCCACAGGACCTGCCCCGGAGCCGGCAGCTCAGCTGAGGCGAGCAGGGACTCACAGGGAGCCAGCAGGAGCGGCACCAGCCCTGAGGGGATAAAGACCTGCCCCATGGAGCGCGGCGCGGCCCTGGCCGCGGGACGGTGAGGAGTGGGCTCATGGTTAAGGCCCGGTCTGGGAGCTCTGCCCCGGCGGTGGCCAGCGTAGGCACCCAGAGCCGATGAGAGGGGAGCCTGCAGCGCAGAGCTCGGGGCGTAGAGAGTGCCTGCACTGGTCTGGTGAGGGGAGGGTGCACAATGGGCAGGGCGGCACTCGGTGCTCCCCTGTGGAGGTCCTGCTGCAGCAGGGTCTGAGCTGCGGGATGCTGTTAATAGGATAAACGATGTCAGGGAAACTGAGAGGAAGCAGGACTGCTTGCTCCAGGCCCAAACTGCAGGGGCCTCAAGAGTCCATTGTAGTTCATAAACGAGGAAGAGGACAATTAAAAGGAAGGGGCTCCCTCCTAAATCCCCTGTCCCCACCCATAACTCCTCTGCTGTCCTGCAGGGGGCTGATGAGGAAACGCACGCGCAAGAGGAACAACCGGCTAGTGCACTGGTAAAGAAGATCTCTGCTGGTGCTGACAGGAAAAAGCAGCCGGTCGTAGTGGCAGGGGACTCTGCTTTGAAAGGGACAGAGGCACCCATCTGCCGGCCTGACCCAGTCTCAAGGGAAGTGTGTTGCCTACCAGGGCCACGGATCAGGGATGTTGCAGAGAGGCTGCCTGCTCTAGTAAGTCCCACGGACTATTACCCACTCCTGGTGATCCATGTGGGTGCCAGTGATACAGACAGCGGTAGCCTGGAGAACATGAAGAAGGACTACAGAGCCCTGGGAGAGGTGGTTAGGGGCTCTGGAGCTCAGATTGTCTTTTATTCAATTCTCAAGGATAAAGAGGAAGACCCTAAAAAAGCTAAGCTTAAACCATGACAACGTCTATGGGGATATGATATAATAGGCATCACAGAAACATGGTGTGATAGCTCCTATGACTGGAGTGTTAGAATGGAAGGTTAGAGGCTTTTTAGAAAAGACAGGCCTGGCAGATGGGGACAGGGAGTTGCTATTTATGTTAGGGATAGGCTGGAGAGTATGGAACTCTGGGGACAGGTGAGCAGTCAACAGAGAGTTTGTGGGTCACGGTTAAAGGGAGAACAGCGATGGGAGACATTACCATGGTGATCTGTTACAGACCACCTAGTCAAGAGAATTCTGTGGATAAAGCACTCTATAGACAGACAGGAACAGCCTCATGCTCCCAGGCCCTTGTTCTCATGGGGGACTTCAACCACCCTGATACCTGTTGAAGGGACGGTACTGCCCGGCACAAGCAATCCAGCAGGTTCCTTAGTTGTGTGGAAGACAACTTCCTTCTGCAACAGAGGAGCTGACAAGGAGAGGTGCCATGCTTGACCTCGTGCTCACCAACAGGGAAGGGCTCATTGGAAATGTGATGCTCCAGGGCAGCCTTGGATGCAGCGATCATGAGGTGGTCAAATTTGAGATCCTCAGGACAGTGAGAAGAGCGTGCAGCAAGCTCACTGCCCTGGACCGCAAGAGAGCAGACTTTGGCCTCTTCAGGAACCTGCTTAGTAAGTTTCCATGGGATATAGCCCTAGAGGGAAGGAGGGCCCCAAGACTGTTGGTTGATATTCGAGGATCACCTGCTACAAGCTCAGGAGTGTTGGGTCCCAGCTGGAAGGAAGTGCAGCAGGAGGGCCAGGAGACCTCCTTGGATGGATAAGGAGATGTTGAGGAAAATTCAATTGAAAAAAAGAGGCTTATAAAAGGTGGAAACAAGGACAGGCGGCCTGGGAAGAGTACAGGGATGTTGTCCAGGAAGCTAGGGACCAGGATAGGAAAGCTAGGGCCCAGTTAGAAGTAAATTTGGCTAGGCATGTGAAAGATAACAAGAAGGTATTCAGTAGGTACGTAGTGAATAAAAGACAGACTAGGGACAACGTGGGTCCTCTCTGGAAGCTATCGGGAGAACTGGCTACACAGGATTTGGAGAAGGCTGAGGTTCTTAACGACTTCTTTGCCTCGGTCTTCACTGGAAAAGGCTCTGACCAAACCACCCAACTCTTGGAAGGCAGAGGCAGGGACTGTGAGAATGAAGATCTTGGGCCCACTGTAGGAGAGGATCTGGTTCGAGACCATCTTAAAAATCTGAACATGTGCAAGTCCATGTCACCTGATGAAATCCATCCACGGGTCCTGAAGGAGATGGCAAATGAAGTTGCTAAGCCACTGTCCATCATATTTGAAAAATCATGGCAGTCAGGTGAAGTTCCTGGCAACTAGAAAAAGGGAAATATAACCCCCATTTTCAAGAAAGGGAAAATGGATGACCCGGGGAAGTACAGAGCAGTCAGTCTCACCTCTTTGCCTGGCAAAATCATGGAGCAGATTCTCCTGGATGGCATGCTAAGGCACATGAAAATCAACAAGGTGCTTGATGACAGCCGGCATGGCTTCACTAAGGGGAAATCCTGCCTGACCAACTTGGTGGCCTTCTATGATGGGGCTATAGAACTGATGGACAAGGGTAAAGCAGTAGATGTCATCTACCTGGACTTGTGTAAAGCATTCGACACTGTCCCACACAACATCCTTGTCTCTAAATTGGAGAGACATCAATTTGATGGATGGACCACTCGGTGGATAAAGAACTGGATGGATGGCCGCACACAAACTGTTGTGATCAAAGGCTCAATATCCGGCTGGAAACCAGTAACGAGTGGTGTCCCTCAGGGATCGGGGTTGGGACCGATCTTGTTCAACATCTTTGTCGCTGACATGGACAGTGGGATTGAATGCGCCCTCAGCAAGTTTGCCGATGACACCAAGCTGTGTGGTTTGGTTGATACCCTGGAGGGAAGGAATGCCATCCAGAGGGACCTTGACACACTTGTGATGCCAGCCTCATGAAGTTTAACCATGCCAAGTGCAAGGTCCTACAGCTGGGTCGGAGCAATCCCAGGCACAGCTACAGGTTGGGCAGAGAAGAGATTCAGAGCAACCCTGTGGAAAAGGACTTGGGGGTGTTGGTGGATGAGAAAATGAACATGGGCAGGCAGTGTGCGCTCGCAGCCCAGAAAGCCAACTGTATCCTGGGCCACATCAAAAGGAGCGTGACCAGCAGGTCGAAGGAGGTGATCCTGCCCCTCTACTCTGCTCTCGTGAGACCTCACCTGGAGCATTGTGTGCAGTTCTGGTGTCCTCAACATAAAAAGGACATCGAACTGTTGGAACAAGTCTAGAGGAGGCCACGAGGATGATCAGGGGACTGGAGCACCTCCTGTATGAAGACAGGCTGAGGAAGTTGGGGCTGTTCAGCCTGGAGAAGAGAAGGCTGTGTGGAGACCTCATAGCAGCCTTCCAGTATCTGAAGGGGGCCTATAGGGCTGCTGGAGAGGGACTCTTCATTAGGGACTGTAGTGACAGGACAAGGGGTAACGGGTTAAAACTTAAACAGCGGAAGTTTAGATTGGATATAACGAGGAAGTTCTTTCCTGTTAGGGTAGAGAGGCACTGGAATGGGTTGCTCAGGGAGGTTGTGAATGCTTCATCCGTGGCAGTGCTCAAGACCAGGGTGGACGAGGCCTTGGGTGATATGATTTAGCGTAAGGTGTCCCTGCCCATGGCAGGGGAGTTGGAACTAGATGATCTTCAGGTACTTTCCAACCCTAATTATTCTATGATTCTATGACTGAAATTTCATCCTGCTAATAGTCCAAGAGCACCATGGCTATAAGATTTATCATAAGTTTTCTGAAAGATATGTAGGCAATAAGACTTACCTGAAGCAGGACTCTGATTATATGAGAAAATTCATGTGTAAAAGCGAGTATTTATGTAAAATCTGACCTAATTACCCACACGCCTTTCAGAACTATTTTGAACTGATGACAGAGTCACAGCTTTTGTTACCAGAAAGTAGTCAAAAGTGCTCAGTTCTTTGAGAATGCTTCCCAGGTTTGTTTACATGGGTTAATAAAATGTTTCAGATCTAACACAGAAAACTGGCTTGGTAACATAATGTTGCATCATTCACCAAGACTCTATCATTAGAATTCTGTATACTGAGGTATTAACATCAATGCTGCATTAAAACTAAAATCAAACTCCACCAAATCTAGCTTATTTTAAATTAAACACTTCCGAAAGAATATCTGATTAGATTTTAAAAAATCTCATAGTTTAGAATTCTGCTGTTCCATTGTAGCAGTTTTGAAACATTTATGAGCTCACCCTGTGTGTGTTCTAATCCCAGTGGCTGGTGTAACAACAGCCTGAGGAACCTATGCTGTCAGGAACAACAAATTGCCAACAAGAAGCACATCCTGTAAAACACTGCCTGGGTAGTTTATTTAAATTTGAATCTGTATCTCTGTTGTTGGCACATAGCATTAGTCATGACTGAAACCATTAGTAACAGAACTCTCTCCCCCACCTAACATACAATGCAATAACAAATGTGACTACCATATCAGCAAGGAGCAGGCTTTTTATCAGTTTATTTTAAAATGCTAGTTATTTGTAAAAATGAAATAAAATCACAAAAGCTAAACAGTGTGCAGCAATTTTCAACTGGTTATCTAGCTCACAGAGCAACTACAGAAACCAGAGTATGAAAGGTGGTGGTGTGCTTGTTGCATTGATTTTCATACCAGCACACTTGGCATGGTGCAAGAGCATCAGTACATGTTAAACTACATTGTTTTTCATAATGGGATGGTCTGCATTAAAGAGGGAAAACAGCAGACACTTGCTGGGTGCAGGCCATGGTGTGCAATTTTTACTGTCTTGGGGACAGCATGATTTATGGTATATTACCAAACACCAGTTTATACCTAGCTCTACCAGCTGTGTTTAACAGCCGTAAATGTTTCTTTCCCCAGGAAGAAAGCACCCACAGTTCAGTCAGCGTTCATTCTTTTAAGAAACCAGTACAATCCAGCTTGAAAGGCTGGTGAAATGCACTCTCCTAATGAGAATCAGAAAAGTAACCAAAGAAAATGCACCAAAATGTAGACTTTTTCCACTTAATTCAGGCTTATAAAACACCTCCAACAGGGGCTGAGACAGCTTATGGTCACTCCACAGTCAGTGGATGGATGTGTCTCCTCCAGAGATGACGACTTTATGGATCTCAGGAAGGTTAAAACCACTCTCTGATGGCGCTTGTTTTATCTCCATTGATAACACAATTGCTTTCTAGAGTCCTGGTGCAACTCGGGTATCTGAAATGCTAGAGAAGGCTGGCTTGAATCTATGCATCTGTGCACGTGTTTTGTCTGCTTTAATTTCAGTAGCAATGGCTAAACTCTACCTATGCTTTCAGCTGCAGAAATTGAGAGAACCAGCAGCACCTGAAAGCTTATGTCTCAACTGGAAGACATTTAGCAGCCTTTAAAAAAATACCACCTCTCACGATTTATCACAATTTTAGTGTATGTGTTGTAATATCTTACGAAAGGGTACAACATGGAGGCTCAGTGGCAAGGTAGACTACAGCAAACAATGGGGCAGGTCATAAAAGAGCTTTCGTATGAAAATATGGCAAGCTGCTAGACGAAGAAGTTGGATTTAAATGACAAAACCACAATGATTCAGTTTCAAATGTCGAAACACAACTTCCAATTTCATCAGAGGCTGAAGGTAAAACTGCAGTTTTAGTCTTTCACTTCTTTTAAGCAGGTACTCCACAGTCTGGTCCTTGGACAGTAACAACAAGATTTGAGGGTTTTTAACAGTTCTGTGTTCAGAAAGTCATGACAGCCTATGTTTGTGAATATCACAGAAATAAATACTTCAAAGCAAAACTGTTATTCTTCCATCCATAGAGAAACCTAAAACTTACAGAATTTGGGGGTTTGGTTATTTACTTCTTTTTTCCTTTCGCTCAGTATTTTCTAGCGTTTGGAATGCATTTCTCCTAATCCAATTACCTTCATCTCTGGCTTACAAGACTGCTAAATGCAGTGTGCAAGTTTCTTTGACATTGTAACCTTGCATGCTTATCAGGTATTTTACCATCCCTGAACAAAACTACTTAGCTCACGTAAATTCCCTCTCCCTTTCTGCCATCCTCAGGGTCCAGTTTTGGTTAACCTGCTCTTTTGAACCTGGCCTTAGCCTTGAAAAATCAAACCGCTTGTAGCAACCATGGATATAACTCTCCTACAATAGTTTCTCTGTTCTTTTCTCAAGGATTCCAACTGTCATGCTTTACCTCTTCTGCTTGTGTCTTTCAATAAACACCTTCAATTCAGCAAGAGGTGTTCAGAAAAGATACTAATGTGGCAGAAAAAAAATGGAGACTTAATGCTGTACAAATTGGTCACAAACATAGAGGTTTTGCCAGTTGTGAGTAGTTTGGCTATTGCATGGAAATTCATTAAGTTTTACCTATGCTCAAATGTTTACAAGCAAAACAAATTAAAAGAAAGAATTAGGATATCAAAACTTTAATTATTTTGGATTGAAAGAAACTAGATATTTGAAGCTTAAAGGATTTTATAAGTGAAATAAAGACTTCATAAATAATAACAATTTCCCCCTGCAGTGCAATAGTCTGTTGAAAGATAGCAAGCAAGGGAGAGTTAGTAAACAAAAAGCAAATTCAATCACAACAGACCTGTTAATTTTCAGTGGACTCAAATACATAGATAAATGCACATTTATTTTCGGGCTGAATCTTCTTTTAAGTGTTCTGAGATTTTATTAATCACTCTTCAGGCAATATATATGTCCCCTAAGGTTTTTCATGTACTCCCTACTATGTTTATTAGAGAATAATTACCAACTGCCTTTTACTGGCTTACATTTGCAGCTTTGAAGAAACTTACACTTTCATATAGTATCAAAATGAAAACTGCAACTGTCTTCCAAAAGCAGTTATTATAATTGCTTCAGAAACCTTGATCAATTTAAAATATGTAGCTTAGCTTTGAACTATTGAGAGACAGTCTAAGCAGAAATATTAAAAGTGTGGCTCAGATATCCAGCAAAGGTGACAGACAGAGAAACCAGAAAATGCTGCAAGAAAGAAAATCTTTTAACTCCATGAAAATGGGATTAAAGAATGAATCTTAAAATAAACATAAAAAGAAAAGAAAGTAAGCTCCTAATCCAATGCAAGTGAGCTGAAGAACATGTTGTACTATGCTCATAATCATCTGTTTTGACAAAAACTGGCAGTGGTGACTGTTTAATATGCACAGTGTTTATTTAAACCCTTTTTGCAGATAAAAAAAGTAAATCTCTGAATATAATTGTCTTAAGTATACACTGGAAACAGCAATTAAGTATAAAAAAACAAGGTAAGAATCACTGTTAAAACAAAGATACGCCAATCTGAAACTTACGAGTTTGGTTCTCAATTTTATTATTTCTCCAGATCTGTTCTACTGCTCCCCCCTTCAATATTTTATAAATACCTCTCTTGTAAAGGTTTGTATGCATCACATATTCATAGAATCATAGAAGAGTTAGGGTTGGAAAGGACCTTAAAATCATCTAGTTCCAACCCCCCTGCCATGGGCAGGGACACCTCACACTAAACCATCCAACCTGGTCTTGAACTCCACCAGGGATGGAGCATTTACAACCTCCCTGGGCAGCCCATTCCAGTGCCTCACCACCCGAACAGGAAAGAATTTCCTTCTTATATCCAATCTAAACTTTCCCTGCTTAAGTTTTAACCTGTTACCCCTTGTCCTATCACTACAGTAAACAATATTGTTTAATGAAGCTTCATATTTATGTATCAATCACTGCAGGCTGAACTCTTTCCTTCAGAAAGCTGACTACTCCCCTCTGTTACTGTGCAATATAGGACATTTCCCATGTAAGTCCCAGAAGTTTTCCAACTTTGCTTACCCTGAAGAATCACGTGGGCTATTTTGATAACTATGCTTTATCTGTACACTGTCCTTAGAAAGATTTTGTCACGCATTCTTAAGAGATCATACTTCTCAAGCCTGATAATTCTGCAGACAAATGCTGCTGGGCTCTGTGCAATCACAGGCCAGAGGCCAGCTGGCAGCAGTTTGGTATTTCAAACAGTGGCCTTGTTGCAGATAAAACAGCTGAAAGTTTGGCATCCTTATTGAGATACAGAGTCATTTGAATGTTTGGACATTGACAAAGCATTTATCAATATCCTCCACCAGAAATGTCCTTCAGTCACTACATGTTACAAATGTCTTTCTTCCTCCTAAGGCAAAATAAGACCCTGACCCCTGACAAGTTCACCCAGAACTGGGCATTTCAATTTCTCCTGTGCCATGATGGCTGGATTCTCATGTCTGTCACATGTCTTTCACTCCCTTACAGTGTGAAATATATAATAATAATAATAATAATAATATAATTAATTAACCAATTAACCAGAACAATTAACTGTCACTGGTTTTATCTGTTCCCCAAATTGCTGAGACAGTACCCCAGACTGTTATCTATTCTAGGCGATAGAGGTATTACAGGCAATATTCTTTGACTGGTCTTTCAGAGACAAAGGGAAAGAGCATGCTCTTTGCACCACCCTCCGTTCTTTTCTAGGTCTAGATGAATGCATGATCTAGCAGCAGTTCCACTGCTTCTGCAGTTTGTCTGTCGTCTTGCTATCCAGTAACCTCAAAGATACATAAGTCAACATGTGGCTTGTTTAGTTTGCTTCTGCATGTTGCTTTATTTGTTGTTCAACCCATCCGTTCTTGGTAGTGGGCTGAGCTGGGCTGATTTCTGCCATTACACTTGACATGTAGCACAGACAGAAGACTCCATGTTTCTGACACAGAATGTTTTATCAAGAAAATTACTCAGAGATACTGTATTTTGGCCTGATTTCTCTGTGCTTCCATAGACTTGCATTGTCTGTTTTCCTTCTGGAGTCCCTTGCAGGTTGCTCCACTTGTATGTACACACCTTCTTTCTCAAGTGAAAGTCCAAAGCATTCATCACAACAAATTTCAGCACATGCTGGAAAACCTACAAATAGACAAATGGCATACCAAGAAAGCTGTATGAGAGCAGTAGATGTCTTACCTGTCGAGTCAGGAGCAAATCATTCAGCACCTGTTTTAAAAGCAATTTCATAGATATAGTACACCTCTCAATTTGTACATATTGGAGTGTTTCCTTTTATTAGCTTTCACTCTGCTCCCCAGGTGAATCAGTAAGAGGAGGCATAGACTCTCTAGACAAACCACCATTCAAAGTGAGACTTGGAATAAGCAGTCAAAACAATGGTTTTGACCTTCCAACTATTCTGTTGCAAAAGATGCCTTTTATTTGACTGTGCAATGTCAAATTGCCTCACTTGAATTGCAGAGGAGAAATTACATATGACCTTTGTCCTTATGCTCAGTCTTCTCTATCCTGGAGCTTTTCAATACAATTTAGTACAGTTATTTACAGTGATTTCACAGGAACATGAAGGCAACTTTTTTCCTACAACTAAAAGGCATCTCAAATATAAATTAATTTCATGACCACTAATTTCACTGAGGTCTTAAAAGAAAACATAACTAAGAAAGCTCCACTGCCAAATAGGATGCAGCTATACAATTACAGAACATTTTTACAGGGTATAAAAGCTGAGTTTTCATTAAAACTTACCTTTGGCATTTTGCACCTTTGTTGGAAGAACTTACTGCCCAATAAAGCAAGTCACAAGCACACTCTATGCATTTTTATTTATTTATACAAAGTTCTCTATCCTTGCCAAATAAAAAGCAGCTTTCACCCAAATAAAAACATTTCTTAACAATAATACTGCATTACTGAATTTCAGCTGTCCTCCTACACTCATTGAACTGTAAGCTATAGAAGATTAGCTTCTACAGAAAAAAATGGGCATTTTTATTCCCGCTGCATATAAAAATACCTGTTTTCCTTTTTAAGTTGAAGAGTGTTTTGATCCTTTTGGTTTGGGCTTTGTTTTTTGAGATAAAATAAAATGCAAACTCAAAAAAAGTACAGACAACAGAGGAAAAATGCCTCAGATGTGAGAAGTTAAGAAAACTACTAAGTTAAGTTGAACACAAATGCTTAGGCAACCTTAACTGTTCCTATGCTTATTTTCCCCTTTATAATAAATCCAGTAAGGTGTGTTAATAATCACAATCTATAATCATAAATATGTTAGGAATACTTCATAGAATTGTTTCTTAACAAAAACTGTAAATGATGTTTGACTTGGAAGCAGGGGAGGGAAGGTGTTAAGTTTGTTATTTAGTTGGGTTTTTTATAAATCACTACCATTTACACTACTATTCACGGACTCAGAGGGGAGGGTGGCAGGTATTGTGAGCTGAAATTTAGAAATGTACAATTCTAAATCCTCATATGTGTAATCAACATCCCATTACACGAGGAAGACAGAAGAAATTAATTTACTTTTCAAGAGAGGAAATCAATTTTGAAAGTTTTACAATATACATAAAAATAAAATTTCCTGATATACAGTAATAACTTCTCTAATCAACTGGGTATTTTAAATGAATATAAATCATAATTAAGTAGATAGACAAGAGAGACAGTGTTGATGGAAAAATACCACAACTCTGGACTAAAAGCACATTTATGAGCTTCTGCTTATTCTAATTTTTCTCACTTAAAATGGCCAGCACTCTCAACATTAGGTTTTAGAGAACTCAGCTTTAGCCTGACAGATAACAACTTTGTCTTCAAAATAAAAGAAAAATGGATAAAACCAGTCTTGGAGACTTTGGAATTTTATAACATATTCCATGACTTCTAATAGTGCCAGCAGTTCTTCCCTACATCTCTTGAAATAAAGTGCCAATTTAGAGAGAAAAGTCTTACAAAATCTTCATCTTCAGTTTTGCTTACCTCGAGTCTGTATCTTCACACTGAGAGATGCCCACCACTAACATAGATGGCAAACATCTGGCAGAAGTTATAGAACAAATGGACGTCCCGAAACGTCTTCTGAACTTCCAATAGAGATCAAATAAATAAATAAATAAATCTGAACACTTCACTAGTTGATTTGCAGATGGGTAACAAACATGTTTTTTGATCAAAAAGCCAAAACAGCAACAGCAGTTTATCTTGTAGTAAGATTTCTAAAAGTCTTTTTGTAAAAGAGTTTTACACCATGAATTAATAAAGAAGGAACAAATACAAACAATGCAGTCATCCACAGAAGATGACTTTAATTTACAAGGATTACAAATTAAATGCTGGTTTAGAGACTAATCCTGCCAAATTTATGCAATGGAAGGATAGAGAATTCTCCAGAAAGAGGCTGACTTTTGAGAACTTAAGAACAGACCCATGAAAGGAGAAAAGACACTTAAACTTTGTCCATTTGTAATTAGTGGGGTTTTGTCAACATATTCAGTTTATTGATAGACCAAGAATTACAGTGTTTAATGTATTCATTACATTGATTCTATACTGCAGCTATTTCCAATTAACTAACCTTAACCTTACAAATACAGATCAGTTTAAAAACAATACTACGAGCATTTCAATTTAGTCATTATACAGGTAAGGACCTGCCATGCATGCCCTGTATCCCAGGCAAGTTAACCAGTTCATCAGTAAGGCTACTCACATACTACTCACATGCAAAGTATTCCCAACAGGCAGAGATCAGCTGCCTTGAACATGTAGTGTTTCAGACTGCTGAAAGCACAAGCAGAAACCTGCCTGACATGCCTGGGGTATGCTGGCTTTGCCATATGTGCTCAAATCAACTGCCAGGCACACAAACAATAGCTTTGATGCACAATGTTGGTAATAGAAGTGGTAAATCTGGTCTCTCTACCAGCTACCATAAAGTCCATAGAACTACTAGGGCAACAAAATCTAAGTGATGCTGGGATGCTTCATTTGTATCTTAAAATTAAGCGTTCACTCAGGAGACTTAAGAGGCTTGAGGGCTGTTAATTTGAAAAGGGCTCTGGAGAGCAGGTTAATTTCAAATTAGGTCTCCTCCAGACAGACAAAACTGGATGAGATATTGGGAGCCTTTTCAAGGAAGCAGCAACAGTAAAGGGCCCTGTTCTCAGAGGAGACAATTCAACATCTCCTACTGACTACAGTGGCAAAACGCTGCTGTTAATTAGTCTGTGTTGGGAGAAAGAAACAAATAATATTCTAAGCATGACTTTGGTCTGAATCTTCAAACACTGCATGAATTATATTCAGCAATATGTTTCACACAACATTGTTCATTACACGTAAATTAGTGTAATCCTCTGCAGAGTCTGGTGGGTTTTGTTAATAGCCAACAAGAATGGCAATTAAAGTGAAACCAAATATGCAGTGATGGGTACACATTACAAACAAAATGCCCCCTTCAATCCTCCAGTTTGAAAGTCCTCTAAAAAAGCTTCATCTTGCAAGGAGATAAACACAGTATTTTAGAACCTTTCCACTTATCTGATATCAGCCTTGGAACTTCATTTTTTGTCAGTTTTTAATTATTCTTCATGTAATTAGCAACACCAAAGTAGGAGCTGATTAACAAGCTACCCAAAAGTTGTTTATATAGTGGGAAACCCAGGAAAATTATAACAGCATGAGATGATTATTTAACTCAAACACAACACAATCTTGCATTACCTACGCTGCCTCAGAGCCCCCTCACAAATGGTGTGACAACAGAAGACATGCTGCTTACTGTTAGCAATGCTGCCTTCTTGCTGGCTCTGCACAGAGCATTCCACCAGACACACACCAAGGCATGGGAAATTACTGTCAGCTCCACAAGTACAAAATTGTATGCATCTGCTCCTTACTATAATCATCACCTCACAGTCTGGAGCTGAGATTCACTGGGATCAAACCTCAATGTTTAGAGAAGCAGTGACATCAAGCACCTACTGTATTCTCCCAACCACCCCCAATGAAAATAATTAAAATAGTCCATAGTTATGTCATTGCCACGCCATGTAGCGTAGTTTCTCCTCTTAAGTATAGCTCAAAAGTGTTTCAGACTAGGTCCATTTCTCTGCACCCATCCTAATAGGGGACAGGTAGCCAAATTGAAAGAAGCTTTTTATGCTATTCTGCAGAGAATAAAGAGAAATTGGAAAGAAAAGGAATAAAAGAAAAAAATAATAGAAGAAAGAAGAAATATTTTCCTTGTGAATAAGGTGGTAGAAAAGGCATCAGAACAATGGACTTAGAAAGTAAGTCCTACTTCTCCATCAAATACCTGGAAAATGACTGGAATCTACTAAACACCTGCAAATATTTAATATTCTTCTTCAACGTTTCCATCATAGCACCCAAATCACTTGTAAATGTGAGTTTAAGCAATCACATAATACATTTTCAAAGAAAGTTCTGATTCCACATTTATGTGATGGACATAATGAATACTCACTTGCAGATCATCAAAAAGTACTTTAACACCTTTTGAGGATCTTGGGCCAAATAACTCTCCCACAGGAAGTCTATCTCTGCTGGGGAATATACAGAAGTTTTCTTGATTCTGAGCAAATGCCTGGGTCTCTAGACTGGTATGTGTTCATCATTTCCTGATGGTTTTGCCATGAAGAACTTGTCCAATGACCCTGTATTTCTTCCCCAGCAGTTCTGCTCATCTTTGCTATTGAGCAATAGCTTTTGCTCATTGGGATTTTGATCCAAATCATCAAAACTCAGTAGGATTTGACTTTCCAAAATGTTATATTGTATTGGATCTATCTCTATGTTTAATAATTTCAAGAAAAGCATGACTTAAATTCGGAAAAAAATAGAAGAATGTACCTATCAGAACAGCAATATCAGGCAAAGCAAAACACATTATTTTCATTCAATTTCTCCCAGTGTTTAAGAGCTTGACTTTTGTTCACCAGCATTCCACAGTTATAATATTAAGACAGCTACAGCATAACATGTTTTCTTTTAAAAGGTCATCATGTTACTAGCAGTATTTGATGCATTGTGACCACAGCACACATTTTTTAGAGATGAGTGTATCTAACATTTTTCTGTAATTTATTGGAATAAAGAATTTCTATTTAATTTTTCTTGTCAAAGAACATCTGTAAATGATTGACGTGGCTCAAGGAACTTTTGCAGCTGCAACTTTCTCTAAAAGTAGAGCAAAAAGCCATATTTGTCAATATGCCTGAGCAGGATTAAAAAAAAAACCCGAAAAGAAACAAAAAAAATAAAACCTCCAAAACTACAAAACAGTTAATTATTGGAAATAAATGTTTCATGATCTGTGTATGGAGCCCAGAGCTGAATAGATCATTAGCTAAACTTCCAGTCAGCACTCCACATAAACATATGCTTTCCTCATGAGTGCTTGCATAAGTTTGCCAGCAGCCTGGTGACTTAACTGGGAGTGCTTATGTACATTGTGTAATAAGCAGGGCCAAGGAAAAGCACTGATTTTTCTAAGGTCTTAATTTGATAAAATCATATGTATTTCCAGTAATGTTATGCATTTTTTTCAGTTCTTACTATTAAATTTTTCCTTCCCTATTTAGTCCTCGATAGAGAAACACTACATTTGGTAAATGCTACACCCAAACTTGTAACACCATTTAGTACACTCCTTTTATTTTCTGTTTGTGCTTCTCTGTTGCATCCTGCTGGCATACATTCTCAGAGCTAGTTTGAGAGCATGCATAAGTCAAGGATCACACACAGTAAGCAGCTTGCATGCAGCCACCCTGGTTTTGAGAGTAAGTATTTAATGGTATGCATACAGGCAGTTCAGTGCCAGCTGGCCCCTGTGCCATTAAGCACCCCTCAGGCAGTAGAGAGGTGTAGAGTGGAGCAGAATCCCTTCCCTTGGCCTGCTGGTCATGCTGATGACAATGCAGCCCAGGCCATAGTTGGTTACAAAGGCATATGGCTAAAGATCAATACACAGAGAAACCACCTAAAGAAAAGCAAGTGCAGGTAGAAAACACTGCAAAGATCTTGAAAAAGCCCATAAAGGAGTAAGACAGCAGATGCTGACAACAACTCAGCACAGTTCAGATGTGACCCATACCTATTTAGTATAACGGGCTCTAAGTGACCATTTGGATGTAAAGGTCCCTTCAGCATTAGATTCCCAGCTTGGCAGAAACAGCCAGTGCACAGGACAAAGTGCCACAAACAACCCTGGGAAACATCCCAGCTCAAAACTCCCAAGCCTCAAGTGCCCTATCCATATTTATTTTTCAAGAACATATTGAATTATTTTAATGTTTTTAACATTTTATAAAGTACTGTAAAGCCTGGAAGATGTACAAATCCCCATTTATTTAAAGAAGTGATACACTAAGATTCTTACTAACTGAAAACAGATGTAGGAAGATATTCCCTGCCTCAAAGGTCATATTACTTAAAGCAGTTAGAATTATTTACTAGCTACAGGATGCTTGTATGTGGTGTAAATAGGATGTAATTTCAATAATGGATGTTCCTTCTCTGTTCCCCCCAGACAGGCTGTTTTGGGACAGCTTCTGTATCACATTTAATTTTAGAACAAGAGAGACATGCCGCTTGCTGAAACCTTCTGGTCAGATCTGTTTGTTTGCTTATTTCTGGTTTGTAGGTGGGCTGATTCTTGAAGCATTTGAGGAAGCTGTTAGGTGGTAGGGACCTTGCTTATCCCATTGCACTAATTTCTGAGGAACAAAATAAACATAAAACAAAGAAGTGCAGCTCACAAAAGGTGTTCTCAAAAGAACATGAGTACAGTGAAATGAGTACATTAATGGAGCATTATTATTTAACTATATCTGAATAGTATCTGCTGGAAGACACTTAAAAGGATTCTGGCTTTTCCTGGAATTCTCAAAATTTGGCCATGGATGGAGACTGAATAATGAGAGACAAATGTTGTAATTTCATAGGAAAGTTTAAAAAAAAAAATTTCATGAGTATAGCACGCACAGTACATATTAAGAAAGAGCAGCCTCCCATAGAGCTTGTTACAATGGAAGCTGTATGCCTCCTCGGAAACATGATCCTCTAGAATATAATCAAGAGAGCCAACACAAGGTTGCTAAAGAAGCTAAGTTTCATCCTAAGAAACCCAGTGTCTTCCTCAATGGTCCCATTTTCCATAAACATTGTTACAATATTAATAATTGGTATTGATCAGACATTGCATTGAGTGTGATCTAAGCTCCCCTTTCCATTGCTATATAACCTATATGTTGCTGCTGCATCAGATTCTTATGAAAAATCTAATACAAATAGCAATTTTTGTGTTTTGATTACTAGGGATCCCAGTTCAAAGTACCTTCAGACACATAGAGTATTCAGAGTGCCATACAATTCTCTTGCCCCTATGCTGGAAATCATTTTGTGTCTACCTAAGAAACCTCTCCCAAACTACCCTGAACTTGAAGCAATCAAGCTCATTAGTTAGTCCATGTTAGTGAAAAGTAGTCCTGGATTGTTGGGCCTCACCTTCCTGGCTGCAGGGCAGCAGAAGTGTATGAGTGACCAGCCTGCATGCAGACTGCCATCTGCTCTCAAGAGCAAAAAGCAGAAGCACAGCTATAGGTGAAGCTGAAATACAGCAATATGCTTTCAAATCACAGAGCAGAGTTAAAGGAACTAAACACATTATATGTGAAATGAGTAAATAAATCCCAAGAAATGGAATTAAGATGAGCATTAATCAGGAGGGGTTTGAGCGTGGCACATGGCATGGACCAGTTCATAGGAATCTTGCTAATTGCTTTTCAAAGGCCACTTTATCCTATTAAGATTATCCTCAGGAGGCTGAAGACTTTGGGGGGTGAGGCAGGGAAGACTGAAAAACCTAGCCACATCTATCATGTTTAAAAACAAACAGAAATAGATTTTTATTTATTGTATGAAGCACAACCTCTGTTATATTTCTCTCCTGTATTTAATCCTTTTTTTTTCCTAGCAATATAAATAATAAGACACACCAATTAAGCTGAAGGCAACCTTCTGAGCAAAGGGAGATAAATGCCACGATACAAACTTCAGTAAGCAATATGTCTAATTTCTCTTGTGCACAAGCATTGATGCAGATTACGTGACAGTTTTCAGACTTATTGCTGTGACCAAGCAAGTTATAAATTATGGCAGGTCCACATGGACTGTGGATGATTTGAAGCAAATCAAAGGCATTAACTTTAATAAGGTGCTTTGTCACTCTTAAATGCCACTCTTACTTTCTGTAACAGCAGCCACTAAAAATCAATGATCAGAGACTTCTGCATGCAGCACAGCCGTTAACCTCTACAACTTTGGCCAAAGGAGTGTGTGCAACCAGAGCCATAAACTTATCTTCCAGACTCCCCCTCTATATAACGCAGCATCTGCAATAGCTCCATCATCAAAATTTGCAATTAAAAAAAAAAAAATAACTACTTTTTACTTTTAAAATCAATTCTAAAGTGTCTCCCTGAAAGCTCCAGTCTGGGTTTGCAGTACCTTACATATTACTAGGTGGAGCAGGACTGCATGTGTTACTGAGCTAAAATAAAAGACCATGAAAGAGATTTCAAACTGAATCAAAATGCTTATTATGCTTTTGATAGCATGGCAACAGTTCAATCTGAGCCTCAGCCAGCTCTCAGTAAAGTCAGTAAGAGCTGTTCCATTGAAATCAAGTGATGTATGACTAGGTCTTCACAGAATTATACGTAATACTGTATTCAAAATGGTAAAGAGTTTTGGGTTGACATCTAAAAGCCTGTTTTCCTTCTGGAATTCTGCAATGAAGCTACTGTAAAAAAGAATCAACATATAATTCGGCATAGCAGAAAGATTATTATAAAGGATTATTAAATATAGCTCAAAGATTGTGGATAAGAACAAAATCCCTTATTGCTTCAATTATGCTGTACTGACTTACAGCAAACACATTTTCAAACTATAAAAAACCCTGTTCCAGATTTCAAAATGGAACCTCTAACACAGCAAAAGCAATAATAGCTTATGTTTTTGGGCTTTTTTGCAACATGGTGACAAGTAGGGGGAAAAACTACTAAATCTCATAATAAATTTTGGGTTTGTGCACTGATAACTTAAAATTTAGGTTTTTGTTAAGTCTGCCAGGACAAGGCAAGAAAGTGTTTAACTGAGTTTGCCAATTTTACTTTGAGGCTAGCACTGCTATTGATAATGTCTATCACAATTCTTTGTCTTCCCAGCAACACAGTAGAAACATGAGCAAATGCTGACTTACATTTCAACCCTTCCCTGTTAAAATTAATCTCAAATTGATTTTACTTTCCAAAAGGTAAAACAGAAAAACTGCATGAAGTGAGCTACAAATTGCATTTGCTGATCAGCGTTCAGCACTTTTTATAATTCCTGTAAGATTTCCTGAGTATAACACAAGAGTTTTCTAATAAACCCTAGAAAGCTTCAGATCAAAATAGTAGATTATAATTCTATCTTTCTTCAGCTAAAAAAAAAAAAGTTAATATATACTTCCCAAGTTTTGTTTCAATTCCTGTAATCCTTCTAATTAGATTTTTTTTAAGCACAGAAGTTGGAGGTAAGTACCCACATCACTATTTACATTCATTACTGAGCATCAGACTGACTGCAGAGTTCAGTTTTGACAGTAGAACAACTGGCAAACACAACTGCTAGTTTCAGCAATCCAGAAAAGGGGCTTTAAGATCAGGTTAATTAATTAGAAGCAAATGAGATACTGCTATTCAAAAATTCTTTTTTAAAGATAATTTGTTCATCCCTGTTTCATTCCCTTATTTCAAGGGAAAATTTCTCCGTTGTTTTTGCATCTGAAGTCTCTGAAATAAGCACAGCTGAGAAAGTATGGGCTTCCTAAATCCAGTGATCTCATAGAAATCAACCATAATCACTTTGGTTTGAGGTCTTAGGCTCTGTTCCAAAAAAAAACCAAAGTGAAATCTTAACCATCCATGTCTCCTGCTGGCATGCAAGACAGCAGGCCCATGTAACACAACTACATAATCTCCTTTGCTTTTGATAACACTACTCTTAATAGGGTAAGCCAGATAGCAAATCAAAGAATGGCTTTCCTAGAATCTATTCATGAACAAGGAGCAGATGATGCACAAAGGGAGAAATGGTCAGGGCATCCATGATGCTTTTCTCATTTCATAACAACATCTAAGTTATTAATTTCTCTGCAAAATTTCTATTGGCATTTATCATTAATAATGATCACTTTCAGGCATTCCTGAGGGGAAATACAGTCTTGTGTTCTACAGAAATCAATTTACTGATGCCTTTGGAGCTGTGCAAATAATTTATTTTGGGTTCAGCTGCCAAGCAGAGGTGGTGAGGGAAAGGGTTCCACCAGAATCAAATCCAAAAGAAAATACATTTACTTGCCAGAATAAAATAAAGTTCAATGCAACAGAAAGCATTCCTCTTGAAAAAGACGGATTTCTAGCAGGTGCAGCAAAAATAAGTAAGGTTCTAGAATTACAAAGCTGTAAGGGGGAGGAGGAAGAGCCATGAGTTCTTCATGTACCCAGTAGCTCCTGTATTCCACCAGGATCTGGAAGGCTCCAGTTCAGCTGCTCTGCTTGTTTAAAGCTAGTAGAGCCTCTACTATCCCCTCTACAGCCTAGAAAACCCTCCTAGCTGACAAGATGTGTTGGAACCATTTCAGTTGTATTGGATTAATCACCACAGAAAAAATGAAAAAGCAAATCATAGGGATGATACGTTTGCATGTGGCTTGAAAATCCAGAGCAAGGCACTGCTTCCACTGCTTCCTGCTGAAATGGATGTTTAAAACATATTTATGTACTTCGAAATCATTTATTCAAACCCTCTCCTGCACACATCACAAACAGGTCCCAATTTCATCTGCCTGAATTCTTATAAAATACCTATTAAAAAACTGATTTTAAAATGACTAAAGCATCTCTATTATTATTATTATTATTATTATTATTATTATTATTATTATTATTATTATTATTTTAAGCATTAAAGAAGTATAAGCACTCCAGTGAGCAGGCACCCAAACAACAACTGTCACTCATGTGGAAGTGGGCAAACTTCCACATATCAGGCTATGGAGTCACTAATTTAATCCATGTGTAATTAAATTTGAAGTTAAAAAGTTTCAGCAGAAACCATATATGCATGCAGTTAGAAGATTTCACTCTGCTAGTTATATGGCATATGTAAAAGCTATGCTCCTCAGTAAAGCCTAGATGAGAAAAACTACATGGCACATAAAATCCCATCACAGAGAGGTGAGAGGTCAGGGAGAAGCAGAGGTTTGCTCTCTGCTGTATTTGCCTGAATTTTGCTCTGAGCATTCTATTCAGTTTTTGTTGGGTTTTCTGTTTGCTTGCTTTGACGGGGGATTGGTTGATTTTTTTTGTAGGTTTTTTTTTTTTGTGTGTGTTTTTTGGTGGGTTTGGGAGAGGTTTGTTGTTTTGGGGTTTTCTTTGGTTGGTTGGGTTTGGAGTTATTTTACAGCCCAGGGAGGCAGGGGGTGCCATTCTCTGCAGAGCTCAGCCCAACCACTGAGTCAACTCTCAGCTGCAGCTGACTCGGCGTGTGCCATCACACCTACTGCACCTCACACTTACCCAACCCCAGGAGGCTGCTGCGTGCAGGCCATGCGAAGTATGCAGTGCCTGGATACCTTATAAAGTTCTTTTGTTCTAAGTAAGCTCTTTGACTGATCTTTGTGGGCATTATCAATCTCTATTGTCTTGATGGAAATAAGCACTCAAGGTTTCATGTTGAGCAAAACTGGCTCCCTCCCAACTGACAATGCTCTATTAAACTGCAGATACCTTCACAGAGGATGAGCTGAAAGTGGGGACTGCTCCTGGGTTTTCTAAACCCCCAGCTCCAGCAGGAATACTGTATTATAGACCTGGCATTAGAGACCGGTATAAGCAGTAAAGCCAGACAGAGAACAAATTTACAGCCTTTACCTGTAAACTATCATTTCCAATCTGATCACATTAAGCTTGGCCTTTAATCTTACTTAGCAAATATTCATATCCTTATTAAACTTTTAAATCTGTCAGTTCTCTTGGGGGCAGTGCCAGCTGTTCTAGCAAGGGCTGTTCCCCCCCAGCCTGCCTCAGCAGGAGCCCTGCCAGCAGCCTGTCTTCCTGAGGCTCTCACCTACATCCTTGCAGGCAGCAGGAGCGCAGCATGAGCCTCCTCTAGCTATTTTCAGTACTCATTCCTATCCAGAGCTTCATCATATTTAAGAGGTCATTAAGAGAACATACAAAAAGCTAGACTAGATTTGTTTTTTTCAGTTACCTAAAATCCAGTAGCAGTTACAGCTAGGAAGAGTTGAGAGTTTTGGCACAGATTTATGCAGTAAAAACAAACTTCAACAGAAATCACACTCATCTGTGGAAACTGGAACTTCTTACTGTATTTATGGTTCTAAGCATGATCACTCCACATCTTGTTTCAGCACAGAGAACACATGCTAGAAAACTTGTGAGCCTTTTCTTTCTGCCTAGGTAACAGTTACCTTACAGTTCTGTCATTGCCAGATTTTTCCCAAAAGGGAAACATTTTGCATATGGAAAAGCTTGTGCTCAAGCTAATTGAATTTAGGCCTATGGTATCCTGAATTAGAGTCAAATTTATGTAGAGTGTAGAGGGAACTTAAATTAAGGTGCTGCTTAAATACCTTGTTAAATCAGGATCTAAAGCCTAGCTATGATGCCAGAAAGAGTTAAGTCAAACATGGCCAGCACTTGTTCATTGAACAAGTAATTTCATATCAATTAATTATCAGCAGTAACTGTAGTTAGTAACATACAATTCTGGGAAATGATGCTGACTTATAAAAACGGTAGTTAGTAGTCAGTGCCTAGTATTTCCAGAAGCATTAAGATTAATAGATTTATTATTTAAGTGTTAAAGCTTCTATCCTTCAGTGTCTTCTAACTTTATTGGAGAAGCTATTAAAGACAGTGTCTCAAAGAATAAAAGTAAAGTGCCAGAAGTAATAATGTCATTTTTAATAAAGTTTTTTATTTTGATTTACAATCAATAGAAACTGCTATTCTATTATGCCAAAAACTTCTGCCTACCTACATAGTATCTGACATTTCTCAGAAGAAGCAACCAATCTTACAGAACATTTGGAGCATTGCATTTTCTTACTAATCAGAAGAATGACCTGATTGGTTCTATTATTAAAGAAAATTTTAGACCAGTTCCTGTGTCACAAATCTAACTTTTAAAAATTTAAATTAAATGAGGTCTTTGGCTGCAAAGTACAGTATATAACTTCCACAGTGCTGCTTTCATTCCTCAAGGAAAATATTGTAAAATCACTATTTCCCATTTTGTCGCATGAGTTGTTTCCTCACAAATACAAGCCAAGCTGAATGCCACTTTTGCCTAGAAGAGCCAAGATTTAAAAACACAAACAAACAAAAAAAAAACCAAACAAACAACAAACACACACAAAAAAAAAAGAAAAAACAAACAACCCCAAAAAACAGACACACAACCCCAAAGAAAACCACCGAAAGAAACCCCAAAGCAGTAGTAACTAGACAACCAAACACAGATTTTTAGGATTCATAGACAATTAAGTTCATGGACTTTATTTCAGTCACAATGAAACCCTGGAAAGTTCCCTGACCATGATACTTAATAGATGCCTTCATACCCTCTTGTATCATTTGTTTGCATCCAGCATCATGTTTGAACACAGCCTCATACAGAGGAGTTCAAAAAGCTCCCTTATGCTTCTGTCTGGCCTTCAGATCTAAGGAAATGTTTTGGTCAACCGGGATGAGGCTGAGCATTGCACACCAAAATGCAGGAGCCATTTTGCCACAGATGTTTCATCCCCTCCTTCCTCAAGGACAGCAGAGAAAGCCTCTTGAGTGCAAACAGCGCAATTACTGGAATTATGCTGTTCCCAACAGCAGTACAGACATACCACTCCACAGCTCTTCAGGACAACTTGCAACCTTAAATGGGCCTAAGAACCATTAGGTTGGTGAAAGTTTGAGTCTTGAAATGTTCCCTTTCCAGAAATCGGTGTACATTCTTAGTCTTTCTCTTCCTCAGTATACCTGGTGTTTAGCTTTATGCATCACAGAAACAAGTGCACCTTACTAACAGCAGCTACCCATAATATAATGTGTACTGAAACATGACATCAGGCTTGCAATTAGAGAATGACAGATTTGGGCAGTTAATGCTTCACCTGTCTAACAAGCAATGAAAACTAAAGTGGCTGTAGGTCACATAAAAGCAGCTTATAACCTTGGGATTCAAATATCTTCAAATTTGATTTCTATTACAGGACATAAAACCCAATTCATTTAAAGTACCCTTTGTTTACAGCTTCCGTTTCACAAAGAAAGGGAAAAATTGATTAAACTATGCTTTGAATAATATTAAAAGACAATGGAGACCTGGAGCATACTTTTAATCACCTTTCCATGATAACAGAACTACAAAATACCTTGAGGTGCCACACCACAACTTGAAGATTATTTTAGCCAAAGTTAACCCGAAATGTGTTCATATTTGTGACTGTTTATGGTGCTTATTATGTCTGGGAGCTTATACCCTTGACCGTTTCATGTTCCAATAGTGCTGTTGCATTGACACTGCTGTGCAACATAGGCATAGGACTGTCCTACACTCTCCTTGTTCCTCTTCAGCCCCATCTCCTTATGTGACTCTCCAGGAGAAAGGAGCGCTTGGCCCAGGGTGCAATTCTCAACAGCTGGCAGCCATGAATACTTCACCCTCCAGGGAATATAGCAAGGGAGAAGAGACAAGAAGATATTGAGATGGAACAAGTGGACCCCTGAAGATTCCTGAATTGGCTCTTCGAGGGAAAGAAAAAAGCTTTGTTTGTTTTTTTGTAAATCAACATTTCCCACATGGTTTGTATGGTATCCTTTATTCTAAGTCTCACAGTAGGACCACTTTCCCCAATGCATGATAAAACCATGAAAAGACTCTTCTGCCCACTGTGTAGCATTTTTGTATGAGAAGATGGCTACAGGGAACCAAACATACCATCACTTTGATGTCCACACTATTTTTATATTTTCTCCACAAGTAAAAATATTACACACAGTATTTTCATAATTCTTTGAATTCTGCCTCCCAGTGTATTTGTTCTTTAAAGCTGAAGTTATATTTTTGTATAGGTTGGTGTTAATGTTTTATAAAGGTCAAATTATATTGGTCTCCCTACTGTTTTATTGTAGGAGTTGAGAGCTGGCACTGTAATTAAAATTTCAGATGAAATAAAGTCTGCAGGAATCCTATTTGTAATCAGGCAATTTGGTTTTCTAGCAAACCAGAGCAGTTTCTCTTGCCATGAGTTCACAGCTACACAAAAGGTGGTAAACAAAACCCACATGCCTGAACACATTTTACACAATGTTTCTCATCAGAATGCCTGGTAGAGTATATAAATATGTTCTAGTTATACTATATAGTGTAAATAAACTTAAAAATGCACCCATTTTCTACAACCTGCTTTTCAGTATTTTGGTAGAAATTCTGAGACAGGACGATTCAGTTCACACATAAACCTAGGTCTAGCCAAGGCATTCACACTGCAGCTGAGGGATCTGCAGTTTGCCCTTTAGTCTAAGCTGCATTTAAGTCCTGGTAATTGCCAGCAAGTGTTTTGAAAGTGTCAAAAGATATTCAAATGCTAGCTACAGCTTCAGCACTGAGCTTCTCTTTCACTATCAGCTACCTGTAAGCTGCTCCAGTGTTGCCTCTACTTTGCTGCCTTCTTTAATGGCCCTTCAGTTCTGCTTCAGTTCTCTCTACAGCCAAGAGAGAGAAGGTTGCACTGATTTTCATTTTTAACTTTTTCTTTAAAGAAAGGAAACAAATCAAAGCTAGCACTGAAAGTGGAGTTTCTTTCTGAAAAACAACATCCCAGATTGCTATAGAAATCATGTTTTAGGCCTTTCCAGGGCTCCCAATTTTATTTTCATGATGTTTAAAAATAATTACTTGGTACAGAAACTTCAGATTTTTGTTAAAGGTAATCCCTTCCAGGCAGGCTTTGTTTAGGCAATTTCTTATTTCAGCAAATCCTACCACCCACCAGGTTTGTTGTCTTTTTTTTCAGGGGTTAAAAAAAAACATGAACATTTTAGTTAGTATTCATATCACAGAACATGACATGCACTTCCTCCACTATCTACTGTTACACTTGTCTAACCAAGAAGAAGCAGGAGGTACAAGGCATACTAATATGCACAGTTGTTCTGAAATGACCAGTCTTTTTAGAATCAATCCATAAAAAATTTCTTCTTTAGCTTTACTAGAGGAAAGAATTTGGATGGATGAGCTGAACAGAGACATAAGACAAAACCAAGAACACTAGCCTCCAGCTAGAAAAAAAAAAAACACTAATCTAATAAATTTCTGAATGACTTCACGAGTTTACTACTGGCATTATTTATTCCCAAAGCAAGACTGAAAGATCACACGCCACGAAAAAAGCTATGTAAAAAGGATATGTGTCCATTAAAGCATACCATAGCTGATGCATACAGATCACTCTGCCCAGGGAAAACTGCTTTAAATAAGCAAAGGGAAAGAAAATCTGCAAGTTGAAGCATAAGCATAATTACATTAGAAAAGTTATAATTTGATTTGGATTAGCAGAGAGAAAACCTAAAAGCTAGGAATTAATTATGAACTACATCTACATTTATTTTCAAGAATACTTGCATGCTTTAAGATATCATTAACTTAAATGAGATTCTATGTTTAAAGGAAGATTTAACCTCACGTACTCCCATTAATTCATGCTAAATGTCTGCACTGCACTTTGAAATGTAATGGAGAACTTTAGCTAGCCATGATTCTTTCAAATGGTGTTTTCCTGAAATCCTCAAATTAAAAGTTCAGTCAGAAAAGCAGTCTGTGAAATACAAAGATAGGTACTACAGAAATGCATTAACATCTCAGCATTTAGTAATCTGTAGTGCATCTGTTTGTCAGATATGAACAACAGCTTCCTCCTGACAAGGCTGGGCTGATGTTGAAGCTTCTTCAGCATGACCCCAGCTCTAAACTAAAACCAGAAGTCATATGCCCCTACCCCTAGTTTCCTCAGAAAGATGACCCTATTCAATTTTGTCAGCCATAAGAGTGTCAGACTATTTGCTTGATGAGTGTGACAAAGCTAAACAACACACATCTTCCTACAGCCTTCCAACATATCCATACACCTGCAGAGAAAGAGGCTGCCTCTTCACCTCCGTTGTTAATCAGTTAAGGAGTAATAGCTTAATCTGATTTTTTGTTTTGGAATTGCCAGCTGGAAACAGAGTTTTCCACGGAAACACCTGAGAACATCATTAATACAGGGTTTGCACTGCACTGAGCAAGAGACCCATCCTACTAATACTGACCAGTTGGTCATTGATTTAGACTATTAGAAGAACAGCTGGCGTGCTTCAGCCAACCAAAGCCTATACATATTTCAAAAACCTATTATCTGCAAAATATTATGGCTCTTGGAAAGTCTCCAGAAACAAATCAGATCTCTGCTACTTTTGTCTTCCTAAATCCAGACTAACCCTTTAACACAGCGTTCACTGTCACCCCAAATATCCTCACCTACTTTTTGTTTTTAAACCAGCGTTACATGGCTTTTCTTAACAGCAGAGACAAGGCACTTCCAGAGTTTAGGTCTTTCTTTCCTCCACCTTGGAATTATAGTGTCAGAAGGAGGTTTCACCAACTCATATGGCTTTTCCTCCATTACTCTACAAGGGCTGACTACATCCCTGAGAGATTCTGACTTAGGCCCGAAGATGTTTTTCAGAGACTAAACAGTTCTTTCCAATTGTTCATTGTAATGCCCTACCTTTTCCAAAACTACTTTAATAAAATGCATATGCATAAAAATCAAACAGTCTATTTTTAACTCATTTCCCCTCAGGTCCTGTTAATAAACTGACACACACTGTTTGGAAAGCAACTGTCTGACCACCTGGCACTCAACCACAAATTTTTCCTGGTTTGTTTTCCTTTAATCATGTGTGAAATCGGTTTAACAGATGATATAATATTCTGTTATGTTGCAACATCCATCTGCGTACACCTGCTCAGAGACACGTGTAAGATGTTCCATATTACGTAGTCACAACACATTTGCAATATGTAAGCAAGCAACTTTCTCCCTCTATGTAAGAGTTAGATATCAAACTTCAACTAAGAAGCAATACCTTGAATACTTAAGAGCAGAAGGATCTTTTCTTTGAAGATCCTTCTCACTCTGCCTCCATGAACATGTAAAGTTCCCGATATGCCACTTCCAAAATTTACTTCAAAAATTTTACAACCATTTTGCATGCCTCCAGGTATTTCCTGGAATTTTAGTAACATGAGTTTGGCTTCCTACAGCCATTTAAATGAGAGCAATGTGATTAAGAGTTATCCCTAAGGTCTGGCTTCAAATCCTGACCAATATTTCTGTCCACATGGCATAAGAGTCCCAGATGCCTAGTCTTAATCATGTATATAAGTGTCAGAACTGAAGCTCTGCTATTCAAGTTCTCTACATGGATATATGCATATTAAGATATAGAGTATAAAAAGCATTCAGCTATCTGGGTAGAGAAGTTGAGACATTTCTGTAGAACCTGCTACCACATGCCAAACACAGAAACCAAGTAATTTTTCAGCGTTTTCTAAAGAACATTTCTTAGCATAGTGATTTATGTGAAATGAAAGTAATTTTAAGATGTTTGTAGAATTGAATATGCATTAAAGACTACTTTAATTTGAAAAGCCATAATTATGTTTCAACAAGGATGAGCTGTAGTTATGTACACCTTAATAGGTGAAAAGCCATAGCTATCTAGCTACTATCTGGTCATTTTAAACAGTTTTCCCAGCAAGAAATCACTAATTCAAAAACCTCACCTCACTTCAACATGTTCTTTTGCAAGCTGCAACTACCAACTGTAGTTCCAATCACCCTAAATCTGCAGTCTTCAGCACTGAGAGTTAAGACTCAGTGCTGAATATGTGTTTATATGTGAAACCTCATGTTAAAATTCTGTAGAGGGCTTTGCATATTGTAATATGGTGAATGTGGCTGCCACACTGGCTTTACACAAGGTGAAGTAGTGAAGGGGGGAAGATATACCAAGTGTGTGAGATCAAAAGTGTATGAATCAAGTGTATGGATCAGAATAAACAGGAGAGTAACAGCAATGATATTGAGAGCATGAAACAGTCACAGAAAAAGGCTGTTGGCACAGTCAATAGCATGGTAATCAGTGGAAAGCATGGATGTGATAAATCCCAAATCTACCATGACATCATCTGAGAATCAATAGGAAATGTTTTGACTTGAGTGTGATTTGAGCTGTGATCCATGTACACACATGGTATTGTAATAGTAGGAATGGTCTTCTCTGATTGTTCCACAGGCTTTATTCAGTTTGAACAAAAGAAAGCTTGTTGGAGGCTGCAGCTTGGCTAGACAACAGAAGAACTACTTTTAAACATTAACAATAAGCAGACAAATATATTTCCCATCGTACGGGTAAAAAAAAAGATTTTCAACGTGTTTGAATAGAAAAGTCTTTGTTAAATTCACAGAATAAAAAAGTATCCAAAAGCAGACAGACAAAGCCCTGATCTTGAAGCAGCCTGAGCTCTGAAACATGCAATCTATCACATAAGAGACAGAAGAGGTCAGCCATTAATTAACATCCAAATTAAAGCTTTGAGTAAGGGTCAAAACTGCCTCTGTTTTGACATTTAAATCACTAGCAATGTATTCCCCAGCTTAGCATGCACAACACGTTGCCTAACGCTTTTATGTTAATTGCCTCAATTTTTCAAGTGCATTATTTGATTCATTGTCAATTAAAAATACCCCCAAAAGACAAGACTTATGTATGTTAAGTATAAACATGATTAATGTAACACAATTACATTTCCACTTTTGATGAGTCTGATTAGGAACTTTCTATCAGCCTGGCATGACAGAACATTGTCACTATCAGTGAGCTGTCAGCCTTGCCAACGACAAGATTTCTGATGGGGAACCATTTCATGGCCACAAATGTTTCAGAAAGGTGTAAAAGCTGTAATTAAATGCTGTCAACTGCCACTTTATCAAAAATGTAGCAGCCTTTATGATCCTTTCTAGTTAATTGTAAAGATGGTCCTAGGTCTAAACCAAAAATGTTATAAGGAAGAAAAATCCAGTACCATGATTCACTGTTAAAACAATCACCATGCATTTTCAGAAAATGACTCTGAATTCTCTCCCAGTACATCAAGAGAACATCTGGTGTAAAAAATTTGCTCCGAAGGAAAAGACATGGTGAGACCAGAAGCAGGAAAGCAATGTCTGATTTTGCTTGTGGTCATAGAGAACACAAGTTATAAGGAGATAAAGGAGTCTGATGGAAAAAAAAAAATAAAAATTCAAATTAGGAAAACTAAATGAAAAAATAGGAAAACAGGCTGGGTACTGAGGTAGTTGTAGTAACAAACTTAGAAGTAGGTTTTGATAAGAAGTGAAACGAATGAGAACAAGATTTTGTAACCTCATTTTGGGCTTTTCTTCTTTCCATCACTAAACGTAAAATATAATTAACATTGCATATGTAAAAGTAATAAATACATAAGAATCAGCCATACCCTATATTTAATTACAAGGGAGATACTAGCAATTAAATGTACAGAATGTACTACATTTAATTGAAGATTTAAAGAAGAAAGACCATTTTATTGCACTTCAAAACAGACTTAAGGAGCTCCTTGGCTTATTGAAGACTACTAAAATAATCCCTGCTATAGGACTGCTCTGCATATTCGCTCTGTTAATTTACACAGCCCTGGTAAGTCTCACATTGCAATGCAACTGCTAAATTACATCAGTCTTAGGTAATGGGTATAAAAAGATGCAGGAGCATGCAAAGTGTATTCAAACAGACAATTAAAAATATCAATTCTGTTGACAGATAAAATGAAGAAACTGTGAAGACATTTAATGCTGCTGCATGAAAGACATACTGTTTACAAGTGATTGAATTAACCAGGATCATGCATCGACAGCCTGCCTTTGTCAAACATTACATATTAGAAAGATCTAGTGTCTGCTTATTAAAATAATTTGATTCTGAAGATTGTTTCCAGGCATTTCTAAATCTGCCCCTCCCTCCTCCTCACATTAATGATGGTATCTTAATTATTGCGCTACTTTCATGTCAGTGCCATTTGCTGGGTCACCAGAGAGCAGTCCAGTCAACTTTGGCTTAACCAAGTCATCCTTTAGGTGTCTGGGAGGACAGGCAAAAATCAGTAGTAGATCTGTCCACACTACAGCCTCAAAGTTCCAAAGTAGCCAAAATGTGCTCATCAACTCTTTGAAATCAACATTTCAAAGTAAACAAAATTGCTTAAAGAGATCAGAAATTTGAAATCTCTCTTCCAAACTGAACAACAAATCTTGTATCTCTGTGAATACTTATGATCTAAATTTCCTCTGAAAATGCAACTCAGACTAAGTAATTTATCAAAATGCTTAGACTAAAAATATTATCCTCAGGGTTTATTTTAGCACCTGAGCAACTTAACTTTAACAAAGCCATTTCGATAGACCCTGGCAACTAATTTTGACGTTTTGACCAGTTAAGCTTGTTACAAATTATACTTTCATCCAAACATGTGTAATAGGGAGAATATACCAACATATAGCAGTAATACCTAGAGGGAACTGAAATTGGAAAATGTGCGCATTTGAGTGATATTGCTATGATACCATGTGGTAGAATCTGAATAGTGTATGCAGATTGTATGTAGCCAGGCATTACTGCCTCATGCTGCATACCTAAAAGAACTTCTGCTTCAACACCAAGCAACCAAGCATGAGAAAGAAACTATTAGTAACAGGTATCACGTGTAAAAATACTGGTGTGTTTGAAAGTTACAAAAATGAGAGCATTTGGTATCTAAGTCTTCAAAGTCATTGACGATTGGATAAGGTACTAGCTTATTCTGACAGTCTTAAAGTCCCAACACAAGAGAACTGAAAGAACAAGTTGTAGCACCAAAGTATTCAAATGAGCTAAGACCAGGACTGAAAGAAAAGTCCTGGTGTTATCTTAAACCTCCTTTAGTTTTATGGTTTGAGTTTACAGCACCAGATTGGATTTTATAATGTGACACCTGGTCATTGGAAATATTACTGAATAGTTGTACAATGCATTTAGTAACAATTTGCTGTCATTGATGATCACAAGCTTCATCCAGCCTCTGAACTTCATGTAAAATCTTTGTTTTGCACCAGATTTGAATTAAACTTTTAAGATACAAGTTTCTGAGTTTCAGAGGTTAATTAATAGTGAAATATTTATAGGAAAGCTCCGACTTCCACATTAAAAGAAAGACTATAAAAAAATTCAGTGTAAATTTACTTTAAGTAGATGATCCTAAGTTGTTACAATATTCATATTATCCTAGTGCATTATATATAGTATTTTGCCACCACTAATACATGGACAAAACTCTGTAGAGATATAGGTTTAATGCAGGAGAACCCTGATAGAATTGTGGCAATATTCAAAATCTTATGTACAGAACCAGCTTTCTGATAAATGGCAGGAGTGATATCAATAAATAAGAAATTATTATTTCTGCACAATGATAACATATGAAAATAACTTACGTTTCAGAACTGGTTGGTCCTCTGTGAATTGAAATGGTTCTTCAATATAAAAAGCCTTTTGCTGGAATCCAGGGACACATTCTAAATCTGCACACACAAGCAGCAGAACCTAAGGGGAAAAGAAAAAGGAAATGGAGTTTAGCATCCACTCATTCATCCATCATATTGGCTTCTGGGAATGATACTGGGTTTAGGCTTTGTGCTTATGAAAGAAAACATTGGTCTCCATCCTTACAAAACTTCCCCTTCAGATCTTGCTTACCATTTATTTTTGTGAGGTTTTTGCTTTTATGTATGTGGGCTGGCACAGAAATTGCAAAATAGTATCTTTTAAGGTTCAGTTCAGATTACCAATAAACAATATTATTTATCTTAGTGAAAACATAGGATGTAATGTTGTTAATAATGTTAAATTAAGCACTTTTGAGTTTAAACAGATAAGAATGGGCAAACAGTTTCAGAAAGTTAATCACCAGGTTAGAGAAGGAATTATTCATTCACATCACAGTAGTTTCCTCTATAAAACAACTTTTTTGATAACAAATGTAAACTGTTGGGTTAACTATCTGAGCCACAGTTTGCCCATTTTACCTGGAATCACGGGCTTGTTTACACCCAGGGAAGACTGAAAATGAGATGTGTGTGGGGAAAAAAATCATAGTAGGGGTGGATCTGCAGGTTAAAGTTGAATGCAGTTTGTGTTAATGTTAGTACATGATCAAAGTTCCCTACCACCACAGGAACACTGCAGCAAAGGAGGAAGATTCAAAGCAAAATAAAATTGGTTGGAAACAGGTACGATGCTAATCTCGGTCTCTGAAAGTTTGTGCTCTGTCCCTGAATAGAGACAACAACCTGAAAGGTTTTTTTTTCTCGGCAGCTTTTAAGTGAGAACATGGGGGTAAGAACGTCCAAGAAAGAAGCAGCAAGAAAAAAAATCACAAAGTTTAAAAGGTTAAAGAGAGAGGCATAAAGAGGCAAGTTCAAGAGCAGGAAAAGCTAAATCTGTGGTTTTCAACCTATATATGTGCAACCGCATTTCCAAAAGTACTTTTTGTTTCAGAACCTCCAAAGATGTTTTCAAAATCCTGACATTCATGTGGTGTACAGAGCACTCTGATTTCAAAGTCTTTATAGCGAACCCCTTCTTGTCGGACAGCTAAAGAAAAATCAAGTAGAGAAAGCACACATAGCAACCAAGAAAAAAATGGTCAAACACAGGGGTTCCAAATTACTTTTGCTCTAAAATTCAAGTGGCCCTGCACAGATGGGTCTGTTTACTCAAGACATCCTCAACACAATTACAGTTTTAAAAATAAAGCTCTCCAGCTGTAGCGTGAGGACAGTTTCTTCCCTATACCACACAGGTGAATGCTGAAGGCTCCTTTCTCATTTCCCAACTCACAAACCGCACTCTCACTTCTCCCAGCCCAATAGCAGCATCCCACACGTCTATTTCCACCACATTATCATTTGGGTATGCTGATCCCAATCCTACAGAGACACCCTGCAAAATGTTAACATCTGTATGTTTCCCTCTTAACCACTACTCACAGTCCATTTGCTAAATCAGAGCAATTCATTATCTGCTCTGTCCTTTTATGCACTTCACTCACTATGAGTCTTATGTGATCCCATTTATAAAAACCAAAACCAGCAATACCCCACCTGGTCTGCATTAGTTGTTCTTATTGAAACCAACTGCTGGATCATTTGTTTCATGTCAATGACTTTTGCCATAAGAGCTTGCCTAGAAGTGCTAGCAAACTGTGAGAAACAGGCAGAGTATTTCATGTTCATTAAGCCGGTGGTAGCTAAATTCAGTGTACAGACACCTCTGCCTCCCATCCTGACCTGCTCCATGCTTGCCCCCTCGAAGGATCAGCAAGAAAGAAGACGAAGACTTGAAGTAATACATCAAGCGAAGTACAATACATTTGACTACTATTCACTTCAATATAGCCACGTAACTGCTGCCTTTCTTACAAATGCTTAAAAGCACACTGCCTAATCCCTTGTTCAATTATTGACTTTATTGGAATTATTATTGATTGGAATTATTGAACTTATTGGAAGTTCTGAGCTCTGTAAGGGATGGAAAATGGACATGTCACCTTTGGTCTTCAAATATGAACCATCTGCAAATGTCAATATTCAGAACCCAGCCTCAAAATTGTTCATAAAGCTTGATTACTGGTCATAAAAAAGCCTAAAAGCGTACATGGCCTTATATTCATTTAAATTGTCACATGCCCAGCAAGATGGCTATACATGCGTTTTCTGCACACACTTTCTGTGCACAGGTGCATTTTTAAGGTACTGTCTCACTCATGGTGTTGCTGAAGTATATGCATTAAAATACAATCACGGCAGAAGGAAAATTCTTCTGATCTCAAAACGCAAGCAAAAACTGCTGCAAAGTTATATAACAAGCTCCCACCAGAAAAATAGCCCAAGAAATATATGCTGAAATCTAATTACAAACAACTCTTCCCCTAAAGGATTAACACAGCAAGTAAGAGACAAATCATGTTCTGATCTCCCAGCTACTGGCATCTTAAAGTTCAAACTCTAGTCTTATGGAGCTATAAATAAAAAGCCTGCTTTGGACATCATGTATGTGAGTACTTAAAGAGGGAATATGTCTACTTTGTCAGATTTGTGACAGTACAAGTTGACTTTGAAATCTGGGCAATCTAAATAGGTCATGAGTTAGCTTCTGTAAGCCTGATACAGAAGCCTCACATAATACAGATGTAGCAAAAAGAAAATGACCTTTACTCCCTTTGAAATAATTACAAGACTCAGGCTTGGCCTTGCTGTGAAATGGAACGTTTTATTCTACTTGTGCAATTCCAGGCACTTTCTTTTTTCTCAATGTGTCAGGCAAGATGTTAAATTTGTCATCACACAGAGTTTTTAATTAATTATCTTTTAAAAGCATAATTATTATTTTAATTTATTTTTCTTATGAAGAAACTACTTCTGTTGAAGTAAATGTATCTCATTAAAATAATTTGTTTCATTTTTTCACCTTGGGAGAAAAAAAAGTCTTTTAATATACCTTGGAAAAAAAAAAAGCAGATACATGTTGAAAGCAAAGAGAACATTGTTCAAAGCAGAATATATTCTGAATTTCAGCAGTATGTAGATTTCATAATTTTGGCTATTAGGAAAGGGTTTATGGGCAATAGCTTTCTAAAGAAAGACATCAGCTAAATATGCTGAAAATAATGTTTAAACATCATGTATGTAGAATCCAGAATATATCAATATTGTTCACCGGTCAGGTAAGTACTCAGCAAGTAGTACAAAATGATCCTTCACCCACTAGTAAAAGAAATGTTCCTGAAAGAATGACAATTGTGCAGCAATCATTAGCTCACTCATGAAAATCTAAATGAGCGGAAGTCTGAAAGCAAAGCAGGGAGTCCTCACTATCCAGACCTGTAGATCCTACATTCACTGACAAGCAGAACCAAATCTTGCATAAGCTACTGCTTTTCAGATATGTACAGAGCAAAGTCTCATTTTTAATATCCTGACCACTCATCTTTCAGAATTTATTGCCAGTCACTATAAGGAAATGTCACAAGTTCAGTTAACGTCTCTTCAAGTTTGGTCACTGGGCTAGAACTATGCTTCTGATGAATTATGAATCCTATGGAACACCGTTGGGTTTTCTTAGTTAATAAAACAGCACACACATGCTGGTGACCCTGACTGACCTCAACATTTACACTGAAAGCTGCTCACATTGAACATGGATTGGAAAGCAAATGAGGCTGGCCATTTTATACCATACTGCAGAAGAAATTCATAAATCCTGTGATGTTTAGCTACCTTTGAGTATTATCGCATCTCAAAAGCCAGGGTTCTTCTAGCTCCTCTGCTGGTGACTGAAAGTTAGCCTCTGAAGTTACTTTCCAAACAATTCCAGAATCTCTATGTCCTTTTTGACTTGTCCAGTCACTGCACATGCAGCAATGCCATTCAGGTTGTTTGGTTGGCCGCATCCTCACTTTGGAAATGAATTTCCCCACCTTTTATTGTAAAAACCCCTCACATCTTCATTAGTCCTAGCTGTATGAGATCAACTGTCACAAAAGTGCAAGCTTCAGGATATTAACTGCATTCCGCACACATTCTTATGGTGTGAAATTCATCCTTGTGCAAGGCTTTATTTAATTAGAGATGTAAATGGTGCAAACACCTGTGAAATTCAGCTGTCCAGACACGAATTTTACACACAATGAGTGCAAACAGATCTCATTCCATAAGGTAATATTCTGTAGGACCACATTGTACCTCTGACTTCAGGAGAACAATCTGAAAGGTAAACAAGCCAACATAAAACCCCACAAAAGAAGAGTCAAAATAGAAATCACACTCATTTTTAGTAACAGCAATAATCTCAAAATTTCAAAACTTGGGAGTCACTTTTTGAGAAATGAAGGGTTTATGTGGTTCTGTGGGGTTTTTTGTTCAGAGTGTTTGGTTTGGTAGGTTTTTTTTGGTTTTGGGGTTTCTTTTTTATTCAACTCATTTACTTGGAAGTGAGTAAAAAACACTGAGAACTGAGAGGAAAAAAAGTATTCAAAATAATAAGAACTGCCAACACTCAATTTAATTGCACATGACAAAATATTTTTATCACAGAGATCAAGATCTTTGAATCTTAAAACTTTTCTATCTTCAGGTGTTGCAGCACTAGACCCACAAAAACATATAGGGAGGGAGCCACCAGAGAAGAAAAACAAGAAATAAGCAGCACACAATCACAAGTATTTACAGAGACGTGATGAAATCTTGCTTTCACTGAAGTCAGTGAGAGCTATTCGCTGATTTTAGGTTTTTACTAAAGATTTAAATGAGTTATTTAAATGAAATTAACAAACAGACACTTAACAGAATAAAAAGAACACTGCTTTAAATAAGGTTCTGATTTTGTATTATGCAAACTCCAATTACAGTGTCAGCAGGTCCTAAGGCAATTGTTTCATCAAATCACATACAGATTGGACTTGAAGTTCTCCTTGTCTTCTGTATTCTTTAACATCAATTGGAACAGAAAAAAAACTCAAACCTTAAATAACTTATCCTCTGACTGGCATAACCACCTAAGGTATTCTAACATTGCATGAAGTTATATTGAATTATTTATCTATCAAAATGTCTAAATTAAATAAAACACAAAATGCATTAATTTGATTTCCAGGGTGCTACAATTTGAGGACTTTTTATTCAATTATTTTCATATTCGATGGAAAGTTTTAACTGTTTTAGGCTTTAACCTCTCTCCTTTTTATCAGGAAAGAGGTTCAGAAAAAAAGTATTCACAATCTCTACAGCTCTTCCTCAACATCTGATAGTGAATTCCAGTCATTTTTGTAAGAAATGCTATTAAGATTTGGCACTAAGATTCTTCAAGGATGATAAATATTCTTTTAAAGGGCCTACCTATCCATTTACCACATAGCTCTGTCCTAAAAGTGAAAGTCATGCTTGGAGTACTGAAGAGTGGGCTATGAAAATGCAGATTAGAATAACTTTATTGGTTCAGATGAATTCAGTTTTCCCGTCATTAAGTGGTGTGACTGTGGTAGGCATCCATTAAGTGGAAACAAAATATGACAAAATCTTTTGTGAGGCTAGAGCAGGAGCTTTCTTTTTTTGAGTACTTTCCTTGTGAATGTATGTTTACTATAAGAATTTTGTCACATATTCAGTAAAAATGACACTGGAAATCCTGTTAAGCTATTCAAGAAGCAATTTGCCAGCACTAGTATCTGGACAGACAGCTACTTTCCTTCTGAAATTCAAGACCTCTGGAAGAGGCACTATCAGGTTGCTAAGATAATGACTTGGGGGTCTGTTCAGAGCCTAGAATGACTCTGGAGCCCACACTGCTGAGGGCGAAGGATGATAATTGTACTGGAAAATATGGGAGCCCTTCCCTGTCACCGCTGTTTGAAGCCAGAGTTGTGAAGATTCACCTCTCCCCAGGCACACACCTGCCTGGAAACCAATCACTTTTCCTGTTCTTCCAGCCACGTCTGCTCCCTGAATGAAGTCACTGGGTCACCGTGTGAAGGCCAGTGCCCACAGAATAGTACGAAAAGTATGGTTGGGTGCAAGACCAGCACAGTCTGCACTGCAATCTGGTTACCATAAAATTAAGTTCATTAATAAACTCTAATGCATCTAATACATCGTCCACCCATTCAAACTTGAGCTAGCTTAGAGTTCTTGACTTGGGAACCCATAAAAGCCTTATACAGACCTGAAAGTAAACCCCACCCCTAGTGTCATAAGCAGGCACAACTTAATGTCTCCCAGCTGGATCATTCGGTCCTGATCATGAGTAATTCTTCCTGCATTCCACAACTCTGGATCCTTAATCTGATGGTCATTTTGTAACTTCCAGAATAAATTTGTTCATGGTCAATTTACAGCCATTTATTCTAGTACAAGTCTTGTGTCATAACTTAATTAACCTTTCTCCTCTCTAAATCTTCAACTTATTAGGCTAGACAAACTGAGCTCTTTCATTCTCGTTCTGTAAGGATACATTTCTTTGATCATCTCAGTAACCTTTCATTGTGCCTGCTTAAGTTAGCACATGTGCAAAATGCAGAAAAAAAATCCAGATAAACATTCTCCAGGGTGTGGTAATGATACTAATATTTCCCTAAGCCCAAAATATGTTGCCTAGTGCTTCCTAAAAATCCACTTTTCCTTTTTAAAGTCTTGTCATACTGATGGGTCACAATCATTCCAAAATTAACTAACATACAACATGAGCTGAAAAATTTGACTTCAATGGAGGTATTACTTCCACTTAGCTACAACAATGTTAAGCTGCTTTAGCAAACAGTGTCAGGATTAATCTGTATGAAATACAGACACAGATGCAAACCTTCATGCATTGTCAAATCTATGCCCTTTCTGACCAGATGGGAACTAACCCTGCTCATAAGTGACTGGACCCCATCTTCCAGCATGGACCTCAAGTTTAACCTTCCCTCTCAGTAGAGCTTATTAGCTGAGACTGGGTATACTGACAGAGGAGAGCTTCCAGGCTTAAGATGGCTTGCACCCGTATGGCTCAGAGTGCAAAAGAAACTTATTGCTTCATCTACATAGACATATATGAATACCATCCAGATTTTTGTAATCCAGGCAATAACTATCAACCTGATTCATTAAGTATTTGAATGATTAATAACAGAAACCAAAATGTGTTACTTGTGCTCAAAGTAATATTTTAAATTACTCAGTTACTTAGCAAGTAAATACCTACCATTTGTGATTAGTAACCCATTTAACAAATACAACTCCTCAATCAGAAGAACAGATTGGGCTCCAAGTTTGCTTTTTGTTTATTTTAGACGTTATGAAAAAAGTAATCATATTTTGCTGAAACCCATTCACCACTGGAATGAGATTACAACTGGTTAGCCTATTTAGAGAAGCTGCATAATAAATTCATTTTACAGGGCACAGAGTAATGCAAATGAGCCATTCAAAAGCACTCCCACACTGGTGAAAGAGGCATAAAAAAGAAACATTGGAAGTCAGAGTCCTGAGCTGGTTATACTGCAAGGTATGGAATTTCTGAAACATAAGCTGCATTAAGACAATAACCTCTTCAAAGACCTGCTTACACCAAATGTTTTAGTTATTTATTAGCTAATGAAATAAACAGGTTTATCCTATTTACCAGTTGTAATGACTTCATGAAGCATTTAAATGGCTGAAAGTATGGATCTCTCTTTTAAAAAAGGAAAAATTTAAGAATTATTTAAACACATTTATAACCTTTCACATGCAGTTGCATGGGGCAGAGTCATTTTTTAACACAGGAAAACACTGATGTTGCAAAAGACACTAGAGAAAAAAATTAAAATCATATTTCTTACAACAGATAGTGGGATGGCTGGAAACAGTAAGGAATAGAATACATGTTTAATTTCCCAAAAGTGTGAACATTATCAAAGAAAGTGCAACCTTCCACCTATCTTTTTTTATATTTCACAAAGTACAAAGCAATTATTACTGCACCACAGAACTGAACTTAGTGTAACACTGAACATCTGTCTTCTGCACTGGTAAGCTAAAACTGAAAATGAGCTTGCTGAAAACAATTTTTCACAGAATAGCTTGAGTTTCAGTATGAAACACATACACAGTGCTATCACCTTGAAGCATTAAAAAATCTGGAACCAACTCCCAGTATTCAAAAATAAAAGGACAAGTGAAAATGTCTGGTTTTCAGCTTCAAAACATCTGTTGAACATTTTTTGACCTTCCCCTACACTGTCATAAATGCAAGGCTTTTTTCTTCCAAAATGAATGCTTTCAAGTAAGTCCCTCAGTTCCCTCAAGGGTATTGGGAGAAACACAATCCTAACACCCAAAGACTCTTAAAAATTGGGAAATTGCTACAAGGCAAGAATCCCAGTGCAGACATGTCTACCAATTTTATTTGACTTCAACAAGAACAGGACAAGATATTCTGTGGAGCAAGCTATAGACTGTTTTTTGCCCAAAGTTATCTGTCCATTACATAGTTTTTTTTTTTTACTACAAATCATATTGAACAATAGTAGTATGACAGTGTTAAAATAAATAATTCTGAAGTCCTGCTTCCTATAGATTTCTGCTTAAAAAAAAACAAACTCATAAGTGGATTCTCTTTCAGTAAGGACAGGGCTCATTAATTATCTTGATCTTTCTTCCAGTAGGTATCTCAACACATTATCTTCTGATCAACTTTCCATTTTCATGAAACACTGAAAGAACTTACCACTTACAACTCAGCCTAGCAACTATAACTAAAATTACCCAGTGGTTTCAAGTGTTGCAAGAGGGAATTATGAAAGACATAATCAAGCAATAAGAGATAAGGCTTACAGAGTCTCAGAAAATCAGAACAAACCCCATGTAAGTGGCCCTTTGCGGTATATGGTACTTCTTCTGCTTGTCCTATTTACTAGCTCCAGGAAAAAAAGAGGTGTATTCCAGTTGTTGTTTTGGTTGGTAAAGTTTATGGACATAAATAATTTCAGAATGTAAACTAAATGCAAAAGAAATTTCTTTTTAGCGAAGAGGATGAAATATTGTTTCATCATGTACAGACTACATGCCTATAGGAGAGCGAACTGAGCTTAGAAACCAGCAAAGTATGAAACAATACAAACTAGAAAATGCTCACCTACATGCTAAATTTTACTTCAGGATGAAACCTTAAAACATAGTGAATAAATAGTCCACAATTTAAGCCTTTATTAGATGTACAGGCTGAAGTAATTGTCACTGCAGTCAGTTACCCTTTGTGGTCAAGTACACCACACACATACATATTACCTATTTTACCTTTTCTTTACAATGCATACAACACAAGTTCCAGGAAGGAATATGGAAGTAACCAGCTGTTACTTGCCTGGTCCGCTTGCTTAAGGAATACGATTCTATAGATCAGCATGTTACATTGAGCTATACAATTACTCTATAATCTCATTGAAGTCCTTTTTTGCTCCTCCCCACCCCTCCCCATTTATGCCTGTCAGAATAAAGCACCGCAATTCCTCGTTAACCTTGATGGCTGATCAGCTGCTGCAAGAAGTTATCAAAGTTCCAATAAAATAGAAAGACCATAACTGATCAACTTTGAAATAACTACAACGGGGGAAGAAATATACTTGAATGAAATGAAGATATATGAATACATACATGTATTTCTGTATTGCACATACATATTTAAATATATGTATATCTTTAAACTGTTTTAACAAGGATTGTTTGATAAATTCAGAGGATTTATAGCATAATTTAATCTTATTTAAGCCTAGAATTCAATTCCAAAGGCAATTATTAAAATTTGCACTTTTGTGTTTTCTTGTTCAGTGCTGGTTTTCAAGTGATTTTATTTCCTTTTACTGAAGAAGAGTATTGACTGCACTTTATTATTAGCAAGCTAGTTACCATACATATTTTTAATTCATTTAACTGATATGACCCAAGTTATATCACTGCTCATTTTACCAAAGGCTTGTGCATAAAATTACAACAGGCAGTAATTTTCAAGCTCCTATGGTCAATCAAAAATAAATAGAAAAGGATTAAAAAATAAATAAATAAAGGACCCAGGTCTTTCTGGCAGTGTCAGCTGCTGCTTGAGGAGTATTTCCAGTGAATTGCAAGAACAGAGTCAAAAGCTTAAAAGAACCTGTACTAACTCTCCCAAGTTTAGAAAAAGCATTACCGGGGGAAAAACAGCATGTAGTTGTACATTTTTGAGCATAGCACAATAAGGCAAAATCTCTAAAGCTTATAGGCTCCTGTGTGCTAACACTGACATTACTACAAGGATGACCTTTCCAAAGAAATAAAATCCATTAATGCTAGGAACATGATAACTATTAAAGAGCAACACTTAGCAGCCAAAGCGGGGAAGGCAGAGGGCATGGAAATCAGTCTGCTAAATTAATTAGAACATAAATACTATGAAAGCAAGACCTTGGTCTGTAGCCCTCTCTTTTCATAATTGCTTGCCATTTAAAAACTGAGTGAAATCTTTCATGTAAAAGATACAGCTATTGACCCATATGTATTTGGAAGTTAAAGAAAGTCAGGACATGTTGAGGATGAGATCTCATGAGTACTGAGAATGCCTTAGTAACACCTTATTGAATACCTACTGTTCATTTACTTCTTTCGACCACCAAGGAATGATGATGCTGGGAAATATACTGCAAGATGGTTGTTAAATATTTTTGATTGGTTGTAGAAACAATCATCACAAAGTTATCTGTACCCATGAGAACATGACTTATTTTTCTTACGTGAAGGGACAGTTCAGTCAGTCCTGAGACATAATATGGTTGTGTCCTGCAAACTCCATTGAGAAATCTCTACAATATACTAACATTTGCTTTTGAAATCCCTATTTTAAATCAAGTTAGGTTTCTGTGGTGGTTAGGAAACAATATGCTACGCAGCTTCCCTAGCATTGTAGGCAGCACTTTCAGTACGTTTATTAGCTCTACAATTATCTGTATTTACCAAATCTATAATCTGTTCCACATGAGATTTGACAGGCAACAGACAGAAGTAACAAGCACAAAATGCATGAAAGGTTGTGAATAATCTAAATCTGTCTTACATCTTGCTTTTGCAACCTATACCTAAATATTAATATCATCACTAGAGTGGTTGAGAGAGGTTTAAAATTTCTGGACAGAAATCATACAAGGACATGATTTTACATCTGTCTAGACTGAGCAGGTAATAAGGCCTAACATAATTCAAATTTGGGGAATCTGAAAATGCCTTTTTTTTTTTTTTTAATCAGAGACACAGGCTAAATAATTTTAGTGCCTATGCTATTTTATTTGCAGGGTTCTATTTTATTTTGTCTGAACTACATATAATAATGACGGTACTAAGAATTCCTACACCAGGATATACGCATTACCATTTGCTATAGGGGTTAATTTAATATATTGGAAGTTTACATAATCAGATTTTTTTTGTTCATTTTGACAAATTGAAGCTCTTTCAGTCGTACAGAAAGAATAAGAAATCTAAAAGATTATTTTTTTTTTAAATAAGTGATTCAGCCTGGAAGTGATTGGGGTTCTGTGCTTACACGGTATAAAGCAATTCAAAATTATTTAACCTCTTCAATTTTTTATAAGTACTTTCATTTGAAAAAATGATTGGGGTTCTGATCATGCTCAGCATTCAAAAATTTTCAATTATTTAAATGCTTCATGTTTGGGACTGAATCCCGGGAGGCTATAGTGCATTATAATACAGTTTGAAATTATACAAGAATTTTACTTTTTACATACTCTTTCATTTCCTAAATAAGAATCAGATTACAAGGGTGAAAGCTCTTAAGCATTTCTCTATGAATGTAGAGAAAATTCAGGTGTGACGCCTGAAAATAACACCGGAGATATACAGAGAACTGAGAAATACAGTTGACAAGTTACATTATTAATGACCCTCCACTTTATTCTTCCCTAGTATCCTTCATTAATACTCTACCCATATGCTTACATTTACTACCAAACAAAAATCCAACTGTACAAAAACTGTAACTGTTTTTGTACTTTCCATTGAGATATTCAACAACTGTGAGAGCAATTGAACCTCTATTTTAAAATGTGACAACCTGGAAAGAAAAAAACCTAGTGACTAATTTCTTCAAATATCTAGTCTTTATATTTCATCTCCTGCTTCTTAGCAGAAATGACGTAGAAGTAATAGGATAATTTCTCATCAAGATAAACAACCCAGTGTTCTTCTGCATATTCATTTGAAAAGATAGTAGTTAGTCCTTAAAGATATCAGAACACCTTACTAATCATAGGCTTTTAATTCTGCCTATCCAATTTCAATTAGTAAATAAACACTGACATACTCAATTGCACTGCATCGAGCTCCCCTTTATCCAGTTAATCATGTTCACTGCAACTATTCCCTATGCTGAGGTTTCAGAGTTCCTAGCTAGTGTAAATCCTCGGTATTGTACCTTTTGATTGAGAAACAAAAAGGCTAACATATCTTATAAATAAAAAACATATGTGCTGGGTTCATGAAGAACTGTCTTCTCCTCTCTCCCAATAGTCTGCTGCTATGCTCCATGTACAGAATTAAGTTGCAAAGCACCACTAAACTAATCTGAAATATTTTGCTTAAGTAAAGCCTCATATTATAGCAACTAAAGAAGCTGTGAGAAACCGTAATTAGACTAAGTGTCCAACAAATATTAATCAGTAAAGTAATATTCTATTATTAAGCAGCAGTTACTCACAGTAGGAGTTTCTCTTGCAAGAAACAAGATTAGGAACTGAGCCAAAAGCAAACCAGAAGGCACACCAAATTAGGTCATTAGGTGCCTCATTTTAATTTTTTAGTGTTTTCACCTGTATTTTACTTATTTTTTGTTGCATTTTAACAGAGAATGTGTAAGCAAGCTCTAGGCTGCAATCATAGATCTGTTGATCAGTCCCAGTGTTTGCAGTCCCTGAGATAAGGATTTTCTTTCCACAATTCTAATCCAAGAGACAATCTCAGACCACACACCATGGGCAAGCCACTTAACCTCCCTATGTTCCTCCATCTGTAAATGAAAATAATACAATTAACACACATAGCAGGGAGGCTCTGTGATTTACTCAAGTGTTTAAAAGATCTGAAATCTTGAGTAAGCAGTACAAATGATGACAAATACTGGTTATTTGAGGCACCACCAGTAACCATTCTGAGCACACAAGAAATAGGATCATGTCAAATACATCAAAACCTGGTTTAGTGTCTTTTTTCCTTTTTTTTAGTTATACCCTCTCTCTGCACATCAGTTCAAAAATAACAATACCAATTGCATAACGAGCCTCCTTTGCAAAGATCAGTTTAGATTTTTTGTCCTTTAAGTGTATTTCTCTACAGTGGGAAAATGCTGAGAGACAGCAGACTAGAATCTACCAGGAAGAAGTGTCCGTGATTTCATGTAAGATCCTGCTATTTTTCAGTAAAAAATTATTTCTAAGTTACCCTAGTTAATACAGATATGCAACAATACTGTGCAAGACCACAGATTTACTTGGTGGCAGTATCTGTAATGCAATGACTTATAAGAAAACAAGTTATCAACCAACTAACTGTTCTCTCTGCTTCCAAGTTACTTTACGTAGATTCTGATAAGCAGTAAACTTTTCCAGTAGAACTAGTCCTATCCAGAACTGCTTTTTCATACAGCACATTAAATCACAGATTGTTACCCGAGCTGTTATGAAATAGATATAGCTTAGATGAATTCTTATTTAAAAAAAAAGTTATATATATAATACACTAGGAGGTTGTGTATATATTGCTCTTTTATGTATTCATTACCGCTAAAGATTCATCCCTGTCTTCATAGGATGGAAGAAATATCTACAAAACACAGGATTTAAAAATTTGAAACTCCAAATTATATGTTGTTTTCTAGTCAGGCTAAACAGCTGTATTTATGTAGAGATATTCAAGACAAATATCTAGGCAGTACAATCTTTTCAGCACCATTGAAATTATAACAAAGCCCAACTTCTAGTTCTGCAGTTTCCAGCACTGAGAGGTTATTTATTACTGACGAAATAACAAGAAAACTGAGCATACTATCCACAGCTGCCAGAATTGCCTTTTATACATGATGAAATGACACACATCGATTAGAAGAGTCATTCCAGTAAGTTCATGTATTCATTATTACCTTTTCCCTTTTGCACTCATTACTGCCTTGAAAACAGTAAAGGCTTCATTAGTAACTAACATTAAATCAATGTTAATGTACGAAATTGAAGAATAAAACTCTCGCGACAGGTTTATGCTCTATGTGATACTCAGTTGCAAGCCCACACTGGACAACTTTAAAATTCCAATTTAGAGTACTGATCTACACTGACATGTAGAGACATGAAATTTTGAAAAACAAATCCATAATGCAAATGAGAAAGCTATGTTATCTTCTGCCAACAACAACATCACAATCCCTTATTGTATCCACTGGCCACAAATAAATGCCAAGTAGCAACAGGAACAAACACTGTATAGAGCAGATGGAGAATGAGAAAGTTCTTGATCAGATGTCAGGGAAACTATCCATTTTACTACTTTTATTATAAAAAAATCCCACTGAAATCCAGAAATAAAACAATAGGCACAGTATATTCAGCGCAGGATATCTACTAGTAGAAAAGTTCCTACAAAGCAAGAAGTTAGCGCTACAATTTATTCCCCATGTAGTGAGATCAGAAAGCACTTGCTGGGTTTAGGTTTTGGTGTTTTTTTAAATCAACTGATAAAGAACTAAGGGAATAACTCAGTAAAAATCAATAAGCTCAAAGGGGAAGCAGATCACAATGGAGACAACCTGAGGGAGAAATGGTGGTGTGGGGTAGACACAGACAGCATAGACAGAACAACATAAAAAATGTCATGCTTGCTCTGAAAGCTCACAGTAGAGCTTTAGTAGTGTTTTGTGTGTGATGGTTTTATATTCAGCTCCCCCAAAGCACTCATAGGCAAAGTTGTAGACTACATGCTCCTGTATCCAATATAAACACATCAGTATTTCTTGGCATGTAATTTGTTTCACTAATATAGTTCATATAGTTTCCATGCTCGCCAGAAATTGTCAAAAGAGGGTAAAGGAGAAGAAATAATTGTACTTTTCTCATAGCTTGCTCTAGTCAGCTCAGACCATAGAGAATTCTGCCAACCTGCAAGGGAAAAACCTACCCCCTCTTGGAAGTCTCATGTGTGCCAGACAAGAATCCCATCCCATTTATTTGTATTTAAACTCCATGCCTTTTCACTTGGAAAATTCTTCTTGTCATTAGCTAATTTCTATGTCCTAATATTTGGTTTCTCTTTTTTTTTCTTTGGCATTATTTTCTGCTCCCTTATCCTACATCCCAGGGGCTGCCAGGATTATTGGGCATTTGAAAGGGGCACATGTGCATGAATTCCCCTCACAGCTATGACAAAGACAAGAGCATCCATTTCACTTTAAGCAGTGTTCAGTTGCCAGCTATAGAAACACAGGTGGTCTGTGCACGTACAGTTAAGCAGCTTGAGAGGATTTCATACAAATACACACATAATCATATTTAAATATAACTGTATTTAAGTTTCCACTGAAAATTGCAGAACAGCTGACTACAAGACTACTATAGTTTGCAATTTATAACCTTTACCTCCACAACAGTGTTAACTCAATCTAAATCTTAGTGCAGTAACATTAAGATTTGAAGAGCTAGAAATGATTAGGCTAGTTAACTCATTAGTAGGCATCCATTATCTAAGGTGAAGGATAAATGAAGCAAGAAATCAGAATGCTAAAAAGTCTATTTTCAGTTAAGATATCAAGGGAAAATTTTGTCAGGGAGAAAATTTCTACTGAATAATTGATACCTCCCTTTCTGTCTGTGAAAAGTCCTGGGAGCAAACAGTAAAGTCAGTATCTTTAAGGTGGGTCACTATTAAAGCACTACAACAAGAGGGGGGGAGACCATCTGACATCAGGAAAGAGTAAATTAGTACCAGAAATTGTATTAAACTGGTTTTACTGCCAGATCCAAGCCAAGATATGAATAAGACTTCACAAAGTGGAAATTAAATAAAACTATCCAAATCTGTTAATATTAATGATGGTTGATGCCATTTATTATGCATAATGTAAATAAAATATTCTATAAAAATAATTGAAATGCAGAAAATTTTTTCTCCTCTCACCTGGGCAATATTACTGTTTACACTGGAACAGCTGAAAAAACAATAATCTTTTTTTTTTTCAAATTTAAAATTGTATCATTTTGGTTTATCATTTTTTAAACAAACTGAGCAGTTAAAACACTCCCAAATCAGAGTGTTTCAGTTTTGGTTCAAGAACCAAACTGGACGATTTCATTTACTTTAGCTCAGCATTATACTTCAATTGCTGTTGTATGATCTGGAAGCCAGTAATTCTGCTTATATTGCCCTGTCTGATAGGGTCTCCATCTGAATGACAACTCTGGATATGTTTTTGCCATTCAGACACAAATACGGCACCTAAACTGTAGCCTTAGTGGTCACACACCTAACCAAGGAAACAAAAATCATTATTAAACTGGCACAAAATAAAAAGTTCTTGCTTCCTCATCTTTCAAAACTGAAATGCATCAACTAGAGATGACACAATCTAAAACATTCCCATTACCTATTCCCAAATTGAGGATGAAAAAAGGTAGAATTCTTTAGAAAATATCAGAAAGAAGTTACAGATAAAGTGCTTTGAGCTGCCTGTATGGCTCAACTTCACTGGCTCATTAACCACTAGTTCCTAGTTACCTTTGTCATTGTTTAAAATCACTTTAGTTCATCAATTCATCATTATAGTGGCAATTAACACCAGTATTAGTTCAGCGCAGCATTCTATAGACATGCCAAGCCAGCCCAAGCAACAATAAGAGACATCAGCAAGGCATCCCAACACAAGCTGAACAATTCTCTTAGGAAGGAGGATGAAACTAGCTCACAAGGAAAACTGCATAACTAACAGATTTGTATCTGGTGAATAAACTACACCATTCTGAGTAAGGCAGTCAAGAACTATGGAGACAATTTTCCAACTGTCTAGCTGTGGAGACAATTTTCCAACCCCCAGCTAAGGTTGTGAGAGTGGTAATATATTTTCTTGCAGCATTATTTAAAACAAAGTAATAAACGTTAGGAGGCAAAACAGCAATTAAAGAGTAAAGACTGGCATTTCCCAATCAGGACCGCATTTCTATTGCTTAAGTATCAGCCAAGCTGCCTACATGCAACTTTAGGATCAGAATTGTCACTCGTGCTGAGTTTCAGCGTTCTGAATCACATGGCAATGGCCAATAATGAAAGCTATCCTCTTAAAAATTGTTGATTTGAACTTTATATCTACAGATGAAGAGTGAGTAAAGCTACAATAGCTACTTCAATTTACCTGACCTAGTTTCTAAATATATATATATTGTAAGCTACACTTTCATTATGCTTAAGTGAAAGCTCACCAAAGCGGGTTCTGGCAAGTAGTAATAACACATGAACTCTCAGGGTATTGCAGCATGCCTTACTTCTCCATTATCCTCCTTAGTTTATATTCCCCATTATATTTAGGGTCCCCCATGGTGCCATAAAGAATGGCGAATCTATCTTGAGCATAAATTAATGTGAAGCTATTGCAGCAGTTTCTTGCTTCCCCTCTGAATTCTTTCTACAACACACCTGTTTTAAAGATGCAGTAATTATTTTTTGGGGAAAAAAAAAAAAAGAAACCACAAAAAAAGGAAAGAAGCAGCCTAATAGCAATGAATTGAACTTGCCTTTTGTCCCCTTTCATTGTATCTACCTACAGCAGACGGCACCAAAATTCAACTCAATTAAACACAGCCCTCTTGTCGTAATATAAACAGGCGCTCTCCTCACAGCAGAAGCAGAAAAGTTTTGCCATGAAACTCCTTGTTTCATTCAACAAGATCATTCAAAAGCAAGTATTTCAGTGAGGAGGTCAGTCATTCTAATCCTGTTCTTTACATGAGAACAGCTAATGCGATTTCAGGTATCCGAATAGAAGGGCTCTGCTTCCAGGTGTTCTATTGTGTCTGGCACACAACTGCTATAGGACTGACACCAAAAGACAGGTATTATGACTACTTTTTCCATCATTAGCTTCCTCTTAGCACAGGGTTTACAGCTTCCTTCATTCCTGTAATTCTGATAGGCATAGTAAAAACCGCTGTAATGCTATCCTTCTGTATGTCAGTGATAATAGCAACAGAAAGAGGGCAATTGTACTGAACAAGGTGGTAAACTTTAGTTCCTCCTGAGATATTAAAAGATGAAAAAAGGTTGATTCAATCAATGAATGAAGGTTTCAAGAAGGTTGCAGACTGTTGATACTTCCAGGGCACAAACCTCAAATCTCAGCGTTACAGATTAACTGTACTTGCACTGACTGAAGGTACAGCAGAAACATTTCTGCAGTGGGACAACAGCGCACTAAGACAAGGAGCTAGAGTAGCTAAGCCAGTATGAATATTACAGCCAACCAAAGAAAAGCCCTGGAAAGAGACTCTACTAATTTTTGGCAGCAGCCTAACAACTTATACAGACATATCTGTTGCCTGATGGGATACAGTAAGACTAAGTGAAAGGAAATACACAGAAAACCTCTACTAACAACAGGGCATTAATTACCTCTTCCTAGTGCATGTATTAATATTTGCTAACCAATAAGCTGGGTTTATTTCGTTAATAATGTATTAGCATTTATAATCAACACAATGTGCTGTCTTCATCCAGCCTCTACAAGTATTAAAGAAGCAAGCCTTGCCATGAAACTGGATAAGTTTTTCTCTCATTGGAAAATGGGAAATAGATGAGAATAAACCCATACAGAAAGAATAGTGAAAGAATAAGAGTGTTTATATGCAGAAATGCTTTTACCAGATTGAGATTTAGATTTGTCTTCTTAAAATAAATTTCCATCGTGCCATGCTGTTTATTGTCCAATAGCAACATGTTTAGTTCCCACTACCTTTGATTTGCGATGTATAAGCAGGATGTATCTAGATATTAGGGTGGGTAATTTAACATGAGCTTCTACTAGGAAATAAAGAGCTTTCTTTCTTAAAAAAAAAAAAGTAATTTAACTACTAAGCTGCTCCACGGGACTGCTGAGCACTGGCAGTTGTCTCTAAAGTCAATGCAGGCTGTTGGTGCTCAGTTGTTTTCCATGTCTAGGACTCAACGTAAGTTCAGACATTGGCTGAGAATAAACACTGCTGTAGAACAAGTCTGCCACCCATGCCAAGCACATTGTGCTTTGCCCAGAGCAACTGTGAGTAAAACGCTTGCTATATGGGTAATGCAGTCACCAAGTGTGACAATCCAGAACTTCATTCCGCATACAATTACTCAGATATGAGCAGTCACTATGTAACAGCTGCACAAGTGTATTTTCAAGTTGCCAAAGTCTTACAGAAAACAATCTATTCTACTCATTTTCTCCTTCAGAATAGAGAATGTGTTATAAGAATCAAAACTTGATCCAACTGGAGAAGGAGTCAATGATATTTAGGAAGTGGCAACACCACAGCTTATCTAATTCAAAATCAGCAATCTATTTCCTAACTGCAGAGATGCATTCATACACCACAAATGGCTCACATTCAGGAAGATGGAAAGAAATGGTAGTGTCTCAACTTACATACAAAATGATTATTATTCTCTAGGCCACTGGAAAAAAAAAAATACCATCTTATTTTGAAGTACTATAAGTGATTTCTTTTTCTCTGAAAGAAAAAAAGCAATTGCTACAGATTTGCTTCTTATCAAAGCACAATGATGCATCCCTTTTCTTCTGTACTAGTTCATATAATAGATATACATAGTTGATCAGATATGCTACTTCTCCTAATTTCTTTGACTAGTGTTTTGGAAAAAAAGAGACTATAACTCAAAGGAAAATGGGTAAAAATGCAAAACTGTGCAGAGATGCTAAACAGTAATAGAGATGTTCTTCCAGAAACTTGGTTGCAGACTGTACCCTCCTTTGTTAAACATACAAACATGAGCAAATTAACCACCTGGCCTATATTTAAATTCCTTTTCAAGTATGAATTCTCTTGCAATTCCTTCCCCTGTTAATTTGTCATTGATAAGAAAAATCTGTACAACCTTTGACTATAAGTTGTTTTTATAAGGTAGCATGCTGCTCCATCTCTATGAAGTATATGGTTTTTTTAACTGCAGAAGGATAGGAAGACTTCCTTGCAATTAAGGCAACATACTCTTAGAAATGTGGGTCAAGTCTCCAGCATTTGGCACCGAATGCTTTTCAGAGTGGCTGGCAGACTTCTGACTGACATCGATGAGGTTTGGCTCAGGTCCTTCACAACTTCGAGGAAGTGTGGATAACAGCTGCCTTCTCTGCCTGCTTGATCCACATCTCCTTTATTTACCCGGTAATTTGAGAGGACAGATTATCAGTTACTTCTCTTGGCAGCACATAGCCTTATGCTTCTCAATCTCATTCAAGCAAGACATAAGAAATCCTTGAGGCCATGTCTAAATTTTCTCCCTTTTCTACAGCGCAGAAACTCCTGCTATAAATCATTCCCTGAAATGGTAACTGACAGAGTAAAACCTCTTTGAATAGTAACATATTTACACCAGATACGAACATAGGTCACCAGAAAGATGTTCAGACTAAAACAGATGGAGAATCAATGAGGCAGAGAGCTATAGAAAGCACTTCTGGATGGCAGAAGCAGCAAAGGTTGCTGTGACTTGACTCTACAAAGTGAGAGACACACTGAGGGAATAGGGGGAGAAAGCTGCTAAGGTCCCCATAGTCTTTTTTCTACACCACCACCAGGTGTTTTTGAACTGAAGATCTTAAGAACTGTTCCAAAACTTCAGTAAATCAGTGGGAATCTGCCCAGAAACTATAATGGCTCTTGGATCAGACAAACAACAAAATTTTCCCCCATAATATAAAAAGATGACATTTATAAGATCATGAAGTGAGAGTAATAAGTGTTCTAACGTCTGTCATAGTGTTTGCCACGGGACAGCAGTACATGCATAACATTGGCTACTTGATTTTTACACCTATGCACAAAGTGAAGGGATTCATGATACCTTCTACTTGGAGAAGAAAAAAAGAATAAATTGATAGAAAATAATGTAGGATCTGACAATAGAAAAATAATATAAACAGATAAAAGTAGAGGGTCTTAAAATGAGACATAGGTTAAACCCTGGAAAGACTGTTAAATAGAGTCATTAATTTTTTATACTCATATGAACTTTCATTTCACATAGAAAATTTTTTTTGCCATCTTATGTTTCATTCCAGGAAAAAGCCAAATAAAACTATTACTGTCTTCTTTTTCTGAGACTTTGAAAACTTCACTAATAAGTGACATTGGTTTGTGCCCTTCTTTTTCCTCTTTGATGTTTTACTTACCTACTCCCTAAATCAACAGTAAGTGCTTCAAAATGCCTACATCACCTTGGAACAGGTTTTAATATTGTTGGTACAATTTTACAAGAGAAAGGACAGGTGCAGAGTATGAGAAGTAGATGACCTACTGATCTTTTTACATCTAGAGTATATTTGCACACAGGTGATGCATAGGCACACTGATTATCCAGGGCATATTAGTCCTTAAAATTATCTTCTTTTTCAGAGCACTTATGCTAAAACAACACTGACTGTATCTGACTTTATCCAAGGTCTGGTAACATTAATGGAAATCTCTCCTTGGATCAGATCATTTGTTCCCAGGGCACAGATAAGAACCCTGGCTATTCTTCCTATTGCCAGCGCACTCACATCAACCCATTTCCTTCTTAAGAGTTCTTTAAGCTGTCTTCTGTCCCAGAATTCTCAGTTTCTTTTCATAGCCTTAAAAACAGGATTTGAGTGAAAATCTCTGCTTTTTAACTTGTGTTAGCAGCATGTTAGTAATCTACATGAAAAAATCACCACAGCATTTAGGGAATAAAGCAATGATGCAGCAATGTGTGTTATTATATTCAGTATTTTTAGACAACAACAAAAAGAAAACAAACAACCCCAACCTAACAAACAAAAAACCAGCAGTTACTGGGGTTTTGACTTTTAAGTGACAATGCTCATTAAGGGTCCCCCAAGTGCAAGGACAGGCTGTCAGAAGTAGAGAATAATCATTTGCAAGAAGAGTCTTTGGAGCAAGGTCCTGTACTCAAGTGAGTAATGAAACCCCAGCAGCTCCTCAGGCAGTATTTTTCACTGCTATAAAGAACAAAGTTATAGGACTTTTTCATTTAGAGGTCTTAAAACAGAAAAAGCCAGCAGATGTCTTCTTGACCTAGTCTCTAAACATTTTTTTCTCGCCCATCCCTCCTTTCTTCTAATTCCTTTCAATGATCCTTATTATGAAAATGTTCTGTATCAATGTCATTTGGTGATAACTTCCTTAATTTCCTCACTCCCTTAAATATACTCCCAGAGTAGACATGGGAATCACATCAGGAAGATATCCAGTAGTCCAAAGCTTTTTTTTTTTTCACTTACCTACCCTTGTATCCACTACCAGAGATGATGATCTACTGCACATATATGGAGTGAGCATTAAAAAGCAATCAAATTGATCCACTCCTTTTTACGCTACTAGTCTTGTCACCCAGATACATTAGTCAGGTTTATTCACTAATCCATGATGCTCCCCTTGCCACCCTGCTATACAGCAGGAGAGCTTCCTTTTCCTAGCTCGCTTTCAGAAGCCAATTTCAATATAAAATCTACCTACATGCAAACAAAAGCCATCCTTCAAAAGAAAGGATTGACTTTGCCAGCAGAGATTTCAGTGCCACGTACTGGGCACTGCAGGCATACCATTGCACTACCTCTGTCTTCAGAAAGACAAATGGATGAAAAAATTTATCAAACAGGTAACTTTACTCCTGAGGCAGCTTCCCCACCTTTCAAAAGAGAATTCCATCCAGCAGTGCTTCTTCTGTATTTTGGATCCATGATCACAATAAGGAGACATAATAGTTAGGTAGGAATTGGGTATCACTAAAGAGGAACTCCTTGAAGGGCTGTGATAATGAAAAAGATATTGCAAAAGCTGGTACACTTGGAAGTGCTGGTGGTTTTGCAAACTCTGTGGCAAATCACTGGAGTATTACAGCCAAAACCCCAAGTTTCAGATTGCAGTTTTAATTTCCCTCCCCCAAAGTTACTACCTAGAGGGCTCTTCAATAGACTGAAATCCTACATGACATAGGATGACTTGCGGCTTCCAAGACTACTTTGGATCCCTTTTAATAGCCATACTAACACTGGGAATATTTCCAAAGAAGCAATTATAAATCTTCTTCAGTTCTTAAGGTGACATGGACTTTTAAAGTCAAAAAGGAACACAATGATTATCCAGGTCCAAACTACTACATAACAAATGCCAAATGTTTTCCCTCAGTAATTCCTCTTTCTAGTTCAATGACCTTATCTGATGCTAAGGATGAGAAGATGTTTTCTCATTGAAATAGTCTACTTAAGGACTTAACACCTTCTTCCCAGTCACTGGAAGGTGAGAATTGTCTACCTCAGCCCAGAGGGGCTTCTCATGGCACATGGCTTCAAAGCCCACAATAATTCAAACTAGTCTATATGAAAATTTTATCACATAGCATATTTTCACAATAAAGCTATACCACATTAGGTTGCTGATATCTTTATACCAACAGAGGAAGCAACAAACAGAGCCTATAGTGGATAATATTTATTATTATTATTTCTTCTTACCTAGCATGCGTGAACACGTGCATGCCAACAAATAAATAACTTTTACCCAGAAAATAGAGATCAACGGTCTGGTAGTAGAATATGCTTGCAAGAAATCTGGTAATAAACCAATGAGACAATCCTTGCCAAAATACAGAGCTGACCAGTTAGTTTTCAATGTAATAGCTTTTTATTATGAAAGGGAGTTTTGCAAAGAATAAAACATTTCAAGGGCATGTATTCCTGTTCAAACCTGATTTTGGTGATGCCAAAAGAAATTAATGATGTATTGACCAGCATAATATTGAACTATATAATGCCAAAGTATCTAATATTTAAAATCAAAATACAGTGATTCCATAATGAGAAAAATGCATCATTTAGATCGTTCCAGAGGATTTGTTTCAGCACTTAAGTTCCGTAGTAATTTTTACTAGGAAAAATTCAGAATGCCATTTTCCTGAAGTGTTTTCCTTTCCCTCAGAAAAGCAGTCCAGCTTTCCAGCCACTGCTAATCCAATCCACTTAACTGAAAATTTGTTTCACTCATTCTCAGAAATTCCAACCCAGATGCTCTAACCTCAACTACCTCCTAGGGGTGTCATCTCTAATTGTAACCCTGAGAAGAAACACACATACCTCTGTTAATTCAAAAGGCAGAGGAAGGTTCCTTAACTTGTAGCATCATGGCCAGCAAAATAAACAAGTTACAAGCCTCGCAGATGCTCTAAATATACACACCTGCACTACCTGAATTACTTATCATCTTCACTACACAGTTCTCAGGCATATTTAGTTCCAATTTTCAAAAGCAGTCCCCCATTTCTCCAAAGACACTGAAACGTTTATGGTCAACTCTAGATGAGGTAGGCCGATAAACGCTCCCATCCTTTAAACCCACTCATACAACTATAGCTTGTTCCCAAAAATTAACTAGGGTTTCCGACACTGACTATATTGGTTGCTACTCAACGTGGCTACATGGGTTAAAAAAAAGCTAGATGCAGATCAGGTTCTTTTTAATCAGCAATAAAGGGCATGCACAGTTATAGTCCAATCCTACAGGGCTGTATCTGCCCCAGGAGAGAGATGTTCTGCTGATATAGCTAAACTGGCACATCTTTTGTTGTATCTGCAACACATTAAATGAAAGTGGAATCAGGCCAAGAATGAATGGTTCTGAAAAAGATCACTTATCACTCCGAAGGTGGAAGCCCAAACAATAGCGCTTGGAAAGTTAATACAAGGTGACAGTAGCAAGTGGCAGCACACGTATAATCAAATGAAAAGAAGCACAGTGCACATGCAATTGCACACATCTTACAATAGCAGAAGTTCTCCATCCCACCTGCCACTGCAGCTGTGGAATCTGTAGGCTCACCTCCTTCCCCCAAAAGCTCCCCTGAACTCTTCGCAGAAACTGTCACGTTCATCATCTTTGCTGTCCTGTGTAAGTTCTTTGACACCATTTCTCTAACTTCATACAAATGATGACACCTGGGGGCCACATCTGAAAAATCAGCATGATTTCCCTCAACCCTTAATTGTCATGCAGCATATAATGCACCTTACTCTGATATTCCAGGCAGGAGACAACAACATTAGCTATGAAATCTGTAGGCTTCTGCCAATTCACAAATACTGGCTGCAAAACCTATGGGAAGGGGCAGACAGGGCTTGGAAAATTAGGAGTAATTTAATGCAAATGATCTGTAGTGCTCCCCAGGCTCCATGATTAGGGACGTCAAAAAATTTAAGTGCTCCTTCTGGCTAATATTATAGAGGACTGATTACTACTCACTGTATATAAGGTTTTCTAAAATGACTGTATTTTTTCCAAGTGTTTTTCTCATTATTTTGCTCACTAAAGTGTATTTTGCATTGTGCTCAACAATTCCCCCCCCCAAAGTGAAAGCTAATTGTTAAGTTCTGATTTTAACCATGATTTTCTTTTACTTAACTTAACTTATTCTTACTCCCTGGTGTAGTAGATAATGGTGTATGTTTTTTAAAAAAGAGAGGTGGAAAAAAATACATTTTCTAATGCAGGTAGGCATAACTTCTGCTGAGGGCTAAATTGTTTCAAACACATACCATCTAATTTTCTGAGAGAAATGTTTAAAAGCCCATTTAGAGATTGCTTTTGAAGGTGAAATTACACATGTATACAAGGTGAGTGGAAGTTATATTTATATATTTGCCCATAGTACCAAATGCTGAAAAGTAAGTTTATCCTGGTCACTTTGATTCATTCAGCTGGATACACGTTACAGTCACATTTATGTATACAGAAATTGTCCTGATTAATTACTGAAAATTTCTGGATTAACAGCTGTGCTCTCATGCAGAGCTGAATAGGTCATTAGAGAATTTGACCTAACTGAAATATGTCTGAAGAATAAAATATATTAGAGAACTGCAAGAGATAATCATAGTTGGCAGTCACCTGTTGGAACAAATGAAGCACACGTGATTTTTGTTTTCTTTTGTCAGAGATTCAGTGTGAAATGGTGTGGGTATTTCTAGTAAAGCACCATGTTTTCCAGTATTTAATCTTTCTGTGTGCTGAAGGTCAGTACTGAACTAATGTCAAGCATCAGTCTGATGCTCTACCACCCTTGAGTTGTCCACAAACTCACATTCAAAAATATCAGTCACCCATTGTTAGAATTCTGATCCACAGGAAGAGAGATGTTCAGACCTGTTTTAGGACTGTACCTCAGGTACAGAATATACCTGGTCATCTCCACTGACTATTAAAATAGCCAGGAGAACTAAATCAAGCACAGACATACACAAAGTCCTAAGTAAGATAAGATGTCTGTGATGGAGCTCAAAAAGAAGGGTCTTTTTTGAGAATCTGCTTGTCTTTCTACATGCACAAATACACTTGGTCTAATCCAACTGCTCCTGTAATTGATAAAAACACATCTTTTATTGCAGAGAAATACAATTCCTCAGTTCCTATTAGAGCCAGAAAGCTATCTTCAACTGCTTTTAAAGATATGTATTTTTATCTGTCCTTATTTACTAAAAACACTCATACTGAAACTCAACTAATTTCTCAAATGCTTTATTTCTAACAGCAACATAGCCAAGATAAATTCACTGCTGGAAAGCTGATGGAATAAGTGTTCATTGATAACTACTGCATAAGTGCATGGGAGATGCAAGTCAACATTTTGTTTAAGAAAGAGGTAATTTACAGTAGCCCACATTCTTCAGAATGGATCCAAATTCTTTAGATGGCAGAGCCGATTAGTCTATAATCAAACGTTCTCTAATAAGATTAAAATGTCTTTTTTTTTTTTTTTTTAAGTCAATCCACACTTAATGGGAGGTTTTCTTATCAGCCAAAGTCTAGACCTGAATGTGAAATAAAGGACATATCATTTGCCACACAAAGACTGTAACTGTTACCGCAATTCAAACACGTGTGCAGAGCTGGTGTTCCACTGTCCTCTCAGCCATGTGCCAGTGGCCCTTCCCTACACCACCAGAGCTTAAAAAAGATAAGGAATCCCAAATGCCAATGAAAGAGGCAGGGGAAAGGTTTTCTTTTTTATTCCCTGCAGCACTTTGTTTCCCTCAGTGACAGAGAAGGGTCATTCTACACCAGTGTGGAATATGCAGTGGTTCAAATTAGTCTGGGTGAGCTACATACATCTACTTTTGCAGAATCTCCTGAGATCACAAAGTCACACAACGAGGTTGTGTGATGCCACCAAACATGAATGTTCAGAGATTGTGTTTCTCACAGATATTACCCAGCTGTCTAAGCTTAGGCTTGCCTAGCTAGGGGGTACTACAACAGTCACAGCAAGGATCATTATGCCTCAGGGCAAAACTAGGCTCAAGCAGTGCAAGTGTTAGCGTTTCTAACATGCAGAAGTGGAGTCTCTCAGTTGGAAAGGCTCTGCAGAAGTCATTGATTTTATGGCTTCGAAGGATCACTTAGTCTGATTTTATCTCTCCCTGCTATGCCAACAATAAGCTGTAGTTTCTTGTTTGGATGCTCCTATGTTGTCATTCATCTGGTCAATAAAAGGGGAAAAGATATTAAAGAGTAGCATGATATTTTGACAAACACCTGGCAGTTAAAGACAGTAAGCTGCAGTGAAGAAGATACAATTGAAAAGGTAAAAAAGAATAAAAAAAGAAAAAATAAATAATTAAAATAACACACGAAAATAAATAAAACCTAACCTTTTCCTCTGACACTAGCTCTGGAGCAGAACAACACAAAAAAGTTTAAAAAAATAAAAGAAATCAGCCCAGTTGACCCAGAACGCCTACACTTCATTCTGTTGGATTTATAAACATGCATCGTTCTGACTCATGACAGGGAGTTCAGAAGCAAAGTCAGATCTTGACAGGAACTAATCATAAGAACATTGATTTCTGAACTAAACCAAGCAGTCAAAACACATGGTCTTTGCTCAGCTGCCAAAACGATACCATCTAAATTTGTGTCCAAATAGAACCCATCGTAATGTATTCATTAATCAGTCTGATTTAGAATAATGTTTGCAGCAACTGATTACTGCTACTCATAACCATTTATCACTTAAAATGTGAAAATTTCCCCCCTACCATTCAAGACAATGCAACTAATTCTGCCAGTATACTGGGGCTGGGCAGAAATGCCAGTGATTCATTTCAGAAAGATAGAGTCTTGCCTAAAATAAACAGTGCATGCTTGCAGTATATTCAGAGGCTAAAAGCCACCATTCCTCTGGAAGCACTGTTGATAGAGATCTGTACCCAGTTACGCTGTGACCTGTGACTTTAAACATTACTGTTCCCAAATCGTGTGCTGCAAGTATACAGTTTTGTTGCTCTGATTATCAAATCAAAATCCCATGTGTTGAAGGCAAAATAGGAGAACTGACTTTGAACCACACAATAGCAGGAATTATGGAAATAACTGTCATACATGTAAAAACAGAATTAGAATTGCACTTGGTTAGTGTCATCTGAAATAAGAATTGATCTGACTTGGTAAAAGGTTGACTCAAGGCAGGTTTTTATTTATTCCTTCACAGTGTACACAAATGAATTGTTGCTGTTCAGGTTCAGATCTCACTGAGAGGTTTTTTATCTGGGGATGTTCCATTTGACATGGGGAAAAAATAGCCCTGATAAATCCAAAGTAAACATCTGAACTGGGAGGAGAAGGGAAGGAAAGCAGCAGAGCAGATGGGGAGAGCTAGACTACATTTTTAGCCCTGCTCCAGATACAGGTACATTCAGGGCAGACATGGGCAGCAGCTCAGCACACACAGCAAGGCACCAGCACTAACACAATGGCAAATGACAGGCTTTTGTCCCTGGAAACATCTTTGTGCATTTATCTCATTACCGCCACAGCAGCAGGCAGCAGAGCCACCAGCAGAAGAGGCTCAGCTCCCTCTGTTTGTTCCCACTGTGTTGAGAAGAGGCAAAAGCATGAGAGGATGTTGAAGAGGTAGAAGGCAAAAGAGAAGTCCAAAGAACTGCAAGATGTTCAGTCCCAGGGATAACAGGACAATATTTATAGGCATCTGCCTCATAGCTGTCTGAGATTTTTCCCATCACAAACATCCAGCCTAAAACAAGCGATATTAATAGATGATGGACAAAGGAAAGATGTTAGAAAAAACAGAATTAATCCACGTTTGGGAAGAAGGGGCTTTCTGCTTCTCCAGAGCATAAGGAGCCGGGGATATTTATCTTGCACTGCTGATTGCTAAACAGTTCATGTAAAAAAAGCCACAGTTTCAAGTAATTCTCTAGCTGGGCATAATTCCACCTAATTGAAAACCAAACATTTCACTGTTAACATCACTGAAGGACTGAGCCAAGCTACTTTCATATGAAAAACTTTTTTTACATGCCTTAATGTACAGCCTGCCATGAAGTGGCCACACAGGAGTGATGTCAGAAGACATCAGAACAAAGTACCTACACAGCTGTTCAGCATTTGTAGCATCCCTATTTGTCTCTAGAACTATAAACACTTTACTCCAGAATTGTCTAACCACTTGATTTGTGTTTTGGCACTCAGAAATAGTAAATTAAAACTTTACCCCACCAAATTTAAATGCGTTGAAGTTGCAATAGGAGACAACAAAGCCAACACTCAACATTAGTAGTTGAATCCATTCCTCATTGCTGCAGCCTGGTTTCAAAGGAGAAGACAATATTTTCATCAAGACATTCTCAGTACTTTGTTCAAGTGCTCTGTCTTCTGTGGGGATCCAATTACTTAAGCTTTTACATAAATTATCCAAGTTATTTATACTTTTGCATTCACAGTAACTCTAAAATAAAAACATGCAAGAGGGTCTCTGCCACAAGGAGCTTGCAGCATAGCTCTATCTTTTGAGGAACAGAAGAAAGATCTTTTTTAGGGGAGACGTGGAAAGTGGTTCATTTTTATTAGGAAAACACCTATGGAAGATCACAGTGTTTCCTCTTAAAGAAATCCAAAGAGAACCCTTTAACATGTGAGCAGTGACCACAAGCTCCAAAATACCTCAAATTCATACCATAGTCACAAAATCAGAGGAAATCCTCTGAAATGCCTCTGCAAGGACACCATGAGGAAACTCCCAGTACAGCTGTCTGTGAGCAACTAACTTGGAAAAATAAGGAGGTGTTCTCGTTGCTCAGCATCACATTTAGAATGATGGGGTCTCAGGAAAGATTAAGGCACAATCACAGTGTAATTAAATATTTATTTTAAAAGCTCAAGAGCTTTCCTTCCTCTTACTTCAGTAAAAGACCACCTTCTACCAAAACAAATCCCCAGTACAAAAGGGGAAGCAAAAGACTCAATCATGTCACATAACACAGAGCTAATGAGAAAAAAATAGATTAAAATAGAATCTTCTTGTAGATCTGTAGGTAGAACTGAGAAGCACAGAAGCTCTCTTCAAGTTTCTATTGGATGGGCAGCATGGCACATGAAAGAGCTGTTTAATAAGATGGGATTTGGTAGAAGTTTATTTACTGGCTTGTCTCATGTCACCACAACAGTTTTGCAAAATTCCTGTTGCTAAATTCTTTAATAAAGGGCTAAAAATATAATTAAGTTTTTTTTCCTGTTGCTATGAAAAATAAAGTCTTTCCTTAGATTCTGAAATAATGCCAAATAGATCATTCTACAGCTGTTAAGTATTGATTTGATAAGATTGAAAGCACAAAATTGCCGGTAAGAAAACTTAATTGGTTTCTGTAAGGCAAAAATAAACTCCTAACCAACAAGGCAGGACACACAGTGTGTGTAATTTTGTGTGATCTCAGGGATTAGCTTTGATGAAAAATTACTTATTGGTTCCTGTACTGTAAAAGTGATGAAAGAAATCAAAGCAACATAGACATATAGAAATACAAGGGGTTCCTGATATTTAGTGTGGAATATACACATATTTCAATAATTATCAGTAGTAAAAAATGAGATTCAACTACATGAAAGTCTAATTACATTCTTAATCAAATTATGAGATATTAAAAAGGGTTATTGGAATACCTTTGAAGCTATATCTGGAATAAGAAACAGCATAAACCCTTTGGTATCACTCTGGTTAATTAAACACCATAAAAATTAATACTCATAGATAGTCAAGAGTCTTCCTTCAAGGAAGGAAATCAGGTTGGCATTAACGTCTGTATGCCACCAATAGACACCTGTGCTCCTCTGGTTTAAACGGAGCAAGCACGAAGGAGACACGCTCCCTGCCCTCAAGAGTTTGAAGTCTGGATAGACAAAAGAAACAAGGGACAGAATAATGACAGGATCAAAACCGAGAGCAGCAGTGATCCTGCTCCACAAATGACTTTGCAAGTCTATAAAAACTTCAGAAGGCTGCAGTAATTTTGTATTAAGGAAAATGTAAAGAGCTGCAATTTAAATAAGGTAATAATAAAACCAGGACACAGCTATATTGCATCAGCAACTTCTTCGTGGATCCATTTTGGTCATTAGCTCTGTCAGTGTTCAAACACCTGTGACAGTCCAGAAGCTGCCTACGTTATTTTCAGAGCTGGTGCATTCTAAAGAGCATTTTAAATCTTTCTTTCATATCACATTTCCAAACTCGATGACACAGGTAAAAAGAAATCATCTCTCTGTGTCTTTTTAGCATAATCTCATTTGCATGCCATTAATGGTATTAATACTATATAGGCATTTATCCCACAGTATTTCCAATTTTCGAGGTAGCAGTACTCCCGATTTCTAGACTGCAAGATAATTTCAAACATGAGTGAAAAAGAGGCCACTTCAGAAGCCAACTAAATCAGGGGAGGCAAAAACCCCTCTAAACAGATGTGTTTGTTGTGCCATGATAGGTCACTTGAGACCTAAAAACATTATTTCAATGGGTTACATTTTTGTCTGAATTCAAGAGTCAAATAATTCAAGGAACCATTATAACACTAATGAAAAAAGAAATACTACTTAAGAAGAATACTACTTTATTCTGTGATTCTAAAAACCTGTTTCGGTCTCATCATGTTTCTGCTTTTGGTATCACCACACATTAATAGGCAATTAGGGTAGCTATAATGCTGTGATTTTTGTTTTCTTTCTGTAATGACACACTTTGCTTCAGAAGCAAATCCAATAAGCCATCTGAAATTATCTTTGAAATTGTGTTTGTAACAGTTACTTAAAATTACAGAAACATAGTTTCACTAATATTTTTTTTTTTTGACATCTAGAGAGAACCTTTATGCACTCACACAGGAGCTGATTGATGCTAACCTCTGATTAATTCAGAGCATCAGGTTATCACCCATTGTTGTTGAACATGCTGCTTCATACGCTAGAAAGCAACTCCTGTAAGTCTATACTGTAGCTTTTCCATGATAGTTATGTTGAATTATGCTATAGGGTGTAGGCTGAACCATCATTCAGTTTGTTCAGACATTTATATTTGGCATTTGCAGACTTTCATCTGCAGTAAACAGGTAGTCATCTCCTTCGAGTATTAAATAGGCCAGTCATAGGTTAGCTTTCAAACATCAATGAAGTGTTTAGTCCAACAAGGCTAAAAACTAGCCTCATCGTTTAACTTCAATTCTCTCTTTATAGTCCCCATGACACTGCCATGATGCTAAAACACGCAAACAGAAACCACCACACACACACAAAAGCAGAAATCACCACTGTACAGGAGCTATTACCTGTTGTAATCAGTGAATTTAATGCCTTTCTATTTTCCATCTCTGCATTCCTCATCTTATAGGTATACCCTGAAACCTGCTTTGAGAAGAGATAATCTCACCCCATTTGAGTGCTATGATTTTAGCCCATTCCAGAATACATGCAGCCCATGACATGTTGTCAGCCTAGCAAAGGGCTTCTGCAGCGCAACTGCTTACTGTCAAGAAGAGGAAAAACATCTCACAGAACAGAGCTGAGACTCACAGCTGATGCTGCAGTGATTCCATGATGAGAGTCTAAAACCAATCTCAAACCTTATCCGTTATTAGTTATTCATAAATATTTTCTTTTTTCCTTATCACTTTCATAGACCAAATATTCCTGTCATATTTCCTACAACTAGACTCCTTTTGGGGATGGCTTCAGGGCATTGATGATCATCCAACATCATTTTAGCATAAGGATATTAAGCAGAGATGGGTAAATCAATTAACATTTTACTATCATAGCAACCTGCTAGGGGACACACCCAGACAGAAGTATCAGCCATAGCATAGAACTGGAAGCATGGCAGAGCACGGGCAAGTTCACAGCTACTTAGGAACTATTAACATTTAATGTGGAACACTGACAGAATGATGTGCATGTAGCAGGGTTAGTATTGGCCAACAGCAAATGTTTTGCCAGAAATGTGATAATTTTGTGTGCCCATGTGGTACAAGAGACTTTGTAAAATAGCTATTCTACTGAGAATTGCTCAGCTCAGTAAAATTGCTGAAGAAGTTCTAGTTTAAGGCACAAAGTCATATTACTTTTTAGATTATGTTTAAATTGCTGTAAAGTGAATAACCTACTAAAGAAGAAAGAACAGTATGCTGTCTTGAAAGAACCTGCTGTCAGTTCAAACACCACCTGTGTTAGACTGATATAAACCATTAAGAGACAACAACTGCTTGCTCTTTAACCTGACAAATTAATTGAGAATGTCTGTAATGAACACACCAGTATGTATAAGCCTGTTTGCTTTATCTGCAACACTACACCCCTCTCTTATACAAGCTATCTCCAATTGTGGAAGGGTTAGAGACAGGTAAACTCTTTGTCTAGGATCCAGGCCAGTGTCTGCACTACCGTCATTTCAATAAACTGAGAGGGATTAACTGGGTGGATGGAATAAGCATGGGGAGGTTCTGTAACATTCAAAGACAGCAGAGGTACAGGAAGGGCTTACAAATCAGGGCATGGTATCAGGAGCAAGAGCTGCACAGTCCCAGCTCCTGATTTTTGGGCTGGAATAATTTTCAGGCCATTACAAAGTATCACTTGGAGTCTATTCAGAAACCTTTTACAATCCCATTTACCACTGGTACACATTCATAGTTAAGCCAAACTACTTAAAAATGGCATGCATTAAGGGACCATATTTTAGGTGAAACAAGGTTAAATCTACTGTCAAAAAGGAGAAAGAGCAATTTTCCTTTTACGAACAGCAGATAACATTTAAAGGCAATCAATTTAACTCTACTGAGCCCTCAAAATCTTGCTCAGATATCTGTGGCTGAGATAGGAAACGTCCCTCTGCACATCAAGCTGATGGGTTCAAATCAGCCTTTTGATGAGTAAGTTAATTTTTTCAGATACCAGATTTATTTATGTTCATTCCAGGGTTTTTTTTTCCCCACACTTTGGACTTAATCAGGGTCCACTTCCTGACTTTCTCATGAGGATGGTTTCCCCAAAAGCTATTTGTTATCCTGACTTTGTTTACACCAGTAACCCTGGCTTTGCCCACAGTCCTTTAGAATGTCAGAATACTATAGAAAGGAGTCTTTACGTAACCAAGAGTTTAATTATTGGAAAAAGCTGATGTGTGCAGCTGGAGTGCTAAAGAGAAATTTGAAAGGCGGGAGAGCTGATGGCCAAAGTTTCTACAGTTACTTACGTAGCCCAAGGCAAAGATATCTCAGTTTCCTACCCCTTAGTCTTTGACATAGAATATTTTATTAATTATTTTAAACATAAATCTACTCTTCAAGTCAAGCAGGACTATTTGGATTAGAAATGCTTTGAAGCAGAAATTCTGTGTTAGACTGTGCCCAGGCACAAGGAGAATTAAGACTGACATCTCAGGTAGAACTAAATGAGAATTTCTCTAAATGCAAATCAATTATAAAAACTGCAAGAAGCAATAATTCTTTAGTCAGCTTGATTTCTTTTTCCTGAATGTTAGGATGACCTATATATAAATGTATCCAGCAAAATGGGTGTTGTATCCTTGAGGGACATCTTGCCTCCATCCCAGATCTGTAAGATTACATTTGGCACTCCAGCATAGCTCATGAAGGCATGCACTACTGATTACAAAGTGCAAGGCGTTCTCTCTTCATTAACAACGTGATCCTCTCCAGATAGTCAGAGGGGACTACACTAGTGCACACAGCAGTGATCATTTCAGCTAATTAATTTTAGCTGAGATGCTCAAGCTGACAATTCCTCAAGTTGTGCATCTGTGAGTTGTGTTGTGCTTCCCCTGCAGAGATTCATTTGTTCTGAAAAGGCTTGCTCCAAAGAGTAAACCTCCATTAGTTTGCACACACACACACACACAATCCCCCTACTCTCCACTAGCACTAGTATGAGTCTTGGAGTATTAAGGTATCATGTCACCCATCCTTAGACCAACAGTTGTCCTATGGTTAGTCCCTTGCTACTCCTAACCTACCAGCAGCAAACACTTGCAGCCATTCTGCATCAACAAGGATATATTTTTAGCTCAAGATCAGGCTGCTTAGACAGGATAATTTAAAAACTCATTCATTATTTTGTGTTTTATTTAGCTATGTGAAATGTTTCAGTCAGTAAATTGAGTTTTTCTGGAAGACAGATGGTTCTTATTCAGGCAGAATTGTATGTTACTGTTCTACGTACTTTTCCATTGTTCTTGTAAGGGAACTAGGGATAGAAATAGTTTGTAACATTAAAGTTGAATATAAATCTCATTTCTACATAACTGGAAATTGCTGTATTGTGGCCAATTCAACTACCAGAAAGAAATATAACTTCTAATTCTACAAAGCTCAGCTCAGTTATTCTCTGTTGCAAAAAGCAAGCGAAGCAACTGCTTCTACAGCAACTACTTTGACAGTGCTGTTTAGCTGTAAGTTACACTTCTTACGGCAAACACTAGTTCTAGAAGGCTCTCACTGGCTACCTTTTTGCCTTAGAGAACCTCTGATTTCATAGGATTTCTTTGCATGCTGCTATAGAAAGCATCTCACCTCCCAAAAGCCCTTTCCTAGCTTTCTGATATTTGGTACTTACTTGAAACATGTGGGGATACATTAATTTTTTACTTTCAAAGCTGATATAGAAAAACGTATATGCTATATTGACTTAGGAAATGGTAGTCAAAATGATTACAACAATCTGTCTTGTCTCAAATATGTAAAAAATACCAAATATATAAATTTCTTTAATATTATGGCTGTTGTAAAAGCCCTGTTCCAGAGCTTTATTCAGCTTCAGTCCTCATCTCAAGCTTAATGCTCATATACTTTGAAGTAGTAATTCAATCACACAAGATGCCCACATTTAGAGTATGGCCCTTTCCAGATTAATAAGAGAAGGCAACAGAAATGACATGCCTAGCTAGTGAGAATCAGTAAGGAATAGGATAAAGATTAATTCAGTAGATAACTCACTTGTGTAATACATATCCCACCTTTACAACCAATATTCAAATAAAGTGGATTTCTGCATATGAAGATAACAAATAAAATATACTGCCCTGTAGAAGGAAAGTTCTGATCTATAACCATAACTCCTCTAGTTCAAAAAAACACAAGACAAACCAGTAGTTTACAACTTTAAATGACACTTTCGCTACCAAGTAACTTCCCAATGATGACAAAAGAAACACAACCTCAGCTTTATTACAGCTTTATTCAGAAACTACCCTGTGATGAAAAATAGAGGCGATTTTTACACTGCTGAGGCACTTTTATATGCCTTATTTGTGCATGGAATAACTGTGATTGCACTTATAATTTGGGTAATTGTGCATGCACAACTGGCCAGCTGCATGCAGAATCACCCAATTTGCAAGTTGCCTTAATTGCCACTTGAATTATGACATTTTACGGTTATGTGCATGTAAATATGAGCGGAAAAAGACTCCTCTGATAAACAAAGCACTTTGCGCCGGTTTTCAGCCCTTCATAATCAGTCGGAGTACTTGAGGCCATTTCTGCTGACACTTGAAACAGTAGATGTATCCTGATTTTGGTACTGAAGCAGCTTCTCCCAACCTTATGTAAGCATCGTTAACTATTAGAAAACAGTTATGCAATACGTCTAGGACTCCAAAGCTAGTCACTTGTCACAGTGGGTAGATGTAGACCTTTAGCAGGTACAACTTGCAGCCACCCAGGGTGCTTGAATTTTCATTGATGATGAAAATAAGTATGTTTATTCCTTTGTAGGTCCATGAAATTTTATCCACCGGTCTTCAAGTAAAACAAATACTAGGTCAAAGCAACAAAGCATCACTCAGGAATACCACAGAAGTGAAGTTACTCCAGTTTGTTAAAACTAACTTGTTCAGAGGATCATGGTTATGCTGAAGACTAATAGGTAAAGCTGGATATCACACTTCAGCAAAGAAGTTTGCAACTCAAGAGAAAGATATGAAGCCTCTTAAGCTTAGCACTTTGAAGTTGTGCTAATAACATGCAGACTCAATAAACTAAAGTACCCTTAAGACCACCTGTTAAAGAGGCATAATATCAGGATCACTTCATCTACCAAAATTAGCTCTAAGATATACTGCACCTGGAATAGGAAATATTGAAATTCAAAAAGGTTTCCTGCACAAATTAACAGAAAGGTCAGAAGGGATTAAAAATAAATAAATAAATAAAAAACCAGACATGTGACCCAGTCTTTGTAAGGGGAAATATCTTACTGCCTAAAAAATTAAAAGGTCAAGAAACTACTATGGTTTCTAATTATGCTTAAACGCTTGTCCTATTACTACAGTCACTGACAAAGAATCCCTCTCCAGCATCCTTGTAGGCCCCCTTCAGATATTGGAAGGCTGTTATGAGGTCTCCACACAGCCCAGGGTATGGTTAGTTTCTGGGCTGCAAGCACACTGCAGCCGGCTCATGTTCCATTTCTCATTGACCAACACCCCCAAGTCCTTCTCCACAGGGCTGCTCTGAATCTCTTCTCTGCCCAACCTGCAGCTGTGCCTGGGATTGTTCCCACCCAGGTGTAGGACCTTGCACTTGGCATGGTTAAACTCCATGAGGTTGGCATCAGCCCACCTCACAAGCGTGTCAAGGTCCCTCTGGATGGCATTCCTTCCCTCCAGGGTATCAACCGAACCACACAGCTTGGTGTCATCGGCAAACTTGCTGAGGGCGCACTCAATCCCACTGTCCATGTCAGCGACAAAGATGTTGAACAAGACCGGTCCCAACCCCAATCCCTGAGGGACACCACTCGTTACTGGTCTCCAGCTGGACATTGAGCCATTGACCACAACTCTTTGTGTGCGGCCATCCAGCCAGTTCTTTATCCACCGAGTGGTCCATCCATCAAATTGATGTCTCTCCAATTTAGAGACAAGGATGTCGTGTGGGACAGTGTCGAATGCTTTGCACAAGTCCAGGTAGATGACATCAACTGCTCTACCCCTGTCCATCAGTTCTGTAGCCCCATTATAGAAGGCCACCAATTTGGTCAGGCAGGATTTCCCCTTAGTGAAGCCATGTTGGCTGTCACAAACCTCTTTAGCATGGTTTCCAGGAGGATCTGCTCCATAATCCTGCCATGTACAAAGGTGAGACTGACTGGTCTGTAGCTTTGCAGGTCTTCCATTTTCCCCTTCTTGAAAATGGGGGTTATATTTCCTTTTTTTCCAGTCATCAGGCTGTTCACCTGATTGACATAATTTTTCAGATATGATGGACAGTGGCTTAACAACTTCATTTGCCAGCTCCTTCAGGACCTGCTGATGGATTTCATCAGGTCCCACGGACTTGTGCTTATCTAGGTTCCTAAGATGATCTCGAACCTGATCCTCTCCTCAGTGGGATTAAGTTCTTCATTGTCACAGTCCCTGCATCTGCCTTCCAGGGCTTGAGCGGCATGGCTAGAGCACTTGCCAATGAAGACTGAGGCAAGGAAGTCTTCTTCCATTATGTGCTATGAAATACTCCTTTTTTCCATTACAGTATCACAGTATCACAGTATGCTAGAGATTGGAAGGGACCTCAAAAGATCACCTAGTCCAATCCCCCTGCCGGAGCAGGAACACCTAGATAATGTTACACAGGAATGTGTCCAGGCGGGTTTTGAATGTCTCCAGGGAAGGAGACTCCACAACCTCCCTGGGCAGCCTGTTCCAGTGTTCCGTCACCCTCACTGAGAAGAAGTTCCTTCTCAAGTTTAAGTGGAACCTCTTGTGTTCCAGTTTGTACTCATTACATTAATATACTCAATATGAATTGTTCAAACACTCAAGTAGTCACATTTGGAGTATTTTGAATGCTTTTATGAGAAATATACAATGGCTTATTTGATGAGGCTTGTTTAACAGCACTACCTGTCAGACAGCTCAACAGTTCTTTAAACATGCCCCAGTTCTCATTCTCACAGTTCATCCTGTGCTCATCTATACTATGTGATGAGGCTCATGAAACCTTTTTCTTCAAATACATAAGTATGACAAAAGTGCCCTGGAGATCACACCATCCTATCTTCAATAAAGTCACACTTTCTTTTTCATGAAACAGTTATCTCCCAAACTTTGAAAGTAAATCTTTCTATTTATGATTTATGGAAAGACAAATATAGAGAAAATCTATCAAAACAGGAAGATGCTCAGCTTTAGGAGCACAGAGTGAAGATGATGTTCGCCACCTTGTCAAAGCAGAGGGATTACGGCAATAGAGCCATATTTTGCAAAGATAGCTTCATATCAGATGTAGGTAGCGAATGCTCTTGTCCATTTCCACGTGTTACACCATCTCCACATGCTACACCATCTCCATATGCTACACCTCTGTTTTTTTGAGGTTCACAAAGCCCTTTTTACAAAGAGTTCTACCTTTTTTTCCAATCACTTAGAAAAATACTGCCTGATGAAGCAATAAATGTTGATTTCCCCTGTATTGGAAACATGAGCACCAAATTTCTTGGACTGTGTAGTCCTTCATGTAAATAGCCTCATTCCTGTTTCCTTTGATTTGCCAAGATGAACACTTATCCTTGTCTCCCAAAATTCAAGGTCTGAATTTTTAATATCTATTTTTCACTTCCATCCCTACATTTGGGATCGAGTTTCTTTATTTTGTAATCCTCTGGAGAAAAAAAAAAAAGACTTTCCAATAAACAGGACCGAATTTGTTTAGAAAAATGTATTTTAAGTATCAGTATGAGTAGGGAAAGTAATAATGCTGGAAACAAGAGTCACATTATAAAGTTAGTTCCAACCAGATCATCCGTCTGATAGAACATTGTTAACAATGCCTGAAATTATGAGTGTCATTTAGTTTTTATTCAGATCTTTCTTTTCTACATAGGCTAAACCACTGTGGAATCTGGAAGTCTTCTTATTTTAATTTGTTCTCATAATACTTCATTGCGGCTGGGAAGCAAGTTCAATGCTTTGTTTAAAGGAGAAAAGAAAAAGGAAAAAGATATTCACAGCCTGCTCAGACTGACAGACAAAGTCTGTTTCAGGTGTGATACATTTCTTCTGTCAGAAGTAACAATCTGGATAAACTCAGGCTGTCAAGTCAATAACCTCAAAGTAGACTGTTCCTTAAAAAGCTCTTCAGTCTGCAGCAATGATACTAAGATTGTCTTCGCAGAACTAGTCCTATCTCCCACTTGGTTACATGTCTCCTAAATCATTCACACTACATTAATGCTGCTTATCACTGTAATTATAACAGCAAAACTGCACTCCCGTCTGCATACACTTTCCAGGAGAACATGAGAGGAAGATAATGGATGTTAATTAATAAGCTAGTGAGGTCAGATGTATGAATGCTTTAATTGCTAATTCACACCTAGCAATGCAAACTGTCAACACATTAAACAACAAAGGATGAAACTTTGATTTCTCAGTAATATTGTACATAAACTACACTTTCCACTGCTTTTCTACACTCTATAAGCAATTAATAGACACTGACAGATTTAAGTATAAAGATATTACACAGTATATGAATTTTAAAATAATAATTTTAAAGCCATATAGTTTAATTTTCATGTGAGACAATTCTATCTTTATTCCTTATGCATTACACACAGGTAGTTGAAGAACAAAGTCTGAGGCTCTGGCACTGCCAAGAAAATATGGGATACTCAAAGACACAATATTCAATTCTAAACAAAAAATATTCCTTGCTCAAAACTCACCACAGGAAAAAGAAATTAAACCAAAATTCCATACGCTTGAAATCATCTCATCCAAACTGTGGTTTCTTCCTGTCTCTTGCATTTCACAGGTTTTGTTTAGCCTTGTTTTAAAAGCAAGGTTTTTCCTACTGGGTCATAGTACATTGATACTTTTCATTAGCATTACTAATAACCATCTGAACAAATAAGCTTCTTTACTGTTTGGTAAAGCTTAGGCCCAGTAGGGATACAGCAAGTTTTAGTCCAGGATAGAGTTGGTGTATCTCTGAAGGTTTTAGCTACAACCTCCAGCTTTTTGAATACAAATACTTAAGTCAGCTGCAGTTCCAGGAAGCTTAGTAAATTCCTTGTGACACAGGTAAAAACCCATAGGAAAAAACAACCTGCTTCCATTGCCTTCCAACTTTCAAGAACAAGAAGCTTGCTTTTACATGAGGTATGGCCCTGGAATTTTAAGCCACAAAATTTGGGGGACAGTTGGTTTCAATTTCCTGCTTTCCCAGGATACAGAATATACAGAAGTATTTCACACCCCACTGAAATATTACATTAATATTAAACATTGGCCTTCTTTCAGCCAAAATATTGTGGACGGTTTAGAAATCAGATAATTTCTCCTTATAGTCTTCTCCAGACCAAAATATGCAGTTCTGCAGTATTTCACACTGCTTTTACAAATGCTCTTTGCTAATGAGAATACAAGAGCAGGAATCACTACAGTTTTTACCTTCCTTCACCCAACCCTGGCTCCCTTCTTCATCATAATTCCATAATTTCTCAGTTTCATGAATGCCAGTTACTCCAAACATCCCTTGTTCATCTACTGTATAGAAGCAGTCATCATCCTAAGCCTTCTAGTGTTAGGCCCTCAACCAACCTTGACACTGCCTATTTGTCTATTTTGCACTGACAAAACAGCATCCTGCCTTAGGAAAGGCAAAAGCTGATCACCACCACCACCCAAACGAAGAAAACCAAACCACAACACATTTAACCATATACTCACTTAGCAAGCTCTAGAAGTAAAAAGATGCTTCATTATTAGCACAGTTCTCAATTTTTTGCCTTCTTTCTTCCAAATATTTGAATGGGCTTATTTTGCAGTAGGTTGTATAAATAGTATGTTTCTTAAGCAGCATTAAAAATAAAAAATACCTTACATATTTTTATTTATTTATTTGTTTATTTAAAATATTTTTTTTATTTTTAAATATTTTTAAATCTTTAAAAGTATCTCAAGCAACGTGACAAAATAGGAAATACCTTCCAGAAAAACAATACAACTGTGATGGTAGGAGCACAGCGCTGACAGGAGCCACCTCATTTCTTCAGCTGAGGAACAACATTTAGGTGGGGACACACCTTTGATTTCCTTGAGTTTCAGTGCTTCCACAGTAAGATATCCCCCAGTGCACCCTGCAGATCTCAAATACTTACCTTCTCTGGTGATGTGCATCAATAAGTTCATGTCAGCAGGATGTGAGCTAACACTTGCTCTGTGATATCTCACAATATTATAGAAAAAGGACTACAAAAAATGGCTTTTTCACTCTTCAAGAGGTCTTCATTTAAGGCAATAAAATATATATTTTTGAATTATCTATGAGTGAAAAAGGATTTAATAAGTGTATTTCCTGATTTCTATTTTTAGAAAACCACTACAAAGCCAAGATAGGTATGTTTCCTACAGCCACTTTCCACATTTTGGCTTTCACTCTTAAAAATTATTTTGCAGCTATAAATTTAACATACACAGGAATGAAAATCTAAATTAAAAATTAGGCATTTTTACCAACATGATTTATAAATGCACTAATCATTTCCTAAAAGGAAGGCTTTATCCTGTATAGAATAGTTTCCAGTTTTGATATTCTGTACAGCTGCCTACTAAGTTTGAGATTATTAACTTTACACATGCATGTCCCCTCCCCACCATGTTATTGTCACAATTTATTACAATGCCCTGAAATTAAGTCGATCAATTCATTTTTAATGGACCCCTAAAAGAATTTTTAAGTACATTCCTTAGACTTACTGTAGTTCACCAACACTTTCAACATATGATGTATAGTTTCCATTTTAAAATATGACATTTGTTGTAATACAGTTTAAATTACTTTTCTTTCTGAAACATGTGTTATTCAGAGTTACCATTATGCAGAGGGAAATTGTACATTATGTTGCTGCTTTATCTCCTTTTATAGCTCATGTTACTGTTGCATCCATTCAGGTACAATTACACTGGGGGAAAATCATTTAACATTTGTATTATGAACAGTCCTGCTCAACAAATATACGTTTAGGTTACTTACTAAAGAATAGTGAGAATAACCCAAAACATCCACAGTATGTAGACTTCTTAAGTAAATAAAACATATTTCCCCCAATAGAAATACAATCAAAGCAAAGTTATATCAACTTTCATCTATTACCTAATTTCATTGTAACATATGTTAAAGCAATTTTTTCCCTAAAGGCTTGGCTTTTACTATTAGTTGATTTATGTGGCATTCTTTCAAGTTTCACTGAATTCTGTAGGGGGAAAGTCATGCATATAGTAATATATAGACTAAGAGTACAAATTTTCTTGGATTCTAGACACTTATTATACAGGATTCCAAATAGTGTGATTAATATCTGTTCAGAATTAAACTGTTTCTCTCATCTGCTTCTAATATAAATCCAAAACATTCCTCCTCACTGACCATCAGTTAATGTATCAATGGACACAAACAGTAAAAAGTTATGCAGTAAATTAGACACTGTTTTGTTCCCATTGCCAGTAAGATAGTGGAACAATATTTTTATATGTACAGAACGTAACCTGTTGGACAAGTACAAAGACATTTTAATCAGGATATAATAGGTATTCTTTTTCTGTTCATTAAGATAAAGAAGTGTTTGGCAGGCAAATGTTTCATTAGGTTGTAATTTGCTTTGAGATGCAAATTAAGATGTAATTAGTTTTGAATTTCTGAAGAGGTAGAGACTATGTGCTAGACATATTTTTATGTGTTGAACAATAGAAGTTTAAGTAGCTGCCTTCCTTCTCCCCCCAAAACAAACCACCAAACCCCACTCCATCCTCCTGTATTTATTCTTAAAACCAAGAGCCATCCACACTTCTCCGTCAGATGTTTTAAGTTCTTAAAAGTTTACTTAACATAGTTATTAAAGAGGATGCCTAATAAAGCTGATTTTTTTCCTTTTTCAGCTCTGAGTTGCGAGACAGAATAAAGCACTGTTGCAAATAAACATGGTACATGTCCTACAGTACCAGTAGGACAGATATATCAGCTTAACGGCAGCTGCAAACCTGACATATATACTTGTAAAGATATTGAGGTTAAGTAGGGTTACGTATTTGAAATGAGGGAATTAAGCTTAAGACAGGTATCTAGGGTTATTAACATGCAGCTAAAGAAAGCATGGTTAATTCTATACTTGCCTTATTAAAAGTGACCTAAAGCATAAAGATAAGATTTCAAATAATCTATTTGGCTCAGCTTGCTACAATAGATCTGTAGAAACTACTTAGCTTAGTAAATGATGAAACAAGCCACAGCAACACAGGTCTTGGGATTTTTTGCATATCCTAAATTCTCACACTTGATATCTACTGCTCAGCCCATGGCAACATCAGAAACTATAGCAGAGCTTCATCCAGTGATAATATAACCCAACAACAGCAGAACCACATAGCAGCCCCCTTGTAGCAGCACTGTTATAGAGACTAACCAGCAAGTCTGATAGATTAGTCTTTTTGGCACTCCAGTGCATCAGGAGAGCCACAGTCAAATCCCTGGCAGTGTTTATTAGTACAAGGATTGGAAGTCATCCTATATCCTGCCAGGCTGCACACATTCCATACAACAGCTGCTTATCCCTCTAATACATCACAAATTACAAGCAGCTACAGTTCAAGCCTGACAGTGCTTCATCTTTTGAAAGACATTTTGTTAGACTAAACTAACTTTTTCCCTTCATTTAGCCAGAAATGTGGCAGCTATGAAAGGTTAGCTATTTGCATGCAAGACCTTGGGTATCTTCTACTGTGAGCCAAACAGGGATTGAAGTCTCACCAGTTTCATCTCTATTGTTATGGACATCCTGATTTTAAGAAGAAAATCCACATATTTACACTGTTTACTGAAAGCATCACTAAGAAAATTTACACAAAAAAATTGTTAAAGAACATCAACAAAAAGCAGTTGGCAGGGAATGCTCCTTTTTGCTTCTTTTTTTCATTGCTGCATCAATTCATGAGGGCCTCCATTATTTCGCTGTCTCAGTGTGTTAATTGGATGGAAATTGAATGGATAGAAATGAATTGATGGGTGAAAAAAAAACAGAGAAGCAAACTATAACACCAGTAGAAGCATTTCATGAACGCTCCATGTTTCATGTAAATTGTTTAAGATACATATTAATAGATGGATTTATTTTAATTTCAAACCAGGCTGAAAATCATCTAAAATATTTCACACAACAGAAAAAAAATTCCAAGATTTTAACCAGCTCCATTCTTATTACTTTGGAATTGAGAGGAGCGATTGTTTTTCTTCCCTTAGAAAGTTCTACATAACAGGATAACATCATGGAAGCAATGTATAACACTATTCAAAATACTTGCAGCCAGTACTCTCCTACTACAATGTTTAAGTGCCACTCTAGCAAAGCAAGCATTTTATTTCAGTGTGAGCTGTCTCTGCAGGACTTCTGGCCATTTACAGTGAACACACTTGCTATTTTTATGGGGTAAAATACAAATGTTAAGATCAACAGAATTAAGAAGTACTTATTAAAACTATACAACAGATGAACTCTGGCGGGCAGCAAGAAGACACACATGCATTTTTGTTCTGACTTGGAAGACTTCAACATTGTTCTTGTCTATACAGGTTGACTGGAAAGTACCATTAGTGGAATGCAGCTATCATAGACTAAACCAACAACATAGTTTGCCACATAACCACCAGTGACATTAGCATGTATTTAGTCAACTTTATTCATTGTTTTACTTCATGATCTGTTAGAACAGGGAACTTTGGAGATTACAAAAATAGTTGGGTAGGAAGCATCCAGAAATCTAAAGAAATTGATGAGGGGCAAAATGAGAATGAGCCCTCCCAGAGGCCAGGTTTCTGCTCACATTTTGCTACCAGGCTAGATCTGTTATCTTTCAAGAGATAGGGAGGGAGTAGAAAATTATTTAGTCATGAAACAGGTCTGATTTCAAAAGAGGTGGAGGGTTGATAAATGAGGGTATTAGTCCATAAAATACAGGAGGGCTGTTAATTTTAGACAAGAATTTTGGCTTAACACACTCAGAGTAATCACAAACATGCAGGAACAACACTTTGGGCTGTGCATTCCAAGTCTGAGATGTGTATGTGCTTAGCCCATCACCGTAGGAGTTCTTAGTTGACGCATTACCATATAGAAATTTCTTACATTCACTTGCACTTAACAAGCAGAACCTGCCCTAAGTCTGTCAGTATACTTGTGTACTTCCACATGACAGCTTCAAACAGGTAACATGTCACTGGAGAGTAACAAAAAATTTCTTTAGGTATAATCAGAACAGTAGTGGCTTTCAAATGCATTACTGTACTCCCAGATCATCTACAGCTTTTGGTCTTTAAGATAAATCATTCTTCAGAATCACAGAATCATAGAATAGTTAGCGTTGGAAAGGACCTTAAGATCATCCAGTTCCAACCCCATGCCATGGACAGGGACACTTCACACCGAACCATGCACACATCTTTTATCCTACAAGTATAAAATGTTGAGAGCTATTATACTGAGAATTTTCTCTACTTGAAATAAAAGTACAGTTTACAAAAAACAAGAGTTTACAGGGATTTTTCATCCTGACACTACATACTGTGTAGCACAACATTCACTTCCCTCCATCTTTTTTTTTGCTATCTGAAATCAGAAGATGACATTGATTTAATGAATTTACATATGTTTTATCAAGACACAACCCAAGAGGGTTGAAATTGAAAAACTTCAAGTTTTGACAATGGAAATAATGAGGAGACATTCACAAGAGATAAGGAATGATGGATACTGATCTGCAAAGATTTACAACTGTGATTTGTTATGTTCTGAACAGGTCTTATTTTATGCCTGTCAGACTCAATAGAAATACACCCCCAAACTCCTCTATGTTTGGGTGCAAGCCCTTAATCTGTAATCTTAACAAGATCTACGTGCTAGAATTTCAAGCTAGAAATGTCTGATTGGAAATGGGATCACAGTTTAAGTGAGTTGCTCTCCTGTGTTCCAAGATATACAGTGGCTAGACCCTCAGCACAGTCTTTTTAAATCAATATTCAATGTCTTTCTAGATAAGCTGTATTTTAGTCACAAGATTTGGGACAGAAATTGCCATTTAGATCTACAGACACATCACAGCGGACCCCAACTGCAATAGTTCATTTTATTCTGAAAACCCTTGAAACCACAACTAAAATAAAAATGTTGATTGTAACCCTTGTAATTCTTAGCTGTTTGCAACAGAATAAAAAAAATCAAATCAGTGTTGTCATTAAATGTTTAGTGTTGTCACTGTTCCTGTAAGAGGGCACAAATGAATCTCTCTCTTGCAAGGGGAAGAACTTCATGCAGTATGACTTCTGAAATGTTATGCTTAAAGCAAACAGCATCAGACCTCCACCACAGTGCTAGCTTAGAAGCTACACTAACAGACTAGATAAAAAATGAAATTGTTTCTTCTGCAGCACTTTCCCTTTGATAATCTTCAAGTGGATTGCAAACATGAATTAATCAGTTCTTACATCCGTGAGCACAAAAATATGACTTTGTCTTACAGACAGGGGAAACAAGATAAAAGAGTTATGACTGTGAGTGCTGTAGAAGTCTTAAGTACCTAATGTAATATTTCATTATGCTACATTTGAATGGAAGAGCTTTGTGGTATCCTACAAGAAATTAAGGAACAGCATATTAAAGCATGTAAGTAAGAGGTCATTCTGCATTAACCTACATCTTGTATTTGTTATCAGCCTAATTCTGCTGAATTCTTCATAAAATGCTATATAGGAATTCTCATTCTCTGGTCACTAGTTTTATCATTGTTTCAAAATACTTATACAACAAACAGTATAACTTTAATTTCAGTAGAGCAAGTGGTCTACTAAATTATTTGATGAATTCTTAGTTTCATAGTTCTAGCTAGTCAACATATTGACTAGCAATAATGTCATTTTTTGATGTGCAACCTTAGCAAACAAATTTTACTTTAATGCACCTGTTAAGTCGATAAACTTTTTTCGTAAACAGAATCTTCCTAGTATGTACTCACAAAAGAGTATGATAATGATTTAGCGCTTGTTTTAAGAGCTTTTGTAACAGAAGCAGTGCTGCAGGCAACTGTAGATAAGGTCTTGAAATGTAATTCAAACAACCATAATTAGTGTTAGGAAACTGCACAATTTAATTACAGAAGAAATCAACTTGGCCAGCATAGCGATGTTAACTGCTGTTAAGAGAACTTTAAAAAAAAAGAAGTAGTATCTGCAATATCGGCTTTCAATAACCCTGCAGATAATATTTTTGTTGGTGTATTATTACTAAACTACTTCTGAATATCTGTGCTAAAGCATGAAATATATGTCTTTCTCTTAAAGGTCAAGTTTCTCATTCCTATTGAAAATATGTATCTTGACAATGAAAAGTAGGAGGCACAAATCTTCACTTACAAGCAGCAAAGGCACCTCTTGAAAGAAGAAAGGAACACAAATTCAGTAGCATACTCTAGTCTACTTTGAGCTTCAGCATAATATAAAACTGAAGGACAACAAATCCCAACGAGTTTTCAAGCACCCTCAGTTGGCTGGTGACTATGGGCAGATGGGATAGATTTTACCTCATCCCTTGCGGTCTTTAAATAAAGGATCAAGTCTTTATAAAAAATATCTAAAGAAGACAGCAACTTGACACCAAGATGAAAATATGGAGCTCCCAGGGTCATTTAACTTCCTAAGTTTGTCTCCATCCAGTTGTTATCAGAAACTTCTTTACGTACACATCTAACACCTCATCAGCAGTCCCCCACATTAGAAAGTGCTTCAGCAGGTTGCTTGGAGAACAGAAAGATGTAACAAGCCCTTCTTTAGTCTCTTAGTCTGCTATGAAAAAGTATAAATCTCATCATTGACCTGAAGGATTTAACTGTGTGCAAGCTGAGGAAGTGAAACTCTAACTGTACTTATCTTGACAGAGTGGAAAAATGTGTATATGTGACAGTCACATGATCCTAGTAGTTACCATGTGTTCTACTCACACAGTATTAATATATAATGAAAATAATACTCTGCCTTATAGATTTTCAGACCATGACTAAGTGCTCTAATGCATACCAAGGATGTTTCACTCTTCCTCATTCCCTCCTTTTTTCAGTTACACTATGCTAACCTCTGAGAAGTGTTTGACTTGATATGTTGTTGGGCTTTTCACCTTGAAGCTGTTGACAGGAGAATGGAATACTCTGTGTTGTATTTTTAATATCTATTCAAATATACATCTTGCTGGCTTTCACCCTGCCAAGTTAATCCCTTGGAAGTATCATAAAATATCAGTGAGGTATAAAACTACAACTGCTTAGCATGGAACAGAGCTCAAATGTGCCAAGCATCGTCACCAAAGGTTTGTCTCTCCCTGATGACAGGGAAAGAACTCCTTTGGTATTTTTTTTGTCATTTTAAATTGAAAGCCATCTAAATGATAAGGTGAAATAGCCTTGCAAATGAAGCAGCCTGCTTTTGTTCTTTCTAGGATCAAGTGGAGTTTTTTGTTTGCTTGCTTTTGTTGTATTTTTTTTACTTACTTCACAGCTACTGCTCTCTCTGATTATAATTATAAGCTGTATGGAGCCTAATATTCCTTTCTCTCCCCTTTTACTACCTCCTCACTCATGTTCTGAAACGTTCATAGCCATCTTATTACAACAGAGATGACAATAAAAAGCCTTTGAAAAAGCTAGCACATAGAACAGATTATATCACACTGCAGCGATCAGCTGTTCTATTCCGACAAGCACAGTCAGGAGATCAAAGGAAGTGCTAGGAGTATGATCCCTCCATAGATCCATAGGAAGCAGTAGATGAAGGTCAGCCTTTCATGAGACATGCATACGACACTATCATCCTAATTCATTCAAATCACATGCACCACTCACTGTCGGGATTTCCTCACTACAAAGCAAGGAGATTCTTCTAAGATTTGTGAGGGGCATAGTGCATTTTGATAGAACAGGTTTGAAGGGCAAAGTAAATTGACTCTTGTAGAAGAAAACTAATTGCTTAGGTTTCCACAGCCACTCTTGCCCTTCTGTGAAATACAGAGAATTTGCCTAAATGTTACATTGACATATTGAAGTTTCATACAGTGTAAGTCAGGAAGCATGGAAAAATAGTTTGTCTAAGATTGATCACCCACTGATGCTACATTATTTATTTATTTTTGCTCATGTTGTTTTAAGTTAGATGCAACCTATGCCAAAATACCTCTAACTTGAAAACAACACATATGAAAAGGGAGTCTTGAAATTTTAACAAACTTCCCCTTGCTCTTCTGGGCACTGTACTGCTGCAGTTAGGTTTACAGGGAAGAATGAGACACAGATTTTTCTCCCACATAACAGCCATGACCATGAAACAGATTAAGCAGCCATGTGACCAAGAAACTTATTGTTTAGAAATGCAAGAATTCATGTTGTGCAGTCTTAGCCTTGACCTGATATTTTCTGACAGTGAGATGTTAGACATCACCTGGACTCACATTGCATTCACTATTTTCCTATTGACTAACATAATAGCTTCAGCAAAACCATTTTCAACACTAATATTAAATTCAATGTCCTTTAAACATAGACTTAGATTTTGCAATGGTTGAATGAATCCTGGAGCTATTGTCTCCATTTGAAGCTGATGCTAACAAAAGACAGATTCAAACACATTCTCTACTTGCTTTTTACTACAGGCAGTCACTCTGTCTCTGTTCAAGGAAGAGCAGTGGGATAAAACCAAAATTGAATTAATAACAGGTATTAAGTGCTAATACCATCACATTGATATTAACTGGACGCTGAGTCTAGGAATACATTTTATGTTAGGTTTTAATCCACTCCCATTAGACATTTTAATACTTCAACCTGTCATTTGCCAGCATAGTAGCTGTATGTATTCACATGCAGTAAAACACTGAAATCTAAGAGAACACTGACAATCCAAGAATTAAAATACATAATTGGGGTACCAGCATTAAACTTCTCTTTTTTGCATTTAAATCTTTGCACATGAGTTAATGAGCTACGTTTCTGGAATCAAAGTATATTAGTGTTTCTACTGACACATAATGACTGGCTTACAACATGAAAAATGATGGACTAACTTTGGCTCAAGTAGATTTCAATTTCTCAGTGAGATAAGCAACATTAGCATTTTTCTAGGGCGTATAAATTCAGGAAAGAAATATTTTTGAGTACAATTTTTATTGAGTGAAGACACAGGAAAGGTCCCAGGGATGCTACATCTGTGTTGTACTCATATAAGGAACCATTCACATCTATCGTATAACATGCAATTAGAATTGCTAGAAGGTTTTCATTTCCTTTTGAATGATTTACAGCTGTTAAAACTCAACCTTTCTGTGGGAATATGCTGATTTGATTAAGGTTTTGTCAAAAAAAAACATTCCTTAACTGTATATCTTCGGAAGGTGCAGGTAAGTACTCTCCCAGGCAGACAACAAATCAATGGTTAGAGCAGTTCAGTTAAAGCTCTGCTAGTTTTCTTTTCCTCTTGGCTATTTAAGAGTGCCTACATTGATTGTTTAAGAAACAAATCCAAAAAGCTTTAGAAGGACTTGGGGCCATAACAGTATACCAAAGGAAAACCTTTAAAATCTCACACATTTTCATGAGAAAATTATTTCCCATGAAAGTCCATGTTAAGAATACTTTGACCTGAGCTTTACAATTTATGATTAAGTGCTCTTTGCTGAACCTTGTGAGAAGTTACACTTTCAACTGCTATCCATTATGAGAAGATCTTAAAAATATGCTTGTTTCATTTAGACCTTGGGGTTAAACATACAACATGAACACAGAAATTGAAGATTAGGATTCCATTTAAACCTGCCATCACTTCTGTTTGGTAACTATCATATTCACTGCCATAATAGTTATAACTATGTTCTCATTCTCTGCAGAGAATATATATTTCTGGTTTTACAAAAATGTTGTGTTGTCAGCTCTGTTTATGGCTATATCAAGTATAGATGATGCATTAACATTGTATAGAATGAACACCTACAGAAATTAAAAAAGACAAATTCAGGCAACAGAACAGAAGTCCAGTTGCATACAGAATGCCAATTACGAGACTTAGGGGCAAACTGGAAAGGAAATCAAGTGTTCCGAATATCTTTTTCCTGTATTTAGCACAGAGCTGCTTTAAAGCTTCTGAGCAGTGTAGGTTGATCTGAATCTTGGCATCCCAAAGATGGATAGTCATCCTAACTGGAATAAAAAGCCTGGAGAAGAGCTCTGTGGTGCTGCAGTTGTAAAACTTGCTCCAAGCAGGAGAAAAGAGGGGCAAGAGGAGAAAGAAGAAACCAGTCTCTGCAACATGAGGTGGCACTGCCATTAGCAGCTCCACAGAAAGCAGATTGGGCTCTTCAGATTGCTCAGGAACCCTGTTCTTATCTGCCCTAGCTCAGACAGTGCAGCAGCACAGCCAGAATCATGTCTTCCCTTAGTCTTTTTGTCACCAACAGTCTTCTATCACAGGCAATTGCCTACTTATCCTCAGGGGTACCTCCAATTCTGGTCCTAGGGGGGAGTCACACCTTGTGCAGGAAGCACTGCAAAGAAACTATCCAAACCAGTGTTTGGGAAAAGATATTTTTGAAGAGTCAGAAACACCTTTAATGAAAAGGATAAGCAAAGCTATTTTGTACTTAGTGATACATCTTTTAACTTCCAGCAGCAATGATCATCAATTTCTGCAGTTCTATAAAACAAGATTAGTCTGTCCCTCACAGATTATTTTGTACAACAGTACATAAAAAATTCTTCAGAATGAACATGGTTTCTCATATGGTAAAAGGCACCTCAAAAATAAGCCTTGAATTGGAATTCACATATACAGTAGAAAATGTTACCAAAATGAGAGTTGACAAAATAGCATCTATGCTGAGAACAGATGACCTAAAAAATAGGATACGAATTTTTAAAATAGTTTGACCATTTCTGACTAAAAAGAATGAAACTGGTATAAAATTTTCTCTAATTAAAGAGAAAGAACACATTTCTAGTTTTTAGTCAGTTGCAATCCCAGATAAATTTACCATAATATAAAACTAACCTACTTTGTTCCTGTCCTTCACCCAAAAGCTTAGTCATATACTAGCTGTGATCAAGGCACATATTGCTAGCTTCCAGCAATCAAATAAATTTAACAAAAACTATTCTATTGTCAGAGTTTGCTCTTCCACTCATAGTAAACTTGAGGTATTTGCTTAGCTGCTGGAGGAGTACAAAGAGTAGAGAACCAGGCAACACACCATGAAAAGGGAAACCAGGAAATTTAGCTGAGGGGAAGCTATAACGCACAGGGGTATCAAAAGTGTATTGATGAACAGGAAGTTCATAGGACTAACTCTTACTAGCACTAATTGAATTTGCACATTCCAACTCCCATTACCATTAGCACGAGTCATCCCCTCACTCTGAAAGGCAAGCAGACCCTAGGAAGTGGAGAGCAGGAATAAAACTTGAGAGAGTTGACAGTGAGAAAACTCAAATCCTGTCTCAACTGCAAATGCATCTGCTGAACAAAAGCAGATGATGACAACAGAAGGGGATGCAAACACATTTTATGTCATCATGTATCATCTCAACTACTTTTTTCTTCTCAGCTGTTTGACAAGCTTTGAAATAGGCTGGGTAACTACAAACATGAGAATAAGTGAAAATGTAACCGAAAGAAAGAGCACAACTATGTTATCTTTTTCAAGAGACTTCTAAACATTTCCAAACCATTCATACTCAAAAGGAAAAAAAAATGAGGGGACTGTGGATGTATGTTTTGATTTTCAAAAACACCTCTGATATGCACACAAACTGCATTACAATTTAAATAACTGGGTAACATAAGCATAAAGAATTCCCAATTGCTCTAAACCGAGTACAGGCAAGACAAAGTTATACATTTCTCTGAAGTTCACCTTTGTTATTTTTAATAAGGCTAAGCCTGGAAAGCTGCTCTTGCTCTATTTCCTCTCACACCTAAGATATATTAGCACACTGAATAACAGTGACCAGAGCAAATAAAACTCAGCTAAATTAAAACTGGAATAAGTCAGCAGAAGTGACTCTGTGTGTCTGTAAAACTCCAGTATCTGTCATTACTGATGAGTCAGCAGAAGATGTATGCTTTCACTGCAGAGCCCTGGGATTTTGCAAGTTAGCCCATACTGAGAGTTTACAGAAAGAGTGGCACATTATCTATTAAAAACAGGGATGAAGAGAAGGTGAGAGACAGGATTTGATGATGGTAGAAGTTGTTTATAATAGCTATAAATTACATAGGGAAAACATTGCCCTTCTACATCAGCAAAAGGCAATTTTCAAGCAAGATAATGTAGATGTCACAATAAATCACATGGTGCTATTCACTAATCTATTAATCATTTCACAGAACATGCCCCAGAGTCCTGCTTTCTATGCTGTAATGTCAGGGATAACTTTCTGAGGATAGCTATGCCGCTGTTTTTAAGGGATTCGGTAGACTGCCAAAGCAACAAATATTTTGCTTTATATACTGTTGGTCATGATATGATAACTGCTGAATAGACCTTTTAATACTGTGCCCAGAGCACAGAAAATAATGGACTGATCAAAAGCAATTCCTAACTTGTTGAAAACATGAAAGTAATTTCTGCATTCAGCCCTTTGGAATGGGAATCAGGATGCTGCATTATCTTCCAGAGAGGTGGATCCCGTTTACAGTCTGATGATATGGCTGTTGCAGTTACTAGTGGAGTCTGGTATTTCAGTCCAAGTGAGATACTCATGCTTTGAAGAGAAACCTACTTAACGTTCATTTCCTAATGCTGATAAAGAAAAGCTTCCTATGCACTGGCTATACTCTAACCATAACAAACATAGCTTCAGTGTTACTCCTTTTGGCACATTCCCTCTGGCTTTGCATGACATCTTTATGCAGGATTGCAGTGGGATTTCCAGACGACTCTATCTGCTAGCTGGCAAAGGACCAGTATTCTGCTTGCTTAAAACACAACTCCTGAAGGCAAATAGGTGCTGGGCCTAAAGAAACAGCTTGCTTTCTATCTCGTGCAAAATAACGCAAGGAGATACCAGGTTATAAAACCTGTCATCCTCTCACAAGACCCCTCCTTCTTGACCACAGGGTAATAAAAGGCTTGCTTGAGAGCTAAGGATACTTGTTTAATTTCTCAAGTCTGTTTCACTTGCAACACCTTCAGTTTAAATTTAAACAAAACATCCACTCCCGTTAGGCAATAGGCATCTGCTGTGGGGTGTTCAATGTTTACCAAAGGCACAAGCAACTACATCACCAGTCTTCCCAAAAGCAAGGTCCTAATTGTACACTTAATGACTGGTAAAAGTACAGATTGGATACATAAACAAGCAGCTGCTTCATCTATGGGGAATCCATTAAATTATAGTTATCAGAAAGGTCGTCTGCCCCACCAATCCTTATGCTGAAAGCACAAAGCTGCAAGCACAAGCTGATAGTACCACCAGCATTCACACTCCAATCAAGAAACGTAAACAGAACAAGTCTGGTCATATATCAGTAATGGCTGTTCAAACAGAGCTGTTCTGTCTCACAAGCTGAATCCCAGAGGTTTTTCTTCAGGGTAAGGAATACTGTAATTTTTAGCAAATATGCATTTAATTGAAGATTGGCATGGAGAAGTCTCTAGGATAAAGACTCATATACAACCAACTAAGTTAATGTAATAAAAATTCACACTGAAAAGAGAAAAATTAATGGTTACTATCTCTTGGATGAGTGCCATGCTATGAAGGCAAAATGGCTCTTAACTCTTAACCTTACCACAGCAGTCTAATCCTCAGCAAAATTGCATTGATCATGTTTTCTGGCTTTTAAACAGGGCTCAGATTAGTATAGCGTCAGACTGTGGTCCAGGTATGATGAAATATGCACACAGAGAGAACTAAACTGCAGTGTATGAGAGCAATTGCTTATCCCTATTTTTAAATGTAATTTGCTAAAGTTATAGTGAATTCCACAGCTAGGTACTGATAATCTGTACATAATCTACCTCAGGCAAAAGGAAGGCTGAGCAGTGACCTCCTCCTTCCAAGCCAGCCCTAATTAGGTATTGTGAGAAGATGCCTTCTCATCTGCTGAAATAAGGATGCATTCAATTTTGCAGTGTTTACTATAAAACCAGAGAGAAGGGTGGAATCAAATCCTTATACCAAGGGATAATTCAAAACAGAGCCTCAAAGTCAGAAAAATGGAAAGACCAATATAAATAATTTGATTAAATGCTCAGTGAATAACTATAGAAGGACAAGAAAGGGAAAAACCTCATTTGTTTACACATGAGATGAAGGGGGAAAATTCATATTCCAGTGTCATCAGGTTAAGATCATACAAAGGAACTGTGTTTTCTTGGGCTAAAGCACACTAGTTTTTCCACAGAAAAGACCTTTTTTCGCACCTAAGCCATTTTTTTTTTCTGGAAAAGACAGTCAAGAGGTTAGGGTATTTTGGCACAAAGATTGATATATCCTGACAGCAGCTGCTTAACCTGGAAGATCCATCCTCTTAAAGTGCAAGGATTTAACTTTCCTACCAGCTGCCAAATGCTTCACTGTCATATGCTAGAGCTTTGAATCAGTGTAAATAAGCCAATATGTTGTTAAACTGACAGTGTCAAGTGCTTCTTTTTTACTTAAGTTTCATAGGAAACATAAGTATGCTGGAAACAGTAATGTCATCTTTGAGTTCTTGTTGAGGCCCAAAGTCAGAGTTTAGGACACTGGAAACAGAGAGCATGGTCTTGACCAGGCTATAAATTACATACTTTAATCCCACACATGAAATGCCTGGTCAACTCATAAGCATCAGTATTTAGCAATAAATATTAAAGTTTATGTACATGAATACTGACCAAATCCCTAATGCCTCACTCCAGCAAAATCCTATTGACTTTTGGTCAGCATTTAAGAGAATACTAGAGAAAGGCACTTGTAAGCTTTTTTAGATGAACGCACAGCCAGCCTGGAATGAATCATGTATGAACATTTCATCAACAAATTTTTATTTAGTTCATAAATATACATAAATAATTAGGGCTCATTCCTTGCCATTTAGAACCTGATCTAAAGTCTTGTAAAGTCAATATTCATATTTATATTAACTTCTATGGAAGCTGGGCCTGCCACCTAAGCTGAAGGGATAATGAAAATGAAAAATAAGTTCATTGAAAATATTTAAGATATGATAAAATTAACTTCCAGCAGGTGAAAAAAAATGTTATTTTTTCTGTTCTGATCTTTATCTTCTTACATATACGTCTTTTTCTTTGGGAAATCTCTAATATCAGTAACTATCTGTAGTTTTATTTATTCAAACACACTAGTTCCATTGCACATTACAAGGTCACAAACAAATGAACTTTCTGCTGCAAGGTCCTGTACATTTTGTTGGTATGCTCTTCTTGCTATGTCACTCAAGAAGTTTGCACTGAATAAATTCAGCTCTGTTGGAAAAACAGCTTAAGTGCACTTAAAGTTTAAGGGTAGTAAAATAAACAGTATGCTAATCCTCCAAATGCAAATAAAGGCTCAACATCCAAAACAGCCTACATCTTCAGGCAATTATATGGCAAAAGCACGCACAGCCCTTTGAAGTGCCAACACTCATGATATTTTGTTTGCATAATAAATCTCTCAAAAAACATTTCCTTACACAGACTACAATAGAGCATGACGTATGGCTGTATGATTTTACTCTAGTATCCTGAAAATCCTGTATTTTCACTCATCTTGTAGCTCACTTAACATTCATTTATTCCTATTTCATTTTCCTGGAGCTTCAGAATGGGATTCATAAGACTCACCTGTAGCTGAAACACTGCTGCTCCTAACTTGTGTGTTGTGAAATCTGTCATGTTTTATAAGCATGCAGACAAAACTTTTCTAGTGCAATAATCATCCTATACAGCAGTAGAGGAACCAGATAACTACTTCAGTTGTAAGCAAGTATTAAAGAGACTAATCCTGATAGTTTTTATGTATATACAAACCAATGCATTACCCAACCTATTAAAAGATACAAGTCAGACCACTTCAGAAATTGTAAGCAATATTATCCAGAAGTTATACTTGGCTAAATCAAGCTTGCTTTAATAAACTCTTCTTCCATGAGGAAGGTGGGCTTTAATTAAACGAACAGAAAAGCCTTTCCAAATCATCTCTCGTACTTTCAATTATTTCAAAGTTACTACAGGACAAGTTTCCCTTTTGATTTTTTTTTAATAACAAAGATAGATGTTAGTTTACCATGGTTGATGATTCGTGGGAGTGCAGCTAAATTAAAATTTCACAGTTGGTTTAGTCCAGTGTAACCTCAACTCTTTCATAACCATATAGTGCTATGCGCAGAATATTATGCACCGCACTCAAGACAACAAAAAAGACTATAAGCAATTCAGTCTTTTTATAAACTCTATACCAAATTGACTCACACTGTGTGTATCCTGTATAATTCCATTGCTTAGAGTCAAATGCTGTCACAGAGCAAGGTTTGATGTGGTTTGTCAGTCCCTGCTGTGGAAGAGGCTGAATGTTTCCCCACTAATTCTGAAAAACTACTTTTCATAGTATTGCTCAGCAATAACATGTTTGATGTGCCTTATTTTTAAATTGCTATATGACTATCTCATCATGCTTCAGTTCTGTAAGAGATACAGAAACACTGCATAGCTGATACAAGCTTTTTTTTTCTTTTAGGAGTAAAGAGGAAACTATTATTTTAATTCTATTCCATAGCCTGGGTAAATTGCACTGAGAAAATTCCTAGTCACTTCATATCAATGGTGCTTTTTCACTCCAGTTACACTGGTATTGAATTCACATGCAGGAACAGTACTTGGAGTAGTTTTACAGAAGTTGAAAGTTTATTTTCATGACAGAAAGAAAGCTTTTATTCTGTATACAACCAAATGGTCTACGTATAGCAGAATAGCTGCAGACGTAGACAAGAGAATAAGCAGAGACAAGAAAAAAAAAATAAAACCAACTTGTCCTCTGTCCTCCCTGAAAGTAAAATAGAAAATATAACAGGAAGAAAAAAGCAGCAGAGGCAGATTTCAGCTTTTGATAGTCTTTCAACAAGAGCATGTTACAGGTTTCCCATTTTTTCCCAGTTTCTTTGTCCAGATTTCCCCATGTCTCTCAAATTATCAGGCTCAACTCCTTTGATCTTCACAGGTCTTGCTAAATTCTTAAAGCAACTAAAATTGGGCAGCCTTAATCACAAGGGTTCCAAATACTGTAAACTCCATTTACCAATACCAGATACCATTTTACCTCAGCTCACTAAATATCAGCAAGTCCCACCAGCATCAGTGGAACTACTGACTTACACAAAGAACAAATGTGGTCCAGCATTCCCTAAACACTTCACTTATCTAATTAGGACAGATCTAAAATCCTAGGGTTCTTCCCCTAGAGTTGCTATTTCAGAACTCCCAAGCTGCCACTCCCATCTGCTTGCACAGAGCAAGGGAATTTGATTTTTCTGTTCATAAGATCTCTTATGGACTGTTTGGTTAGAAATTCACTTCAAGAGAGTTTCTTTACTTTGTTCACGTTTAGCTTCTGAATTACTTGTCAAATAATCCTTTTGTTTGTTCCATATATCTTCATTATTTGCTCAGTTTATCCATGCACATTCTGACCATCTCCTTTCAATATGCCCAGCCAAAAGAATATTAACCTACTGCAAGTAAGACATCTGTGAAACATACTGAATTCTGGAATACCCATTTTATGAATACGCAGTTTGTTTCCTACCAGCTACTTAAAGAAAGATTAAAACAGGGCACCTGTTAGGAATGCAAAATACAAACACCTCCTGGATAACTCTGCATCAGGGTGGTTTTGGTGGCTTTTATATTTGTTTGGTTGGTTTTCTGGGAGTTGTTGGGTTTTTTTAACAGCAGCTGTGGCATTCTCAAGACCAAAGGAACGATACTGCGTATGTGTATTTCCCCATTTTCACCAGTTCTTGAGCGTCATCACCTGAAGCTGCCAATACGAGAGAATCAGGATTTAGGGTAAGTCATGTATGTTCATCTATGGTTTTACATATTTCCTACATGAAACATTAGATCCAGAACAGTTTCTTCATCTTGTCATGTGTGTACTCCGTATCATGAAAACTGGCAGCAAAAACTTTCCTGGTCATGGTTAATATAAACCACCATAAACTGCTGGAACTAGCATCAGGGATACTGCAAGCAGCAAGGAAGACAGTCTCCCATTTTTACTCCCTGCTCTCCCTTACCACCACAAGTATGCCCATGGTGGGGAGGGATCAGTTTGACCAACATTTCATTATGAGGATATGAGGAGTCAACAAATAGGAAAGTCTTGACCTTCCCAGTGTAGGCAGCTTGATGAAAAGATAATGTTCTTCATGTTACCACTGGGAGCTGGCTCCTAGAGCTCACTACAGCAGTAGAGGAGCTCTTCCTGGAGAAAGGTTTACAATTTAAAATTTCAGATAATTACAGCAAGAAGAAATCTAAGAGTGACTTCAGATGAATTGCACAGATTTAAGACTAGAAAGTTAATAAAACCTGACAGATGTCTTACGAAGCTGTAGAAAACTTTGACAATACATATATATAATTTTAAGAATAAATTATGGCTTCTATAAAGCATGAAGTTATTAAAGGAGTAATGTCAGATAATGGGATGGACTACAAACTGCTTGAATCAGGAACAGATGTGTCAGACTAACATGCTCAGCACTGAAGAAAACTTCTCAGATAAGTAGATCAAAGAACATTTCTGTCAACCTTTTCAACAGTCATGTTAGTCTGACTGCTGATGTTCCTCTATTTTCCAGATTCCTTTTCTCTCATTATAAGAGTTCCTAGATACAAAGAAACAGAGGGTAAAAGTGCAGAAAACTGCAGCAAGTGATCAGTGTCATGCACAGAGACAGTGAAGAAACAGAAGGTAAGCTTGTTAGAGTGACAGATTTTACAAAATTAAATGACAAAAGTAAGGACTAATCTTGCACTATGCTCATTCCAGCTGTTCACATATGTTAGAACCTGTATCAAAATCAGTCATTCATGTGTAGCACTGCATGTAAAACCCAGAAAAAAAAAAAGCAACAGATATTCAAATTCCCTCAGAAAAAATTTTCCTATGGATGTACCCATCCTAAAAGTGGAAGCATTCTGGAACCATGTGGAAGGCTAGAATAATTGCTACTTCTGTACCAGATCCAAGCCCTGAAGCTAATGGACTTGTTTCATTATTTAGTGTTGTCATAGCTGAATGTTTCCAGGTAGCTCCCTTTGTAGAAACCTTTTACTATAAAACACTGTAAATAGTCAACTAATTTGAAAGCAACTGTTACCCTGCCACCCAACCTCATATCAGCAACATCCCAGATGTTTTGTTTTTATAGTTATGGTTATAAGACAGTAATAGCTAGCTCTTATATAGAGCTTCAATAGTGCCTCACTAGAGCTTAAGGTGATTTAAAAGAGAACTTAGTACCATTTTCCACATCTTGATATGTGGAATACAAGGTAACAGATCCTGCAAACACCAGAAGCAGTCATCCCTAACTCCTAGAGCAAACCCTATACCAGGTTATATCAGCTTTTAAAGACAGGTTAATGAGACTGCTAATTAAAAGCAAGTGCAGGAACGTTATTTTCCTTTAGCTTTTAAAGAAAACATCTCAAAACTCTAACAGGGAATAGTGTCTGCCTTTTTTTTTTTCCATTCAGACTTCAGTTTTTAAACCAGTTGATGCTTATATCAGCAACATCTTGCTCCACCTCAGCCAAAGAACCTGAGAACAGAAAACAGCATCCTATCTCCCCTAGCTGCCAGGCCCCCTTATTTATTCATCCCTGAGAAGCAAAGCTATACCAGCTTGACTGCCATATACTCACTGTAGCATACACTGACATTCACACCTGGTATCCAGCATTCAATTAGCCATTCATTGGTAGTGAATTTATGGCAACAAGGTCAAAAGCCAAGTTTGAGCAGGTATTAGTTGATTTGGCATGTAAACTATGCAAAACATGCCAAGAAACCATTGAGATAAACTGTCAAATGAGCAGTTAGACAGGGGGAAAAAGCCTATTGAAGTTCTTGCTGGTGAGAGCACAGCAGAGCCAAATACTCCTAGCGTGAGCATCAGAAGTGAGCTGCAACAGGATTTGCAAAGCTTGTGGTTTGTCAACATTTCTTAATAGATGGCATACTGTTACCACTAGAGCTAAGCAAACTACACACAGAGGCACACACTCGCAGATATGCTGCAATGAGATTGCATCCTGCATTTGGTATAAGAATTCAGGTGTACCTCCAATGCGCAGAGCTTGTCCTGTGGAACAGCAGCCCCTATTCTGCTTGAGTAAGTGCATGAAATAAAGCAGAGAGGGCTTTTTCCTCCATGTGCAGCATGCCAGGTAGCAAACCACATAGATATGGATGAGACCTGCTGCATGGTACTAATCTGTATATTGTAAGGAAGAACTGAAAGAAACCCTTGACAGAGAGCTGCCTCTGAATCATTATTCATTTTAACATTAGCTCCTTTTTGCTATATGTTTTTCATTTTTCACAAATATCAATCTTATTTTTACTGCATACCTGCCCTCTTGCTGCTATTCCTCTTTCCTATGTTCTCATCTCTTTCACACTAGAAATTATAGGGGAAAAGAGGATGTACTTTCTAGTGAGACAAGTTTTGAGAAGTAGCTTTCCTCAAGAACCTCTTCTAACCAAGCAGTCAAGAGAAGATGGTCCAGAGATTGAACTTGAAATGTCAAGTGAGCTAAAGCTTGTGGGAAATAGACCTATGACAGATTTTGCTTAACAGCTTCCTGCTTAGGTACAGAAACTCACCAAAGAGCTAGAAGGAGCCCAATCATGGTGCTGATGATAAACATTGAAGCTGATGACCCAAGTCAAACATGCAATAAAGCTGCTGCCACAAATTCTGACATTTACAAGCTCACCAATAGCTTGCTTATGTATTTCAACAGGTTTCCCAGTGAGAACCATCCAAATATTCTCAAAGATTTCATAGAAGTCCCACAGAATTGTCTCTACAAAGACACAAACTTCTGCTTTCTAAGAAAAACTCTCCAGCAAACAATGAAGCAATTGTCTCCACTTTCCTTTTTTGCAAAGTATATTGTTGCTTCTGAATAACGTATTTGTATCTAATTGTTAATAACTGCAGCTTGTAGCAGACAAGCTGTGGAATTCTGTCATTTTGCCACTTGAGAGTGTTATTTATATAATATCTCCATTTGACCTATATTCATTTAAATTACAAGTTAATGGAGGCTGACAGCACTAAAGCAGGCTGACCTCCAGTGTATCAGCCATAGATGCATCCCATGTCATACAACAGAATAAAGGGTCAAGCTTGTAAGTACCACAGCATAACATGCAAATGGCATAAAACCCCCATTTTTGCACCAGATTAAGTGTTATACCAAAAGCTTGTTTATCTGAGCCATAAGTGATGGCACGAGGTCCAAGAAAACATTGGAAAGGTATATGTAATGAAATCATTATTTTTGTAATGCTTACAAGGAGAAGAAAGTGTAATTATACTTAGTCTCTTAGTTAAGATGCCTACAAAGCACTGTAAAGCAATTAGCTATACTCTTATTTCTTTTCTGTTCATTAACTATATCTTTCCAGGTAGGTATTTGCCTAGTTCTCACAAAAAGGGGAATAAAAAGAGTGTAGAGGGCTTCCAGCAACATTCTCATCCACCATAGCCAGTCTCTTGGGTCTTTCACTAGAGAGGAATCCCCCTCTTTTACAACTTGCATGCAGACAAGGGCACCCTAAACCCCCCAGTGAAGGAGTTCACAGGTCTGTCATAGCTCAATCTCTCCTTTTTTCAAAGGCTCACAGGGCTTTAAAAATTAAATGAGACTGTAGCTTAGATCATTCAAGCTGCAGAACCTGTCAAAATTAGGCATACAGCTACATGAGACTGTCAGAAGTTCCTAATTTAGATGCTTTCATTTGCCTACTAAAGGTTCAATTACCATCAGAAAGCTTAGGTATCTAGCTTAGGTTCTTAAATCTGGATAGTATGAATACATCTCCTTTTCCTGTCTTGCTCTCAAAGCTGTCTTTTAGTCACTAATTGGTAAGTGCCAGGAGGGAACAAAACAGGAAACACCATTAGCAACTCTGCCTGTGAATTAATACATGAGAAGTATCATGAACATGTTCAAGAGACTCAGATTCAGAGTCAGTATCAATGTTTCATACTAAGCTTGCTTAGACTGATCTAATATCTCAACAAGGGTTCTGGGATTTGCATTCGTGTTTGTTATTTATACAATTAGTGGTAGGTTACCTGTGTCAAGGCTTGTCCACACACAAATTCAGAAGTAAAAATCACATGCCCCAGGCATCCATCTTATGATACAACAAATAATTCAGAGAGGAGCATAAGATAGTACTGATAAATGTTATTTGCCAATGACTACAGAGCAGTTACTCATTCATTAAAAGAGAGGGGAATTTTAAAGAACAGTTGAATGGGGACAATAAAGCAGCTTTGCAAATGTTTGCAGATAGCTCCTCCCAGGTCAGTGTAGCAGCATGGGAGAAAATATTTGCATAACTGCTCCCATCACTGGTAGAAGGGATTGCTGACATTTCAATAAACAGGGGCAGAGATTATAAAGGGCCATTAAAGTGCCCATATTCGTATTCAGTGAAGACTGATGATGCCCATCCTAAAAAACCTGAAATATAAAAATTGTACAAAGTCAGTGTTGTTCAATCAAAATCTCTTCATAATTCACCTATGCTTGTTGCAGCAGGGAACTATCAAGGGCTACTGAGAAGCTGCAAAGGCTGTGTTAACAGTACTTGCACTGTAAGTGCCCTCACCATTGATAACATGTCTTTTCCTCTCAATGAGAAATACAAGAACTGGTGTTTTGGGTTGTTTGGGGATTATATATTTTTTGCCCTTTTTTTTTTTCTGGTTTTGTTTGTCTTTGAAAAGGAAATATGCTTGGTCTCTAATACAGAATATCTAGATTCTGCTGCAATGCAAGCAAAAATATTACCAAATATTGGAATTATAAATCTCCACGCCTTAGTGATATTAAAACTTTTATTTAACAAAGCTATTGAACCTCTTCGGAATACATACACAATCCAAGTCCAATTCACCTGATGTGGCCAATTTCAAGAAGTTTAACATTTGTTTAATGAGATCAAACAGATCCCTTTCCCTGTTTTCTTTCAGAAAAGAAATCTGACATATCAACTCAGTAGAATGTCCTCCACAATACCAACCCACTTACTGGAGCAGAGATCCAACAAAATAGAAAGCATATATTAGCTTGCTGGGAACAAAGTCAAATTCAAAGCCTATCAACTGTAAGTTGCTATTTGTTGTCACGTCATGATACAAGCTACCAACACCGCTTGGGAATTTACTTAAGTTGCATTTGATACATTTCGTCATTTAAAAGGCAGAGTGAATTATAGAGAATGAAAGTCATGAGTAGAAATACTGACAGCATTAGAAATTTTTCCTCTTGTTTATCAGATATTTAAAGCCTACTTTCATTTGTGGTCAGACCAGGAAATCATTTCCCTTTCAATATATAGGTTATATATATAGGTTTTATTCTTCCCATCTTTAAAGCTACAGTAAGACAACAAACCAATTTCAGCTCAAGATAAATATGTCTGAAAGAAGAGAATTTTGCAAGAAGGATGCTACAAATAACAAGATCACCGCAGTCACAGGCTACTCACATGGGAAGAGTCTTCTGGAGGTCAGCTAGTGCAACCTCCTGCTCAAAGCTTCAAAGTAAGACTACATTTCTCAGTTGAGTTTTGAAGTCTCCTAAAGTTTTCCTCCCTCTAACAGTACTGTAAATGTGGGGTCAGTCTTCTCCCACGTAAAAATGATAGGGCAAAAGAAAATGGCCTCAAGTTGCACCAGGGGAGGTTTAGATTGGGCATTTGAAAAAATTTCTTCTCTGCAAGTGTTGTCAAGCATTGGAACACGCTGCACAAGAAGTGGTGAAGTCACCATCACCGGAGGTAGTTAAAAGATGTGTAGATGTACGGCACTTGGGGAAATGGCTTGCAGTGGGTTAGGTAGTGCAACATTAATGGTTGGGATGATCTTAAATGCCTTTTACAGCCTAAGCAATTCCATGATTATAATTCATTAGTACTGCTGTTCAACCTGCAGTAGCTGTAGCTGGTGATCATTTACTGCATTTGCTGTTTGAAAGAGCATCACTTTCTGGACAGCAACAGCTAAGGTCTGGTTGCACTGCACATACAATCAAGCAAAGATCTTGTAAACACTGAGGAATGAGTACAAATACAATATGCATGCAGATATAAGAATTCATATTTCATAGAGTCAAAACCTGCAGGATTTAGGTCACAGTTTGCGGTTCACTTCTAAGTCTTTAGAATAAGATGACACACACAATTATTATGCAAGTAATTAAGATTAATTAGATTAAGAAATGAAATGTCATCATTTTATTTTTTAGTAACGCTTATGGTGAAATCCTAACATTACAGAGGCCAAAGGAGTCTTACAATCAGCCCACTGGGAGCCAGAATGTCATCCATAATGAATTATAATATAAAATTACTGATCTTTAGCATCTTTCATCATAAGACTATGATTATAATTTATTTACACTTGAATATCCATACTGCATAATGTTTTTAAATAGAAACTTACAGGTATAGCACCTGAATCATTCATTGAAGTGTCACTTCACTGTAACAGAAAATAAGGAATTTTTCTAGTTAAATGTGCTGAAAATGAAACAAAAATTGTTCCTTCACAGCCACAGAGATCTACTTGCTCTGCAACGCATACATTCAGACTCATAGCAGACACATATCAAGATGCTGGATAGGTGACTGTTAATCACTTCTGGAAATAAACAAACATCAAAAGAATGCCAATGCCCCAGACAGAAATAAACTGCATTATGCTCATGTTCTTAAAAAGTCCTCTTGTGTCCTTACTAGGGAGTGAAAAGGAAAAACATACAGTTGGTATCACAGTTAACTCTTTGCTCTCAACAGGGATCCTCATCAGAAATACAGAGTGAGAAAACCTATTTGTGTGTCATATCAACATTAGTCTACCCTTGAAGTGATATTGTTCTGTACAGGCAGTTTAAACATGACTGGATAAATGGATTACTAGAATATTTGTGCCCCAGATAGAATCCATACCCCAGAGGAATCAAGAAAGGGGCATCAAAGCAGAAGGAAAAGATGCTGGTACCACATGCACAATTTTTTGGCGCTCTGCAATAGTCCGAGATCTTAATCTGCTTTGGTATAAATCCCATCTCTGACTCCAGAATGGCCAGAATCTTCTACAAGTAACACTGAAGTCAAATTATTTGTCTAATGTCCCTGATTCTTACAGTGGCATGATTTAAAAGAAACAGTTTATAGAGACATGCCACATGAGCAGCTGCTTGATTGTGCACATTCAGTTCTACCACACACCACATTCTTATCGCTAGCAGTATGTGAAATACACTGGACAACAAAGATTTGTGTTAAAAAAGTTAAACTCCCTATGTCCAGGGGAGCCGCAGATGATGCTACATCATCTCACCCTCAATGATTAAATTTATTTGATGCCCTAGGACAGAAAGAGAGAGCCTGAAACATGAAACTTCAGAGTGGCATCTGGCTGGTATTACAGGTTGCAATACAAGTTGCAGCAGCCTAAAGGCACATTTTCCCTTTGCTCTCCTGTCATGCGACAATGCAATCCGCACATTTCCTTTGACTCCCAAGTTAGAACAAGACAGCAAAAGTAATAAGTGAACTGCAGGAGGGAAAAAAACACTGCCATCACATAATCTTTACTTTGTTTTCAGTTTTGTTTGTGGAGTTGCTTTTTGCTTGGTTTTTTCACTTTTCGAGCAACAGTAATCCAATTATATGTACATCGACACAGTCAAAGCACTGGATAATTTCCCCCATCGGGGTATGGACTGAAAAAAACAATGTAAAAAAATTGTGATCTGTTAAAATTGTATTAATATTATGTTCTTCAGTGCCATAGCACATTGTACTTAAGAACTATAATTCATTTTAGGATTTCTTCTAAAGCTTTTTTTTTATTTCAGTACAAAAAAATTAAGCATACCACTATTCCTAGTCCAAATTTTATGCAATTCTCTGCTCTGTCTGCTCAAGTTTTAAGCGATATCTCATTTTTCACCTATTCTTCCTTCTGACAAGACCTATTTCCTATTGCGCCTTCTCAAAAACTAGTACTTCCAGGAAAATTAACTATGACAACTATGGATAAAATCATGTTTTGTTTATATTTCAGGTACTAAACAGCTGCTACTAGATATTGCTACCAGATGTTCTAGAATTATATGCAACATTATGCTCAATTTTAACTTTTACAAAATTACAAGCTAATAAAATATGACACTGCTGTAGTGAAATGATTTATAGGAGGAAAAGCCATTAAGCTCCTTTTAAGCTTCACACCCTACTACCCCAAATAACTCATCATTATATACACCAGTGAACAGATGCAAATGTCTGTACCATTTTGAGACTTCGATACTATCCCATATACCAATTATATATCCAGGTGCCTTTTGCTTTAACAGCCCCATGCACATCTGTCCACCTTAACCTCAACACATGATAACTGTTCATTTCATGGTTAAACTACCTGCAAGATGACGCAAGTCTGGGTTTCACACAGTTTACATAAGAATTATCTTTTTCTGCCAGGCAAATGAGCTTCTACATAGCTAAGGTGACATTTTACACATTGAAAACACTTAGGATTGAGTAGCAGAATGCAAAAAAAAAAATTACTATGTTATATTCCATTTGATTTAGATACCTCACATTTCAGATAATTTAAAAAGCTGAAACATTTGTTGTGGGGGCCTGGGAGGAAGATAAGTGAAGTCTCATACCCTTATGATAATCAAATACAGGCTTCATTTTGTAAAAGCTCCCCCAATTAAAATTACAGAGCTGCATGCGACAGCCAGCGTGGCCAACAGCCTTTCCCACTCACAATCACAACAAATATAAGTAACAAACAGGAGTGACAGCCAGTAATTACAGAACTGAACACTCTGAACACTCTCATGGGTTCTTTTTTCCTAATGAAGCCAGGCACAAATATAGTAAATCTAAATAGCTCCTTTCAGTCTTCTAACAAGAAAACACACACATTAACCGGTCCACAGAATACTTAAAAAGTTTGTATAAATCTGTGTCTAGGCAAGCAAATAACATATTCCACCTAATTCTACCTTTATATATAGCAGCAGAAGGCCCTCGTCAAGTAAAGTGAATTACCACAACTTGAAGCTTGTAGCGGAGCCCATTAGCGTTGAAGGAACTGAGAAAAGGTCCTTGAACTGTGTTCTAAATGAAGAGCGAGTTCACATAAGCCAGTGAAATCCCCCCTGGGATAACATGGAGAAGAAGAAATAAAAGTACAGAGTGACTCCAGCTTAATTTCAGCAGTTAAACAGCTTATACTGGAGACAAGAATATATAAGTATTATTTCATAAACTTACTTTATCATAAGTACATCATTTAGAGATAAAAAACTCAAACGACAGAAAGGAAAAGGAGACACTGTGAGGGAGATCAGCCAGAAAAAATTGTTTACAGCTTTAGATATCAAGCCCTCAGTTAACATATACTAGCCTAGCTCCACTGAGGTCATAGTAGACACACAATTTACACAGCTGAGCATCTGGCTCTAAATATTTAACTGTTCAAAATTCTGTTGTGCATCCTTGCGTAGCAGAGCTTCTCTGACTAATCACGCTAGAGGTAACCACATCTTAAGTGTACAGTTCTAAATTGAGTAATATTACCATTAATAACAGTGCCTAATTAAGACATCGATAATGTTTTTAATGAGAAAAATTGAAAGTCCTTCTGGAATTTTTCCAGTCAAATTAATTCTGAGGACGTTAGACATTATTACAAGTAATGTTACAGGAACGAAAATTAGGTCTAAATTAGAACATGTCACTGTACTTAAAAGCAGCAGAAAACGCAAACACATTCCATTGCCTCCTTTACACACGATTTTCTACTACAACATGGCACCACAAGGGAGAATAAAAACACCATTCTGTAGTCTGCTCTAAGTAATTCTGCATATAGTTACACCTAATGCATCTCTAAGGTCTGCACATATTTTGACATTTCGCTTTCGGGCTCTTTCTGAACATCACATCAGTATTCTCTTGTAAACAAGTATTTCCAGAATCTCAAAGTGACAACTTCTATGTCTTATACAGCCCCAAATCTTTTTGGTCACGTGGGTTAATGCTGGTCCAAATAAGAAATCCCTCTGTGAGGCTCCATGTTTAGGCAAGGAACACTTGCATTTAAAAATTATCAGATCCAGCCTCCTAAAACTGTACAGGAAGGAAGGAATGAATCCTCATGGTCCTGAACGATGCTCTTTAGGACAACAGACATTTGAAAAGCTGTCAAACCTGGAGAGTCTTTATTTGTACTTCTAATAGACCAGTCCTTCAAACTTCTGTGCACATTTCTGGTCCACGGCTGCTGTTCATTTACCAATGCTGTCGTTGTAAGAATTTAACAAGCATAAACCCTCAAGTCCACTCTACAGCTGGGATAGGTTATTTTGGAGATAAAGACACTCATCCTTGCTTTTTAAAACAGCTTATTTGAGCACTTCCTTTCATAGCAGTAATGCACATTCTAGTGTGTTAAATACAGATAGGTTCAAAACATAAGAGCAAGAGTTAGGACTGTTCTGACTGGATTTTATATCCTCAGATTCAGTTCAGAGGAATTTGAAATGAAACCCAAATTGAGTCACATATTTTTTTTAATTTCAGAAGCTTCAATCTTAAGGTGTGAATGCAAGTTAAGAGAATTACAAGTTACAAACCAAGTATTAACCCTCCAGTAAAAAAGACACTGTAGTATGAGAAAATCTGCAAAGCTTACCTTTGCTTTTGCCTGATCTGCATTGTGTATATATTCCCCCATGCTTTCACATTGTGTATACACACACCCCCACAAAGCATATGCCTTCAAATAGAATTCTCTTGATTGCAGTAACTAATGCCTCCACATTCCATCTCCTCTCTCTACCATGAAATGCTTCGCTCTGGTTCAGATTCCAAAATCCCAAATTTGAACTCTGAAATCCGTTGTGTGTTAACGAACAGAAGTACAGCAGCGTTACAGGCAGGTCAGGTAGTTCAGTGGCTTGTCCTTAATAGGCAGAGACTACACAAAAGACTTTTTAATGCATTGTACTAACACTGAAAATGTTGTCAGTGCTTAGATAATATTTTGAAGAGGCTTACAGCTTACAATTAAAGATATAAGAATGGCAAGGACATTCAGACATATGCACGTTCACTAGAAGCTCAGGAAAGTTTATCCTCTTTTGTATCATAGTTTTGCTTACAAAATCCAAGCCTAATTGAATTTTAAAGACTCCGCAGAGAATGAAAATTGATTTTTTATTTTCTGTTACTAACCTAAATATTAAACCAAGAAAATAGACAAAATATTTAACTGTTACTGACAGTTTGATATATAAAGTGGATTTTTAGAAACAATTACAATCATTGCTCTCGAGCATAAAGCCAAAATAATCAAGCCTTTGATTCCAAATGCTGTATGCCTGCTAAAATAGACATCTAAAAAAAAGTGCTAGCATCGAAGAAATATAAACATATGGTTACCATAAATGTAAATTCATATTTGAATTTTATTACTCATACTGAGCAATATTACTGTGTTTCTTACCAAGTGTTTCACATACAGGAGTCTGATGAAATACTACTTAAATAATTCTTAGTTATCCGTCTTAAACATTAGTTTGTATTGTGCTATAAAAAGAAAAAAATTAATTTGCAGTAGCCAGCTGCAAGTTATTGGATGTAAGATGCAAGACTTCTAGCTAATATTTCACTGAGGACACTAAATATTATATGGTATTTCTGGGCTGCACAGGATACTACACATATGCTAACTCAGTTATGTGGGAAGGTTTGGGCAGGTAACACTTCTCACAGTTGCCCTCAGATCATCTCATAGTAACACTGCACACAATGGGAAACAGTGACTTACATGGCAGTTTGAGCCATTTGGGAATATGGTGTCTGCACCAATACTTTGCTAAGAGTTGTTTGCCCACCTACTTCGAAGCTCAGTCTACACATTATTCCAGGGAAGGAGAAAACTGTAGTGATTTATTCTTTCGTAGAGACTGAGAAGCATTCCTCATAGACCACCCCCACTTATTTGATCACAGCTAACTGCAGACATCATGAGGACAGAACAAGAACCTAGTTCTTTCAACAAGTCTAAAGAGCAATAGAAACGTAGATCCAGCAATTGTCATATGTGCTACTGACTTGTTTGACATTGCATCTCTAAGAATACCTACAACTTAGTTTCATAGCTCCATTAATGTCTTTGCACATTAATGCCTGTCAGGATGATGAAGGAAGATGATCTTGAATTGAAGGACAGTGTGAAGATTTCTGTGAGTCTGTGAAGATGGGGTTTATCCAGCAGTGGAGAAGAGTCACTGAAAGGAATCCATTGTCCCTCTGCTAGAACTCACATAAATCCTCATATAAAATATGTTTTCTAGTACCTGGTTATCATGACTTAGAGAGCAGAGGGGATAAGATATAGCAAATAAAGGAGGAATAAGAGAACTTATTACAAGAGAAATATTTCCTGCTTTCCCTTTCAGATTTGTAGGCACACAACTTGCTTTAAACATTCAGAAGGTGCCAACCAAAGAAAATGATAGAATTCTGTCATTTTTGTTTTCCTGAAGGAAAAAAAAATAGAAACTCAGAAAGGGAAAAAGAAAATATTCATTGATCTTAATCTTATTTTACTTTTAGAAAAGCATTGATGTCAATGGTGTTTTTCAGATTGTTGAACAATGACAATAATGACAACAGTCAAGCTTCCATTTTAGGTGAAGTCATTCCATTCACTGCGCTACCCAAGTACACTACATCTTCTTTGTCATAAGATGACTGCAATGTATCATTAAGGCAAGGATTAAATACTGGCAGATAGATGCTCTGCAGAAATAGAGATATGGATTTTTCCATTAAGATACAAACTAGTTACTTTAATTATAGTTTTGTTTCCAATAAATAGAGTATAGGACTGTTTCCAAGATCCCTCCCAACAAAACATGTTCCTCTCTGTGCTTAATACCAGGGAAAATGTGTACTGATGCACAATCTGGGGCTCCTGAACTGTGACCCTACTTGGTAAAGACTTCCTATAACACTTTGAACCACCTACTTTCTTGCTTTGTACTTTTTCCTGCTCTTAAGTGATATTATCATCTAACTTCTCACAGAAATCAAGAAAAAAAAAAGAGTAAGAGGTACAGTAGCATACAGAAACTGAGGCCCCTCCGTTTTGTAAGGTTATTCATAGCCGACAGTGGTAAAACTCTGCTTTGAAAGATAAACCCACCAGGTGTTCTTAACTAAATAGCTGTAAAAGGCAATTGAGAAGAGGCAGTCTGAATACAGGTTATCTGTCTTTCCCTTGTATATGCGTTGCTTTCCAACTAAGGGCTTAGCTTCATGAAATTCCCAGGCAGTGTTGTATTGGCAAGAGGCAAGTGCCCCAACTTTAGTCCAATCACATGGAGAGACGAGTGTCCAGTGTCTCTTGAAACTCAGCTCCTCTGCCCTGGAGCTATGCTTTTAGTTATACCCTCAAAAGGACACGAAAGCTCAGGGCTTAATTTCTCAGTCTTCTAAATGCTAACATCTTTGGACTAAAAGAACTTGGTTTTTGTAGTTTTTTTCATTTATCAGTTTCTGCAGCTCTGGAGCAAACATGTCAAAATCCCTTACTGATTCATTTCCAGCGGTCCAGTAAATCCTGCAGCTAGAGACATAGTGCTCGTACCGTGCTGGATGCACTAGACAGCAAAAAGAAATAAATGGCTAGTGTAGGAAAGAGTAAAAAACTTAGCAACACAGAGCATTTAGAAATATTTTACTTTCTGTTTCACTTGGTTCATAAAGCAATTGAAAACTTGACGTTCTGTGCAAAGCAGTTATTTTTCCCTGCCTAAAGGCCAAGCTCTAGAGCAACTGGTCTGGCAGGTATACCCAGAAACTCCAAAAACCCTGGAGACCAAACTCAGGGACTGGTATCTTAGACAGTGACTGGCCCCTCTCAAAGAAAACAGAGTTACTTGTTTATGTGCAATTTATTTGGGTTGTTCTTTTTTTTTTTTTTGTAGTACACTTGAGGTTTCTCACTATTAGGTTTCAAAGCCCTTTGTAGATGGGGAAAAGGAGGCAAACACATGCTCAATAGATCTTAGGACTCTCTGGATAGCAAAAGTACATTTTTCTAGTGATACTACATGTACAGGACAGTCATCAGTCCCCAGAGAGATGATGCAACTCAGACCTTGACACTAGTCAATTCACAGGCAGATATATTAAGAATCCTGGTTTCCAATATACTGCATAAGGCAGCACTGAACAAGTTATGGACTACTGATGGCAAACAGAAGGTTAACACTTTCCAAAGTGCAGTTACTCATGAGTCCATTCTGACATTTCAGAAGTCAAGAGGAACTATTATTAGCTGTGCCTAATAATATTGCAAGTTCCCACCCATGGAATCTGTGTGCAATCCCCCATTGAATTGGCAGCCTTCGGCAGTATCATTGCCACATGATTTGAGACTCGAGGCAAGCCTCAAACACACTGCCATAACACTGTGTAGCCAACTTGAAAATATCTTCACTGCTCTAGGGAGATGAGTGATCCCATTGGAATTGGTTTTTGGAACAGTAAACTAATGAATCACTAACAGATTTAAAGTAGACAAAATGTATTGCAACACAGCATGCAGTGCCACACAACCAAAGGAAATCTGTTTACAGTGCTTCAACAGACACTTGAAATCAAGACTCTCAAGAAGGATGAGGCTGTTAAGAGAGAAGTGAGGCTCTAAATGTTCTGAGTGCAGTTATCCAGCAGCTATTCCCTAGTGCTAAGGTGGGCTTTGCCCCCAGGAGCACTAGCCAAGCACAGTAAGGCATGCCACAACTCAAGGGAGGGTATCCACATGGAAACAGGGCAAGGGAGGGAGACAGAAGGAACCCTTTTCTCCTGATCCTGTTGGTGTGTGTGCTTCAGTGCTAAGTACAGAGATCAGAAATTACTTCTGTTGTTCAGACACATTCACTGCCTACATCCTCCTCAGGCACAGCTGCCTGGAAACCTTGTCAGTAAGATTTACACTATATTTGGTAATGAAACATGGTTGACACCAAACTTTGTATTCATGCCAAAAGTCAGCCTTAAACATGTGGCTGGTGGGAAAAAGCACTGCTTTACTGTTCAGATTCTCAATGAAGCTCTAAAGCCTCCTCAGCTCAAGGATCCACAATTATTGCTTAAGAAAGCCCCCTGCCCTACTTTTGTCCAGCCAAAGCTAGTCTGTTACACAAATAAAATGCCTTGGCCAGGAGACTAAGCAAAAAGCAGCTTTTTTTGAAGGGAACAGCTAAAGCCTTGTCTGGGAGACATGGCAAGTTTAAGGTACTAGTGCTGCTTCTCCTGGGACTAATTACTTATTTTACAGCAGAGGGCTACTAAACAAGACAGAATACCAAGGAATCCCATCCATGAAGGATGCTCTTTATCCATTAAACTGCACACTTACCCCTCTTCCTCTCTATTCAGGCTCCACAAGTACTAGACACCTTCCAGTCCAGGAGCCTTGCTTCAGAAAGAAGCCCTGCCAATAGCACTGAACAAAACCGGAGAGATTTGTTTACAGATGCTAAGGTAGTTACCTGATCAGATAGCTCACTGATTCACAACAAACGTATGGAAGAAGGGCAAATTAAAAGACACGCTGATTATTATTTAAGCAGATTGTTCAAGATCTGCTATTAATGAAATCCACGTAACCACAGCTACAGGAGGCAACTACACAGTGAACCAGGAAATAAGAAGGTGGGATGAGAAGGGAAAAATGTACATACCTGCTGCACTAGGTTTGACCAACCTATGACAGGCAGCAGGGTAGTACAAATATATCAAGGAGGGACTACTGTTTAGAGTCAAGCAGATTCAGACCAAACAACAGCCAAATTCCAGTGCACCAGCTGCAAAGTAGTTTATCAGGTGCTATGTAGGCTTCCTTTTCTTCAAAGAGGCTTAAGAGGAAAGTGTACCCTGATCATTCAAAACCTACCCCTATCCCCAGTGCTTGGCACAGATCTCTGCACACCATGTACATCTAGCTCGCAGGCTGGGAGAGATGTACTGCATGTACTTCCTCTGTTTTAAACTGAAGGAATGCACTCACAAATCAACAACAGTTTTATGAGGGAAAGGAAGGAGATCTTCAGTTCCCATCATGTTTGGAGCCATATTCAGAACTACACATATTCCTCAGGAGCAGTCCCAAAATGGGGAGTGGCAGTGTAACAGGACTGGCATGTCCCTGACTCAGCCAGGCTGCTATTTAAAAGCCCAGCCCTTACAGAGAGGTTCACTAAGGGTGAGAATGAACCCTGCAGCAAGCCCACTGTGGTGCTAACTAAACAAGGGGGTTTACTCACTTTTTCAAGTTGCTCACCATGGTATTAAGAGGTGGCTGAAACCAAATTAACTGAAGTTGTGGCTAGCTGAGGATTTAGGCAGAGACTTTCCACTGGTACACAAGCCTTACTTTTATATCAGTATTACTGATTTAAAGTAGCAGTTGCAGTGATGCTTTATACTTGAAATACAGACTCCTGCTCACCAGGCAAGTGAACCAAAACCAGCATTCCATCCATACAAGTATAGTTTATGAAACAATAAAAGATCTGAGGATCCAGCAGACCTGAACTACAGACCCATTCCTGAATTGGAGCAATCAAAGACAACTCACACACACTGTCCTGGCCACAGAAGGTATAAAGCAGTGGATCTCAGGCCTGGAAGCCTCTATGCTGTGGAAGGAGAATTAAGAATGCTGGTTTGCTTTCAGTCATTAGACATGTGCAAGGAAAAACTGCAAAGTAACTTGTTTTGTTTCCAAAGGTCAAGTGTATTTGGACTGTGTTGCGTTCTCTTTATCAGTACTTAAAGTCAAGCATTGCCAGATGAATGGTGAGTCGTGCAAACACCCCAGAAATGCAGTGTCAGAAGCAGATCCATTGTAGGTGAAGTGTATGCTCAGTTGTCAGGGGAGGGTTGTTTCTGTTTTAAGCATGGAAGAATCTGCAGAAAAATAATAGTTTGCAAATGTGACTGAAGCCAGGTTCTGTTCCCTTTAATCTTTGTTCTTCAGCTGGCCTCTGAGAGATGTCAGATAATAAAAGAAAGAGGATAAGTCTGTGAAGTTATATGCTAGAAAACGTGGCTAGGGAAGGGAAAATCACATAATATCTGACAAAACTTTGGAGCATTTATCTCTCATAACGGCTGCCCCATAATATTTATTTCAGACAGGCATTGCACAGATTTTCCTGGCTTATTACTAGAAAGCCATAACTGTTGTCCTTCCCCTCCCAGGTTCTCTGGCCTTCTCCTGCCTTTTAATTTCCTCTGGGACATACTTTCATGAGTATGCAGTCTGAAAGTATGCTTGTGTTACACAGAGGACACGTGGGGAACAACCTTTCTGATACACATCAAATAATTTCAGGCTGTTAAAAAGTGGCACAGAAAGTTCCAAAACAAACTGCAATATGGTCTCCTGCAATGAAGGCTGGTTTGGCCTCACGCCTTATGCATGGTTTGCCCTCTTTTCTGCCCTTTCGCATTCCCTCTGCAACCTCAGTAGTCAATTAGTCAAAGATGTCGCTCAGTTTTATTTTATCTGTGCAGTAACCAGTTTTGCAAAGTTTCAGTAACATGGATTTAATGATGATGAACACAACAATGTCAAAGCAGCAGACAGAGATAAACATTGTCCATTAAGGTGTACAGCAAGTGATAATAAACACCTCCCACCAAAATAAAGCGTACGGGAGAGGAGAGTTCTGTGAAGAGACAGCTAATGAATGCTGGAAACAGATACAGATGAAGTTTCCTGCCTTTTGTTACCTATCTTGTTTATACACGCACAAATGTGTATAAAACAAAGTACTGCTGTTTCCTGATGCTAACAACTTCAGATCCAGACACAAGCAAGAGCTCTGAATGTGAGTGTCAGCATGAAATAGCAGGTAAGACTGAATGAAAATGAAGAAGTGGAAATCAAGCAGAATCAAACTAGATGCTGTGCTCCATTCCTGTATACACCTGTTAACTAATATAAATATAAATAATATAAATTATTAATGTATGAGTATAGATATAAATTATTAAATATAAAAGGCTGCTTTTCAAATCTTAACAACTGCAAAAAGTTGCAGGACAGTTAATAACATTTTGGTTTTCTCCATTGGTTTTGTTATCCCTTCTTTTTTTGTGTGTTAAGGTGTAATTATCTTTCTTGTATTCCTCAGTCGGCCAAGGAAGGAGACAAGAAATTCAGCAGCTATGTCAGCATGCCTATTACTAACTATCCCAGCACTTCTGGCTCTAAGAGATCACCAACATAAAGCTTTTAATGGGGCAGCTAAATTAAATCCTCTTTCCCATATGTGCAGGCAAATAGACTGCCTTAGGGGACTGTGGGAGAAAGGAGTTGGAAGAAACACACATCTGGATCTGGTACTCTGTTAGTACTGGTCTACCAGTACTAACAGTACAAGACTTATAGTTGCCTAACCACATTAGCTAAAGGTCACAATTTAACACTGCACTAACTTTAGGCAATCTGCAGATTACCCAGAGAAAATAACCAGGACCTACACAAAATGCTAAAAGAAAGTGACTCCTTAGGTGCGTCTGGTATTCCCCTTGCTGCAGGTAAATCATTTTCACATCTGTCACCAAAAGAAAAACATCTAAGCACCGGGAACAGGGATGGACTTTCCAAAAGTGCCTGTCAAAGCTTAAATTAAACCACAGTAGTAAAAAGTATTCACCCTTTCCCCCAACATTATAAGTTCCAGAAGAGAGTTAGTAGAAAAACTAAAAGCACTCAGACTATCTGACTCTTCTTGAGCAGATGAAGTGGAACAGAGAAAAAGTAATTTAAACAAGGAAATAACAAGAATGCTGATGCTTCCAGTCAGCCCGGAGGTAAGGCAGGGAGAACCACTTATGCTCTGCATGATTGCTTTTTCTTCCTTCATATCCCAGCTAGACCCCACGAACACAGAGCACACAGAAATCAGAAGCCAAGAACAAGTTGGAAAAATAATTCTGTTTGGGTTCAACATAAGTTACAGTAGACAACGAAGTCAGTTTCTATTTTAGCGAAACTCCTTCAGCCACTTGCAATCCATGTTTAGCTCCCATGCACAGCAAGAAACAGGTTCTCTGTTTGAACACCTAACTTAAGAAGGAGCAAACACTTTGAAAACTGTATTCTTGGGAAGCAAGTGTAAGATTGAATTCTCATTTCAGAGGGACATAACCATATAGGAAGAGCTAGCCGTTCCACAAAGTCAGAGATTAGCTTTCAATAACCTATACAAGTCCACAGATTCTCTTATTTTGAGCTTTTAACAAATGGTCCATCCATGTGACATGATTTCCCCACACACACACATATACACAGACACAAGGAATTCAAATGCTTCGGTGCATCTCACTAACAATGACACTTTAGGAGGGCAACATCGCACTTCCAAAAGCTAGACACAGGAGTGGAAGAGCAGCTTACTCCATACCAGAGAAGGCCAAATGCTCAGTATCCCTACTTCCACCAATCTGAGGAAAGGAAAGAAGACCGGAACCTTTACCAGTGAACAGACAGTGGGAGAAATGTTCAGCCGCTGAGTTTACGTTTCACATTGCAGTGGAAATATCCAGCACCTCCAACCCAAGAACTGGAAGCATACTTGGTTGTATATTATCTGCCCTTGTCTCCTATCCCACACTGTTTTGGTCTCAAATGCTGTGAGTATATATAGTGCTGCCAGCCTCATCCTCCTCCTTTACTTCAGCTGATCATTTTACCAGCAGCCATCACTTAAACACCAGTTATGAGCAAGTACACTCTATTTTCTCTATGCTTAAGAACTCTCTGCAGTTATTCACTAAAATATTTTTCTCCTTGATTTCCTATATACACAAAAAGCTGGCTGTATAGAGATAGATGGTTCTCTGGCTAATTATACCTAATTATATTCTTGAAAGTTGAGCAATATTATTAAAATAGTATTACAGACACACGCTTCTGATTGGCCTAAGACCGAATTTATTCTGGGCTCCCTCCAATCAGAATTAATTTTTATATAGCACAATGAAGTGTGACTACTGAATCAACACCAGCAGCACAAGTGACAGCAGCCTATATCATTACTCAACAAAGATAACAGAGCTAAAGTCATTGAAATGGACAGATGTCGGAGGCTGTCTCCCATTTCAAAATGATGTTCCTGTCGTAACTCAGCAGTCACTTTAGGGAAGCAAGGATAAATTCATTACTGTTTGCAGGGTGCTCAGATATAATACTAATAAAGGCCATGTAAGCCTCCCAGTATGCACACAGTATAAATGCGCACAGCATCGATACTAAACATCCTTCACCTAGATAACACAAAGCAGGACAGTGCAATCAATCCATGTCCACTGGAGACCTGCTCCCATATTAGTGCAAGCAACAGAGTTTTGGTATTGCAAATCAGAAAACTAAAGTGGAGAGATGTGCAACACCAGGAGTCATATCCACAAGATACAAAAGTTTCAAGATTTATTCCTAGCATTCTTATCTCTTTTCCTGGCAACGCACTGTGTCCAAAGTTATAATCTAAAGAGCAGAACTGAACTAAGGTCAGATTGCAATAATCAATATCCTCACTGCACAGAATGCCGCACTTCTGCGTTGGTAACTAATCTGTGTAAATCCAACAAATATCTTGGCAGAAGGTCAAAATGAACACCTTCTAATTTGGCCAGTTATCTAATGGTACTGAACAGCTTAAACCTGCAGTTGAGATGACCATTCCTGCTGCATATCACAGTGGAGTTGCTCAGCTTCCTCTGACAAGGCTCTGAGACAATGGGTTAATGGGGAAGGAAATGCCCATCCAATTCTAATGGATAATTCCATATCCTTTCATTTAGGGAGCAAGGTGCCAGATGCTCTGGATTTCCTGCTTTGTCAACTATAGTGCAAAGCTATGTACAGCTTTCACATTTTGATATAGATGCTTGTTGTTGGGTAAAACGTGTTCCTCAGGGAAACCAGAGGGTTGTCTCTAGAGGAATGTATAAACACACCTTATTCGGCAGTAGGGGAACTCAAAGCCAGCAAGTTTGATGATGGGAAAACACAAGATCTTCAGAATACTGTTCCCAGGGTTTTTTCCATTCCTAAGCAGTTACCGGCAGTTGGCTCAAAGTTAAAATATGACAGACACTTCAAAGACCATCTTACATGAAGAAAACTGGAAAAGGCTAGGGAAGGGGGCAACTTTACATGATTCCGCCCAACCTCCATCCTTGTATGCTGCCTGTACAAGCTATGGATCATACTCCTGATTCACACATGCTGGTATGGCTCCCTAGTGGATCCAGATGAATTTACAGCAGCTTAGAATGTCTGCCTCTATACAGTGACTCCGTGGACACTTGCCAGCTTTTATTTTACTCTTATGGGTTAGAAATCCTCTGTCTTTGACTCGAAGGCTCTTATTTAAAAACAGTTTGCACAGAAGTCCTTCTTGCAATTTCAAGTTATCCCAAGACAATGAAAAGAGATAGTTTAAGTGTCTGCAAAATAGATGAGCCGATTATCAGTGTGATATGCTGTAACATGCTTTTTTGCTCCATCGTAATTCAAACAAATCTAAATGTGCTAACTGTTTTACGGATTGATTTGAAGCAATATGAGAAGGTATTCATCCTCTTTCTAACTCTGCCACAGATGCGTTACTGTCCTAGTGGCAGACAGCCATTAACGCACAGAATCAATACAGAAACACAGCCATAGCTGTGTTTCCAGCCAAGCTTGCCAACTTTGCCCTAAAGCAAGTAAGGAGCACTCACAGTTAACATAGTTCAGGGGAGGAAGAGGGGGTAACTTTCAGCAGTTGTCTTCTACACAGAAGTAGTAATAGATATTTGCAAATATCTATTTGCAAATGGGCATCTCGTATACTAAATTCAAGTTTATGTGTACATACCTCTTTGAAGGCAGTCATTTTAACAGTCATTTTAACAGTGTCAAGTGACACATGACAGCTTAATGGCCTAGAACCCGTGGTTTTCAGTATTCTGAGTCCTTGTGACACTCAAGTAATACAAGGTCCATCTGCTGTGATTCCTCATTTGCCAAAACCATCTACAAACTTTTAAAAACCCACTTTCTTTCTGTACTTCTATTAACACAGCCTTCATACACACAAGAATTATTTGCTCTTCATTACATATCAGACTGCAAAGTCCTTGGGAATTAAATATTAGCTTTTATAAATATATGCATTGCATTACCAAAAAAACATCAACTGTTCACAACAGTAGGATAAAAGAGTTAGACTGAAATAAAAAACTAATATTAGGGATTTTTTCAAACTTTGTCAAATGGAGTCTGAGAAACCTGAGGCAATAAAAACATATTTGCTTGAGCTGCATATGGGTGCCCAATTTTGAAACACTTCAAAAGCTTGAAGGTGGATGTTCGTATACATAAAAACAAGGACCAAAAGGGTACCAAATTAGACATCCATACATGGATATTAATAGGTATCAGAAGTTATTTAAACACATTAATCAGCTTTTCCAAGTGGTTGGAGATACTGATAACTGCTGTGTGCTGAAAAGATCCACCCAATCCAACTTTTAATAGCTCATATTTATTTTAGTCTGTTCTTAGAACAGCTTTAACCAGCTCTATCACACCAAACCTTAAATTCCTTTTTTTTTTTCTTTAGCCAAGAAAATTAATGGTGCAAAACAGTAGAATATTGGATAAGTTAGTAGTGGAATTAGTTCCTTTAATACAAAACAGTAAGGCTTTCAAAGGAATAGATTCTTCCATTTGACAGAGAACACAGTCCACAACACTAAAAAAAAAACACAGTGGGCAAATTTCCAAGCCCTTTGAATAACGAAACTGTGGTTAATAAAGCAAGTCTTATTTTTCACTCCTTTTTTGGCATTTAATATCCTACTGATTTGTATATACTAACATTGTGTTAGCTGCAGGACACATGAAGTGGTAGAAAAACACAGTTTCCCATCTGGGCTGGTCCCATCCATCTGCTGATTAGGGCAGGGCACAGTGATGGCCGTGGCCATACAGCCATGATCAAGAACCCACTAATATCGTCCAGAGTTAACTGGGAAGAGCTATAGCCCACTTAATCTCCTACGGATGATAAATCTCTCTCATTCTGTCTCTCCTCCCCAGTGAACATCGTAGATTTGTCTTTTTTTCCTACACAGATGAGCCTTTGTTGGTTAAAATACTAGTGATACACCAAAAAAAAAGTTAATTTAATGCTTGCATGTGTCAAAGACAGAGCAAAGATATTTCAATGAAACAATTAAAAACCCTATAACCTCACATTTCTGCCTCAAATGTCCCAAATGAGGCAGTCATCCTCTGTCCCCCTTCTTCCCCCCAAAAAAGGCTTATGCTGGCACAGGAACTCTGAAACCTGAGGCCAAAATTCTGACACACAGCACATCAGTGCAAGCCAGCAGCTGAAGATTAGAGATGTGACTACAGCAGTGTTGCAGGAAGAGTATAACACTAACAGCTCTGTTATCTAGCATGTCCTTACATATTAATAGAATGGGAAGAGCCTATTTATCTGACAAAATAGAACAGGAAGAAAATGAAAGGCAGAACTTCATGTTCTTCTTGAACAGGCACCGCTGTTGCCATCAACATAGTTCTAATAGTTCCTGTTGCACTGGTCTATTGTGATACCTTTCAGAAATACTGTTGGAAATTGTTAGCTGAATCATTTTAACTGTGTGTTTGAATAGCTTCTTTCAGCATGAGTAACTAAAGTTTCTGGAACCTTCTGCCAAAAGCTGTGAACGACCAATCTTATGTTGAACTGTTGCTTTGGCAAACAGTTTGATTTTGAAAGGAGGCTCCAAGGCCAGTGCAAACTGGAAGACAAGGAAGCCAGGACTATGAGCAGAAGATACAACCCGTCAAAATTAATCAGCTAACGACCTGTCTGGAAACAAAGAATACAATCAGAAGCAAGACAACTCTGGACCAAAAATCACCATTGGATTGAGAGTTATGTTCAGAGCACACAAAGAGAGTACGAAGAACGGGTGCATAGACTGTAAGAAGTATAAAGGTCCAGGGATTTCTTTGTTCTGAGTGCCACCTTCCTCAGAGGCACCCAGCTCAAGCTTTTTCTATCTCTGTAGAGCTCAAATTACCTGACTGGACTTTAGCTCGAGACGTTGCTTATGAGATACCTTGGGTGAAGAAATTTCTTTAACAATGGTCATTTCCTAGCTGACAAGCCACTAAAAATCAAGTCGATAACTCTCAATGGATCACAGCACAAAGTTGTTACATGTGCTAGAATAATCTTTTTCTATTTTTTATCATCAGAAACAGAAACCAGCTGCCAATATATTGCCTGAGATACATCTAAAATGAAATGTCTCAAGTGGTACGCAGCAAAGTGGGTTTAATTGTAATGCTGTAGCTCTAGGAGCATTTTCACAACCAGTTTCCACATTTATTGTAATAAATCTCCCATGTTTAGCAGTAGGGAGTGTTGCCAGATCCTATACGAGAATACCTTTAAAATAGTTCACCAGAGGCCAGCCTTCCCTCCAGTGCACTATCTGACAAATAGCAGCTCTTTTTGACTATATAACCAAAACTGATGGCCTGAAAAAATCAGGAGTGTAGACTGCTCACAAAATGCTCATCAGTACAAGCAATTATATGTAATAACTGGAAATTGAGTTTCTCTAACATATTTACAACTCAGATATAACACAAAAGATAAGGACTTTAGAACTCTCAGATAATGAGCAGTCTTACACAAAATAAGACCTACAGCAACACAATACAACAGGGAAATGCTTGGTCAGAATTTGAGCGTAATCCTTAATGTTATATCAGACTTTGCATGAACAAGACTTCTCTTTTTTCTTGAAGCTGATGAATTTCTTTTGCTTTTAATACACGGGTGCTGATTTTCAAGGTGTGCATGGAGCCCTCTTCTGGAGAAATCTGGAAAAATAAAAGCTTAAGAACACGGCGAGGTTCTACGCGTTTTGGGAGTTTTAGGACTAAGTTTCGCGATTCACTATAACGGCAATTGTAATGATTTAATGATTGCAAAATCAATAAATTTCTCCAGTTGACTTAGTTGCAATCCAGTGGAACATGACAGTTAAAGCTATCAAAAAAAAAGATTTCTCATCTTGTAAACTTTACTTGCAAATATTACGTTCATTCCTCTGTCTGCATGGACTGCATAACATACAAAAGCAAGTCTCTGAACGACTTCTGTTTTAAAGAAATATTTGGGTATATGCCTTAGAAAATATCCTTTGAGTAAAAGACAAAACACTGACCTGATAGACTTAAAAATCCATATGCATTTACTGCTTACAATACTCTGTATAGTGAACTTCACAAGCTACTAAAGTACACTTAGTTTTTATTGTCATCTTGGGATCAATAAAGCTGTATATTTCAGATATGCTTTGTGGTTTTAAAGGTAAACCTGAATTAAAGGATTACACAAAACATCTTCCTCTGCTACTCCGGCTAATGTTTAGTTTCCCTCTTGGTAAAAAACAGGACAAACGGCTGGTAATAGCATAAAGTAAACCTTTCCAAAGGAAAAAAAACCTTCATCACCCACCTGTTAATCACAATTTTTACAACATACTTAATGGGCTGCTTTGTTGAGATGAAAAACTGATTCCCCATCCTCATCATTTTAACACCTAAAATGGCATTTTCTTTAAAGTTTAAGAAATGCAACTGAATTATATGCAGACCAAGAAAACAAAACAACAAAGTGAATAATTTTAGAAGCTATCTTGAATAAGAAAATAAGCCTTTTTTCAGTTCATGTTCCCACAAACATGATAATTTCCTCAACTATTTCTATGCTGTAAACTTTGCTATCATTACTTTGATATGAAGTTATTCCTGTCTCCTACTTCCACTAGAAGTACTGCATTATTAGATAGCCATTGCTTAGAAATCAGTTTATCAAAATTGAGCTTCGCTGGTTCCACTAAGCATCATATTGTACTGTATGAGGCATTATTGCTACCGCTGAGGGAGAGAAAAGAAAACTTATGGAAAAAATCCCAAAATATGATACAACTACTACACAGCCAGATGGCTGCATTTTCTCACATTCTTCTGTTTACTTTTCCTGTCACATGAAAGTTGTTTGTGTGGTGTGTCAACGAGAAAAGTCAAACAGCATTTCAGTAATTCCTTTTCCTTTCCTTAGCACAATAATTTTCTTTTCTTACTTAACCTGGCAATACTCAACCACCTATACCTGAAGACAGAATTATGGGCACATCCTTATTATAGTCTAATTTGTTCCCTAATTCATTAGCTCTTAGACATGACCTACAAGGTAAACTTGGAGATGTGTTAAATCACCAGGTAGAGACATTGCCAGCTAAAGCTACATATGCTAATAAAGAAGGTGATGTGCAGTTTGAGCACTTGAATGCAAAACAATGCTAAGGCACCACGAGCTCAGCCCTGCAGTATACTAGAACTCAGCTCAGCCCAGTGAGAAGAAACTCTGAAGTTTTGCTGAGAGTTATCAATAACGTGCGCAGTTATTTTTGGAATCAGGTGTTCTGCACCTTGCCAGTTTCTCATGTAGATGCCGAGGTTAAAAAAAAAATGCCATTTATGTAGTTAAATAAGCCTTAGAAATCTGTACTCATCTATCATATACTTAGTGCTTTTCCTACAAGGGACAGAAAAAGAAAACCCAAACTCAAGCTGCTTAACTCAGAGGCGTGCTAGGGAACATGGACAAAAAAGAGACTGAAACACAGAGAAAGCCAAGCAAACTACAGTCCATATGGCAGGTCTCAAGCCCATGCTCAGGGAGCACTAGCCCAGTATATCTACAGGTTACCCTTACACTGTCAGTACCCCCTCCTTGGCTCCCCAAGGCAGTGCCCCCAGGAGCCAGCTTTGTCAGCCCAGCCTGGATCTCAGCCCACTTTGACAACTCCTGCTCCCCGGGAGCCTTCCCGGGATCCTCAGCCCTTCAGGGAGCCACATTAAGGGCAGCTTGCCCATTGGCTCCAGACAGGCTCAGCAGAGGGGGAGAGCTGCCCAGCCTTCATATCCAGCCCACAGAGCCTCAGCACGGGCTAGCAGGGAGAGGAAACTGCTACCAGCCCAAGCTGGTAGGCAAGGAACTGTATAACACCAATGCACACCGCTCTGGCTCCTCAAAACTCATCCTTTACCAGTGCATTCAGGCACCATACCTATGGCTCAAAGCAGTTGCTTTCATTTGTTACACTCCCTGAAGCACCCACCCAAATGCCTATGTGCTTGCTCACACACATCCCCAGGCACCGAGTCTCCCGTTGTCCTATAAACTTCAGCCACCCACATTCATGCTTCTACTCCTTATCTGGTGAAGCCAGGACCCAAATATCCCAGGCTTAATCCACAGCATATATACGTTCAGTTCACCCTACTGTTTCCTACTTACTTCTTCGCAATAAAGCTCTCCCAGCAGTGACCCCCCCATCATTTCTCTCTTTATCACCCTATTTTAAAAAAAACAACAGATTAAAACCCTGCTGGAGATTGCAGTTACACAAACAGGAGTGCACAGACTCCGTGTCTCAAGCATTAGTTCGACACTCTACCAATTCCCTAAGGGTTAACAAACACTCTCAACCGCAAGTCAAAAAGGAATTAACTTTTCTCTCGGTGCACAGGATGCCAGTGCCGCTGCCGTTAGATGTAGGAGTTTATAGAGCTCCTAACATAAAAGGAGAAAGATGCATTTAAGCTGGACACCAACAAAGGATTTTCAGACCTCTCCACAGCTTCCAAAAAGTGAGCCCTGTAACAGCAGCAAGAGGAAAAGAGCAACCAGAAGGTATTGAGAAGTCAAAGCCCGGCAAGTCCTTTTGCTTTGACAGACAGCAGCAGCAGCAGCAGGGCTTTAGCAACTCTGTGTTTTTAAAGCTGGGTGTTTTTTCCCCTGCTTTCTGGCAGAGGGGGATCTATTACATTTAATAAGAGAAAGGCTACATAGCAAGTCACTAACAGAGTATTATACATCTATCAGGAGAGTACGGGGAAGGGAAGCTTTTGCAAGGTCTGGTTTTATTTTTCCTCCATATTCACCCCTTTTCTTTTTCTTTTAAAGAAGCAATAAATAATGTGAGCTGCCTATAACTGCCTATAAACCTACGACCCAGCAAAAGCCACAGAGGAAAGGAGCAAATCAAAGTTGCAGCATTTGATATGACAGAAAATATTGCTGCTGCAGCTGCAACCGAGATACTTTAAAGATTCCCCTACCACCTTTGCTGAAGGCAAACAAAAAGAAATGTTATATATCACAGAGCAAATTTGTTGTAATTATGAATCAAGGAACTATGAGATTCTACATTCCTAGCAACTGGCTTGTAGCAGAGATCTTGCATCTTTAAACAGTAATTCAAGCAGCGTATAATTACTCAGAAATCAGACCTGAATTACAAATACTTTAAAATCCAAATGCACAAAAGCAGCAAGATAAAAGAAAGCAAGGACAAACACATATTTCTTACCTGGGACAGGAGAAAGGGCAGAGCAAGTTGAGTTTTGTGCTGCATTTTGCCAGACTAGAAGGTACCAGAGGCTTATTCATTCATGCACTCAGCAGCACTGAGCATATTTTCACTGTGAAACAGCCTTTGAGGAGAGACTCTGCCTTGAGAGCCAGCCAACTTCCCAAATAGATCAGCAGCATCATCACTAAAGCATTGGATAGAGTCTGATGACCAGAACCAATGGCTTTACAAGGATGATTTCTTCACAAACCAACCCCATTTTGCATCACACATATTGGGCAAGCACCTCTCTCAAACACAGCACCTTTACAGAGCATTTTGCTTTGGTATATTTGTGTGCTTAGTTTCAGTCTAACAGATCATGCCTTACAGATCTCAATAGTATTTTCCCTTTCAGAGCATGGAATTGCACAGAGAGAAATAAGAACAACTCTGAGCACCGCTGCAGAGAGATTCTCTTTATTAAAATGTTAATGAGGTATGCTTTATTTTCAATAAATCAAATAAAGGAAGAAAGGATCACTGCAGTTTTAGTTACTTCCAAGCCCTAGGAGAGCACAGTGAAATTTTTTCAGTACAGCAGAAACACAGATTATGTTTTGTGTTTTCCCCTCAATCTCACAAATCACAACAAAGACAGATCCATTCTAGCCTGCAGAAAACAAAATCCATCATAAGGCAATAGATTTTATTAACTGCTCAGGTAATGGCAGAACTGGCTTTTGATTCAATTAACTTGAATGTAGGACAAAGTTTCAAAGATGCATGTCCTTCAATTACAAAAACTTTCCATTTGGAAGAGGGGACCTGGTGTTTCAAGAGCCTGGATTAGTGATGTTGCAACCCAGGCAGATGGACTGAAGTTCACAAATTAATTCCCCCATCTTCATTTCCAGGTCCTCTCTTGCTGTTCTCCACTATCACAACAGACCAGTCCTCCTTTTGACTTGTCTTCTTGCAGTCAGTGGGGTTACTGAGCAGTACCCTTCCCTCATTTTCAGTAGTCTCCTCAGGTATCACGACTCATGATTCTCCCTTGCTTGCTTATCCAGCAGGGCCAGCTGCTGCCACATTTTGCTATGCCCCACCATGGGTGGCTGCTGCACCAGTGGACATAAGCAGAAACCTGGGGAGGGGAAAAAGATAGGCATTCAAAGTGATATGCATTCAAGGGAGCTGCCAGCCAGCTGCCAAGGGATATACGAAGGGATACACATTCAAAAGAGCTGGCAACCACTTTTTGCTCCTCAGCAGGAGCTTCCTGCTGTGAATGATGTTGTTTGATAGCTTCCGCTGTTAGTCTACTGCTCACAACTCACATCTTTTACTTACACGCAGACCAAAAGTGAGGGAGAGCACTGTCCTTCCAAGTCTAAGCACTCACATGCAGCAACAGCTCTGCACCAGTACCTTCATCACGCAAGTATAAATTTATAATGGAGATGGATCAGAATTCAAACCAAACCCAGCAGGAATTACTAGTAGCAATTATAATGCTTTATATAACTGCAAAAGGTTCACCATGATGCATTAAAGAAGCAAGTAGGTTGCTTTCTATTTTTTTTTTTTTCAGCAGAAAGCCAGCTTAACAGGGTTAAAAAAAAAAAAAAGCCCAAACAAAAAAAAAAAAAAAACACCACACAACAAAAAGAAAACCTTAAGAGCTGTCTTTGATTAAAAATAAGTGAGTAACCATCTCACCGTCACTTCCTCAGGGTCCCAGCTGTCCACCAAGTGTAACTGCCAGCCTCAAGAAAAGCACCTCAGAAGTTTCTAAGCAAGGCTATGGGGTTTCCATTAGGGCATAGACTGTAAACAACAGCCCTAGCTGTGCCACAGCATGCACCACCTTTGTATGGGAGCACCGAGATTTGGGCAGTCCTTTAAACCCCACAAACTGGGGCCAAACAGCTAAGTTACCAGACCAAAAAGAAATAGCTGGTGGCTGAAATAAACAAAGGCATCTGCATCCTCTTTCACAGGAAGGAGACTCATTGAGGGGGGGACTAAGGGGGGAAAAGACAAAGAACAAATTAAAAAAGGATTCAAGTCATTCACTCCAAGATAATGCTTGCAGCAAGAGAACTGAGCCAATATGAGCAGTTAATTTCTGCAAAAGACATAACATACCCATACAGCCACCTCACCACCAAGGAGGGGAGCAAGGAGTGTGAGCTCTTCCCCCTGCTCTCACAGCTGCAAGGCCATGCCTGCTGCCATGGGCTCCTTCCTCACTATACAGGGATCAGACAGTACAGCAAGGTCAAGAGTAGGACCTGCCTCCCCAGGCCTCCAGCTCCTCACAGCCAAAGAGAGCAACACACTGCAACCCTTTACCTCCAAGAACACAATGACCCTTTAATAATGATTAAAAAAACATTGTTTATAAAAATACCTCAGTCCCAAACCTCTTTCCTCCAGTCCCACACAGCATATCCTCATACTGCAACCTGTCCCTCTTCACCTCTTATTTATTCCATGCAGGAGTAATTAACAACCCCTGGGGTGGTAAGTAGCGTGTGGTGTGACCTGAGGCCTTCCAGTTCTCAGCTGCAAGTTAGGGATGCTGAGCCTCAGGAGGAGCTTGCAGGTATCTTCAGTGATGAGGAGCAGAGTCTTCTCTGCTAATTAGATTGTTAATGAAAGGCTGGTAGGTTATTAATTAGAAATAAAGAGTTGACACTGCAGTCCATCTCAGTGTTAGGTGATAGGAAAAGGGTTCAAACTCTCTAAAAGAGGAGCAGGCTGGGAGGCAAGGCTCCAGGGGATGGAGAATGGCTGCTCTCTAATTCTCCCTTTGAAGAGATTTTTGCTGCCTAAATGAAACACGAAGTTGTGAGGTCATGGAGCAACAGTGACAGAAATAACAGCCTTGGGTTTATGCTCTGGTTAGAGAAGAGGCTGTATGCCTTTGTTTTTAGGGCAGGCTGTGCTTGTTTCAAGGCAAGTTGTGCCTGTTTCAGGCTGATGTAAAATACATCGTAATTTTCATCAAAGGGTTTTGGTTCATGAGTAAAGAAAACTCCTGCTGATACCTTTCCTAGCTTACGTTAACTGATGAATGTAACATGCTTTTTACTTTTCAGAATCAAGATGCCATAATTTTCACCTAAAAAATCTTGAACAACTTGACACCTCAGCTCACTCTCCATGACATACTCTGGAAACTGAGGCCAGTGCTGAGCTGAGGCTAATGGGAAGAGTATTAATTGCCTGCAACGCATAAAGTATTGTCAAAGATAGACCCATTAGCAGATGAGGGAGTGACTGTATGCTGCCAGAAATGCCTCTTGACCTTTAGAAGATTTGCCCTATCTGTTTTGTAAAAGCTGAAGATGAGCTGCTATGAATCTATCAGAACAAGGCAAGTTTAATCTCACATTAAAGTGAGTCATATAAGAAACCTGGATGAAAGAGGGGGAGACTAATTTCCACTGCCATGGTACTGGTAATCTATGTACTATTGGCTGCTACACCACACTGCAGTTTATGATTCCTTTGAGTTTTTAGCACCTGCCAACAGCTGGGGATGTGTAAACTTAAGGGACAAAAAGAGCACACTCCCAATATAGGAGCATAATGCAGTCCAAGACAACTCAATCCTCATCAGATCAGCGTCTGCTCCTAAAGAACAGGTACAGTTGAATTTCTTCTAGGACAGGTAGGCCAAGTATATAATGGAACAGAAATGCAGTCAAGCAAACCAGTCCAAAGAATAAGTTTAGCTGCAGCGCATTTGACATTGCCCTTCCTATTAGTTAAAAAAGCATGCATCTGAAATCCTACTGGGTTCACCCCAAGAACCAAAGAAAGCTAGAGAATAGAAGAAAGCAAGCCTGACCTGCTGTGTCCATTAGGTTTGGCCCATCACCCTCCTGCTGTGCCTGCAGAGCCACCACCACTTCCTGAGGATAAGAACTTTTAGTAAGTGTACCTCTGTGGAGCAGGAGTGAAATCCCTTCTTACTGCCTGAGGTTCTCCAGCAGGAGAAAATGAGGCAGCTAGCTGCAGTAATGTTTTATTCGGAGGACAGAGATTCAGAAGACTGCAATAGAGTTGATGTGGTGAAGAGTTAAGTAATGTTTCCAGACACGGTGGCTTTCTACTTGGTATCTGCCAAAATAGGTTTGGGTAGGGATTCTCAGTCTTAGTGCAGATGAAATTTCTTTAAGAAAGATTCACGAAAACACTGAAAGAAGAGTTTTGCAGTTTGAAAGTAAGCCCACAGTTTTTCATTATGCATCCAACCTAGTACATCCATAATATTTCAAACTCTTACCAGTATTTCTAACAGTAGGGGCTTATTGGCAGCAGAGAGTTTGGCATTAGTGCAGCTTTCTTTAAAACCTGTGGGACTGCTGGATGCTTTGCCTAATTCTTCCCTACATCCCAGCCCAAGCTCTAGTGTAGTATATGGGGTTTGTTTTCTTACTTGCTAGTAGGCAAGTCACAAGCAACGAAAACAAGCTGATACTTCAGTGAAAAGAAATAGGGTGTGTTTCATTGTCAAAAGAGAACTAAAAACAGTTGGTGAGTCAAACAGGAGTCTTACATTTTAGAAAAACCCTTAAGAGACCATCACACCCATTTGTCTCCAAGTCTTTCCCTGTTTACCATGACTACAGGAGCCATTACTTCGATTCTTAAAGCAGAAAACCCTATCACTTTTTGGTTTGGCATCCCTGAGCCCTTTGAGCATAAACAAAACGCATGTTCAACTTTTAAAATTGAGCTATTGTAAAGCAGTCTAGAGTGATCATTTACAGTACTGTATATCTAATATTCTAATCATTACTTGGACCAGAAGCAAGCTGCTACTTAATTCAACCTTTGCTTGAACTGAGTGGGGGAAAGATTGAGATAAACCCTAGCTATATGGTATGTGGGATGCTCCACAGCATCTGCTTCATGAAATTGAGTTTGTTTCTATCTCCTTCTCCCAGTGAGCCCCTGTGTAGCAGGAGCTCCTGCTCTTCAGCTGACCTCCAGCATCTAACTCTGTTTTCTAGAATGGTGACAGGTATTTTCCTATATCTGTTATGGACTTCTGCCTTTCAGCTGAATCATAGCAATGGAGCTTGCCCTGAGAGCTCGCCCAACTGTGAAGCTCCCACGCACTTTTTTGGTAGTCCACAGTAATTAAATCGCTTGCAATCCTACACCCATACCCATGCACAGGTAGTTTGATATTGGCCCTCAATTTACCCACTTTTCAGTAATACAAAGTTACCACACACAATTTAGCATATATATAACAGTACAGGGATAGAGGGAAATATACCTACAGCGTCACAGAAGGAAAACTGAGGCACAGGATGCAAAGGGACCTGATTGAGATCATAAAGGTGGTCAAACACAGCTAAAAATTGGACTGCTTGCTGAATACCTTAGGCATTGGTCCTTCCGTCTATTGAAAGAACCCATCAGCTTCCCTGGGGGACCTGGGAGTTTCCTCTGTTATTGTACAAAACCAAAGCTGAATGCAGTTTAATGTAAGAAGCCTTCATTGGCTGGGCTATTTGTTTCCATTCCCCACATGTTCCTCTCCCTTCTGGTTTTAACACCGCTACTCCTTTGCCCTCCCCCTGTATGTATGATTGTCTCTGGCCTAAATGCAGGTGTTCTGGAAGCAATTACAGCTCCCTTGGAGCAGAATATGATGCATGGCAGCTCATTAGTGGTTTGCCCGTATTAAAGGAATGACTCCTTGTTTCCCTTCTGACCTCACCTATTGTCTAGGAAATGAGAAAATTTGTTTTGGCAATGGGATCTGTACTTTCCAAGGCTCTGTTATACTGAATTCTGACCAGAAATACATATCAAAGTAATTAACCAAATAAATGCACAAAAGACCTTATCATTCCCTATTTTGGTAGCAACTATACAAAGTCAAAGTCACTTGAAAACTCACTGTGCAATTTTATTAGAAAAGTTACTCTTTTATACATCATTTAAAAAAAAAATAACATTTTGCAAGAAATAGAAGAAAAGTCAAGTTATCACTGTCAGAGGTTCTTCTAAGACATACCCAAATTCAAGATATTCATCATGAGTTATGGGAAAGTTAATACTGTAGGAATAAATTAACCACAGAATTTTAATGGCTTTATTGTGTGACAGTTTCTAAAGCCCAACCAAATATCAGCTGGGGAATTCAAATGTAGGAGATATACTCTTAATTCCCACAGTTATGGATTTTTTTTAAAAATCCCTTCTTATGATGTAAGGGTCTTTTAAAATATTCCATCATGAATATACAGCTTACTTAGGGGTAGCAAATTTCACCATTTTTACAAAGCCAGAAGCCAGCTTAATCTTTCATCTTTTTCCAGAGAAACAGCAGATGCATAAGTATATTTTAGGGAGAATAAAATGGTTGAGAGAGAGAGGGAGAATGTGCCAGTCTCGGAATATCTCTGTTCACAGGACTTCAGCTGACACATAGTCCCAGAGCTGCTAAACCTCCCGACTTCGGGCATAGCCACTTGCACTGTATGTGTTAAGGGAGTGGTGTACCGCTCTGTTTCATGCTATTTTCAGCTACTGTGATTGCCCTCCCCAGTGCAGCTCTGTATTTCAGATACTGTTTTCATAAAGAAACGGTTGCAAAGCCCCTCCACCAGAATCATGACTGTATCATCTGTGCTGGCCATGGCTGCAATCACACTGTGTTGGGTTAAATACAGGGGTCAGATGCTCAGGTGTTGTGTCCTAACTGCTGCTTCAGCAGGAAGACACAGCTGTCACAAAAGAGACCCAAGCAAAATGTCCCTTATAAAATCAAAAAGCACATTTAAAACCTGACCTGGAAGAACAGGCTGGGCAGGCTGAGCTCTGTAATGGAGTCAAGCTCAGGGTGAACTCAAAATGCCATAGATTTCAGCAGCATCAAGATTTCACTCTCAGTCCCTAAACTCTTTCTTCTCCGTTCATATTCACAAACTTTTCTCTATTCAACTGCCATGGCTTTTAGGCAGATAAATATCTTACATGCTTCTCAAGGGTGTCATATGCTATTTAGTGTTTCCCCTCTGGTATCAGCACCTGTTAAGCATGGAAATAAAGTGATTAGTCTTACATGTTCTGCTTCAAAAAATGATTTTGGGATACATCTCCTTATCACTGGCAGATTTGCCAACTCAAATAATGATATCCTCTTCAAAAACAAGTTTTGTCAGTCTTGAAATGTAGGAATTACACTGGGAAATGTTCTGGATTTCCCTTTCTCATGGAATTTTTGTACATATCAAACCATCTCTGACAAAGCTGTCAATACTATGCGGCATTAGAGGAAAATTGCCTCTGCAGATCTAGACATAACTTGAGAAAAAGAGTCCCTGTGATGCAGGGATAAAAAGAAATGTTTGAAAGTTGGATGTTCTTTGAATAACCAGAAAGCTGTTTTGTTTTTATAAGTCTGAAAATAACCTGGTGTTTTAATCAACCTAAATAGGCCTGATGATCAGATTGGATAAAAAGTAGCACAATACTACTACGCAATTACTTTAGAACTAAGCTAGCGGCATCTCAAAGAGCAGCTAAAAGAAGCTAGGCTCAGTTACAATAGGTCATTAATTACTTCTAAATTAGCTGAACATTCCATTGTAACAATATATGTAAGTATTTGTAAAGGCAGTTATTAGTGAGCGTATTGAAATTACCCTCAAAAATCTACATCCATACAGTACTCAACCTAAATTACAGCATCCTTTCTGCCCTCCTGCATCCAGAAGGTGCATTGTGCCTGCTGCATCTTCAAGTTTCAGCTCCTTCAGGAGGAATACCACTCAAGCTACTCTGTATACATCAGAGTCAGATTCGTACACTGCTTCTTTACATGCCTTTGAAATATTGTATATTATGCATGAATTCTTGCTTTATCATGTATCTTGAGATCTCTTTGTATTTCATTGTTTGTTTTCAATTTTGTAACTTTCTTATGTAAAATTCATTAAGCCTTTGTAAACACAAGTTAAAAAAAACCTGCTCTTTCTGCTTTCCCCTTGGGATTCTAGAAGGTTACCTTGCCTTATGTTTGGCTATAATATCTCTCTTAGGCTTGGTTTTAAATGTATGCAGTACTACAAGGGAGAGGCAGCCTAGGGTGTTTTATTAGGCCTGGCCTCAAAGTGTGTGCTGGTTTTGGATCCTCTAGCACTAGAACAAAGTATTCACATATGATCTTGTCATTGTGACCATAAAATTAGCTGCATTTTGCTGAATGGGCCTCTTGGAGGAGGTAAAACCAGATTGCAGTGGGTCATTCTGGGGCATCACAAAGCTCTTGTACTGAGGTCCCTCGTCAGCCACTCATGTGATAAGAGCATGGGTTGGAAATTTGCTTTTGTTGGTGCAGGAAAAAAGCACTTAACTTGGAGGCATGGAATGCTGTGACAATAACCTACATCCGGGTATTTAATACCTTATTTTTTCCTATGTTCTAATTCAAAATAGGACTTTGCTAATCTAAGAAACCCTACTGGCCATGCTTGATAAAAACTAGCGCTGCATGTTGTTGTGCATGCCATATAGCTGGTATCAGCAGGTCATCGGTCTCCCAGGAGCTGCAATCAACTGGCATATATTAGAGCCACTTTGGGCATGTTCAACTTGAAGCTGAACCCAGCACAGACAAGGCAGTAGATCAAAGGAGCCACAGTCAACTCCACAATACCTTTTTTCCTTATGCTACAGTTAACAACACTAGATCAGGAAATCCCTGAGCTGCAAATAGTTGGAAGTTGGAAAAACACTCAGGGGAAAGATCATATGAGAGGTGCTTGTTCCTGCTCTTTCTCAGGCATCTGTTTGTAGCCACTGTTGCTGTGGGTGTCCTCTGAGACACAAGTGCAAATGCATTACTAAAGAACTGTAAAAGAATTGATGTAGTGGCACCTGTATAGCTGCGATGGTGGTGGCAGAGGTTGTCATCTCAGATGAGAAGGCAGGATCAGCTCTTGCAGGTCATAGTCCCTCCCTGTAGAAGAGCAGGAGGAAGGTAGGCCGACCCTTTTTGCTCTGGTTGGTGGTCAGCACTTTCTTCTTTTTCTTTTATATTAATCAGGGGGAAGGGTCCTTTTGTCCTGTCCTGTCAATGCAGCCAACACAGGCAGATTGCTGCACAGAGGGGAAATGAAAGGGTCTGTGCAGCTGCAGGGCAGGGACTGTGCCTTGCAAACTGGAAAGCCATGCTCCTTGTTAGGATGACATTAGCCTAAGCAATGCAGGTGAGATGAACGGAGCCAGTCCAGCTCTTCTTGTGTTAAGTGTGGAACAGATCTTCATAAAGAAATATCTCCCCAAGAAATAAGGATTGTTCTGCAATACTGGAAGTATTCTACAGAATAAGATGTGTTTCCTAAGAAACATTTGTTTTTACTCATTTAGAGAATAAAAGAAGCATTTAGTTTTTTCTGACAGCAGTTTAAATCGTGAAATCAAAACCATTTTCTGAGAGATTCCTCATGGCAATCAATGTCTGGTTCTAAAAACTGGCCATGATGAGCTCGTAGATGAGCTTCTAAACCCCCTAACACCACACTCTGCTTAGCAGGGCTGCCCAGCTTCAGCTTGAGGGAAAGCACCCCCTCTGCATCTCATTTTGGGATTACAACAAAGGTATTAAGATGCTGAGAGGTGCCAGTTTTCCACTTCTTAGCAGGTCCCAGAAACTTTCAATTCAGCAAAACAATAAGAGCTCTCATTAGAAAGCTCAGGTGAAAGTGTCTCGAGTAACTGTCCTGGAATGGCCTGGGTGGTCCAGCATGGGGACAGTCCATGAGTCTCTTCCTGAGGTCTAAACTATTGTGAGAGTAAAGGGGGTGAGCTGTCTCTCAAGTCAGTCTCACTCTTACTGAAAGACCAAACATGCAGGGCACTGCAAGAAGGGCATTTCATATTAAACATTTAGCTCAAAGTATTGGCTCCGTGCCTGAAATGCAGCCCTCTCAAGAGAGATGCTAAGTTTTTGTGCCATGGCAAAGGAGAACCAGTTTTTTCAAGCTTTTTGCATCTTTTTATATCTTATTTCTATTTCTTTGCTTTAAGTAAAGTGGGATTAAAATAAAACTCCAGACCAGAATGTACAAACTAAAATAGTGCTTTATTTTTGGAAGAGAGGTTGTAGAAATGCTGACTCAGCTACAAGAATCAGCACTCCCCTTATTTCCCTCTGTCTGAGAGCAGAGTTTTAGTAGTTAAGTGAGATGATACACTAAAATGAAAGGGTGCAGATGAGTTTGATCGCCAGGGGGTCAGAGGTGCATTTCGGATAAGAAAGGCAGCTCAATGGAAGCAATAAATGTAATTAACTCTTTCAGTCTACTGAACCCAAAAAGCCAGAGATATAATGTAACAGCAATCAAATGTTATTAAACATGCCAAGTGTCTTAAAGGATAATCATATGCAATCAAGCTCTAATAATAAGAAATAAAAATTACTTGCGATTAAATCCAAGTCAAAACAGTCAAAACAGACACAAAAAGAACTAGTAAACTCAGTGGAAAAATCTTCAGGTTATCTACTTATGTCAGGATCTACTGGAGTTTACTTAATCAATATGTTGAGTAAAAAGTGACAACAACTGGTCTCTGAAGTAAGCATTCAGATTGCATGCTCTTTGGGAAAGTTGTTACATATCTATATCTAACACCATTTCAAAGCATGCTGTTGTACGTTAACAGGGTGCCATCAGGCTCCAAGTAGAAAACAGGAGATGTTGAAGAACTTAAAGCTTTTAAGCCTGGAAAGCCAAGGAGAGATAGGGTTAATCAAGAAGGGAGAAAGTAACAAAACAGAATGAAACACTGTAGACAAATGATGTTTCAACATTTAAAAACAGTTGCAAAGAATAGCTACAGTGTTACAGCTTTGCACATCATTCAAAAGATGTCAGACCCTGAATTAGGAGCCCGGTTCTTCTGGATCGTAAATACAGGAAAACGAAATACTAGCAATATTTTCTGCTTAGTAAACAGGAGTGAATAGGAGGACATTTGTTGATCAGTAACTTTCAAGCAGCTTCAGATAGGTGATGTCTTTGTGCAGATGTACAGCCACCTAACATGGGAGCTGCTCCAGGGTTTTGTAGCTTTGAGCTGAAGGGAAAGAGAGAAAGCTATGCACTGACCAAGCAGTAGTGAAAGCAGAACTGGACCCAGGCTCCTTAGAGCCTGTTTTTCCAGTTGGTTATATACATATGTAATATATATACATATATATATAATGTTATATATATATATATATGCAAATGCTCTCTAAAAACTCTACCTCTTTCTGAATTCATAGAATCATAGAATAGTTAGGGTTGGAAAGGACCTCAAGATCATCCAGTTCCAACCCCCCTGTCATAGGCAAGGGCACCTCACACTAAACCATCTCATCAAAGGCCTCGTCCAACCTGGTCTTGAACACCACCAGGGATGGAGCATTCACAACCTCCCTGGGCAACCCATTCCAGTGCCTCACCACCCTAACAGGAAAGAACTTCTTCCTTATATCCAATCTAAACTTCCCCTGTTTAAGTTTTAACCCATTACCCCTTGTCCGGTCACTACAGTCCCTAATGAAGAGTCCCTCCCCAGCATCCCTATAGGCCCCCTTCAGACACTGGAAGGCTGCTATGAGGTCTCCATGCAGCCTTCTCTTCTCCAGGCTGAACAGCCCCAACTTTCTCAGCCTGTCTTCATACAGGAGGTGCTCCAGTCCCCTCATCATCCTCGTGGCCTCCTCTGGACTTGTTCCAACAGTTCCATGTCCTTTTTATGTTGAGGACACCAGAACTGCACACAATGCTCCAGGTGAGGTCTCACAAGAGCAGAGTAGAGGGGCAGGATCACCTCCTTCGACCTGCGGGTCACGCTCCTTTTGATGCAGCCCAGGATACGGTTGCTTTCTGGGCTGCGAGCGCACACTGAAGCCGGCTCATGTTCATTTTCTCATCAACCAACACCCCCAAGTCCTCCTCCACTCCTCTGAATCTCTTCTTTGCCCAACCTGTAGTTTTTGCACAGTGTCATTAATCGGATGATGATGCAAAAACAGAAACAGGAAAATGTGTACTATTGTTCCCTTTCAACCAAACCCGCCAGTTCTGACCTAATATTGCTGGTGTATTGGACAGATTTAAAATACTGGGATTTGGGAAGTCAATTTTCTGATGGAGTAAAGGAATAAGCTGCCAAATCTGTATAAGCTGATGTGACAGTGTTCAGAATCACCATCTCCTTCGGCCATCCCTCCCCAACAGAGTCTGAACCTGCAGCAGAAAGCAAGCTGGCTTCAGCCTGCCTGCTGCTGCTTTTATGCAAAACACTTGCAGACTGTAAACCACGCAACAAGAGTAGGCGAAGCTGACTTGTACACTGAGGAAAAAGCCCTGGAGGTCTAACTGTGCCTGCTGGTGACACTTGGCCTAACTGGAAACTGTGTTTCTATTGATTAACCACAAAGGAGTAAGGAGGTAGAGCCCTAATACATCCTGAGGACATTGATTAAAGAAATCAATGCTGACACATATTTATGCCAGATTTTGTGTCTTGGCATACCTCTTATTCTATGGTTTTGTGGTTACACAGAAGCCTGATGAGATATTGCTTCTTTCAACACTCACTGCTGAACACGAATTTTGCCTGAGTTCATGTGGTTTCATGGATTTTAGCAGCAGTGCATTCAGTCAAGTTTACATCCTTGCTCTATTCAGCTTGTAAGGAATTTATCCCAAACTATTTCTTCCATACCAAGAAGTACATTGACCTTAGCAGTCAGCAAGATGCTGTCAGAGACAATGTGTTGTCTCGTTCCGTACTCTTTGCTATGAAACAAGCATCATGAAAACACATTTAAGCCGATACATTTTTCAGTCCTTTTACAATATGTACACAGCTGCTTCAGTTGACAGACCTATCCAAGTATTATAAAGCATCTAAACACCGCATCTTTATCTCCATTCTGGACTAGCAGCCAAAAATAGTTTTGTTCCCCACCAGAGAACTAGAATGGGTGCTATTTATTTATAGTTACATATTCTACAGGCATTCTTACTTTCTGAGTTTGCTTTAATCAATTTATAACTTCAGCATAAATAGTCAATTCATAGCATTGACCATTACTCATGTGAGTAATGCAGACAACCTGTTTTCAGAGAATCCTTTTTTTCTTTTAACAGAAACTAAAAAGGCTCACGGGTTTCATGCCCATGAACATAATTCTTCATCAGAGAAGTTCAGGCAAGATAGTGAAAGTTTACTGGTGATTTTGGCAAGAACTGCGCCAGAGCTGATGCTTTGCATTTCAGGAGATTCCTTGATATCCAGATGAACAGAACCAGACAGACAATGTACAATAGCACCATCTGGTGACTCCCAATAACCTTACTGTTGCCCCCAGTTTGCAAAGGCAGGATCCATTACTAAAAGGAAGAAAAGTAAGAATATACATTTTCATAAAAAGGAACAGGATTCAGTAAGAAATTATTTTAAGTTAAAAAGCCAGTCACCTCCATATGCATACAGTTTTCATAATGCATGAAGTGGTAACAAGAAAAGAGGTGGTTCATAAAGGACTTGGGGAATCTGGTTTTAGTTAAATACTGTATGATTTTCCATCCCTATCTTAGCATATCCGTACATTTACAAAATATTCAAAATTGACCCAAGCCCCAAGAAAAACATGCTTGGCTGGTGTTTAACAACCACGTATTCTGCACCTATGCAATTCAAATCAATTGGATCATGTCATGCTTTCTTTTCAACTTGTTTGTGCTGAAGATCATTTCCTGTAGATGAATCCGCAGCCTCTGACTGGAAGGGGCAGATCTGAGAGCACTGTTTTGTGGGGTGTCTGGGAGACAATATCACAGTCATAAATACTGCTGAAATGAAGAAATATTTTCTTCTGACAGTGACCAGGAAAAATATCTTTAATGGGCTTAATAGATTTTCCAAATTCTTTAGTTTCATTTGTATTCTTGCTGTCCTAGCTCAACTTATGAGCTGAATTTTGCGGACACTCAAACCCAGGCTTTATATGATGCACAGAGGGTACATGCGATTAGAGACAACACCTAGGCCATATGCTGATGCTTGGATGACAGTCTTATCTTCTGAAACAGAAAAGGCTGAAAGGTTTTCTGTACAGCACTGGAGAAGCACTAAAAAAGTCAAGGAGCTTCTTTCATAGCTATGTAGTTGGTTATCGCTTCAAGAAAGAGTTGCAGGAAAAGCACTGAAGAAAAAGGTTGAACTTGCTGTGACTGCAGCTGTGTTTATATTTTGCTAACAAAACTCTGGAATGGTTGAACACAAAAATTTCTGCAGAGCTAAAGCTAGAGGAGAAGGCGTGGGAATTTAAGTAGCAAGTCCTGGAGCTGCTGAGAAGTCACTGGAGACTGAAGCCAGTAGCTACAGGGTCATTTTATGTCTCATGGGTCCAAATGATACCTTTAATGCATTTTTCTGCTGTACATGGGTCCCAAAAGAATTCTATTTCTCCTTCCAAGTCATCTTGGACGTGAATTTTGTGCTGTGCCATGAATTCTTCACTGACAGCACCACATGAATTTACATTGGCTAGAAACGGTCTCTTCAGGTGCTCCATTCTGTATTCAGTCATATTGAAGGATGCATATGAAGGGACAATCTTGCTGCAGAAGTTTTTGTATTTAGCTATGTCTCAAAACTGTAAAGAAACCATTTTGAGCTGTCTTCTGTGGTTAAGAATAAATTTTTGTCCTTTTGATTTATTATATATGTACCTAGTAGTGCAATGACTTGCAGCCTGCAGGAGCTAAGACTTTTACTATAACATAACATACACTGCTTTTATTTATTCATGAAGAGTGAACAATCTGCTCTTCTACTGTATGTGTATATTTATATATTTAGTGAGGATATAAATTGGAAATGTACAGAGAATGGGATAGGAAACTATTGACTGGATGTCAAACATCTTTCCAAATCAAAATAAAGAAGAAGTAATAATCCTTGTTGTGCTTTCCATCTGTAACCAAGTAAACGATATGATGATAAAAATAAGCAGGCTGCTTCTCAAATTGGCTGTAACACACTATGAAACTTACAATGCTTCACTTGTGATTGGCCTTTCCTGCTGATTTTTCCATTTCTTGGGCAACAGAGCTTCTCCCATGTTGATTGCCATCTGAAATACAAATTCCAGAAACTGACTGTGGCTTAGTACACTCTGTACCACTTTAGAAGTGTATGTATTTGAATGAAGCTTTGCACATCCTTACATCCTCTGAGGATCTGAGCTACACAAATCTTTTGGGCTGTGCTTGTTCCCTGTTTTGCAGAGAAAGGCAGACAGAAAATGTTTGCTCAGATGGAGAATATTTTTTAAGGAGACAGAACTTTGGTTGTGTTCTGTAATGACATCCTCTGGTGAGCTCTTGACTTCTTTTCTGGGACCCATGAAACATCATTTTGAATACAGAGGGCCATTTCAGGATGATTTATTGCATCAAAACGATAGGCACAAGAGGAGGAATATATTCTGGCTACCACTTCTTCCTGGTCCCATGTGTGCTCCTATCCTTCATGGTCCTATGCTAAGTACACAGGAGAATAGGTACGCAGGTGTAAATATGTATTATTTATTTGGCAAGCTAAGAGTGAGGTCTGAAACACAGATTTGCAGTTTTTTCCACAACTGCAATGAGAGAATAAGCATTATTTAGTTGTCTTTAACAAATGGTAATATTTTAGAAGAAAGTACAGCGAGTACTTGTGAATACAGCGCACCCGTACCTCATATTGCCTACCTCCCTCAAGACACATTCACAGTGTCATATTAGCACCCAAAGAGTTTGGATTTTGCAATATCGATTCACAGGCATCAAATTATTGCTCCTCACATACAGAGTAGGCCTGGCAGTGCTGCAGTGGTTCTTTCTGCTGCCATTTTTATCTTTTTTTCTGTTAGAAGTCTTTTCAAAATCCCCTCCTGAATCAGCTTCCACCTTTAGATACTTAAATATTTAAACAGATACAAGATAACATTCCCAAAAGAGCTTTGTTCCCTCTACTTGTGAACCTCATTGTGTTTTCTGTCATTTTTAGGCAGTATATTGATGTTTTTGGGAATCCTAAGCATGCTTACAATTGGAAGAGCAAGCAGCCTTGCAGGTATTACTGCTTTGAACATCAGGACAGAAAGCTGTGCTTGGTAAGGCTCTCATAGGGAGCACTTGATATGCGCAGGCATGACAATGCCTTCTTCCGATGATTCATGGAAGGTGTTGACATCTACTGTGTCTCGCAATGAGTGCGAATGTAAGCCTTTATATTTCTATATTCATTTAACTCTGGAGCAGTTCTTAATGTTTCAGTATAATTCTTCTCATCAATTCAGACCTGCTTCTCAGATGTTCTTTCTTTATACCCCACTTTCTGCACCTAATAACTAGGTTGGGAGCTAAGGAAATTGATATTTGCATGGGGAGAGGACTGTGCCAGAATTCAGCCTGTTACAATTGAAAATAGAGCCCTCAATTAATATATGTTCCAGCTTATTTTAGTTTTGCAGTTTTCAAATTGTAAACCATTTTTGCTAGGTTTTTTTTTAAAGAACAGAATTTTCAATTTGAGGAAGAAAGGTGAAGAACCAGAAATCAATTTATTCTTGGTATAGTTTTCTTGTCATGTCCTAAAACCTTAAAAATGAGGGTTTCAGTGTAGCCAGAGATAGAAACATATCACGTACCGAGTTTCTCAGGCTCATAAGCTATTCACTAAAAGTCAAAAGTTTATTGAAGGGTAGCTGCAATTCAAAGTTGTTTCCTTTAAAGGATTATTAGCATTTGATGGACACTGATAGATGCCACTAAAACATCTCTGAAAGGCAAAGGCATAATTCAGCCAACAGTTTCACTGATTTTGCTTTCTGATATATCCCTTCATAAAAATAATATGCTTTTGATGGATTTTTTCCTGAATAGAGTGCTGTAACTGAAAACAAGAAGCAAAATATTTCCTGCAGTATTTTCTCATTGATGAAGAGCTTTCATGAAGGAAAAAGTCACTGCACTGGGATGCAATGAAATAATTAATACCTGAGACATAATAGGACGGAAATAATGGATGGCCTTTGCCTGAAATATCCAGTGCCATGACATGGGTTACTTTCTTCATATAAACAGGAAAAGTTGTGAGTTGATTATTGAGGAAATCCCTATCTGTTTTTTAAATTGCTTCTTACTCATGAAAAGCTGTTAAGCAAAAAAAATCTGATCTCTTTTCCATTTATGTGGCATCATTTTCTAACTCTCAGTTCTGCTGATGACTTTGGGCAGCTGAAGTTTTGTGTGAGACTGTTCTGAAACTACTTTTGTGGGATCATTTCCCTTAGCTTCAATGACTGTTCTCTTTCCCTTGAATTATTTAGTAGTGCAGATAACTTATTGGCATGAATCTGTCCCCTTTGTCAAGAGTTTATCTACCTCTTTTCTGTGATAATCCCCTATGACTAACTAATCTTTCCTTTTGACTTAAATCTCACAAACCTTTGAACCCTTATGTTTTTGTTGTTGCTGCAGCTCTACCAATTCAATCTCTACTGAGTGTCCTATACTTCAAAGACCAAAATTGCTCATAAAATGTTAATGGTGTCTATCTTATTTCCCCATAATGCTAAAATAACTGTAATATCTGTGGGCTTGTCTACCCCAAAAAACTAGCACACAGTAAAGTGAGATCTGAATTTATAGTTCCTCTCTTCTCACATAGACATTTTAAGGGCACACTGAGTAGCGGATGACTTCTTACACTATTAAATGTGGAGTAAGGCACCATGAACTTAAATGTGCATGGGGCTTTAGAAAGTAGTAACTAGGGCAGAGAAAACCCATAACAGCTCTCTACCTGCTGTAGCAGAGAAGTCTTATATTCTTAAGAAGCTTCTTCCTTGTCTCTAAGAAAGATTTTCTTGTGGTTATGGTAGCGTGGAATGGAGTTGTGACTAAGTACTCCATACACCTCCTGTTGGGTAGGCACCAAATAAATCAACATAAGATGGTTGAAAACTTTCTTTCAAATTAGTATTTCTTTAAATTGGAAGCTTGTTTTGCAGAAAACTAATGTGCATATTAATGAATTAATTCTTCTGCTTCCTTTGAAAAAGCCCTTTTATAAGGACAGCAAATGAAAAGAAATGCAGGAATATTTGCATTGTTTTCTGTTGTTTCTCAAAACACTGAGGGTTTTAGATGCAACTCAAGATTTCCCATGAGAATTGTGACAAAATTTAAATATTTTTAATTTTCAGCTCTATTTTTAATTAAAAGGTCATATTTTCCAAGCAGCTCAAGCTTTACCATCTCTCTGCCTCAGTTCTCTGTCTGTCATTTGGGATTATAATTCTTTTCTATCTTTTTGTTTCTCCCATCTATTTATATTATAAAATGCCTCTTACTGTGTGTTGATACAGTGCCTAGCAGAATGGGATCCTGAATTTGGCTGGTATATAAAGTTGCTACTATAATGCAAATCAATATTAATAAATGAGCATCAACCTACTTTCCTTTTCACCTTTTACATTTCACATTGCAGTCAATATGATCTTGAAATCATTGCTGGACTTTCTCTACTCTTATAAATAACACAGTATTTTAGTATATCATCAACAATCAGCTTTATGCCCCCACCATGATCTACGTTTCCTAAAAGAATAGCCATATAATTATCTTCTGTCCCCTGCTCTCTTACATTACACTTCCCAACTGAAAAATATATCACGCATTTGCTTGCACATAAGCCTAATTAATGTCATCAAATTATTTTTAATTTGTTGGCTTTGTTCCATCAAGATTGTTGCCTTTCCTCCCTGATACAAATAAATTCATGGTCTTTTCAAAATACACCTGCTGCCAAGGTTACATATTTAATATAAATAGTAGTTCCTAAATCATCCTTGATGGGACCTGTACTGTGGCCTCACTCGCCCTTTTGAAACATTGCTATGACTTATTCACTGTCTCCCAGAAACCTTTTTTGGAGCCAAATGAAGAGTTTTCCTTGCTTACCATGTGCACTGATTTTGTAGATTAACCTTTTGTGCAGTATGGCTTTTGAATTTGCATAACTTGTATCATCTGCTTCACCTCTGTCTACTAATTCTGCAACGTACTCGGCAATGTTACCCACATCCCCCACAGGAACTGAGGGAAGAATTGCCATATGCGTGGTGTTCAGCATGATTGTCCTGTGGAGCAGTACCTTAATTCCACCTGGAGAGAGCAAATGGTAAGAACTTCACTGCACCTCATTACTAAATAAAGCAAAACAAAATCCAGAATAAAATATCAAATATTTAGGGAAGGGTTTGCTTTTCTGTGCATTCAGAGAAGGGGGAAAAGGGAGGTTTAGCAGTGCTGCGATGGATTAAATGGAAAAAAGCAAGACATGGCACATGACATGTTCCAAAGTGAAACAGACTTTCAAATGGAGTATTTTCAAGATACTTTGAGAGGAATTCTATCATTGCACTAGCTGTACATTCGTCAAGATGCCACAGAAGAATGATCTTCCCATGCTGCCTGACAGATCTGAACCAGAAGAGCCTGATATCTCATGAGATTGTCAGGTATCTTGGGTAGCTCTTGAGACTGACAGAGTATTTTGCATCCGTATAATTAAGCTGGTGCATCTTCGTTTTTTGGTGGTATCAGATCTGGCCCTCTGAGCTACTTCCAGAAGACATGCAGAGTTTTCACAGGGGGAAACTGTAACAAAGATAGGTGGCAATCTTTATGAAAGAGAGAATCAATTAATAAACTCTCCTGGATTTGCTCCAGGTCTAGCTTTGCGGTAGTGTCTTTGGAAACACTGCCATCTACGAGCAGTCAGGACTCCCCAGACAGCACAAGATCGTTTAGCATGTGAATTATAGACTTCAGCCTTGAGAGTATAAATGATGGCCAGGAACAAGAGGGCAAATACAGAGTGGAAATCATTCCAACTTCAAAGTTAACTCAGTACTATATTGCTTCATTACAGTGCAGCAAATCAGCAAAGAGATCTGATTAATCCTTGTTGTAACTTCCTTGACATGCCCTGGTAGCTAGAATACATTGTCTTTCTCTAGCACCTTCATGCTGTTTCAATAATAAACATTTGAACAGCTACCACAGCACACAGACAAGAGGAAAGCCGAATGATCTATATTATAACCTCATCCTTAGAAAGCAATGAGTCAAGATGACAAAATGTCCTGACACACTAGGAAAGCACACTTACCTAATCAGTTCATTGCCCTTTATTAATAAATGGACATAGCGCTAGACCATAACACAGAAGGCAACATTTGGTCTGAATTTAGTGATTGATAAATTTTTAATGGCAAACATTAAAATGTAACTAGAGAGGTGTACTTGTTCCATGCAAGAACAACAGGAGAGGCAGGATAGGAGCTGTTGTATCTAGTAGTAGTATGAAAATATCTAAAAGCTAATACAAGCCAAATACCTACACAGAGGTTTGCAAAATCAGAGCAAAATCTGTATGTGCAGTAAATGCAAATCACAAATGATGTAAATAATCTGATAGTTTAATAGACAAGGAGACAGGCTTACCAATCCCCCCTGCATAAAAACTGATAAGTGTATACATATAGTTGTGTATATATGTATATATATATATAAGAATGCATTAAGTGTACTATTTAGTTTCTATAAATCTGGAAGAGTAGTCAAGTATGAGTGGTAGTTGTAGTTTACTGACCTGTAGCTGCAACAGCTAGTCACAAATGCACAGAGGTGATTATTTGTCAGAAATGCTCTCTGGAGTTGTAAAATGTAATTTGCTTAATACAGCGATGGTGGAGTTTGGTTGGGGTCATGGGGAGAGTGACTAGTGGGCTTTGTAATAAGCCTTAAAAAAAAAAAGCATTCTCAGAGGTTCATCTCAGTATGCCCTGACACAGAGATCAGTGCTTTCCCTCTATGCATTTCAACCCTAGCTGTCGAACTGAAGCACGTACACATGCGCCCATGTGCACACACACAAAAAACAGCTCACACTAAAAATCCCTTTTAATACTGGTTCTCCCTCTTAATAATCTCTCTTGTTGTGAGAAGTCTCACTTCAGGATAATCTCATTATGGGGTATCTCCTTGACAGGTTAATCTTCTCAGTTACCTCCTGAAGATTTTGTCATCTTTTAATCTGGAATACAATCGGATAACATCTACAGATCAATATCTTCTTTGTAGTCGCATTCCAAAGGCTATGAGAGCTGTTATCCCATGCAGTTCAAATGCCTCATTAAAGATTTCTCAAACTGTAAAACCCTTCTAGAGATATCATGCCTTCATTTGCTATACATTCAGTGTAATGTTCCTTAATTCACTGAAGTGTTTTAGTGTCTGTCATAGTGACTGTTCTTTCCTTTAAGCCAATCTATTTCCTTAAAATAAACTTAACAGCTCCTACACATTTTCGACAACTAGTATATTAATTTGAGGAAGCTTTAAGTGAATTATATCAGAACATTTCTTATGATGCACTGTCATGTTTACTGCACATTTAAACACAAATATGGTATTTTCTCATTTGTTAGCTTTATGTCTCTTGTGACACTAAACTAAAATGATCTGTTGAACTCTGATTTTCTCTTTTCACATTTGCTTCCTAACATAATTACTTCCAACATTTTATTGAATTCATTTGTTCTGTAGTAGGACTATTCGTATATATTGAGATATTTGCAATTATATTGAGAACAGGTTACCTGTTGAACATTCTTTGCTTTTTGCATATTGTTAATCATTAACATGATTTCTGATGCATTCACAGAAATTTGAATGTATTTCTTTTCTAAACAGCACTGATCAGGGGATTATACAGGCCAAGAGGTTCATAACCCTTACTGTTGCCAAATGCTATTTTTTATATTGATATATTTTGCTTGCCAAGAAGCAGTGAATAAGCAGACTAGACATTTCCTCCTAGGGACAAATATCCTGATGATAAAAAGAAAGGATAGTTAATATTATAAAGGCATATGGAAAGACCTAGCCAAAGATAGGTGGAAAAATAAGACTAACACTGAATGAGTGCTTCAGTCAGAAAGGAGAAAAAAAAATTATTTGCTATTTCACTCTTTTGTAAGCTTCAGTGATTAAGAGTCTGAAAATATACCTGGTCTCAATTTACACAGCAAGCTGTTTATTAGTTTGTCAGATCTCACATAGGAAGAAGCTAATTTGCTCATAGGGCATGCTGTAATTATATCACTGAATAGTTGTTTTAAGGGATCGAGGTTTAATCTCTTCCTCTTTGATATAGTCATTCAATTACAACGCAGTGTGATTGATTAATTGCAAGTACAATATTTTCTTTCTGAGAATTCACCTACAAAGTACAGCAGGGTATTAGTGAAAGGGAAAGAGCTGTGGATTTAGCTTATGAATTCAGAATAAATACAGAATATATACCTGTTTTCTTCAGGTGTAGATACAGCATGTGCTATACTGGTATGATGATTTTGTGTTCAGCTTCCCCCTTCCACCTCTATTTAAAAGTTGGGGAGGAGTCTCTAAAGTTTCTGTATGCCCAGTTGTCAAAGCTCCCCTAATGGCCCTGTTGTACAGCTCACTGAATTCAATGAAAAGATTTCTCTTGACCTCAGAAGCCTTTGCACCTGGCTGATTGCAACCTCATCTTTCTTTCTGATCTACAAGTTACCTCAAACCTTTGAGGGCAGTACAGATAGTCGTAATAATTGGATTAGTATGGACTCCTCACCTCTGCTCGCCACTTGGATTACACTGGCTCTGTCCAGAAGAGCTGATGGAGACCAGAGCCTGTTATATGATGCCCAAATTGCCTTGCTACCTTTGTCTCAGTAGTTTTCCAATAAGCACAAAGGTTAGAGACAGGCTAATAGTCGGTGAGACAATCGGTGTCAACAGAAAGCTTCTTCAGAAAGGGTCTAAATATCAGTTAACTAAGCACAAAAGAGACAAAAGGACATAGACATTGCAATACTAACACAAAACCTGGATTTTGGAAACCCTCAGGAATCCACACAGCCATGTATTAGATCAGAAGCTGCCAGTAATTAGAGCAGATTAGCCTGTGTGCAACTCTGTACTAATGCAACAGTATTTCCTATCATCCTAGAGGGGCTGGTGGGGTCCTGAGCTGCACTTCAAGTCCTCAAGAAGCCCTGCTATAAACCCAGCCACACAAAACTCTTTATGAGGAGGAGGCTTGCAAAGACAGAGTAACTCCAGGTCACACTCATGGGTTAATGCTGGTGGGGAGATGCAGTTCTCTGGCCTCTCCTACACATCTATACCAATGTACCTGAGGAGAGAGGTAAGAAGATAGGGAGCTTCAATCTTGAACCCAAACACTTGAATCCTGCCAGAGTCCCTTTTAGCTCTTAAATATCCTTCTGAGTATCCTGGCCTTCAAGCCTTAGTTTCTCAAGCAATTTACTGCAATTATCAGTAAAACAATATAGGAGTGTTCTTTAAATCACCATGAAAAGGTTGAGCTTTAAATCTAATGAAATTTAATTACAGCATTAACATTGTACAGTTACTGATTTCAATTCAGAACATCAGCATCATAGGTAGTCAGAATTAACTCTGTCCTAACTTACCCTGCTTTATATGGTTGATTTTCTCCCTAGACAAAAGGAAAATATTCAAGTACTAAATTCAAGGTTAAGATGCTGCTTTGACATATTCCTGAGTAGTGCACTCAGCAGAGTTCAAACAGCCTGACATTCAAAATTAATGCTATAAATATGACCCTAAAAATGTCGAGTTCTGAAGTAGTGGGCCATTAACTTTTACAATGTCGACCTATTCACTCTTACATAGGTTTAATTAGTGTACAAAGTAAGACATAAGAGTAAATATCACATGGACAAGCACAATAATCATTGTTGGCTGAAAACAGATAGACTTTCTGATGAGCTGCAAAGCAGTAAAAAAACCACCTACACATTGCCCAAGTATACCCATGGCAACAAATATACGTCAACATAAAGCAGAAAAAAAGCTGCAACCTATTGAAATTTAAATATTCATCATCTGCGGCTAGTGTGATTGCATTTGCAAGCCTTTGTTGCCTCTCTCTTTTTTTCCCCAAGGACAAAATGAGGGGAAAAAAAGATTACAAATGTAAAGGAAAATTCTTTGAAGCTTCTGAATGGTTTTGATCATATGTCCAACATGAATCAACAGTTACTTAGTACAAGTGTGTGTTACAGGACATTGCCTATGCCCTCTGAAATCAAGCTGGACATTAATCAATACATGAATGTGCACAGAAAAGCAGCTAGTGGCACTGCAGCCCTGCCTGTCAGCTTCTTGGACAAGCGATCCTCCACAAGATGGACAAAAGGTGTCCTAAGTTCAATGTAATTAAGAATCTTTTTCACTCTCTTAAAAGACGAAGGTCTTTGCTGTTTGCCTATCTATAGTTTTTCAGTGGTAAAACAAAACATCTCATAAATGATTGCTCTAAATTGCTATAAAACATTGCACACATTCCTTTCTATACATGTCTATAGACGTTCTTTTCCTGGCATGAGCTCAAATCCACTTCTTGGAAGCAATAAGTTCTGTATTTCTTTCTGCTTTTTCTATTCTATTTACCTGGCATTTACCCAAGGCCCTGGACCTTCTCTTCAAATTGTTTCTACAGCAGCAGAGAGGGGCTCAAACTCTCAAGAAGCCCAACCCTCCCTGCAAAACACCAGATTATTTTTGCTCAGTGAGATAGGAACATCCAATATCCTGCAGAACCTGCCTGTAAGCATGGGTCTCAGGGAAACATCCAAAGGGTTATGAGCTTCTGTTGTTGTGAGGTTTTCCTTTTGTAATAGGTTGTGAAACAGGTCCTGACATTGTTTCAGCTGGGACACTGTAGCTTGAATTGGAACCACTGGCCTATGAGATTCTTCATTAACATCAGTTCAACAACATCCTTTCCTGCTCTCCTCTGCAAAATTTTATGAACTTGACCACCCTATCTTAGAGCAGACACAATGTGCAGATATAGGCAATAAAAGTGATTAGCAGTTTGGACCAGCTTCCATTTAAAGGGAGACAGAAAAACAATAGAATTTTCAATCTGAAGGCAAGAGAAACCCATAGAAGGGACAGAGGGAGACAAGTCAATTTAGTGGGATAAGGAAAAATGCATCTACTACTAATATTTACCCTCTCACTTTATTAAATTGCAATCAGTTAATCTGAAAGCCACAAATGATAAAAAAATAAAACACAGCATGATCCATAGCAGCACTAGCCACAGTGAAAGATCAGTGAGGACTAAAACCAAAATTCAATCTGAAACCAGATTAGATATGCAAATAATGTGACAGTGGATAGTTACATTACAGAGAAACGCAATTGATTTTATTCGTATCAAGTAAAAATTACTATGTATAGGTCATAAGTCAACTGCTACTAATAAGGTTTAGAAGAGTGTTCTCTAGGATCATTTTCCTCTGGACTAGGCAGATTAAAAAGCCAATAAATCCTGTGTTCTTCCAGCAATTACGGCTGTGCTTTTCACTGTAGGTATATAGTTATGTTGGAGGGTGGAAAAAGTTTGCATATATACTCAATATACAAGACAATGTCTGGAAACAAATCTCTCTGTGCACAGTGGAATCAATGAAGCTTCTTGCAACTGTCTTAAATCAAAGCTGCTGTATGAAATCTCTTTTACTACCACTGTTCTCATGAAGTACAAAAGGATTTTTTCCTTCTGTTTCTCCAGAAAGCTTAACATCCCAGGAAAAATATTCCTGGGCTTTAGTCATACATGATAATCCTTACCTCAATAGGGATATTAATAGTCTCCCTTATCTCAATGAGAATGTTAATAGAGTGCCTCTATTCTCTCTGTTTGCCTATAGAAAACTTAGAGAACCTGAACACCTATCAATCAGACTAACCAATGGGTATGAAATGGATACACAAATATTTAAAAGAAACCAATAGATCAGAATGCACACAGAGTGTAATTGCACAAGCATTACAGTGAGACACCAGGACAGAAACATTAACATGGGAAGTGCAATCCAGCCCAGCCACTTACCTCCCCCACACTTCCCCAAAAAAAGCATTCAGGAACAGCAGATTGAAAAGAGCAATCACGCCAGCCACAGGTTGGCAATCACATCTTCTCCAAACAGCAATCATGGCTCCTACTGATGGACAACAACATGTGAGAAACTGTCATTTTGATATTTAAAATCTGTGGTGTGTAAAACACTGACTGTCAGTCTCAGCTGGTGGAATCCAAGTTACTGGAGAAGGAGCTACAGAAATTACTTGATCTGAAATGTACCTTAAAAGTCAAAATGTTAATTATCTGCAACTTTTCAGCATTAATTATCTGTGCTGCAGACTACAGCTCATTTATTTACCTGATACAGTCCTTCAGTGAATATTTGCTCTCAGGACTTCAAAATTGTATTTTTTTCTCCCAAACTCTTCTTCTCAGGCATTTCTTAACTGTGTAGGGACAAAAAGGTGTATTGTTGCATTCAGCTCTAAGAGCTGAAAGCAAAGTTGTCAATGGCCACTTGTCAGGAGAGAAAGACTATGTTAGCACCGTCTTTCCTGTCCTCTTCCTATATATAGTGCTGCTATAATGGTGGTAATGTGATCGGTGATGCTGAAGAAGGATTAAGGGCTTGACCTAGTCAAACTTTATGGTTTCTGAGATGGCAGTGAGAAATTACTTCATGTGTTCCCAGTGCCAAAGAATGACTTAACTGGAAGAATTGGATTTTTTTTCTTTTTTTAAAGAGAGACAGAAGGAGGGACCCTGATGTTTTTATGAGAAGAACGGAACAGCAAAAACCATAATGGTTTGTCCAGCACAAAATGTCCATGGGATGAATGAGGCCCTTAAAACATCATGGCTTGGGCTGAAATATTGCCAGGCTTTTGAGTTGTTTCAAGACTTTGCTTTTGATTTGAACTTTAAATCAATTGTCCCATTCATTTCAAAATTGAATCTCAAAGCATGGGGATAATGTAACCCTTTGATTTCAGAGATGTTTATAAAGGGGCATGGGGGGGAGGAATTATATATATATATATTTTTATTTTTTTTTTTAAATGCACAGCTTTTAAATGAATAGGCACGTTGAGAGACCAAAACCTGCCCACCCAATGACCCATGGAGTAAGGTTTCCTTTTCAACAAGGGTGCACCACTAGTACTGAGAAGAAAGCTTCTTTTTCTGTCCAGGAAACAAACAGTAAATTTTAAATGTTCTACTGTATTCTACTCCAAAGAAAGCAAACTGATGTTTATATAGAGAATGGGAAAGAAAGTCAGAGAAGCCGCCATGACAAAAGACGGCAATGTTAGAATGCAGGTAGGAGCAACACCCAAAGATGCAGCACATTGTTTCTACAGACTAAATTCTGTTTTTTCTTCATCATCTGAGAGAAGTGTCTGAGAACTGACTTGATATGTCTAATAACAGAGGGATCACAGTCATTACGTGAATTGACAAAAATCTGATTCAGCATTTTACATTCTCAGAATGGGCTAATGGAAAGATCATAAAATGAGGAAAATGTGTTCCTCACTGACACCTAGTTATTTCAGTTGGAGTCTCTCCATCAAACTCCAAAAGCTTTGGAACAGGAGCTAAATATGCTTCTGCATAGTCCTCTCTGAAGAAGGGATAAAAGCATCTATCACGAAGGATATAATTTGCCATATTTCTCTGTAAAGACTCTAGTCATTTCTGAAGCCAAACAATTTTTTTGGAGAGCCAGCATCTAGGACAACTCAGAGAATCTGCACCTTTTCTGTGATTTTAGTGTTGGTTAACGATGATGCAACACAGCTTACAGTAGTCTCAGCACCATTTCAAGTTATGCTGCATCAGCACAACAAGCCAGGTCTAGGATACCTGCCCACACGATTTCCTCCTTCAGCATGCCACATGTAACCATCTGCAGGCAATGCAAAGCAAAACCAGCCTTTGCTTTCTCTGCCAGGGCAAGCACATATGAGAGACGTGCCAGTCATGCTGCAGAGCCACAGCTGAAACTTCTGCAAAAGTGCCAGCAACAACAGTTGCTGCTGCTCTCGTTTGTATGTTATTGCTGCTGACTAAGTCTGTGTCCTTTAGCTGCCACAAACTTGAGCTGATTTGGCTTTCCTATAGAGAAATAAGTAAGCTTTCTAACTGCAGTTTCATGCTACTGTCAAAATATTTGGCTGGGTGTCTTTTCAGGACCATTGTTTGGTGCTTTCTGTTTATTTCTTGGAAATCTACTGACAATGCCCTTTCCTGAGAGAACACTGGTTAGTAATTCATGAGTTTCAGGCAAATGCTCAATGTTCCAATGATGAAGAGCATTGCTGCTATTGGAAGGAAAGCTGATCTGGAGTAGAGACCCATCTGTTCCTTAATAAAGTTTAGAGGCAATGTTCCATTTCTACCTGGAAGGCAAGCCTAGAGACAGAAAATAATCATTCTTTATGAGATATTTAGATAACTATCAGAGACTCCTGCTTCTTATAATCAGAGGTGTCTGCTACTGCTATTCCACATGCTTTAGTGGTTTGGACTTGTGACAGAAAATTCATCTTTGGGAGGATACATCTGTGGGTGCCACAGCACATAAGATTGATCAATTTCTGCTATTGCTTTGCTGTGTTCAGTTCTTTTCATGGATATATAGTCAGTGAGATAAGTTGTCAATTTTTCCCTTTTTTTTTTAGACCACTGATTACTTCCTGCTCTTAAGGCACAAAAAAAAAAAAAAGTTAATAATTTACAAAGGCATTGGACACTACCCAGAATTTGTGTTGGAGAAGATGGTGGACTGCCTTCATGCATCCATTGTAGCTCACCCACAAGAAAAGCAAGCGACCAACTCTGCAGAGTTTTCTGCATAGTAAATCTGAATTTTCAGGTTCTAAATAAATTTGAAGTTCATTCCACTGAATGACAAGAATGGAAAAGTAATCACTGTAAGAAAGGGAAAAGATAAAATTCTGTCATTTTATGGTGCCTTTCATGAGAGCATTTTACTCATGTTAATGGGGCTTTGTAACATAACAGTGATATTGAATTTCTTATGGAGGATGAATTCAGGCTTTCCAGAGATGTGTGCCATAAAGTCATGGTGGTGAGGGCAAAAGCGGAGCTTGCGTAAGAGTTTGACAGTCCAAAGTTGTGGTCTTTTAAACTAGCTATTAAATCATCTTGATAAAGGGAAGATAAAGAGCAGCTTCTCGAGGCTCTATCACATTGCTGTACTTGCCAACCTCCCCACTACAATGGGGATTGTGCATAGTCAGCCAGAATGCAGAAGGAACCACGTCTGTTCAACCTCACTCTAATTAATCTAAGGGACTCAGAAGATGGGACTGTTCCTGTTTTAGGGTCTGTGCTCCATGATACATCAGGAGCTGTCAGCACCATCTTTGACAGTTACCAGAACTGACACATCCAAGAAGCAAATGCTGTTCTGGTTGGGTGAGGCTGTGTGAGGTCCTCCTAGTACAAAATCAGTGCCTAAAGGCAAGGAGTTGTCACAGACTGAAGGTCCCAGCACTCCCCAAAACTCCATTCTTTTACATTCCTCTGAGCTGGGCTGATTAGTTTTCAGCAACAAATTCATTACAGGAAAGGTATATTAACAGTTTATTTGATTTTCCCTTTTCCTCACACACTTGTCTGAAGAACACTGCAAAATGTAATTTGCTCATGTTAGTATCTCTTTTGCCTGCAGATTTCATTCATGTGATTTCATTCTTCTCTTCCTTCTCCTCCTCCTCTCCAGCTGACAGAGCCAGGACACCCTTGTTGCACTTCACAAACAGTATGAGCCTAATTATAGATATTTTTTCAGGCTGGATCTTAGTGAGTTTAAGTGGAAGAAAAAATATTTAGTTTCTGCAAATTAATGAGGACAACAGAGCACACATCCTTTGTATGTCAATTAGCAACATATGGTGTAAGGCTTGCAAAACAATCAAATGATCAAACAATAAAGAAATAAAAGGAAGTAGCAGCTTCTCCCTCTCTTATTAGAACATGATGCTTGTTTTACAGGTTTTCCAAGCAGATTATGTAACACCTGCAAGCACATAGGTATTGTTTTATCAGGGTAAGCAGCAGGTAGGTTTTCTATAAGCCATTATGTCTAATTTCTTTTAAACAAAATTTTATTTAGGAAAAATAAAGATGTCAGACAGCTTGATTTTTTTTTCTTAATTTTAATTTTTTTTCATAAAAATTATAAGGGAGACAATGGAATAGATTTCTTAAACCTTTCCACCTTTTGTGCACCAACCAAGCACTGGGAGTTTTGTATACGAAGGACCAGCAAAGGGAAATGGGAAGGATTTGGGTTGTTCTTGCCTGTTGCAGCCACTCTGGGGCTATTCCTGCAAGCAAGGTCTCCATTCCAGGCAATGAGCATATCTTCTGTATTCTCACTTATGAATCTGACTCATGAGCCCAAAAGATGCAAACTTTTTCGTTAGCACTTCTGAAAATCTGGCCATTTATTTAAATGCGAAATATAAATTAGGACTTGCATTGAAATCTGGCTTTAAAGCCTTACATAGCTTTGTTATATGAAAGTTTTATTAGTGTCACACTAAAAGCCATCTGTAGAAAAACCTCCTTATTACTACAGATAGCTATGCTCTTTGTAGATAATATATGTACATCCTCAGATCCTGATTTTCTAAGGTTATAAATCCAATACTCCAAAGCACAGAAGCAAATCTAGTACTTGAAAATGCACTTTACTGTTGATGATGATGATGAGAAATAGTATTCACTAGTTGCAGCAGCTGAACTGCTACTTGATCCACTTTACCTAGATGCCTAAATTGTGAAGTGAGTTTATTTGCCTGTGGAAATACCTGCCGTATAATGCTAAGAGACTGAACAGAAGGACAGATGGAGACAACTAGGCCTTGGAGATCAGGAGGAAGAGAAGGAAATTAGAGTGTAAAAGAAGGATATGGGTGAAAAAAGACAACTTTAGCTGTATTTTTTCTGACAGCTGACATGGGGATAAATGATGGGAAGGTGTCACCATGTACTGCAAAAGCCCATTCCCACAAGAAAGGAATATTTGGGGGGTTTGGGTACCAGACAAACAGTAATGGAAGTTTTATATCTAAAATTTCAGAGGTCTGAAAAGTAAAGAAAGAAGTAGGAGGGAGGCACATCATTGGAACAAATTCTAAAGCCATCTCCACAGCCCACTGGTCCCTGGTCTGTCCTTCAAGTGAATCCCATTTTACAGGGAACCCCATATATACCCAGAAATATACCAGAGGGAATTAAAACATAAGAGGAAGTGTAGTATAGGAAAACAACAGAGCAACTTAGCATCCTGGAAAAGTATCCAATTGTAAAAACAATTAAGGGACAAAGCCACCATTCTTCTTTGGGGTCATGAGAAACTGTGGCCTGAAGATGAGATTACATGAAGTGGCAAATAGTAATAACTTCAGTTATGGCCTCTACGAAATGCACAAGGACATTACCTACTTTGTTTTCATGTTACATGGACAGATTCTGAGGTGAGGCAAAGCAAGTGCAAGAAAGAAAAAAGACCCGCGCACTGAGCTATACTATTCTGTATCCTTACACTATGTATCACTATGTATCCTTATGTATCACTATGATACACTATGTAACCTTACAGAGGAGCTAGACAATGTGCAACTAGAGGCATGGCAAGGAGAGATGGATGACAGGAGGTGGGGGGGTCCGTACAGCCACCAGCATCAGCTTCAGGGACAGCCACGGCTGGGTAGCTCAGCCTGGACAGGAAAGTTCAGCATCTGTGAACTAAAGGATGCTAGGATCAATGGCAACATGACCAGTGACACTGTGCCTGTGTGGCAAGAGTGAGCTATGCTCATGGTGCAAAGATACCAGTCATAGAATAACTTCTTAGTGGGCAAAGCCAGATAGCTTTCTCAGTGGCTCAAGGTCAAGTCCAGATAGCGATGTAATGTTGCCCTTGACTCTACTGCAAAAGGAAAAGTTACTTTGGTGCTTTGTTATAGTGTTCAGCCATTTCCAGTAAGTGTAAAATCATGCCTGCTTTGCATAGTGAGCCCAAGCGGATTCTTGTGACCTATCCATGGAAAACTAACTGAAAACAACCCATTTATACAGGCCACCAATTAGCTGTTTTATTATGATAACTTTCATTCTCCATTTACATAGCTGGATTTGAACCAATGATCACAGGATTTATAACTCATAACATATAGCCAGTAACATACAGCAAATGTTCTGGATTGTTTTATCTCATACAAGAGATTAAACATCCTTTAAGCATTGTGATTTCTTCTTTCTTTCTTGTAGAATCAGAAATAAAAAATCAGTTTCCTCTTTGTTGTACCGTGGAATCTCCCTTTTCTAATGAGTATTTGAACCAGTCATTTCAGTCTTAATAGACCACTTACTGAATTTGATGGAGGAGATAATTAAATGTGACAAGATAGTCACATACATCTATCTTAAAACTAGCACTCAAAGATTATAAAAACCATAACATTCTCTTAATGAAATATAGCTGCACATAAGAAAAACACATCAAATGTATCTGAAAACAATTGCAAAACCTAGAGACAAACACTGTTAACACTTGATAAACCTTTACAGTCTTGGTATATACAGCAGACACAACAGTAGCAAACAAGAAAGCCTTTTTTGAAATAGATGAAAGCTGGAGATAAATTTGTTTGGCATCCAAACAAGAAAAAAATGAGTTTGTAGGTTCAAGAGAATATATGCATTATAACTACTGAAGCAAGAGAGAGGCTTTTTATAACACATAAAGAAAATGCCAAGGAATATCCATTTATATAAACTCTTTCAAAATTTAAATGCTAAATTTCAGTGGCCGTCAGAGTCAGGTCTTGTGTTCCTAGGTGTTGTTAAAAGGCTGGGCTGCATGGTGAAATATGTTGGGAAATCAACTGGATCAATAGCTCCCAGGATTTTCTCCGTTCAGTCTCAGTCCTGCTCTATTCACACAGCTGGGCTCTTGGCACTTACACTTAGCCCATTTAACTAAGGGACAAGGAGATTTTATGGAAGGTGGAGAACTAATTATAAAAGCATTCAGAAGCTGTGAAAATGGGATGATTCTTAGGGCTCATGAGATGACAGACACAATCAAAGGCACTGCCAGAAAACCACCGGTGTGCAGCTGTGACTCAAAGCCAGTGCAATGAGAAGGGAGCTCCCATTTCTCACTTGGTAGAGCTCCAGTGTCCCGTGAATCCTGGTACTTATTGAGCAGCAGCTCTGGAAAAGTTTAAGCAGTTAAACCTTCATGGCAGATGGAAGATACCAGAATAGAAAATAGTAATTAAAAAAAAAAACAAACAACAAGAAGTTTTTAAAAACCCCATTGAAAGGGATGCGAAGAGGAAGGCTTCCTTATCAGGAGTGAAAATGCTGAGAACTGAAGAACCCCCAGCCACCTAAATTTGACTTTGTATGGTCACAACCATGATGCTCAGCAGGTCTAATTTAGTCTGTAGTCTTTGTTATGATGAACAGCTAAAGCATTTCAAGATTTGTGTCTTTTTTTTTTCTGAAACATTCCCGAGTCTGAAGCTGTTCAGTTTACACATCATTCCCTTCGGTAGGTGATGCAACAAGCAAAAGTGTGGGAATAACTGAAGCAGAGAAGGGGCAAAAGCAATAACTGTTTATTGTGCCTGGACTCTTTATGCTGACTTTTAAAGAACAGTGATGTTACCGATGATTACTTTTATTACATGACCATTTATATTTTTTCAATAGTTCTTATCTGCTTGACTTGGCTGTCATTCAGAGTTCCCTACTTTGCCCTGAGACCTGCTGTGAAGAAGATTGGAGAGTAGGCAAAGGCAGTTGGTAGACTTGCTACCAGGTCTCAAAAGCAGATTACGTGGAAGTTCAGGCTGTAGCAATCCATGTATATAGAACAATATTTCAACTGGATAATGAATGGGGTCACCCGAGACTCACTCCAAAGCTGATGATGGGTTTCCACTTTAAATTTTATCCTCTTTGGAAAATACACATTTGCCTTTCTCTGGGGAAGGAACTGGTTTAAGTATTGACAAGACTGCTGTCTTGTCTGACTGCATTTCATGTTGCTGTGGTTTGACGGTCTGAATTCAGAAACCATGCCTGGATCCAAATGATCTGAAGGGGAATAACTTCCTTTTCCTGCTGAAGGACAATTCTCTCTCAGACATTTGCAGAATATCTACCCCTTCCTTAAATTTATTTACAAGAGATCCCTTGTTTACACAGTATTTAGACTTGAAATTCTCCTCAGGGGGTAAAAAACCCACATCATTTCAGGAGTGCAAAACCTGTTGCTAGGACAGACAAGCTCTTCTGTTCCTTCTCTGCCTCTAAGGATGTTGCTTCTTTCAGGAACCTCTCTTGGGTTACATTTCTTGATGAGGAGCTTATGACAAAGAAAAGTACTTATCCCACGGTTTTGCACTAAGAGCTGAATACAAGGTTCCAAGGCAACGGCTGAGCTCTGTCATGCAAGTGGTTAGTACATCCCCTCTCAGATGGTTACTGCCATTAGAACCCAAAACTCAGCCTCATAAATGGAAGTAGGTGTTTTGGAATGGAGCAATGTCTGGTGGTTGCAGGCCTTGTTCCAGGGGCAGAGTTCACAGAGCGAGAATGAGATGTCAGAATTCCCTCTGGGTTGAATGAAGAGGATTATGTACCTCAGAATGAGTTTCAAAGCAGGCAGCCAGTAAAACAGGGAATATTTAAGCTTGCCTTAGGAAATACTAAGGAGAGGGCTGCCACTGAAATCTTCCATATATCCTGGGTTTAGCATTGACCCACATCCATGAGATAGGAGATGCTGTGAAAATGGGATTCAGAGCCCATTACCCCTTTCCAGAATTAATTTGTCAACTTTGAGTAGAAGACTTACGTTTGCTGTTGATGCCAAGGTCAGGTGAAGCCAGGTGGAGCAGGAAGTGGAGGCAGTAACCACAGCCACCTTTTACAGCAGCTTAGTAGCTAAAACACATGCCTGTGTCAGAGTTCCTCCTCAGGTTTGAAGAAGCAGAAGAATATTTTTCCTTTTTCAGGAGGGTGCATAAGAATCTTAAGGGCCACTTTCCCTTTCTATTTTGGGAGTAACAGTACAGCAAAGATTTATGGGGCCAGAGACAGAGAAGAAAAACCAGGCAAAGGGCAGGAAATAGGAATGAGGATCATGATAACTTCAGTGACCTGCAAAGTGAAGAGTGAAGAGCCTTAGCTGCTTGTAAGCACATGTAGCCTTATGCTTCATGTAGCCTTATGCTTCACTCACCTATGTCATGTAAAGAGGGATGCAGCAGGTATAAAGGTAAGAGGAAACTGTGCTTTGATCATGAAGAAAATGTATTTCAGGCCACATTTGAGTAAAGTCTATGGGGTGAGAGGAAGAAGGTGGTGGGGAGGAGCTGCTGCAGGCAACCTGTACATGTTCTTGTTACCAAGCTCTCATCTTGCACTAGAAAAGCCTTTGGATGGAACACTTAAAACAGCAGCTCCTGGCTATTAGCTGTAGTTTTTATTAATTTCCATGTATGTGCCCTTGCAGAAGGCTGAATTTCTTTCAGTCTCCTCCAGACCTGTGTCCTCCAGCCCTCTCCCTATATACTGTACTGGCAGAGCTTCCCAACATGGGTCTTTAGGGAATAAAATCCACACGTCTCTTCCTTGTGTCTGTATCATTCATGGGAAAGTTCAGCAGGACCCATGTCAGGCACTATTTTTAGTCTCCCATCCCCTCTCATGGCTACCTTTAATCAGGCAAATCAGCGCTAGTTCAAAGCTCCATACTTTCTCCAGCATCCAGAACACCTTACCCTGGCTGCTTTATAGACACGGAGGTAAACGAAATCAGTTGCATTTCCTCTCCTTACTTAAACTATTGCTTTTGGAGCTTTGTTTTTCAAACAAAATATCAGCATTGTTTGGTATGAAATATTTTTAGTAAATCTTATATACATTTTCTGTTTTTCACTCACCAAAATGTTTTGTTGGTTTTTTTTTTCCACCATGATTAACTTTGAACGTCATGCAGAGGCTGTACCAGTAATGGGGAACAGTTTGATATGCTGTGAAAAATACCAATACACATATTTTCTAAGCATAGTAATTCTTTCTCCCTGGTAGCATCCCAAATCACTCTGAGTGGCAAATTTAACTGAATGACCAATGATTTCCCATCCTGTGTTACATAAAAACACCTACAGTTGATATTTTACTTGCTTTTCTCCAGTCACACAGGTCTTGTACGAGTTTGAGCTGTTTATTGCTAGATCTTGCAGTTTGTTTTGTCAGTAGCCTCACAAGGCTAGCATGGAAATTATCTAGTTCCCTTCCCATGGATGCATCAAGCTTTTTTCTTTGAAGGAATCTTAAAAATGCAAACAAACAGTAATGGAGGAAAATAAAGCCTTTTGGTCTTCCTGAGTGAACGGATTTTTTTTCCTTTCAACATACTAATACGAGGAGGTTAATGTGTCACTATAAAAGAAATGTGGCACTCTGCTGTTCTCTCACAGAATACATTACTTAAATTCTCACTATGAATTTACATCTCTTTTCCTGAAATATAGTTTGGCACTTAGTAGGAAATGAATCTTAAATATTTTGAAAGTATAATTTAACATCTCAGCAAAACCCTGAATTGTGAATTGTGCTTTATAGAAACTTTAAGGGCTAGCTGAAGTTGACTTTAAAAAGAATAGAGAATTGCATCTTTAGGTGGTGTTTTAGCTGCAGATGAGATTCCTACAGTTTTAGATATGCTGTTTATCTGGTTGTATACATAGGTTATACTCTTTATAGATTCCTTTTAGGGTAATTTTTATTTTGAATGCCTTTTCATTCATTGTTTAAATATCACATATACAAAAATACATGTAAAAATTTATATGGTACCAAAAATATTTTTTAACTAAACCACAGCAAAAGTCCAGAAGAAATTGCAACACACTAGAAAGACATATAAATGTGTCTGATTTATAATTGCTCATCTAGAGACACATCTTAGCCATGCAAGCCAGGTCCATCAGACTTGAGACAGAACTAGTGTTGAATTCACCATTCTCTGCTGCTCCCATCCAATCAGGAATAATCTTCCCTTCTGCTTATATCATCAGTGTAAACTGATGCTTACTTCAATCAATTCTGTTTTACATGGATTTAAGTCAGAAATTATGAATGTTCTGAGCATACAGCTGGGAAGTCCAAAAAAAAAAAAGTAGTTTTATTCTGTATGGAGCCATTACTGGATGTCCTCAAGTCCAAAAAGCTCCCTGCAAAACTACTCATTTGTCTTGTATTTCTTTTTACAGTTAAATAATATCAGTTTCTCTTAGGATTTGACAGCTTCTGATGGACTTAAATGCAGTGAAAAAGTACAGCTCTGGTAAGCACTTTGGGATTCCAGAGAGGTGGGAACACTGAGGCACATTGAATTTGGCAGGCTTACCTGAATGGAGTGCTCTCCCACACTTGGTACTTGTTGGACGATTGGTGCTTGGCATTAAATGTGATCATTATGTTTCCTCCTGAAGGCCTGATCCAATATCCATTAAGTCAATGGAAACCTTTCTTCCAGCTTCAATGTACATTGTTTCAGTTCTGGGAGATGTGCCTGTTTTATAAACTCTGGGGTTGTTAGCCTATTGAGCATGCACTGGAAGGGGTTGTACTTTAGTTACCTCTCTGGGCTAATTAATTGTTTTATTTTGCAATTCATTAACATCTTAATGGCCATCCAGATCTTATTTGCAAACAAAGAAAGAAAAAGAAAGGCCTGAAAACTTACAAGAATGCTCTTTTTGTAAAACTGAAATCAATGTATGAATGTAGCTCCTGGTAATAGTGCTGAATCATACCCACACGCATTTCCCCTTAAATCCAGTTAGAATATGTTACATAGATTAATTACACATTATACAAAGGGTCCTACTATTTTTCATTATTTTCAGTATCATCTTGTTATGGGAAATGATGAATAGGATCATTTGACTTGGCTACACTGTAGTCTCTTTTATTCGATAAGAAAACCTCCTCTTGTTTTTATTTCCCTGTTATAAAAATGAGTAAATCTTGAATGCCTCCTCTTATGAAAGTTACCTATTTTAATCTTTTTCCTTTTCTATTGGAAAATAAAAGGAATTTCTGTGGATTCTGTCTGTTTTGGCAGAATCTTTTTTTTTTGAAACAAGAATGCTTATATTTAACATATGGCATACACAAGGTTACTGAGAGTCTTGTACTTCTTTTTCATGGTCTCACCCCTGGCTGGTCTGTGTATGCTGACTCAGGAAGTTTTTCTCTCACAATGATGACTGTGCCTCTATTTGTTTCATCTAATCAGGCTGAATCCAGCATATGCTACCTCCTGCTGGAACTCTCTCCTCTTTAAAATTGTTTTGGCTGAGGCTTTATTAGGTTTTTAGATCTATGCTGCTCGCCCTCTTGTTCAAATCTGCTTTTGGGCTTTTGTTCTTATGCTTGTCTCCCATCAGTCCTTTTAAAATGAGTAACTGTCAGAGCTATGTGATTTATTTTTATTCTTGCGATTAGTTTCTGCTAACAGAATGACCTATTTCAGAGCATGCTTCTTTGCTTGACTTTCGTCTCTTTCCCACCATAAGAAATAAACACTTATAAGAAAGTTTGGAGATCTGACACTGGGAGCAAGAGGGAATTATGAAATCCAAGAGCACCCAGATCAGAAAAGGAGAAACATCCAAAGGAAATGTAGTTCAGCTTCAGGCTGATTTCCGAGGCTCCTATTTTGCAGCTGAAGAAACAAAAGAAAAGCTGGGGTGGAGGAAGATGAGAACAGTGTAGAGGGCAAGAAAAGTCTTTGTTTGCAGTAGAATTTTGAGCTGAACTTAAATGATAATCAGACACAAGATACAATGGAGAAAAGGAGACAATGAGAATACAACAAGACAAAAGACTGACTGGGATAAATGTGAAGAGACATGAACAAGTTCTTTTAAAAATCGAAGTCAGAAATGGTGTGAAGCCGTTGGAAAAGCAGCTCCTTTGGCCATTCTGGCAGTTCAAAAATGTTTTGTTCAAAGTTGGAATAAAACCAATGAACACATGAGAATTCCTATCAGAAAGAAAATCCTGGTAAATCAAACTGTGTTATCTCGATGATCCACCACAACTGGGAACAGCCAGCTGCATGGCTGTTGGAAGCAATCTAGTCTGGCAGGGTCTGACAACACTGAAGTAAATCAAGGCACCCAGGATTTGGGTTGGGTTTGAAATTTCAGGCCCCTTTAGGCCTTTCCTACAGGTATCTTTCTGGAGATGAGGCCTCTGGGCTGGTGAATGAGCCAGGATACCTGGACAAATACAGAGCTGCTCCCATGCTGTCAAACTGGGCATAACAGCACCTCAGCAGCCAGCCAAAATCTAGCAGAGAGAAATGAAACCTTTTTGGTTTTGAATATTTTCCAATGGGGAAAAAAAAAATAAAATCAAACACTAAAATCTTCCCTTGCCCTATTTTATTTTATTCTGAACAGCGCCCTGCTGCAGCACAAAAGAGGAGTGTGAGAAAGGATGGGGTGATAAGGGATGCTGCTCTGTGCTTTCTCCAGACCATGACAGATATTTAACTGCATTTCCTTATGCCATGAAAGATGAGATAAATTTGATGAATTTTTGAGCTCAAAATTTCAGGTAGTAGAGAATTAGTTTATTCTAAACCCAGGGCTTGGACATCTCAGTCCTCCCTACCTAACTCTAGTGAGCGGTATGCACCTGTAGTCCATAAGAATTTTATTATATTTAAGGAGCAGATGTCAAAGATGGAGCTTAATTTGCCTCTCTATCTGCATGAGGAAATGTCTGCGCATGGTCTTTGATATCTATATGCAAGTGGTAGCTATTCACATGCACGAAATCTGTGTAAATTTCTCCAAAAAATGAACAAATTACATCTGTAATTCAGTTTATCGTGTCCACGCTATGAGCAGCTTTGATGGTTTTTTACTGATACTGGTGGAAGTACTCACTGGCTGAGTACTCACCAGTATGAGCTGAGGTTATACACTCAGCCTTATAGAGAGGAAACAAAAAGGCTGTTTTCCTTCCCAAGAGTTTAATTTTGATGTCCTGGATGCCCTGTCTCCTGAAGGACATCACAGCATGTCAAGAAACAGCAAAGGGAGAAGCGCAGAACCCAGGTAGACATCAATACACTGGACTGCCATTTTCATATGCAATTCCTGAGCCAAATCTGGCCACCTGCATTTTGCTCAGCATTTTGGCTTCTGAATAGAGAATATTTGCAGCTGGGTAATTACACCTATTTGCACGTATCTGCATAGGCATATTTTTCAGGTAGAATTTAAGTATCCATCTTGCAAAATGTAACCGCTGATGTGTAAAGGAGATAGCAGTAGTTATCTGCTATCACTATTTCTAAATAATGTCATTTTCCTCAAAGTTTTCTCTTGGAATTTTGGTATTTTTTTAATGGAAATCTGGCCCCAGATATTTTTGGCAAAAGCATAAGCAACAAGTGGCTAGAGGGAACACGTCTCTTGAATATGTATGTGCAGACACACGGCAACTTATCACACATCTAGTGTTCCTACTGTACTGGGGTCTTAACACTTGGCAGCAGATAAACTGTGATGTTTCCCTGACATTTTCATTTGCACTTCTAGCCAGTCCGGGGGGAAGGGTTAAATATAATGCACAACTACAGGAAGCTATTCTGTAAAATGACTCTTAAGATGAGTAGTACAGAGGAAATTATCTACAATGGTCTAAAATCTGTAGATCTATGAAACTGTGATTAACAGAAACCTCAGCAGTGGGCAGCTGTTTGCCTGAGCTGTTATATAAAAGTATCTCTGTTAATGGGCATCACTCCCAAATAGGAAACACACTTGTTAGCATTGCAGGAAATTCAATTCTGAAACTAGTCACAGTATATTATACCATATATAACAATAGCACATCTAGAAGAGCCATTTTATCCTATGTTTTGACAGAGTTTTAATTTACAGTTGATTTATAACCTGAACATGAAGACCTGAAAGTCCATGTACAGGGTTTAAGCCTCAAAAGAACTTTAACACTTTATGTTAAATATAGCTTATTGTTGGCCCATTCTAAAAATATAGAGCAGCAAGGGCAAAATAAAGCAAAAGTTGGTGTCATTTGGCAGTTTTGTGGCAGTTCTGAGCATCTTCTGAGCAGGGATCACAAATTATATCCTACTGACAAGCCCAAGTATTTTAAAATATAAATGAAGAGAGGAAAGTTTTGTTTTTGCCATTGTCTGCCTTTGCTTTTCAAGGATATTTTTTTAAAGGAGTTAAGTCTAAACCCTAAATGAGTAGTGCCTATGCCTCTTTAGAAGCTCAAAATGTGTCAACTGAACAGAGGCAATAATTTATAAAGCAATCTCATCACTTCTGTACCTCACCACCTCTTTCTCCCCTGAAGTCCAGAAGCTGGCATTGCAGTGAGCAGCACCTTGGGTCCTGTCCCCACTCAGAGAACCATGTGCATGATTAGAAATACTGTGAGGACACCATGTAAGCACATGTAGCATCCAGGAAACCCCTAGAAACTAGATCCTGCTGAGCTGGTCCCCTACACACGCCACTAATGTCTCTTTTTATCCCACCAGCAGACTGGCCATGGGCTGCCCTCCCGCTACCTTTCACCTCTCAACTGTCACATCCCATCACCAGCTGGAGCATGATGGCAGCTCTTTGCTCAGAAGGATGGACTTGCAGACAAACCTTTTCACAGATGCTTCTCCTGATGTCTGAGAGGAACTCAATAACAGGTTCACAGAGCACACAGATTAACCACTGTATCTGCCAGAAAGGGATCAGATGTCATCTCAGATGTGCAGTGTCCAGCTGGTAACAAGCTGGTCGTAGCAAAGACAAGATAACTGATGACTGTTTTCATCCAGGTGATGTGGGAAAAGTGAATGAAGCAGTATTATCCATCATGTGCCCCTCTTTACTATACTAACTTTACTCCCTCACTAGAAGCAAAATCTTCTGGGATTTAAAACCCTCTGATGCATCAATGCCATTCACATCCCCGGTGATCCATGGGGCTCTGATTTTTATATTTATGGCAAACTGTTCAAAGTCCATTGCTGTTTTGTTTTTAGTTCCTGACCATGGCTTGATTGCCCATTACTGAGGTAATCATTTAGTACTTTGTATTCAATAAGCATCACAGATTACAGGATGAAGAGATTCCTTTTAACATTTACTGATTGTGAAGTTTCTCCATGTTAAACACTTGATTCTAAAGTACATTTATAATCTTCATTCTTTTGCCAGTGCAAATAAAATTCCACAGATTTTTTTTTCCATTAATTACTATTTTTTATATTTAGGTGTGGATCTAAGCATTTAGAATACCACTTATGAAAGCCCAAAGGATGAATAAGAAAGGATGACTAACCCTGGTGAACATGCAATTCACAGCATAGGAGTTGTATCAGCAAATGTAAGCTAGGCAGCCTTTTAGTACCTGTGCTAGAAAAATGCACTGTTGTACGCTCTGGGCATGGTGGTGAGCAAATTGTACAGTCACAAATCCAAAACGCTGACACAGATGCTTCAGCACTATGAAAAGTCTCAGCATTTGAAAGGTTTGCCAGTGCTCACAGTACAGATCATACACCACATGTAAAGTGGAACAAGAGCTGCAGGAAAGACTCCAAGCATTGAATTTTAGCTGTTTGCCTCTTGCTATACTCACGTTTTCTTTTAGCCTTTTACCACTCATGTAGAGATGCACCCATTTATCAACTTTGGAAGAGGATTTGGTTTAAAACCCCAGCACAGTGGTCACAACAGTGTACCTGTAAAGAGGGTAAAGCCGTTGTGGAATCCCAACTCCAAGGCGCAGCTCTGCCTTGATCTGCTCCAGGATCACCAGAGGTACCCACAGAGAAGTTCTGGAAGAAGAGACCCCTCCTTCCCCCAGAAATGTACCCAGGTGATAAAGACATCATCACCGTTGCTGTGCAATAGCCTTGAGCTGGAGAACCCTCCTGGAAACCAGTGATCTGCCTTCCTCCTTGCTCAGCATTCAGGATCCAAGGTGGGTAGAAGGGTGAGATGTCGCAGTTCCAAGAATATTTCTGCATTCCATGTGAAATCAGCTGAAACTGGAAGCTACCAATGAGTCAGGAGCAGGAGTCTGGCAGCCTGGAGGAGGGGGAGAGCATTGTAGGTTTGGTTCTTAGCTGCATGACCAAGAAGGGGCTTCACACTTTTGCTTGTTTCACTCCCTGAAAGCTGTGTAGAAAGACTTAGAGCTGCCTGAGGAGCCTGTGATATTCTCAGTGTAGCTTGAAATTCATTTAAATATTGAATCAGAGAAGGTTTGATGGAGAAAAGTACCTTGGACCAGAGTATTTGGACTTAATCCCTTGAAGATCAATGAGCCAGAGTGATCAGACAATTCCAGTTTCTCTTGGTGACTGCATTCATCTTACAAGCTAGCCTTAAAATTTGCATTTCATACATTATTCAAAGTCCAGATGCACCCAGTCTTTATGTGTTCCTTCTTGCTTGTAAAGTCTCTTCACTGTTTTTGTTGCCACTGTAATAATAAAGACAACTTTTTATATGCACAGTAGGACCACCAAAGCTGGTGGTTTACGTATTACATACTAAGCAAATGTTTCGGCCAAGTCAGTTTGTTAGAAAACAGACACTGACAGCTCCAAACAGAAACCTTTCTCCTTCAGGAACTCCCAGAAGTTAGGAAATTAGATGTAAATGCTGCCATATTGCATGACGCAGAGGAGCCTTGTGACACTAGGAAAACCCTTCTGTGGTGGTGTTCCTATCTACATTGCAACAAGTATTTTTCTCTAACTTCAAATAGTGGTTTGCAAACCACTGTTTAGGATGTGTACATACACAATACAGGCCTATGGGATTTTTTCCCTCTTCTTGGCTGCTCTGTTGAATCAAGGCTTTAGGGCAATTATAAGAAACTATTAGCCTACACAGGGACATGATACATTTATGTATGTTTACAATAGCTCTGACCACTTCCCACACCACGGCATCCCCTGCCCCAGCACATAGTCCACAGAAAAGTGAGTTTTCTCCCTCTGACCAAGGCAGGACATACAGCCTTCATCTCTCTAACTAGTCCCATCCATCTATTGGAGCAAAATCTTGCAATGCCCTGCTGATGTTGGTGAAGCAGTTCGGAGGTAACAATGGCCACACAGAGGTGTTGGGATGGGAAGTAGTACAAGGGTCTGGCTTTTCTCCTTTTTTTTGATGGCAATGACTGCTTTGGTCTATTTTCTGTAATAAATACATAGCATTTTTATTCTTTATGCTGCTACTTTAATTTTATATTCATTCTGGAATAATGCAGTCCCAAAGGTTTTGAAAGTTTGAGCCTGAGCTATCAATATCTATGCTATATGTAACCAGAAGAAGGAGGAGATGGATGGGAAAAGCAGTTATGCTGGCTCTCAAATGTGGTTTTGTGAGCTCAGGCTTTCAATAGCGTTTCTCTGGATTTATACTGATGTAATTAAGAATAGCTCATGGCCCGCTGTAGTAGGCAAGCTAGAAAGACACGACCCATTAAAAGAAGCCCTGAATTTCTACTCTGCAATTTCAGCTGTGTTTTATTTACTTGCTGTTATCCTGCAATGATTCTTTTTTTTTATCTTTTCTTTGTTTTCTCCCTGCAGCTTGTTTATGTACCAGCACTTGGGAATTTTACTTTTACAAGGTGTTTATAGTGTTTGCTTTAAGGCAAGTATTTAAGTGTCTGAAACACTTCAGGTTTTTAATGTTTGAGGTAAATATAGTATTACTCTGCCATGTACAACATGTAAATTTCTATGGTTTAAGCATTCTAAAGTCCTTGGAGCTTAAATCCCACTCCCACAACATGTGCTGTTTTCAATACAGGTGAATTGAGATCAGTTACAAAATGGCTGTGTAAATGAACATGGGGAAGTAAAAATTCCCTTCTCCCGAAGCAGAAGCTTAAGTCTGCAGAGACTTAATGCCCAGGTGGGCTGTGTTCAGGTGCTGTGCTGCTTGGCTATGGTGGGTATTTGCTGGATGTGGTGTGAGCAAGAGGCTCAGGAGACTCAGATTGAATTCTTTGCTCTGCTAAAATCTGCTTTAATTCTCTGTGTGCCTCCGTTCAGCCAGAAGGACTTCACCATTCCTGATGAAAGTTGAGATAAACACACTGAAAACTGTGAAAGCCTGAAATAGGAGGTAACAGGGCTGTGCTGGCAGAGGTGCATTCTGCTCTGCTAATCGTTTGCTGCTGAAGTCTGCAGAGAGGAGGGAGGCTTTACGCTGAATGAGCGTGACAGGGTCGTGCAGGACTTCACACACCTCTGGGACAAAGTTTCAGAAAAAAGTTTCAGGGTTTTTATCAACAGTGTCTGCAGCTGAAATTCAAACAAAATCGTTTAAAGAGCTCCAGCAGTGCCATACAGGTGACTGTCCTGAGGGAGCGCAACGGTTGTTAGACCATCACCAGTGTAAGCTTATTGACCACAAGGTTGTGTAGACAATAAGCACAGAAAATGTAAGAGTGGAACTGGAAAACCCTTTGGAAAATGTCTTTGTGAACATGTAGGTTCCCAGAGGATGTTTTCCACCTCTCTATTGATCTGTGTATATAAGTCACAATGACTGTCCTGCTCAGAAGGATTGCTTCCCTCAGAACATGTATTAGATAAAGAGTGTAATCATTGCTCCCTAAAAACATCAAAACCCATCCTCAGCTTCATTGCATGCAGCAAATCGGAGTGTCTTCTATGGGAAGTGTGCGTCCTTAGTTGTTGCTGTCTGGTTTACTGAGGTGTTATCTATACACCAAGCTTTGTTTCATTTAAGGGTCCCAGTTTGATTTTTAGGCAGGAACAGAGGGTGCTCAGCCTCTCAGAGGAGACAGCAGCCTCTGAAGAGACACTCAGTATGTGGGAGATGCTGAACCGCAGCCCGCATTTCCCATACCACTCCTTACCAGGCTGCTGCTATATTTATAGCAGCAGTCTGCATTATGTGGTTGTTGTGTTCTGCTGAGAATTACTTTGGCAGAGGAATGAGCTTCTTCCTCTGACTGGCATCAGTACTCTGTTCCGGCTCATGTCATGGCTCCAGGAGGGCGAGAACCCAATTGCAAAACCATCCGGACTTCATTATTTATTAAAGCTGGGAAAAACAGGTTACCTAAATCATAAATAGATGGGTAACATTGGTTAATTCTGCAAAGGCAGTGCTCTTATCATAGAAAGTTAAAGCACAAATAAATAAAATAAATAAATTGTTTCTGGGACCAAGAACACATTTACAAATGTGACTGAAGCTACTGGAAGTATTAAGATGAAGATGCAGTGGGTTTCAGATCATGAAATGACTGATACTGAGTATAGTCCTGAAACAGGCACTATTATTATTAGTGCTAGGTATGCCTAATAGAGGTAGTTTGCCACAGATTTAGCACAATGGCGTGAATAAAAACCAGAATAAAACGTATGTGTCTTGCTAGTGACATATTACATGTAATAAGTTGAACACATCTTTTGAGCTACAGTTGTGCAGTGTTTTGAGGGATAGGTTTCCCAGCTCCTGTTTGGAAATGAGTCACCCTCTTGAAATTGGGAGTTTGTATTCTATTCTGGAGATAGTTGGGCTGAACTCAGTCTGTTCTGCTTCTGTGCAGATGTATCATTAAGTTCACTGGTATAGACAGAGATTAAGATTACTCCAAACCAGGACTGTGTTCCAAAATTAATGTACTGTCCTTCTTTCTAATGACTGTATACCGTGGGCTTATGTTAGTATACCGCCTTCTTGTTACATGCACTGTAATCACTGTTTGATGGATTATTACCTGTCTGGTATGTTCTGTAAAACAGTGAGAAACACAGGTTTATATAAATTTGAGTTTAATTGCTTCTCATGCTGGGGGGCTTATTTCATTTTGCTTCTTAGGGATGAGGGTCTGGAAAGGGTCCGATATGTAGGTTTCAAAACCTTTTGGAAAAAAACCCTAATCTGCATCTCTTCTTTTAGATCACACCCTAATCCCTTTGACTGTTATGATTACAGCAGACTTCAGAAGGTTTCCCACCAATTATAGTCTTATTTCTGGATGTCATCGGTAGAGCTTAGAAGGGCGCTTTTTTGTCTTCTCTCCCCACAATAAAGCAGCTGCACAGAAAACAGATGGTGCAGAGTCTATCCAGTTGAAATTAATGGAGTCAGGCTATCCACACAAATCTTTGCAATGGAAAAAGGAGAGATTCTTTCTTTTTTTTGTTTTGTGAGTTGTATACAAGATGTACGTTTTTTGTAAAGGAATTTAGTTCAAGTAAGGGATAAAAAGCTGTAACCAGTGAAGAGGAAAGCTTGCTTTTTAAATCAAAACTCAAATATAAGTACACAGGAGCAGTCATGCTGTCTCAGGGTAAGCCTCCACATTTGTAGTTGAAGGATGGAGTAATATTTCTTTTCTGGCAGAGTTCTATTTAAACCATAACAGTTGATGCAATGATTCAACACACAGCCAAGTTTTACATGTGGATTAGTAACAAATTTGTGACGGAACTCATCTGAATCCGCATACAAGGACTACATAAACCTCTAACAACACAAATAGTCCTTAAAAATAAGATCAGAGTTGTGTGACTGCATGAACAGATATTTATACATTGGTGTTTACAGTGTCCATAAAAATCTGGTTGCGCAGGAGAGCAGATTTAAAAAGGTCTTTTGACGTCTACCGGGAGTTTCAAAAACACTTAAGCAATTAGCCTCTGAATACCTTTATGACTGGTACAAATTAGGTGACTAACTTATGCAGGTGCTTTTGTGAATCCCACGAGGCTCATATATGCATAAATAGATGCCTAAACAATGTTTATATATTCGCTCTATGGTCCTTAAACCTTTTGGTGACACATTTTGTTCCTTCCTCTGAGAAATAGAATTGTCTTCTTGCTGTGAGTAATCCACTTGTCAGGAGCTAATGCCACGTCTTGCAGCTGCTCTGTACAGGTGGGGTCATGGCTGGTGAGCCAAGTAGCTGAATTCTCCTTCTTCTGTTGCTGTTGCTTGGACATGATCTGAAAGTGTGTTGCATGTACAGAGGGAACAAGTGGGTTTGCTGAAGCACGCCTGTGCTTAGCACTAGGGAATGGTAAGCTGGGTTTCTAGGAATGGTTCATTACATACATGACTAGAGCGTGGTGGTTGTTTTCTAGCCAGCTTGGTTAAGACGGGGCTGTGTCAGGAAGGGTGTGGGGTGGATGTGTTAGAGACTTCATTCTGAAAGAATGTGTCACAGTCTGGATGTATTAAATATATCTGTGTTGGGGCTGGAGTCTTACACTGTTGTGATAAGACAAAATGACAAGTGTACTCAAAGCAACAATCTTTCATGCTTTCAACAAAAATGTAGAAGCTTCCTTATTCACATTAATCAGGGAGTTAGAAGAAATGGCAGATATAGTGTAATAAAGATGAGAAAAGCATTCCAAGAAGAATATCAGAAGCTACTGATTAGCCATGAGATGCGGCAGGTTATGTACAAACAGAAAAAGCTGGCTCAGGACTGCACAGAATACTGCTGCCAAAGATGTAAGCTCTTTACAAACAAAGCACCAGGAACCCTAATGCAGACCTTGCTCCTGGAGTGACAAAGAGAAGCTCTGGAGGCCACGGGGCAGCAATCAGGGAATCATATTTTCTGCCTCTCTGACACAAGTGGCATTACATGGTTCATGGCCTTTATTTATGTTACATTTGAGCTTATGCAATGACATTTTTGTTTCTGCAAAAGGCACATCTAGTTAAGTATTGCCATTTCACATGTGAGTGTTTGCTGGGGAGGAGGGAGAAAAGGAAAACTTTCTAAAAGTGAGACTGTTAGCAGAAAAGGGAAAACTACTACCAGCTGATATTTAGGGTGAAGTTTTATGATTGTCAGCCAAACCATCAGGCGTTCTACCCATATGTTTTCCTGCTTGAAACATTTTATTCTCTTCTACTTCAAGACTCTAACAGCCTTCAGGGATTTATAGCATTTACTTAAAAACAGCAAACATTTTCAATTATTTCCACACTGTTCGGGGACCATAATTTACTTAATGCTATGAACAATCGCATTTCTCAGGGACTGCTGTGAAATGTCACCTCTAAAGAATGGCTCCCTTGTTGGTAGCAGTGAAAGCCCTCTTTGTAGTTTTCATTTTTTATTTTGATTTAATTTTCAGACAATTCTACTTTCACACCATGCATGAGTGACTAAATTCATTTCAGTTGTCAGAAGAGAAAAATTTTAATAATTAAAATTTAAAGCAAGAGTGGCCTTTTGCTTGCAGACCATATAATTCACATCTATTTTATTTCCTTCTCTTGTGGTTGACTTTTGTTCTGGACATAGTCTGGGGTTAGGGTTGGCTTTTTATCATGTTTCTTTTGTTTGTTTGGGTTGGGGTGTTTTCCTCCCCAAGCCATTATCAATAATTTGTCTGAACTTTTGAAGAACTTCAGTGAAAGGACCAGATGAGCTGTGGATGAGAATCCTTTCTGTCTACATGGACACAACCCATTGTTGTTTTTCAGGCCAGTGCAACACAAGCTGATGTCACATGTAGTTGAGCTTTTTACATGCAGGAATTCCCCCAGGAGTACCCTGGTGTGAAAAGCTGTGTGAACTTGCTTGTCACTGTCTAAACCAGACACGTTCCAACAATGTTGTCCCAACGCATTTATCTCACTCCTCTTTGTTTGATCTCCAGTAGCTATGAGTGACCATGAGTTGTGCAGGAGGTCTCTGTTGTGCTTGGAGCTGGCTATCACATGGAAGTAACCTGATTTTATTTCCTGTGATGTGGACAGTCACTGAGCAGAGAAGCTGAAGAATTCCATTCCCTCCAACCAGCAAGTGAGTAAAGACTAATCTGGTTAGTTTGAACTGGCCTTAGATCCAAGGCCAGATCAAGGCAGTAGGCAAAGTTGATAGTAAAATGGTTGTGGCTCCACTACTTGCTTTGCTACCATGGAAAGCTGTGTTGGATTCCTGCCTCTCAGTTCAGACAAGCAGGCAAACTTCTGGTTATTGGGGAACATATATGTCTCAAAACACACCTGGGAAAAGTGCATTGGGTTCTTACCCCAAATGTTGGCTTGTCTTCATTAAGAATCCATTCACTATTCTCTAAATGTACTTGCCACTAAAACCTTATGCAAATCATTATTACAGCTAAGCCGTGGTTGTAATTTCCATTTCACTGAGGTCAGTTGCTTTACATTTCTAGGATTAGTTGCTGGTGGTGTAAATGGCTTATATTCCTCTTTGCGGGTGCTGGTTTTAAATTAAATATACAGCTTGAATGTATGCATCTGCTTTAGACTTGCAAGCTGCTAATGTGCTCTGTTTAATCAAAATCCATTACCTTTCATGAGATGCAAAGGATTAACCCTTAAGTGACTCTAGGGACGACGTTCAGTTAAAGTTACACTGATAGAGTCAGTACTACAGAGTATTTATGCTTTCCTGTTGAGATAAATGGTCCCTTGGAAGTGCTGAACTAGGCAAGCCGAAAAGCATAGAATTTCAGAGGTTAATTGTATTCACAAACATGGCTTTCAAAGGATTATTTCTCCATTCTTTTTTTTTTTATTACACTGGTTAAAACTTTTCTAAATGCTATATACATCCTTCATACAGCCTGGTAATGTTTTCACTGCTACCACAAACACGCCTTTTAAAGATATAGAAACACAGATGTGCATGACCTTGTGTTAGCAAAAGCTTATCTTTCAGTTAGCTAAGGTAGGGAAAAAGTGAGAAAATCAGAGATTCCAGTTATTACAAAAAATAAAAGAGAAACAAAACTCAATTTTAAACAGTGTAGAGTGTATACTGCAAATTAATTGTACATTTAAGTTTGTCAGCATGTTATGCATGGCTGAAGCTTAAGGAAATGTTGTGGAAGCATGAAAACGTAGGGCTAGAGAAGGTGGTATTTTACCTGGGATGTTCTTGAGGAGAACACTATACCTGTGAAAGACCAACCACTCACCACTCTGCAGTGAATCTGAGTTATCAAAATAATGGTCTAAATAAAGAGACCAACCTTTCCTCACTACTATCCATTTGCATCTGAACTGGGTGGGAGGCTGCTGTAGTATAACCAAGCTTTCTCAATGGAGGGAATGTATTACATATTTAACACAAGCATAGCTGCAATCTACTAACAAACTTTTAAATTTAACCAACATCATGGATTTGCCCCAGCTAGTAGTAACCTAAATATTTGATTACTAGGAAGGAAATTAAAAAGCCCACTTTTGTATCTTTCCTCAGCCTTTGAGAATTCCCAGTCCACATCTCCAAAGAAAGCTCCCAGTACAGCAGGCTCTGAGCTAGCCTGGGTGAAGGGCAGCTGCTGAGCCCCAATTTGTCATTCCTGACCCAAAAAAGGTCACATTTTTGCCAGGCTGTAATATAATCAGATTTATTTACATGTTGTAAACTCCAGTATGTTATCTCAGCTTTGTGCATGAACAAATGCAAATGTCTGTGTTGATCGTGGTAAATCTACTTAAGCATTGATTCTTCTCCATCAAAGGGAATTGCAGCAATTCTTTGTCCTTACAAGTGTCTTTTTAGCACTTTTTCAAGCTTGTTCTTAACCTCTGGGGAGGAGGGTAATCTCTTTAATCACCTTTAATGTGTTTTTTTCCCCTTCTCCACAGAAACCAGCAAATAAGGTCCTGTGCATCTACCCTCTTCGTATAATCTCATCCAAGTAATTGAGTAATCCAAGCAAAATCCAAGTAATCCAATTGAGATTGGAGTGCGTGAAAGCATTCTCTGGATCAGCTTCAGGACACAAACATCAGGTGTGATTAATGCTGTTAGAATGGGACAGGAGATGTGGAAGTCAGGAGGTCTTGTTCTCCCTCACTGTGAGAGGGCTTCCAATACCAGAGAGCTCAGCTTTGGCAATGCTGGCTCCTTTAAGAAACACACAGGTGCCCAGTCTGAAAAGGGGTGGAATTCTGATGTTTGTGCAACCAAGGGAGGTTTGCTGTAGTTTATCCCAGGAGCAGGATTTAATCTGAGATTTTTACTGTCACTGGGAATTGACAGTATCCTGAAGTCTCAATTTACTTGACGTGAGTCAGCTTCCAAGCTCATTTATTTGCCAGGCGGCGTCCTCAATATGCTACAGGAATCATTAACCTGCTTAAATTAAATGCATCCTGAAAATGTATAAATGAGCCAATTTTAAGCATCCTCTAGATATGAACAAACAGTATTCTATGTGCTGAACCGCTAAAAATTAGCATACATAATGGTGATAAGTATAGTGTTTAACACTTTGAGTACTTTTTATCTTCAAAGAGTTTAGCAAACATTAGTCAATTAATAATTTAAGAAGTGATGTATATTAAGACCAAATAGTGCAAATGCAAGCCTCACTTTATATTTTTTATTTGGGTTTTACTAAGGATTCTGTTCCAAATAATGTTGGTGTAAAATTCAGCAGTTAAGATCTTTTGTATTCACTTACCTTTCAAACTTGTAGTTTTAAAAGTTATTGCAATAGTAACCTTACAGTATTTCAAAATGAAGAATTGCATTTGCTTTCTTTTTACCTTCTGGTCTGGATGGTCAATAAATAAGATGGCTAATACGTAGAGCTGTTTGAAAAATCCTATGCTGGACTGTCTAGCTGTTATGCTATATTGCATTTCCAAATGACACATCTTCCATCTGATACTTACAGAACAAATTAGGCAGAAAAGCACCTCATATTCCTAAATACTTTTAGCCAATGGGCTTTTCAAGGTTAAATAGACAACATACATGACCTTTGGAGCAGCAAATGGTGCTACTAAAAATCCATTAATGTGCACATTAGCAAAAATTTCATAGGTCCTCATAGCAATTGTTGGATACAACTAACAAGGGATGTTTCATAGGACCAGCCAGACTTCTATGAGTTTCACTTTGTCTTTAATTAGACCATGGGAAAAAAAGCTCTTCTATGGCATATTAGCAAGCCTTTATCACTGCACTCAGAGTAACAAATAATTAGCAAACTCATCTTTTGAGCAAGGCAGTACAGTGGCATGTCTTCAGAAAGGTAATTTTAACTTTCTCTTTTCGCTGTGTTTCTCCTTCTTTATAATAATTACCAGGGAAGGAGCAAGTGACGGCAGCTAGGTGGATAACATTTACTGTTAAATTAGTAAATATTATCTGCATATGCAGCTGTCAAAAATACAACAGTATGGTGAGAATCCCAATTGAATGTCTAGGAAATAGATCTTCATTTGCTCTGAGTGCTCCTGCATCACTCTTTTGTAAAACCTAGCTATTTTATATGATTCACAGTTTTTGTTTAAGGAAACACCTCAGCTGATATACTGTAGCTCCTCTGTAAGTAGACTAGATGCTTGCTATGGTTGAAGCTTTTTGGAAGCTCTGCTTCTGTTCAGGAAAAGCACTTCAACATATACTCAACCTGAGGATAATGACATTCCTGTCCAGCAAAGCACATAAGCAAATGCTTAAATTTCAGGGTAACAGCAGCTTTGCATTAAGTACATACCTGCCTTAAAAGGGACAAGCCAGTATTATTCTTTGTCAGTATTTCCTTAGCTACCAGTTGTAGATCACCCAACTCCTCCTACACTTCTCTTGAAAGCAGGATTGGTTCTGTTTCAAACTTTTGCTATATCATTGAAGATTTATACCATTCCTGTCCTTCCCATTATTTTTCCTTGAAATAGTAGTCTAGAGGTGGTTCGCCAGGTAAATCTAGAGTGGAGCATGAAGATTGCGAAGATATGAAGCTGAAGGCTTCTGTTTCCCGTGTGTGTTTAGGATTTGCAGTTTTACCAGTCCTAAAGATGTACGTAATGTTTCTCACTGGATGAGCATTATCTACCTCCGAGCTGTTTTGTCCTCAATCAAGCTGATGCTCAGGAAACTTACTTAGGGGTACTTTTCTTGTTTCTCTAGTGCTCTGTACAACACTTCTGTCCACCCTCAAGCATCCCTAGATTAATGTTTTTGGTACACATATAAAAATTTCAATCTCTGAAAAAATCAGGGTGTTTTCAACACTTTCGAAGTTGGCATTTGCAGTGTCAGAAGTTTTTATGCTACTCGTATCTTCATAAGCATTATGGCTGTTAATAAGCACTGCCACTGTCCACTTCTCAGAGATGTTCTCCTCCTCTGCTGTCTTCCCAAGTAGGTGTCAAAAGCGTTTCATCGTGCTTGTTCTGCACCGTCATTCCCTTAGAGATCTTCAACTGTGTACTCGACCATCACATTGTTTGGGAAGGTGGGAACAGGCTTATGCTGTGCATCACTCCCAGGGCCTTCTGGGCCACCATGTTACCCCCCATTTTCACATCAGTTCAGCCTCCATTCTTCCCTTGTTAAATACTGCACCACCACCTCTTCACTTCAGAACACAATAGCTCTTTTAAGCTGTTCTATTTCTCCCTCCTTCAGGATTACACAGTTGGATCAGTTTGGCTTCTTGTCAGTTTATTCTCCCTCAATACTGATTTATTTTATGTTTTCTTTTTCCTTTAGATAGATAGATAGTCACTATGGAGGGTCATTGAGAATTTTTGCATTTCTTAAGCCTAAAAAATAAAAAAAAGAAGAGCAAAGTTATTCACAGTTGTGCCCCTGCACAACAGGCCACAGTGTTCCATGTAATCAGCTTCTTTCAATGCATATGAAAAAAAATTAATTTCTGTTCTGTATTAAAAATAGCACCTTGTTGAAACAGATTGAGACACTAAAATTATTACAAACTGAAAAATGGCATTAAATATACGGAAACTACCTTCACAGGTTATTCAGGTATCCAGGAGAGAAAAATAAGAGGAACAATGGGGTGTTGATGAGGAAAATATTACTAATGGCTTGAAAATTTAATGGCCCCCAGGTAGATCCTGGCTTCAGCTAGGGGGAAGGGTTGGTGTTTGGCTGAGATGTGAGTTGAGTGTGGATCAACTGGGCACACAAAGGACTAGAAATATTCGGTTTGTGCCAGGTTCTGCCACCAGCCTGCTGTCTGAATTTAGCAGACCTTTGTCTCGATTTTTCCCCCATGCAAGGATATGAGATGCAGAGCCATGAATTCATGGGGATGATGCTTAATCAATTTGAGCTGGCACTTGCAAATTTGCAGCTCGGTTTCTTCACTATAGTGTGCAAAATCCTCACAGCCTTAAGTGTGTTTTTCCTGAATTGAGGAGCTGTTTGCACCCATCCTGTTGTGTCAGTGGACAGCTGAGGCATTTGGGGACTATGGATTGCCCAGAAAGTCTCTAGCAGAGCAAGAACCCAAACCTGCACTACATATCCCAGTGCTGTACCATTCTACTTCCCATCACACGTGCTGTTTTAGCAAGAGAAAAGGGCTTTTGAGAGGAAAGGCTACTTCAGCTGAAAATGGCAAGCTGGTTGTTTGAACCGTTCCTTGCCTTCAACCACATAATCAAAACTGGTGTCCTTCTGTCTTTGAAGCTGACTAATATAGTTTATCATACAAAATCCATTTGCCCAGGCTATGTGCGGGAGGAGGAAGGGTGAACTTCCCCATAATGCTTGCGAAATACTTTGATATTTTAGCCTGGAAGGCACCGTAGAAGTGCAATGGATTATTATTAATGAATTAACTAAATGATTAATTTAGTTAAAAGCTAAATTATTTAATTATTCATTAAATTAGCCCCCAATGTGATAGCAGCAATGAGACAAGCAGTCAGTCTGCAAAGGCGTAACACATCTTGCATTAAAAAGTTGTTTTCTCCATTATTTAATGAATTAAAGCTTTGGTTATAAACAAGTCATCCAACAGCCTTTTCAGTCATGGTACGACTGATGCCTCTCTGGTGTGTCGTTACAGGTGATAGCAGTGTGAGACTGAAGACAAGATGAGGTCATTCCTAATGAAGAAGAACTTAACCTTTTGGTAGTGGGATGTCTAAAACTAATTAATCCTATTCTTAGAAACTCTAAGTGAGGTGAATAAAGATACATCATTTAACAGAAACTTCCCTCAGGAGATCCACTGGGGGTTTACCAAAACTGTGGAGGTTTTCTAGAACTTAAGCAAATTTTCTAAGTAAGACCATGCGTGTGAGGGAGAATGAGAAAGTGAAGTCAGAATAATTTCTGATATATGGCTTCACTGAAATCAAGCCTACCAAAAAAAGAATTTTAGCTTGTTAATTTTTCAGGTGTGCAACTAAGCCAGTATTTTAGCATGTCCCTCTTCCTTCAAACAAAAATACATGAAAGCAAAAATTAGGATGAAATATTTCTCACCATGCACTGGTTTACTTCCTCTGAAATAGGAGAAGAAATAACTACTTGCCAAAAATATGGTTTGAGCGCATGTGTAGGTGGAACTGCACAGTAGGTCACCAGCAGTGACGGGTGAGAGTGTAGTGCATTCAGAGTTCGGTGACACCCCGTACAGCTGGTAAGAGGAAACCCTTTTGAAAAGATCATAATTTGAATACATAGGGCAGACCTCTGCAGAGGAAAACTGGTCTCTGCAGGAGTTGTTGAACAGAAGTTCAAAGGCACGTGTTTGGATTATAGCTGTATGTGCAGTGGATGTGGTGAGAAATTGTTTCTCTGGTCCATCGAGAGTTTATGGATTTTCTTCATTAGTGGAATTACAGAAGCATATTCTTGAATTTTTCCCCAAAATAAGAGCTGAAAGAATGTGACTGTAAAGGAGCATTTCTGTGATGGCAGGCACTCATCCAGGATGTGGGAGATGAGAGTTGAAGCCAGACTTGGGCTGAGCTATCGTGTGCTCATGCAGCTGCCTCTCCACATGGAGCAGCCCCAAAAGAGAGACTGGAGTTCTGCTCCAGGGCAGTGGCAGGGAAATGCCTGTAGGATGTAGAACAGCTTTATGTTTCCAAGATCATTTCCCACTTCTTAAGTAAGTGGCCCAAATAGCTGTTTACCTCTTTCTCTCAAAATACTTCATCTTGGACGTTAGAAACTTTCCCCCACAGATACTTTGATGAACTTGCTGTAAAAGCTGGTTTACTTTTTGGCATACTGAAGTTTCTGAACAGAAAGTCCATCAAAAGTCTTCAGCCAACTTTAGTCAGCCCTTAATGGAAGAGATCTGCTTGTACACCTCTGTGCTCTGGAAGTTTAAGGTCTGTCCTTAAATAGTGCCCTTTATTCTTGGGGACTGCAAGGACTGGCCCAGGCAGATGTCTTGGGTTGACCTGGGCAGTCAGAAATATCAAGGCAGCCAGTCCTGGTAGGGAAACATATCACCAACCTCTTTAGAATACAGTGACTTTTCTGCTCAGCCTGGCATTCCTTTTCCTTTCCAGTTCTCTTTTTCAGACACATGAATGTTAACTGACACTGCCATTATCGTCTTACAAGGCAGAAGTCAAGCTGCATTTGGGAAGAGCTATTTAGCCACTTCCATGAAGTCTCACAATTTAGATCATCTTTCAACCACCGGAGTTTAGGCCTTGATTCTGCAACATCCCAGACATACAATTGAATTTATCCTCTTCACTCGTCCTACTGAAGTCTGCTGGCAGGCACAAGGCTTAAGTTATGTATGTCCTTGAAAGATTAGACCCCTTATTCTTCTCTAGCCCTTCAAATAGAATATTTGGAAGCCAATTTCTTGTAAAAGTCACTGTATCTCTACCTACAGAGAAGCAGTGGGCAAAGGGCTCTGTGTTTTATCACTATTAATAATTCTAGCCTCTGCTACAGAAATATATGAGAAACTTCAGCAATTTTTTAGGCTCAGTACTTGAATTCTAGAATTAGACTTCTGAGACAGCTTGTTTCACACATACTGCAGAGGCGGAGAATGGAGACAAGTTGTCATGCATGAATGAAGATGCTGGGAATTAGATGAAAGAGATTTTCCCACCTCCTAATAAAAGTCAAAAGTGACTCATCTGAAACAGAAGATTAACAGTGGCCAATAATTTGAGTGCTGGTTTGCTAATGTTTAATATTCTTATGAAAAATATGACCAAGAAAATCTATGTGAAGCACCCCAGAGCCACAGACTTGATGACTTCATGTGAGAGCCGTTTTTAGGCCAAAACTTTGAAACAGAAGTGCCTCTGCTCATTTCTTCCTCAAATCCACAGTTCCTTAAGTCTGAAAAACCTTTTAGAAGGATTATTTTTTTTTCACTCTCTTCCTAAAACAAGAATTGACAGGTTTCAGAACATCTATTTTGTAAAATAAGAAAAATGGTCTCAAGTTAGTGGCAATTAACATGCCAACTAGATAAACAGGATATCTTCTCCCCCGGATCTTAATAATAATAATAAAAAAGTCCACTTGGAACATTGGAAAGTAGGAAAATAATCACCAGTAGACCTTTATTTCTTTCAGGTTCCAGGAGGGAACTATGAAAATGTTAATTCATAAAGGCACTTAAAAAGGCATTGGTTAAATTTATCTAGACCATGAATTCTGGCTGCCTAAAAGTTACTTTAAAGTAATTTACACTATCCATCATGAAGCATCTCTTCAAATGAAAAGATTTAGATTATAGCGTAAGACCGTAAACTCCCAAGGACTTTTGGACAGTGAACAATGAGTTCAACAGTCCTCTTGAGATGTTGGCATGATCTACAGCATTTAGAGGCTTTGTATCTCACTATTGTTGCAGTGAGATCTTTCAAGACTTCTGTGTTTGACAAGGTAGAGGTCTCAAATGCTAACTGAGGCTTGGCCGGATTTCTAGCTGTGCAACCAAGTTAGAAGGGATTTACATCTGACATAATCCTTGCAACAGGAATTCAGCTTGGTAGTAACAGGGATCTACCTGAGCTCAGCAGACAGATGCTGCCAAGGTTTTATTAGTGTGTTGTAGAAGAAAATGATCTGTTTCTCTTCCATTTCAAGAGGGAAGAGGCTTGTGGCTTTGAGGCTGCAACAGGGTAAATTTCCAGACTTATTCAGGTGCAATTGACAGTGCAGCTCCAGTGAAGGATGTAATGAGTTTAGAAACAAGTATTTCCTAAACAACTGTCCTTCTGCAGATCAAAAGGAAAGTACCAGTGGCAGTGGGGTCTCTTCCCTCGTTCTCTATGAAGATAAATTATGTGATGAAGAATTCCTGTTCTGAAGCCTATTAAATAGGATTCCTGCAAAAGAGCCGTAGAAACTTGTCCCTGAGAATCTCCATTCAGTTCATCTTACAACTGAGCTACTTCACAAACTGGGGCAAAAAAATCCCCCAACTTCCTTTCAAATAGGAATTTTCAGATATGTAGGCTTCAGTCTCTTTAATAGAAGAGAGCTAAGAGAGATGACATAATCACATATTAACGACAGAGTAAGCTACTTACTATCCTCTCTAACACTGGAACTTGTCTCTGGGGACACAATCAAAGCATTGTCTATTTTAAGGGGCAAAGGTGAGGCTTTGCATTGGCTTTTTTATGAATACTTCATAGCTTAGAGCGGTAACCTGTCTATTCCCCTTACAGATGGCTACTTATATTTTAAACAAAACAGGCTGCAGCTATAAGCAGATGCATGTTTGTTTCAATTTTCCTTTGAACACCAGTAGGTTGACTAAAATTGGACTGCCAGAGTGTGAAAACGTGGTAGTGTAGAGGAAGAAGAGAGGAAAAGACACCTGAAGGGTTTAACAGCAATTTTCTTGTACTCACCTCTAAAGACAGAAAAGCATATAATCAAAAAGCTGATAACAACCCTCATCTGCTACGTCTGACTTGCACCTGGGGTGTGCCCACTGTAGCAGTGGGACTGGTCCTGTGGCATTGCACTGCAGGACACACTTGTGCTGCGTGATGCTGGAGGAGGAGAGCTGTCTTCTTGTGTTTCTGATACACAAACAAGCAGCTTTGATTCCATGTCAAAGGCAAAAGTAACATATATGTCTCTAATAATGACTGCCCTTTCTGTGACTTCCTGATTCATCTATTCAGCAGTTTCAAGGCCAGGCTATTTCTTTGGAAGATAGTACTAGAATAAGAAAGAAAAATACCCCAGTCTCAATAGCATTTTATGTCTCATATACTGGTGTTAACTTCTAGCAGAGTTCCCCGGAATTATCACTGGTGGTGGCCTATGGATCAACTTTAAGTTTTGTTTCCTGGCATTTTCTGGACCTCTTCACAATATAGAGTATTGATGGCTCTGCAGTAAAAAGTGAAAATTACGTGTAGTTTTTTGGTATTAAGGTAATAACATCTTTCAGCAAATTTTTTATCTCACAAATTTTCCCAACTAACAACCCTCAAAAGGAACAATATCTGGGTGTATTTTTCTATGTGCTTGTACTGCAAGAGGGAAGTGGGTAGCTCAGAGGACTAGCATCTAAATGCCATGTGTAGTAATTTGACACACAGCTGCCATTAACAATAATGGGAATTGTATGTCTGATGATCCATCATGCAGGCAAAAGAAAATTCAACCCTGGGGGATTACTGTGCAGTGTTCAAAAGTGCAAGGCAAATATGGAGACAAATAAATACTAAGAAGCTTGTTATTCTCCTTTCGTGACTATAAAGAGATGTTAAGAACAGCATTTTTAAGTCTCATTGAAAATCCACATCTCTGGTTTTGTTGGGTTTCGGATTTTTTTAATTGATACAATAAAATCAGGAGCTTCTAAGCTTGACTATGTAAGTTCAGACTTTGAATGAGCTGCTTGTAATCAGGTGATTGAGAACTCTTCTTGCTCTCAACCCTGGGGCAAAGCGCTTACATGGTTAAGAGCTTTGCTCACTGGCTCATTTTCCTTTTGGAATAAACAAGCTAACCTGTGTAAATGGTGTGAAGGCCCAGAAAAGCCTTGGCCATGTCCTTTTCCCTGGTTTTGTTGGATGAGCTACTTCAGCATTGGAGTTGATTTAAAAAATAAACCCACAGTTTTTATCTGAGTTCTTATGGCCACTTTTAATTATTCATTTCTTTAAATCACAAGCATTAAAATGGTCCGGGATAATTTTGGTGTTTGTTTAGTCTTTTCTTCATGCATTTTTTTCAACCCTCAGTTTCTTCACCACACCTAGTTAGCTTGCAAAATTTGTCCCACACACATCTGAACAGGGAGGCAACAAGGTCCCTGTAGCAGAAGGCCTTGCTGAGGAAACAAGGTGGTGCGTGGTGCATGACGCACAGGGACAACATTTGAGGATTCGTTAGATACCTAAAACTAAATGGACCATTGGGTCAACTTGTCTGACCTCCCATATGGCACAACCTTTAGAAGTTTAACCACTTATTGATTACCTACCCAAAAGTACATTGCATGGTGAAATATTTTTATTATTGATATTCTTATTTAAGGCACAGTCTTCCTCTGGAAAGACAAACTCATGGCAAAAGGTCAGCCTCTGTTTGTGCTCAGAGCTCTCTTTGTCCATGTCAGCAACAAAATGTATGTTCCCTGATCATTCAATATGCGATGGAAACCAGGCAGGAGTACAGGGTAACTGTTGGACCTTAGCTTTAGGCACGCACTGGCTCACTTTAACTCACACAAGCTCAAACAAGTTAAATTTGCAGGAGTCTGATAAAAATGGTGAATTGATGATTTGTGAGCCCAATTTGACTTAAAATTTCTTTGCTATTTGTAAGTGTGAAAAGAGAGAAAATGGGAGAAGAAATCAACGTGAGCTTCAGATCGAAAATGGACCCTGAAGATCTGGTTTTGAGTTGGAAACAAGGCACATCTGATACTGAGGTTTGAGCATATTAATGCTGGTCTCCTGTGTTGCTTCTATCTTCATGTTTTATGCGAAGTTTTAGTTCACCTTCTCTGAAGACTTTTTTCCCTTCAAGCTTTCATTTCTTGTCTACTTGCCACTACCTGGAAAAATAAGTTAACTGGAAGATAAACTGAAGGGGTTTTCTTAGGCATAAGGCTTTCTTAGTTTGTTGTAGTTCTTCGCCATGCCCCTTTGAAGGTTTCTCTGCAATGTGACATTTCAGAAGGAATAGAAGAGCAGCCATGGGATGCTGGCAGGAGAAGAGATTTGATTTAAGTTACTTCTGTGGGGGATTTGTATTTTTATATAAATATATATATATATATATTATGTTTTTTTCACCTGGAGAGTAGAATTGTCTCCTAAAGTGGGAAGAAGTCCATCATCATTTGGAACATTTAAAACCAGTGAATAAAGCATTAAAAATGAATGATTTGGATCAGCATTAAGAGTTTTTTGTTGGGTTAGAGGCAGAGTACAGACAAAGTGGTCTAACAGCATTTTTCCAGCTGCAGCTTTCATGGTCCTAAAATGCATTTCACTTAAATAATTCACTGCCCTGTGTCCCCAGTAAGTTCCTGCCTGTCCCTTTCAGAGCATGCACTTGTACTCTATTAATAAATGACTCATGTTTGTTAAGTCGTTTTACCACGACCTCTTTTCCACTATTTCTGTATTTTTTGTTACCTAAGAAGTGCTTTTAGGAGGAAAAATAATCTTGTTTAATCCTTTAGTTACACATGTCCCAGTGTTTTATAACCACACCAAACAATGGAAGGATGGAATTTTTTAGCAGTATAAATGCAGAATCATGCACTTGGTTATATACCTAATTTGATCACAGAATGTTGGAGAAACAATTACAGTTTATGCAATTCAGTAGGCATTTGTCCATACAAGTTCCTCTCTTGCATACACAGTGCTACATGTGCTATATAATACACAGTTATTTATGCTCTGTCTAGGACAAAATAGAGTTTAGATGTTAATATTTGAGATCTGCATTTATTTCTTTTCCTTTTATTGCCGCTCTCTGATTGATGGTTATTCAGAAAAGTGTTTCTCTGGGCTATGTTTGTTTTTATTTTCCAGGTAGAACTGCATACTGCATCTATTAAGACTGCATGTTGTCTGTCATCTTCATTTTATTCAATAATGTATCTGTTGTTTTTGCTAAAGCATGACTCCCATTTCTATGTGTTTTTTCTTTTTCTTCCAACATCCCTTGAAAGTTAGTCTGAAATCATAGCCTGCATCTTCAGAACCAGCCCTTAAATCTGCTCTGGCAATCAACAGCAGGTGCAATTTTGTGAGTACAACCAATTGCAGGAGGAAATTATAGAACTTAAAGATCAAGCATCTCCCTGATTTGTAAGCACAAATAGCAAGTATAAGTGAAATCGATGGGAACTGTAAGTGCTCAGAGGTTCTCAGTGCAAGGCTGTTGTTTGCACCCACAGATTAGATGATAAGAAATCAAATCCTACTATTCTCAGTGTCAGTTGATTGCAGGATTGATGTGGGAGCCTGAGATGAAGCTCCTCTAAAAATATGGCCCTGAGGCTTACTTGTACTTCTCCAAGAAACACAGGATTTGTCATGCACTGCTGGCTAATCCGTCTGATTTGGCATCTTCAGTAGTGGACAGTATCCTTTGCTTCATGTTTTAAAAAATTAAATTAAAAAATGAGGACACAAAATGTAACACTCTAAGGATGTAGAGAACTTGCTTGCAGGAAGCTAACAGGTGATCTTGTAGCATTCAGCCCTGTATATGCTGTTGACCTGTAGTAAATACCCACTGTGAGTTAGTTTACGGGTCCTGAGGCAAGAACTGGACAAGAAACTCACCCTGTCCCATTCCCCTTTTTTTCCTTAGCATGTTTGGGTCTCTGGAGTATGTGTTCATCAGGCAAAGTCTGTATCCCATTACATCTCTACACTTATGGTCCCCATCTCGGTGCAGCCTGGTGGCAACAGAAATTGCAGTGGATAAATCACTGCATATTCTCTGTGCCTTCTTGTGTGCTTCTTAAGAATTACGAATAAAATGGTTTATGCAGTCCCACTGTTGGGTTATAAGTTAAACTCAAATCCAGCCATATTTTTTTGGTATCATTTGAGCCTCTTACACTTTGGACTAAAAGGTAATCATTTACCACTGGCTATCCAGAATTTTATATTTATATATATCTTGGGGGTTTCCTAATATACACTTAGTAGTTTGAACTCAACCATAATTACACCCTTATTATCTTCATAAGCTTTACTTATCTCATTATCAGCTCCTTCCTATGTTGGAGGTCAGTAGCATATCCCTTTTATTAGCCATTTTATCTTTTTTACCCAGTAGCTCTATTCTCATTGATTCACTTACTATATTTCTCTGCAGCTAATACTTCTGACATTTCTGACTAACCTCTCCCCTTGCCTTTTACTCTCTCCAAAGTAATCTCTACCCCTATAGATTGTGAGTTCATTACCTCCTGCTTTAGGGGTACTGTAGGTCACCATTAAAATCTTATGATTTTGGCTTTAGACTCATGCTCGGTCACATCATTGCAGTTTGCTGGGGCTGCCTGTCTTTAGCACAGGGTGGAACCAAGGGAGCCAATTGTAACAAGCGCTATCTGCAAAGAGGTAGCTAAAGACTGCCATGGCGATAACAATAAATAAAAGGAACCCATCCCCACAACAGTAGCAAACTTCTGAAATTACCGTTCTTATAACACAGGACTTTGGATCATTTATTTTATATCAGATATCTGTGCTGCTGGATACTGTGGGTTTTTTTTCAGAAATAATATTTATTGATTTTACTCTTCCTTTGAGATATAATTAACATTTTAAAGGCTTTGTTTTTCTATTCTCTTTCCATCAGAATGTCATTCACACATGATCCCTTTCAATGTGAAATCTTGTTTGTATTTCTGACCAGGGCTGTCTCTGCGGGCAGGAACTTCTGACGAGGAAAGAGAGAGTTTTGTTTTGAAAAAATCTTCCAGCTGCTTTCTGAAGGAAATTATTTCCTCTTTGCTAACCTGAAGTATCATTAAATCATAATTTTTTTAACGACCCATACGTCAATTTTATTTTTTTTTTAATAAGGTGGCAGTTACTTAGGCATTCTGAGTGTCAGCTCTTGGCAGTCTTAAGCACACAGCTGAAAGCATGCTAGGTCTAGAAAGGATAATTACACCAGCTGTGACCTTTCTGAACATGTATTTGGACCAAGGTGGTTTTCAGTCACTTGTGATTGACTTAAAGCTTACTTGAATTTCTTTCTGTAAACTTCAAATATTACCTTCCTGCTGCCATGGTCAAACTTGGTAGCATGTATATGTGTTATGAGTGGTTTTATTATTTGATACTTATTCCTGTTTATGATCTCTGATGGCTTTGGGGTGAGATTTACAGCAGATTGGACTGTATGTGCATTGATGCTTTGGGTTCAGGTGGCCATAACAGGCTGGAAAAGTATCCCCGGAGGTGGACACTGGGCTCCTGCCCTTGGACCAAGGAGAGATGGAGTCAGCTCATGGCACTTGCGAAGCTCAGTGATTCCTTCTTTAATTCTGCTATTAGGAAAACAAAGGGAAGATAAAAATTAACAGTGCTCTCTTTTGCGGCAGAGTGCGCTGGGGTTTTTTGGGGGGTTTTGAGAGCTTTTTGTTTGTTTAAATCGGAACATTATTGATGTTGCTCAGAGTCTCCTTGGATCCAGAGTAGTGTTTTGGACCTACTTAATGATGTTCACATCTGTAAAGCCACATGTTTGGCTCTGGTTGATTATTAAACGGCAGACACCTAATCAAGGTAGCATTATTCCTGCAGTTTGATTAACAGAATTTTTACTTCTATTCTAGAGGTACACCCTGAGTCTGTATATTGGATAGTAGGATCAGTGAAGGTGGCATTATTATTAATTAAACTGTATAAGTGAGAAGTAGTGGAACACCATACACTATAAAGTGCATGAGAACATTTTTTTGTTATTTATGAGTACCCCCTTTTTATAATCTTTATGCTCACGAGAGATATATCATTATATTTTATAATTTTCACCCTTAGAGTTCTTTCTTTGCACTAGATAATCTTTTTTGGCTTCTGTGCTACAGGGCAGGCAGAGTTGGCAGCATTCTTTTACAGGAGTTGGTTGTTTTCCACTAAACAATTTCACTGTTGACCAAATAATATGTTTGCTTCTATCAGAAGGGTATGTTTATTGTGAAATCCAAGTAATTATCATCATGGAGGTCTATAACTTTAAATTGCTGAAAAGAATTGGTTTTTTGTGACCTCTCAAGAGTGCTTCTACTGTAGAAAGCTACAGTAGAACCTACCCCATGGTTTTCATCACTCTTGATCTTGTGTTGAATAGAGCTGAGTTTTATGGGAGTGCATTTCTTCCAAAGAAGTTAAGCAGGGGTGTTAATCCTGTTGGTGGGTGAATTATGACTAAGAGGATTAAAGAGATGACATTTGTTTCCTCTCTCTGTTATTCACTTCTGCTTAAGACTAGAGAGGGGTCTATATCACTACGAATGCCCCAGTCTTATGTCTGTGTCTAACTGGGACTGGGCACAAGAGCTGCTTCCCTTCACAAATCCGTTGTGGGGGCATCTGTGACTACCAGGCAGACTCTTGCAGTATCAGTATGGCTTGATTACATTAGGAAACAGTGCAGTCCAATTGGAGCAGATTTACAGAGCAAACAGTTGCTGCTGGGGACAATACTGATTTCAAGGGATTTTGCTCCGGCATAGCTCTAATGTGGCCTATTAACTGATGTGCACTACTGCTAGGAGTACACTGCATACCTCTGAGCATGTCGTCCAGGACTATTTCATCCCAGTGTTTACTTCCCCAGGGACCACACTGTAATGTGAACCAAATCAGCGGGGATGATGGAAAGGTGTAGTTCAACAGCTCACTGCTGATCTGCAATAAAACAATAACAGAGAGACACTCTCTGTTTTGCAGCAGGAGCAAAGCTTAGAAAGTGCTTTCAAAGCAGTACACAGTCTATACACATCCGTCTCACCTAAAACCTTCTCTCTGTCTCAGATAAGTCACTTGTGCTCAGATCCAGCTCATCTACTACCAGGGCCACGTATCTCCAGTTAAGCCTTGCTGATATTTTTCTGTCTTTGAGTTCCCTGGCTGTGAGCTTGGCCAGAGCTAGTTCTGCTTCTCAGCAAGGGCTTGAGGTAGAGTCTGTGATCCAATTACTCAGGCTATGGCTCCAACCAGCCCTTATGCAGTTGCTGAAGGACGGTTCATTTTAAATCATTCTTTCTTCTGGCTTTTCTGCTCTCCACCAGACTCCTGCTTGTTTAAACCGATGTAGTCACATACAAGACATTGACAGAACATGCTCAACATGTTGGCAATAAAAAGGGCATCCTTTCGACAGCTTGTCCTCTTCAGGAATCCTTATTTTTGTGTATTGCTGTTTCTACTTAAATCTTGCAGTGTATTTTGCTTGCAGGGAGACATTAGGGCGAACATTCCTGTAAATCCCACCCTAACTATGCATTTGGCATAATTATGTTGTTTTAAAAGATGCTAAAAGCAAATAGATGGGATGTAATATCCCATTAACTAATAATGCATGCTCCACTGAGCTGGATTAGTTTTCCACATGGGTTATATATAGTACTACAGATATAGTGGCCAAATTCTTTCCTGGTCTTACCATTTTAACACAAAGGTGGACTCTGCTGGATCCCATATGAAGGAGTGAGGCATGAAGACACAGCAATTCCAGATGTGTGAACCCTGCAGCAGCCACTCTGCTATAGGCAGCTTGCCCCAGCAGTGCCACACGTTTAGTAGCATAGCAAATAGCAGGATGGCAAAGGCTCCAAGCACAACTGTTTTTCACATTTGAGCAAAACAAATGCCCAGCATGAAGCAAATTACTTCAGGAACATGGCTGCAGACAGGTTTGTACCCAAGAGACTGCAGTACAAAGGCCAAATACTACATTGATTTAGAGGACCTGCAAACAAAGGAGAGTGAGGTTTTTTTGTTTAAATTTTTTTCCCCTTTTAGGAGCACTTTAAGCATCCGTACTGAAAAATGAGTACGACCCAATGTGTGGTGTGTTTCAGAGCCCTCTTCTCAGACCCATCTCCAACTGGGAAGATAAAGAGAAGAAAGCCCCAAAAACTTCAGCACTGACTTCCACGTACAACATTCCCTAAGTTTCAGCAGCGGTTTAAAGTTAGCTGTATGTTTTCCCTTGATACGGTCTGACCTGCACATTGTCTTCTACAGGGCTCTCACAAGGTTAGCATCAGGAGTGGCATTGCCCTGCACTCACATTATGTGGTGGGAGCCCAAAGTTTCCTAGAAGTTACTGTTATGAGACATAATATCCTGAAAATCTTTCTCATAAATATATCTTGCAATTTATTCCCAAGAGGAGTTTTTTTCTTTTTTTTCTTGGAGAGACTCCAGGGCTCATTCTTTCAGGCTATAAATTCTTCAGTGTAAGGATTTTTGTTTTCTTTTGCATCTCAAATGCACCTAGTGCCACTGTATTCTCAGTCCAAGCCAAGTAATACATTATCATATGAAAACATCATTTACATTCAATCAAGTTTCCTTCTATTCTCTCTCAGAAAACTCAGACATCTGAAAATCAGATAGGAGTAAATCACAAGATACTGACTATCTGAAGGCCACCAGGCATAGGCTAGCTGAAACTCAGTGCTCTGCCCCACTGCATCCAACCTACCTGCAATTTATGATCTTTCAGTTGTGCAAAGGTGCTACAAAGTTAGCCCATATTAGAGTTATAGTTTAGCTGGGGGGACATAGCTCGATGTGAAAAATCAAGGCAAAACCACTAAGAATATCCAGTGAGGAAAAAAAATATAGTAAGGATATTTGTTAGGTACAAGTTGTGATGATCTTGTGAGTTCCTGTAGTCTGCATAGCATTAAGGAACATTAAAATGAAAACACTGACATTACAGACAGGTAAGAAATCTGTACCACTTATATGATAATGCTATGAACATACACAGAGGTGCATGAAATATGGATGTGCTTATATGCAACATATTCTAGCTTAAATTTGTAATGCTAAGTAAAGTAACTACCTGCAAAACACATTCATTGAAAAACATTCAGGTGGTGAAGGTTTAATTTGATTTACCCCAGGTTAGCAGCTGATTATTTTCCTGTTCTTGTCAAATTTATTGTGTTTGTTATGCAGAAATTCTGGCATTGTGTCTTCTCATACTTCTATTGACAGATGAGAGGTCATTGAGGTTCAGCTCTGGGTCATTTTTTGCTTCACCCTTTTCTTGACAGTAACCTTATGCTAGATCCTGCTTAAATCTTGGATTCTCTACTTTACAAACTGCAACTAGATTATGCATGCATATTCTGTGTTTGAACATGCACCACATGAGGCCCTTCTCTGGACTTGTTCCAACAGTTCCATGTCCTTTTTATGTTGCGGACACCAGAACTGCACACAATGCTCCAGGTGAGGTCTCACAAGAGCAGAGCAGAGTAGAGGGGCAGGATCACCTCCTTCGACCTGCTGGTCACGCTCCTTTGGATGCAGCCCAGGATACGGTTGCTTTCTGGGCTGTGAGTGCACACTGAAGCCGGCTCATGTTCATTTTCTTATCAACCAACACCCCCAAGTCCTTCTCCACAGGGCTGCTCTGAATCTCTTCTCTGCCCAACCTGTAGCTGTGCCTGGGATTGCTCTGACCCAGGTGTAGGACCTTGCACTTGTCATGGTTAAACTTCATGAGGCTGACATCAGCCCACCTCACAAGCGTGTCAAGGTCCCTCTGGATGGCATTTCTTCCCTCCAGGGTATCAACCGAACCACACTGTAGTGATAGGACAAGGGGTAATGGGTTAAAACTTAAACAGGGGAAGTTTAGATTGGATATAAGGAGGAAATTCTTTCCTGTGAGGGTGGTGAGGTACTGGAATGGGTTGCCCAGGGAGGTTGTGAATGCTCCATCCCTGGTGGTGTTCCAGGCCAGGTTGGATGAAGCCTTGGGTGGCATGGGTTAGTGTGAGGTGTCCCTGCCCATGGCAGGGGGGTTGGAACTGGATGATCTTAAGCTCCTTTCCAACCCTAACTATTCTATGATTCTATGATTCTATGATTATGTGGGATTGTTATCAGCAATTTTTACGTCTTACTTGCTCATAGATAACAACAGCCACATGTACAAAGCACGTGTCCAAATACACAGAAAATTAACTTCTGTTGCAAAGAGTTGACAAACTGAGGCTAGGTACGTGTTTAGCATTGCACACTGTGGAGTTCAGTGAAACCTTGCAGTATTAGCATGGGTATAAACCCACATGGATCTGCAGCCTGGAGACTAAATACAGTAAATGAAAGGAGGAGTTGATCATAATGAGAGAATGAAAAAATATATATCCTGAACTCACAGAGGTTAGGGCAAAGATTAAGATTCTCCAAATTTATCATTTTAATATGAGTTTATATGGCTGAATTATGGCTTCATGTTGCAACTGTTGTGAATTGTCAAGTAAGCACACAAATTCACTGAAACAACCCAGAGTAAAATGTACTTTCTTAGAAAAGGAACTGTAGGAGATTTAATATAAATAATGGTGCCTTAGCTATAAAAGACGTCTCTGTTGCTTGTTGGTACTAAATAATTGCTTTGAAGTGTCATGGTTTTAGAAAGGAATGAAATACCATTTGAATGATCAAGAGAGAAGCGGGCAGATCCTGCCTTATCAGTGGACCCAACCCAAGGCATGCCAAGCACTGCTGCTGGCATCTCCAGCCTTTGGCTTGCTTCCCTCAGCAGCAGGACCTGCAGCTCCAGGATGGATTTGCAATGCAGCCCCTGCTTAGTTAAATGGGCCAACGTTGCAAATGTTTAGCACAAAATGCTGCTTGTCCATCTGAGCATCCTGAGTTCAGCACAGACTGAAAGGTCAGTCTTGTGCGGAATCAATGCATTTTTAGGAATTAAACTTCAGTACTATTTCAAGAGACTTCCCTCAACAGGGGCTACACAGCTTGTAATCATCAGGCTGCCCCATGGATATGGGGACACTTGAACTTATTGTGAACCCCCTGGTTGTTTGAGTTTTCCAGAGGATTTGGTACATGGGGAGTTAGTAATAGATGGACCCCATGGGATGCTCAGCCTTGCTTTTGCTGATGCTTGTTTCTATTGCCAATAGGTGATACATTAAAGCTTTCAAATATTGTATTTCTTCAGTGTAGAGATTTTGTTGGGGGTGTCTGTTGGAGGACCAAACCCAAATTATTACCTCACCAGGACTCTGGGAGCAAGCCTTGCCCTAGCAGAGGGTGGTCTGTAATTGCACAGACAAGGACTGACAAGGGCAAATCAAAGATAAAGTCTGTCACTGCGCTTTGATAGGTTTATACAGTTTTTTACCTCTCTTGCAGCATTTAGGACAACTGTCTAACAGTCTGTTTTAACTTGGGTTTACTTTTTGAAGTCTGTTTCTCCCCAGGAAGTTGAATGGATGAGCAAGAGTTTGATATTATCTGCCCCTTGCTGTGGAAAATGTCAAAGGCATGCCAGGACAAATGCCACTGCTCTCCTGTTTCATGGGGAAGAGCATAGCTTGCCAGTCACACACAAACTGGCGGTATATATTACCAGGGAAGTAAAGCTGGCTTTCACCCAAATCCGCATTTGTGGAAGAAAAAATGCCTGTGCATTCCTTTGTGGCAGAAATGAAAACCGAGATCAATGACTTACTCTTTTCAAGCCTTATGTGCAAGGTAAAACTACTCTTTCACTCTGTGATAATGTCAAGTGGAGAGAAATATACACCCAGTGAGGTCATGGTCAGTTCAAGAAAAATATGTTAAAGAATAAATTGCCTGCCTTTTCTCTCTGTGTGTGGTATTAGGGGGTGGTCTTTTTTTGTAAAGAATAAGAAATTAAATGGATGATTACCGTACCTGGACTAAATATAATGAAAATGAAAAATTATAGGAAACTTTATCCATTTTTAATCAATGTGATATTTCTACTCTTTTCTTCCTGATTGTTCCAGTTCTTTGGTCAAAGCAAAATGCTTCTGGCTTGCTTGACACATTGATTTAAATGTTGTCAGCTGTGTTTTCAGCACAGCCCCATAGGTTTCCTAGTATTTACAGCAGTGCAAAGGCAAGATGTTCATGGAACCTCTACAGAGAAACTGGAAACCAAGGGACTCCGTGTTCTAGAGGGTAGGAGGGGGGGATTTCCCAGCTCAGGTGTCTGCCAAGTGATGAGTGTAATTCCCCACCTATGACTGGTAGTTTCTCATCAGGAAAAACTAGAAGCCATTCTGAAGGTGCTAATCTGGATGAGAACCAGATCTTCCAGAGTTTTAACCACAGTAAAGAGCTGGTGGACAACCACAAGGTGCAGCTCCTCACTCCAGAGGCAAGGCCAGGGAAGAGGCAGCCGCTCCCTTTGCCTTCTCTAACAGGGATGGCAAAGGCATAGGTCATGGGGCTGCCTTAGGCAGCGTTTGCCACCTTGGATGACCCCATCAGAAACGATGGCAGGTAGTGAAGATGCTTCTGGACACTGCTGATCCCATACCTGCAGAGCAGCTTGTGCAGCTCGAGATGGAAGCTGCCCTAAAGGCTCCCTGAAGGCTGACCTGCCCACCTCATGCTATTATTTCAGTTTATGAAGAATGGTTAAGTATGAGAACAAATGAGGTAATAATGTTTTAAACAATTGGGTAACAGTAACCAGGATTCCTGAGCCTTCAGTCCCTGATATAGTAACATAAGAAATACTGAGATGATAAAATTTGTAAGTACATTGAAACCCACATAAAGAGTAGAAGACCTAAATTGTCATATTTAGGATAGTTTTTACAAGTCTTGTATTCAGAGCCTGAATTTCTGCTGTTTGCCATGTTTTGGCTTGACTATTTGGTAGGGTGACTGCAAAATAGCTCATGATACCAACTCCAAAGGTACCAGCTAGCATTCTGCAGTAACTTTCTATGTGGACAGTTCTTCTGTGTTAAGCACCTTTTCATTTAAATGGAAAGTTTCTAGAGTGAATTAAAAGTCAGGAGCTGATTCAGAAAAGAAAAATAGTCTAAACTTGGAATATCCACAGCTGAGGACTTGTCACACAGTTTTTCTGCTTTGACTTTGCATCCATCCATAATCTGAATTTACTGTCCTATGTAAACAAACACTACTTCTCAACAAGGGGTTACACACTAAGTAATATTGTGTGGTAAGTATTCCAAGTTCTTTTTCCTTTATGGGTAAACCCTGATCTTGCCTTTAGACCTGTATTTAATTTAGACTTTTAAGTAATTTATTAAAATTACCATTGAGAAAATCTCCCTTCTTGGTCTCGGCGCATAGCACAATATTCCAATTTGGGGATACTAACTGCTGCTACAAAAGATATAATAGGTAATAGGTGGCTAAAATGAACACTTTGATTTCTGCATGTAGATCTGTTCTTCCAGCCTTGTGCACCCAAGGTTGAAATTTGGATCCTCAGAGAAGAGGTTTGCCAAACCATTGTTAGCTTGATTGCCTCTTTATTAAAATTACAAAACTGGTCATTAGAGAAAAGGCAGCACTTATAATCTGTCTACATTTTATAACAAGCTGGCTCCAGAGCCTCACAAAATCCTGCTTGGAAAAGTGCAAAGGAAGCTGGCTGTAAGCGTGATCACATGGAGTCTGTACTGGCTGAAGGACAAACAGTGGTGTATCAATTTGGAGAGAAATAATCATTAGGGTACTTTGGGGATTGGTGTAAAGCCTCGTTTTATTTAATGAACTGAAAGATGGGGTAAACAGCAGGTTAATGCAAGGGTTCTTCTGAATTGTGAAGGGTTGCATCACTTTGTCAAGGGGGGAAGAATAAATGGAGGGAAAAAAAGGAGAAAGAAGTCTGGTCAACATGGTAAAATTCAAGTTGTCATAATATGCAGTTAATACAACTGCAAAAGAAATAATCTAAGAGGTAGATAATCATTTGGAGGAGGAAAAAGGATTTGGGAAGCAGTAATGACTTCAGGCAATTGTGGAAAGCAAAATGAGAATTAATGTTGCCATGCATAGCAGGAGCACAGAAAAGGCGCCACGGTTCAATGGTCTGTGTGTCACAGGTAGGTGTCTCTTTAATGCCATGGAGGAGGGCAGACATTAAAATATTGAGGCCATTTTGTCCTGAAAGCTGGAATTTTCATAATGCTTGCCAAAGCCTGCTTTCAGTGAGGATCCCGGGAGCTTTGCCATTGATTTCAATGGCAGTAGATTTGGGCCATTGCTGAGACCATTCTAAAATTGACCCTTAAAATACAAAAGAAGCTGACAAGTTGATTTGGCCTCTGAGGTAAGCAGCCAGAATGATTAGAATGATTCATTTAAAAGACAATATTAAAATAATTGACTACACGTTGGCTGTATGGATGTTTGGTTAGGTAATTGCCTAAACATCAGTTACCTGTGAGTATCTCCAAAAACTGCAGTGCTGAACATGGACCAGAAAGATCTAAGCAGAGAACATTTGGCGCACCAAACAAAATAAAGGTTGAAATTCAAGTCCTTTCCTAAGATGAAGGTCAGCTGAGGACTATTCTTCAAAAAGAAGTACTAGGTTTTAAAATACAGTGAACAAGCACATAAGGTTATTATATAGCAGTGTCTAAGTGGACTCTTTTGATCTCAGTTATTCCATAGAAATGATACAGATGTGTATTTGAGAACAGGAGTTAGAATGTATTTTGGTTGACTGACAGCAAACGTTTCTCATCCCAGACGCAAAGCATTAATTTTGTTTTTTTCTCATATCTTTTGGAGTGTTTACATTTCTCTAAATCTCTGCTGTATCCTGCCATGACTGAGGTTTAAGAAGACATTAGAGGCTCAGTGTCTTTCATGAAGCAGTGATATTTGAGGACAGGAATGTGCAAAGACACTCAGAAATCTGCAAAGAGCACTGGGTCTTTAGCTCAAATTTACCATTATGGGAGAATATCAGACTGCTCTCTCTGACAGATTTCCTCTAAAGAGATAATATCCTTCAGGGAAAATAACCAGGTATGATTTGTCAGTAAAGCTGGAAACACTGTTTAGTAGAATCTGAATGCAGGTGTTTAATTTAGCTTTCATCTGGGGTCCGCTAATGGACACGTTCTTAAATGTGGCATTTTACATTTCACTGCAAACTGCACCATGCTGCTGAAAACTTTTCAGGGATGATTGTCATTAATGACCACAAGTATGAAAGGGCTTTGCAGAAAATTATGCTCTTTTTAGCATGAGATGAATGATATAAAACTATGTCATAGATTGCATCCATCAAACCCATCATGTAGAGGTTATCTGAGGACGTCAGAAGGTAAATTCCTGGGTTTGATCAAGAACCGAATTAGGATAGTGTGATACTGAAACACTGAACACTGTTAAGTCCAAGTCAAGGGGAATTTCGGATGACTTGTTTCTCAGATACCTCTTTTGGCTTATTATATATCCTTATTTGATGTTACATATTTCATATCCTCACCCTAACCCAGATATAGTGAAATTTGCAATGCAAAAAAGGTCACTGTGTTACTACAAATGAAAAAATTGCTACTGCATTTGTTATCCTTAATCTATGATCTCATCTGCAAAATATTTTATTCATAAATGTGTATCTACAAATCTAAAAGTAGCATCTACATAAAATATAATAATAACCAACTATACAGAAATATTGGAGGATAAAAAGGTGAAATAAATCTTTTCACTGATATTCTGAATTAAAAAAAAAAGTTTTTCAATCACCTCTTATACTTGGCAGAGAGGTGAGCAACAGATTTAATGGGCTTAATGTGTTTGAATGGAGATGCAGCAAGTCTGGTTATGAGGAAGGAAGCATCTGACTGATTCAGGATTGCCATCCTCAAGCACTCAAAAATTTTTATTTCACTTTTAAAAATGAATAAAAATGTAACTTATCTTTTTTAAAAAGAATAAGAAATAGGCAATTTTATTTACCTAATTACTTGCCTAATTGTTTTCGACACTTCAGGGTTATATCCTTTCCTAATTCTTACATTCTTTCCTAATTTTTCTCATTAATGCACAGTGGAGATGAAAAAAGCTCAAATATCGTCAGATGTCTGCTGTTGACAGAATGGAAGACTGATAAGAAAAGGAAGATTGCAACGAGGGAAAAATTGCTCACAAACCATGAAAGACAGAGCCGGGGCAGGACACAGGCCATGGAGGTACCTGACGCTCAGACTGGTTTGTGCTGTTTGGGTGGGCTGGGATTTGTGCTCCAGGTGAAATCCCCACCGCATCTCGGCCACCAAGGACTAGAGTTGCCAACTCTGAGTCACAAGCACACATTGGTCTAGAAGGTGGGCGGCAAATGCACAATGATTTTGCAAGCATTTCAGCAAAGCACTACAGCAATACATGCTTCTTTCGGTAAAAAGAAACACTGACTTGTGTATGCAAAATTTATGCTTTATGGTAAGTCGTAAGCATTTGTACCTAGTTAAATATAATATAGAGTAGATTTTAAAACTATGACGTTTAAAATTAATATACATCTAGATAGTTTGAACTATTAAAATCACACATTTCTGTAAAGTCATAAAGTCAGAAATTGGCAACATCATTTATAATCCCATCACTCAGAGCAAAGACTTGATAAAAGAGCTTCAATGATCACAGGCCTCAAACTCAAGTCCCAAAAGCTGAGTGAAGAGGTTCAGTAACACTAGTTAGAGGTAATAATCTTTCTTTTTCCATTAAACTTGAACTACCTTTCTAAAAATGTGATTCCAAGTAAATATGCAACCATATACATAAATGATGATGGAATCTATCTGAACAGTCAGTGAAACATTTTTAAAATGATAAAACAGTTTAAATATTGCTTAAAAATGTTTTTTAAAGGTTCCAGTGCTGATGTACTACAGGCAGTTCCCCCACCTCCTCCTTTACCCCTTTCCCACCAGAAACCTTTAAAATGCAATGTGTTTATTCCAAAATCGAATTTACAGCTTGCTAAACTTATTTTGTGTGTTCAGAATGCACCCAGAGAATGAATTTATCAGAAATAATCAATGTTTTTATAGCTGACACTGATTGCTGCAGCTTCATATTTCATCACTAGTGTATATAATTGCAAGTTGTTTCCTAGAGGTGTCATGCAAAAGCAGAAGATGCCTTTTGGAGTAGTGTAGTGCCCGTGGAATATAAGATTAATGCTTGTATAGTACGAGAATACATGTAAAGACTTGCTATCTTTTTTCCCCCTTCTAACCTTGTTGATGTCATGAATATCAATTTATTGCCTTTTTTTTTTTTTTTTGAGATAATTTAACACTCCATTTAGTCATCCTTGGTAATGCAAATCATATCAATTCTCCTGCCAGACTACAAGGTGATCTCCATTGTATCCCTTGGAAATGAGAGATCCATTTTTCTTCATTTATTTTTATTAAAGGGAAAAAATCTTCTTTTTCAAGCCTTTTGATCAGAAACAATTGCGAATTCCAGGAATTTCAATCAGGGAGAGCGGTTGTAACCATCAGAAGACATTACACTTTACTCCTCAGTTCTTGTATCTGCCTCCTTCCCCTCCTTCCCCCTCAGCCTATTTGCATAACATGATTAAGAGAGCAGTAATAATTACAACAGCATCTGAGGAATGCATAAAGTATTGCAGATTCCTTGTAGGAAGCAGCAATTCTGCCCTGTGCCTTATCAAAACATGTGGAAGGGCACTTGGTGTCTTGGCTAGCTCCCAGGGCTACCTTACATGTCCTAAAGTCTCCTCTTCATGGTACTGTGGGTCACACATGGGTAGATATTTTGTGTGCTTTTGTGCACTCAGCTCATGATACAGGTTCACCCTACCATTAAAGCGGCACATAATATCTTGGAATGAGGAAATTCATTTTAGAATTTCAGTATCATATTATACCCCTGCTAACAAGGATCAGTTACTTCAATAATCACCATTGCTCGAAGCCTCTGAGGTCCTTTCCAGCCTCTATGAAATGGGAGGTGCCAGGGCTTGCTAATGAAACACCAGAATAAGCTCCTCCTGCCTCACATTGTTGCAGAGGGACAGCAGCATGTGTTGATTAGTGCCTTCCAATCTTTCTGAATATGTACCTGCTCATATTAAAGGTGCAAAAGTACATTTTTTTCTGTTTATTTTCATTTTCATTGCACAAATAATAAAAAAGGCTGTAATTGAGGAAAGAACTCAAGGGTTTGTACCTTTATGGCATGCACCTCATAAAAAATACAGTCAGTGTTTCAGAGGGGGTAAGAAACCATATCCATGGGAAAGCAGGGTTTTCGTATTATTTATGTCCAGATGCTAAAAAACCTCATGAAATCATTTGACTGTGCCTTCAAGCCAAATACACATAATGAGTTTTTTCTTCTAGAAAAGATAATCTCTTTTGGTTGATTCAGGATGAGCTTGCACCCAGGTATAGGTTAAGGAATGGCACGCGTGGTACCTGATAACACTGATATTTCTGCCTGGCATGCAGCGCAGGTTGCCCCATAGCAGGGAGGTACTGCAAACTCTCATGACAATAGATGCATAATACAGAAGGAGAATAGGACACATCAAAGCTGAGTAACAAACTGAAAAAAAAACAACCTTTTCTTGCTCCTTTGGGGAAGAAATGGGCTCCTGGGAACCAGACAAAAACTTTGTGTCCAGCAGTGCCTGGTCATGATGGTGGTGCAAGCTGGAGTGGTCCAGGCTGCATGGACCTCCCAGGGCTCCCAAGTAATACACCAGCACTGTGGGGAACAGCAAAGCAAGGCCAAAGATCTCTTGCACGAAGTATAATGGGTTCCTGGCTGCTTATGGTGAATACTTTTTTTTATTTAACTCAAATCACTCGATTTCTTTTTCAATTTATTTTTTTTGTAGGGTATTTTTTTGGTGGGTTTTTTTTTTATTATTCCTTAGCAGTTCCCTGTTTGAGCACTATTGCATAAAGACAGGTCAGTTTAGTCTGCTGAATGAAATACTTACAATGGGAAATTGGCTTTCCTGGAAAATGAATATCCTTTGATTCCTGCACAAGTATCTTACTGAGAAATTCATTGTAAAGAGCTGTACATCCAATTGTTTCCTTTTGAAGTGAGTGAAGTTTTATGGGGACTTAGACCTGGAAGCGTATATCTGTGAGTTAATATCATCGTTACATAAGGTAGGATGCTTTGCTATGGCTTCCCATAAAAGCAATATGTGGAAAAGCATTATTAATAAAAAATAAAAAGCCTAATTGTGTCCAGAGGTGTTAGCAGAAATTGTTTTCTTGGGCCATTTTGGGGCATAATTTGGGGACAGCTTTGCCACAAATCTTCAGCAGAAAACTTTGCTTTTCTAAAATAATGGCACTGGTGAATTCTAATTTCACATAGCAGGAGATGGCTGAGAAATTTTCACTCTAGAAGAAAATATACCAAAATATTCTTTAAAAATTGTTTCCGTGGTTTAAAAGCTGTAATTATTTTAAATGCTTAATGGTAGCTCTGTGTCTGTATTGGTAACTGCTCACTTCTGTTTGCCCTGTAAATTTATCTTATTAGTACATGTCTGTGAATGTGTGCATTTATGTATGTTTAAAATATATATGGCATGGAAAAAAATATATTTATCCATTAGAAGTTACTTGTTCTTCTGTCTTTTCACACATCTTGTTGCCAGCTGCCTGTATCAAAGGAACTGAACAGCTGAAACATTACAGCAGTCTAATTTTATGTCTGTTTATCAGGCACTGCTGCTTTGCTGTATATTTTCTAGCAGAGTTTATTGTCCACTTGGGCTCTTTTACAGGGAGGCTTGGATACTGGGGAACTTAAAAGTGATGAAACTTAAATGCAAACCCATTTACGTTTTCTTCCATGCAGTATATTCTACTACCTGAGTTCTGAAATGTGGAAGACAATTATTACGGTAACCTATTTTTAACAGAGTGTTGACTTTTTCTGCTAACTTTTTATTTTTACTGTTTCTAAATAAGATGCAAATCGGAGGATGCAGAACTCACTGAAAGGTGGTTGTTTGATTCAGGTAAAGTAGGATTTAACAGACTTGGGCAGTGCTCTGCTGGTAATATTGCCTTCAATTCATCTTTGCTAGATGGCCTATTCCTGAATAATGGTGATGTCCCTGGATCTGAAAACACAGCTACAGGAGAGGAGGTGCTGATAGGAAAAAGCAAAGATGGGTGTGAAATACTGAGGTGGCAGAAATATTTCTGCTTTACACCAGCAGAGTAACAAATTTATTTCTAGCTTGTGTTTTGACTCTTCATGACTGATTTCTACAATGAGGAATAAACACTGCATCTTCTAGAAGAGTTTCAGTCTTTGATTCAGAAAATTAGCAATCTGTGCTTAGCTCTAAGCATGTGCTTAGCTACAAGCTTGTCCTCACTGCTGCTGGGATCATGACAAGTCACCTTCTTAAATGTTTTCACTGATGGCAGAAATAATCACTCTGAGATGCTCAATTTTATTGGAAAAAAAAACTTCTACCTATTTGAAGGATTTGCATAATCAATTCTTAGGGCCATTTTTGCAGTTCTAACAACATTAATTAGGAAAAAGCTCATCAGTAGCAGAGCTTATCTCTGTTTATGGTGCTTAGTGGGGCAATTCGCATAGAGAGTGGTCTTTAGGCTCAGGCAAGATAAGGAGGTAGACAGCAGCATCCTTTCAGCTCTTTCTAGGTGTGTTTTGCAAATGGTCTCCCATCTCTTGCATCACCTCCATGGTGCTTTTAATAACGAGCCTCATCACAAGCAACCTTTTTGCACGGTCATGGGAATGTGCTGAGGAAAGCAAAACAGTGTATATCTATCTGGAGCACCATTCTTTTCATACCAGGTAGCTGCAAGTGTAGAGTTGATGCTTCATAAAATTCTGACATCCTGGAAAGGGAGTCCTAGATCTGTTTTATACGCTGTAGTAAAGGTGATCTTTGGAAATTGCTTGTTGAATAACTCCACAGTCTGCTGTACATCATTTTTACTGATGATAAGGAAGATGTCATCAGTATGGTTTGCCTTGGAGAGGAAGGTGTCAAGATACTGAGTTTGTTGAAAATGTTATATTCTGCGTTAAAGACTTCAGTGGCTATTGTGGAAAGAAAATGTTCCCACTGTTACTCTTGAGTGTGTTGGCTGCAAAGTTTATCAACATCCTTCAATGCTGTATAGGCCAGTGGCACATAACTTTACAACTTCTAGGAGGTCTTTGCTCTTATATTAGGGCCTCTTATTTTTCAATGCCCTTTGCTAGCATTTTGCTGTGAAATACTGACTTCTGTTAGCAGGCCAGCCATGGGGATGGACATGTGCAGGTTTTTAACCTTCAAGCTCAGAACTGCACCCCTGCCTGATAAATATGATTAGGGTGTTTTTTATGACAGCTGCAAATTGTAGACTATTAGGGGAGAATGATTGTTTTTATGAGCGAAGCAGGATCTCTCTCATCTACTGTATGTGCTGGATCATAAAGGGGTCACCTCTCTCGTGTGGGATTTACGTGGGCAACTGCTCGCTATGCTGCTGAGAGCAGAAAGCCATGACAGGATATTATGAAAAGCAGTTTACAGGTTAAATTGTAAGCATACATTTCTACTAAACAAGAGTACTTGGCAAATTGTCTCTTTCCTAAACCATTTATGTTCATTGAAATAGCACAAAACAATTAAAAATGAATCATTGTTGAGGTGAATGCCTTCTTTTCCCTGCAGATGGGCATTTAAACCTCTTTATAGAGCTTTTTCTCCTAGAGTCTTCCACCACCAGAAAGTATTCTTTTAACCCTGGGCATAAGGGACATACATATATACCAGATTTGCAAAGTTTGTATAGATCTCTGGGGTTACAACCTCAGTACCAGGACTTAAAAACAGCTGGTTTATGCTTGTGAAAGGAAAAGACAAGATCTGCAACTAGGAAAATAAGCACTTAATGACTCCTCAGATCACCATTCTGTTTTATTTAATACTCATAACTGAAATTTCTGTATATCCTAGTCTTGTTCATTCTGTACTATCCAATCCTTTTAGTCTTCTCCCTTTAGATAATATACAATAGAGGTGTCCCTAAAACTGGAAGCCTTTTAGAAGCTCCTATTAGAGGGCAGCTGCCATAACCTCACTTCCAACACATCTCAGCTATTTTCATCTTTTCCTTTGGGTAACTGTGGAAAGAGAGCATACTTGAATCTTTAGAGCCCACAGCATATGTCATACCTGCAGTTCCTTTAATACCTAGTACTTTCTCAAGACATTTGCTTTCAGAGGCATTTTGCTGCTATTTGTAGTTTTGATGGATTTTCAGCTTTTCCCATCCATTACTGAAAATAGGAATTAACCTTGAGTTTGAAGATTCATAGTCTGGTCATTACAATATCCACAGCTTAGAGATCAGTCTTGTATGAACAGGCATTCACATGCAGCTGCCTGCATCCCAATTCGTGGCAGTGTTTTCCTGTTGCCACTGCCTGACAAAATAGATTGGTTGACCTGTGCCTTGTATGCCTTTTCCTTACAATGTAAGGACTGAATTGAGGGTAACTTTTATGAAATTTGTGTTTTCTTATTGCCCTCTGTTTTATGACACTGGCTGTTTTTTATTTCTTTCATTGGATGTTGGTTGCACAATAACCATGGAAATAGTTAACCATAGTTAGACCACAAAGCACTCTTCGAGATCTGTTCATAGACTGATCCACAGCACTGTACAAACACACGTCATAGAATCATAGAATCATAGAACCACACAATCATAGAATAGTTAGGGTTGGAAAGGAGCTTAAGATCATCCAGTTCCAACCCCCCTGCCAGGGGCAGGGACACCTCACACTAAACCATCTCACCCAAGGCTCTGTCCAACCTGGCCTTGAACACTGCCAGGGATGGAGCAGTCACAGCTTCCCTTTTGCAACCCATTACAGTGCCTCACAACTACAGTAAAAGAATTCCTCCTTATATTCAATCTAAACTTCCCCTGTTTAAGTTTTAACCCATTACCCCTTGTCCTATCACTACAGTCCCTAATGAAGAGTCCCTCCCCAGCATCCCTATAGGCCCCCTTCAGATACTGGAAGGCTGCTATGAGGTCTCCACGCAGCCTTCTCTTCTCCAGGCTGAACAGCTCCAACTTTCTCAGCCTGTCTTCACACAGGAGGTGCTCCAGTCCCCTGATCGTCCTCGTGGCCTCCTCTGGACTTGTTCCAACAGTTCCATGTCCTTTTTATGTTGAGGACACCAGAACTGCACACAATGCTCCAGGTGAGGTCTCACAAGAGCAGAGTAGAGGGGCAGGATCACCTCCTTCGACCTGCTGGTCACACTCCTTTTGATGCAGCCCAGGATAAGGTTGCTTTCTGGGCTGTGAGTGCACACTGAAGTCGCTTCATGTCCATTTTCTCATCAACCAACACCCCCAAGTCCTTCTCCGCAGGGCTGCTCTGAATCTCTTCTCTGCCCAACCTGTAGCTGTGCCTGGGATTGCTCCGACCCAAGTGTAGGACCTTGCACTTGGCATGGTTAAACTTCATGAGGTTGGCATCAGCCCACCTCACAAGCGTGTCAAGGTCCCTCTGGATGGCATTCCTTCCCTCCAGGGTATCAACCGAACCACGCAGCTCGGTGTCATCAGCAAACTTGCTGAGGGCACACTCAATCCCACTGTCCATGTCAGCGACAAAGATGTTGAACAAGACCGGTCCCAACCCCGATCCCTGAGGGACACCACTCGTTACTGGTCTCCAGCCAGACATTGAGCCATTGACCACAACTCTTTGTGTGCGGCCATCCAACCACTTCTTTATCCACCGAGTGGTCCATCCATCAAATTGATGTCTCTCCAATTTAGAGACAAGGATGTCGTGTGGGACAGTGTGGAACGCTTTGCACAAGTCCAGGTAGATGCCATCAACTGCTCCACCCCTGTCCATCAGTTCTGTAGCCCCATCATAGAAGGCCACCAAATTGGTCAGGCAGGATTTCCCCTTAGTGAAGCCATGTTGGCTGTCACCAAGCACCTTGTTGTTTTTCATGTGCCTTAGCATGCCTTCCAGGAGAATCTGCTCCGTGATGTTGGCATGCACAGAGGTGAGACTGACTGGTCTGTAGTTCCCCGGGTCATCCATTTTCCCCTTCTGGAAAATGGGGGTTATATTTCCCTTTTTCCAGTCATCAGGAACTTCACCTGACCGCCATGATTTCTCAAGTATGATGGCCAGCAGCTTCGCAACTTCATTCGCCATCTCCTTCAGGACCCGCGGATGGATTTCATCAGGTCCCATGGACTTGCACACCTTCAGGTTCTTAAGATGGTCTCGAACCAGATCCTCTCCTACAGTGGGCCCAAGATCTTCATTCTCACAGTCCTTGTGCCTGCCTTCCAAGACTTGGGTGGTGTGGTCAGAGCCTTTGCCAGTGAAGACCGAGGCAAAGAAGTCATTAAAAACCTCAGCCTTCTCCAAATGCAGGGTAGCCAGTTCTCCTGAGAGCTTCCTGAGAGGACCCATGTTGTCCCTAGTCTTTTTTTTTATTTGCTGCATACCTATAGAATCCCTTCCTGTTATCCCTAACATCCCTAGCCAAGTTTAATTCTAACTGGGCCTCAGCTTTCCTAACCTCGTCCCTAGCTTCCCAGACAACATCCCTGTACTCCTCCCAGGCCACCTGTACTTGCTTCCACCTTTTATAAGCCTCTTTTTTCAGCTGAATTTTCCTCAGGAGCTCCTTATCCATCCAAGGAGGTCTCCTGGCCCTCGTGCTGCACCTCCTTCTAGGTGGGACGCAACACTCCTGAGCTTGTAGCAGGTGATCCTTGAATCTCAACCAACAGTCTTGGGGCCCCCCTTCCCTCTAGGGCTATATCCCATGGAACCTTACTAAGCAGGTTCCTGAAGAGGCCAAAGTCTGCTCTCTTGAGGTCCAGGGCAGTGAGCTTGCTGCACGCTCTTCTCACTGTCCTGAGGATCTCAAATTCGACCATCTCGTGATCACTGCAACCAAGGCTGCCCTGGAGCATCACATTTCCAACGAGCCCTTCCCTGTTGGTGAGCACGAGGTCAGGCATGGCACCTCTCCTTGTCGGCTCCATTACTTGCAGAAGGAAGTTGTCTTCCACACAACCAAGGAACCTCCTGGACTGCTTGTGCCAGGCCATACCGTCCTTCCAACAGATGTCAGGGTGGTTGAAGTGCCCCATGAGAACAAGGACCTGCAAGTGTGAGGCTGTTCCAATCGGTCTATAGAGTGCTTCATCCAGAGTCCTCTTGGTCAGGTGGTCTGTAACAGACTCCCCACAATAATGTCCCCCATCGCTGTTCTCCCTTTAACCCTGACCCACAAACTCTCTCTTAACTAATCACTTGTCCCTGGAAGGAGTTCCATACTCTCCAGCCTATCCCTAACATAAATAACAATTTCCCCTCCCTATCTGCCAGGCTTGTCTTTTCTAAAGAGCCTGTAACCTTCCATTCCAACACTCCAGTCATAGAAGCCATCCCACCATGTTTCTGTGATACCCATTATATCATATCCCTGTAGACATGCACACATCTCTAAATGCTCTCGTTTGTTCTCCATACTATGGGCATTTGTATAGAGGCATCTGAGCTGAGCTCCAAATGAAGCCAGCTCAAGACTGGAGCAGCTGGGATATCTACATTGCTCCGAGCATTTATTATAGGTTCTAGCAGCTGACTGGGTGTTCTGGGATGGAATGATGCCCCCCTTCCCCCAACACATCTAGTTTAAAGCTTTCTTGACCAGCCTGGCAAGCCTCCTACCAAAACAGCTCTTCCCTTTCAGACCAGCTCCACCAGCCTCCAGTAGACCTGGCTTCCCAAATCGAGTCCCATGTTCTAAATACCCAAACCCCTGACTATGACACCACCCTTCTAACCAGTTATTAACCTGGCCAATCCTCCTAGCTTTTTTAAGGTCCTCCTCTCTATCCTGGAGAATTGAATAAAAGACAATCTGAGCTCCAGAGATCCTAACCACCTCTCCCAGGGCTCTGTAGTCCTTCTTCATGTTCTCCAGGCTACTGCTGTCTGTATCACTGGCACCCACATGGATCACTAGAAGCGGGTAATAGTCCGTGGGACTTACTAGAGCAGGCAGCCTCTCTGCAACATCCCTGATCCGTGGCCCTGGTAGGCAACACACCTCCCTTGAGACTGGGTCAGGCCAGCAGATGGGTGCCTCTGCTTCTTTCAAAGTAGAGTCCCCTACTACCAGAACGTGCTGCTTTTTCCTGTCAGCACCAGTAGTGATCTTTACCAGTGCATCAGTCAGTTGTTCATGTGTGTGTTTCCTCATTAGCCCCCTGTAGAACTGCAAAGCTGTTCTGGGTGGGGACATCAGATTTAGGAGGAAGCCCCTTGCTTTTAATTGTCCTCTTCCTCCTCTTCTGTTTTTGTTTTGTTTTTTTGTTGTTGTTGTTGTTATTATCGTTTTTTGTTTTGTTTTTTTTGTTACTAGTTCCCAAAATCACCTAATTGCACCCCCCTTGCCATGGGCAAGGATGCCTTACACCACAGCATGTCACTCAAGACTATATCCAACCTGGCCTTGAACACTGCCAGGGATGGAACATCTAACACTTCTCTGGGCAACTTGTTCCAGTATCTCACCACCCTCACAGTAAAGAACTTCTTCCTTACATTTAGCCTTTAACTTTTCCCTTTAACACGCTACTCAAAGAAGTGTAACATTTCTCCCTGCTCACGCCCGGCTTCTGATGCCCACCATGTCAGAAGATCAGAGAAGATGAAGGAAACTTCTGCTGTCAATGTTCAGAATTCCTAAAATCAGGTGAAACAGCAATTATCACTCAAGTGGAACACAGGAGATCCAGCATGCAGGAGCCCCAGCTTGGCAGCAGTTTCCAAACATGGTAGGCATTCCCCAGGGTGGGAAGAGACAATGTCCCACATCAGCATAGCAGGAGACTCCTCCAACCTGCTGATGGACCTGCTGCAGTTGAAGAGACGCAGGCCAGGCAGCTCTGCCACAGAAGGCTGCCCGCTGCTGTCAACAGTGATTAAAACAGAACTAAAAAGGTGAAAACTTATGGCAGTGCTTAGCTAGTCCCAGGTTATTTGCTCGGCGTATGAAGAGACCTGTGTGTCAGATTTTATATCCGTGCTTGCACCAGAAGCACGTTTACTGTGCAGCACACAAAGAGGTGGTATTCTTTATTTAATAAACGTGTGTGTGTGTGAGTACTGATGTATGGCACTCAGTGGTGCGAGGAGCAGCCTTTTTTTGCAAATGAGGCCACCTGTTCCTCCTTCCTTGATTTGACAGGTTTTAGTCTTTTCACTGCAAGTGGGAGGACAGTTGGATTTGATTTACTGGGTACCGTCCTCTAGTGTGATTGCAGCATAATTATATCGATAATCAGCTACATTTGTGGTCAGAACCTTCTCCGACGTACACAAACTGACACACACACATCGCAGCTCATAACACGTTCAGAAAATGTGTCCTGCTTTTTGTTCAGAATGGTTAGGTTATGTGATAAACATAGATTGATTTTTTTAAGAGCTCGTAGCTGTTACTCAATCAACCAAGCGTGTGTAGTACATGATAAAATTTACGGTTATGCTTTGTAGGTATTTCATCAGGAAAGGCTAGTCCTTGCTACAGAACTGGGAAAAACTGGATAATTGATTCCTTTTTTTCTTATTTAGATTTCCAGGTTTACCTGGAAAATAGAAAAGACTGAAAATGTGTAGGAGGGTCATGCTATACAGGCAAAGAGCATACGTTCTTCCACCAGAAAGACTGATTAAAAATCATTTTGGAGAATATAGTTTTTCACCCATCTGAACCCAAAATTTGATCTATTTGTTTAGGCTTTGGCTGGTTTTGTTACTTCTGACCTTCAAAAGAGTTTGTATAAAGGCATATATAAGAAGCAGCATTATTTCGTTTTTTAAAAATAACATTGAAAAGACTTTAAGTGTTTTGTTTTGGTTTTTAGGTAGCGTTGGGTTTTGGTTTTATTAGTTTTGAACAATTACTACCTCTGCACACACATGGATCATCAACTGACAAGTGTTTTATTGTGGGGAAAAAATTGTTCCATGAACTTAGTCTACCTTTAAAACACACATAGTACTGTGCCATCAATGTCCATGCAATGTGTGCCTTTTAAAGCATACTTAAAGGCAACACAAGTGTTTAATGCATTGGAAATTGGAAGGAATCTAGAGTGGCTGTGTGAAGGATTGATTATACCCTTAATATAAGCAAAATGCAGACACATCAATGTGTGCTGGTATCTGAAGCTGTATGTTACATTGCACTCAGCAGAAGGAAGTCACAAGGAACAGTGTTTCTAGGTTTAGCAGCTGGCCAGAACCAGGGTAGCAGAAGATGGTTCAGAAATGGTCAAAGCTTTGGTCTGTTCTGTATTCAGCAAGGTGTAGAAAATCAGCCCAGGGCAAATTTCGTGTATGGTACCTTGGGTTTGAAAGTACTTAGTACAGAAAATAAATTCTATCTATTTGGAGTTTATACTGCCTTTCTATTCTCTTTTCCTAGTCCTCATCCTTCCTGCTTCATGGGTGACATCCCGAAATACCTCCCTTGGTGAGGTGATGGCATAGATGTCTGTGATACTTTTGAGGCTCATGACACCATCACTCAGAGCACTTCCCGTAAATGAGGCAGGACCAGGATGGTTTGCCAAAGTGGAAAATTAAATTTTATTGTTGACTACACTGAAAGTTGGATGCTATAGAGTTTGAGTTTTGCCTTTGTGTTTTTCCTCTTGAAAATAATTTTATGTTGAGCATCACAGTCCACCAGCAAACACCACTAATAATAACAAATCTGAAACCTTTAATTAATGTCCTTACTGGTACCAGCTTGTATGTGATCACAGATTGCATAGGACAGAGGAATAATTCACCAGATCAGTGGGAAAATCTTGTTCCTTTATATATGGGCTAGAGGGAAAGGGTAGAAAGGAAACTTGGCAGGGAGGAATACCTAGTATCTTGCTCAAAAGGTGATACCTGTCATTAATAAAATAAAAAAAAAAATTTCTTGACAATTTTCTATCAGTTGTCCATTCTTAAATAGGCACGCAAAACTTATGATTTGTTTTGTGAACAGAAAGGTTAAAAAGAAACAGCTCAAAAAGCCCACAAAAGAATTCTTCTATCCACAAGGAAAATTTCTCAAGATCTTAAAATCATCGTTAAATAAAATGCAATGTGAAAGACAGAAGTTCAAATAAGCTCAACTCTTTTTACATATAAAAAGCTAGAAACTATCTGCAGAGACATATTTTTCTGACTTGAAGTCACATTTTTGATGGTGAGGGGACAAAAATTTATGAGAGTCTAGTTATAAATCAACTCTTTAATTAGCGTTTTGCTATCCTAAACATAATAGAGAACTCTGGAAGGCTGGAGAGTATTCAGTGCGTGCATGGCATGCATGTATATATATTTATGTGGGTGTTTAATAGAGGTAGGTCTTTATCTTTAAACTTCCTATTTGAGTAGAGATTTAACTAGACCTTTGGCTTCTTCATGCTGTGAAGAAGGAGTGTGTTAGCATTTTATTGGTGAAACGTGTGCATTCAAAGCAGTGCCTAGCATTTAAAATCCTTTGGGAACCTTGTCTGATCATTTTCTCCCTGATAATGTTTGTGTTGCTCTTGTGTGGCTCTGCTGTTGGTGTTTCCTTACTGTGATTTTATCTACTCACCAAACAAACTGTTTTACCTATTTTTGTGAATCTGTGAGAGAGAAGTTATTTATTAAGTTAATTGGTCCAGTGAAACTAAAAGCAGGAGATTTCCCCTCTAGACAATTGACATTTAGTTAAACTTAAATGAAATTACGGAAAGAAACAGGCTTCTTTCTGTTTCTTCTTCTGTGTGAGCTGCAGGTGGGCATCAACTCTTTCTCCTTCCAGCATTGCTGCTGCATGTGTCACCCTTCCTTGTGCAATCCAGCTGACGCACTGTAGTGTACACCTCTGGGATGAAGTCAGTATCCTCACTGGGTGGAAGTGGATGGACACTGGGGATGGTTAAACTACAAGTGCAGACCAGATCCATGGTCCATGCTGTTTCAGTTGATTACAGCAGCAATAAATGACTGTTTATGTCACATCTCATAAGGAAGGATAACAGTAGCCCATCCACCTTCACGTACAGAGGTGCATCCATCACTGATGACTTCTGCTGGATATGACTGTGTAAGGATAATATCTAATCACTGCAGGACCAGTTAAAGAAAGAGCTGCAGATGTTTCCCAGTCACTTGTTTTAGAGTGTTATGTTGTTACCATTATGTATAAAACGAGTCAGAAGAACACAGACCGCAGGAAACGTTTTCTTGGTCGGATTCTTATACACAACAAACAAGTTGGCAAAAGCAATATCCATGTTCTGAGCTTAATAGTAAGAGGTTATTTTTAGGAGTTTTACATAAAGTGAAGCTGTACCAGCACAGTGGTGCACTGGTGAGCTGATGTGTACTTTGGAAAGCTCTTTCTGTGGTAACTGCAGATCAATGGGTCCTTGCTGAACGTCTGTGCTCGGCCAAAGCCTCTGCAGCTGGACTCAGGCAGCAGTGACCAGCTCTGTTCTGTGTATAGATCCTGGCTGGTGTAAAAATATGTGGACTTTCTGAAGAAAGCATATGGGGATGTTATCCTGTCCAGTGATCGTGCTAGTTTTTCCATTTTCATAGTTTTTTGACCCAATCCTCACCAGCATTCCCCAAGCAGTGGTGCCAGGCACTGGCACAGGGCTGTCCCAGGGAGTGTGACACAGAGGGTGACATGATGCTTGCCTCAGCATAGCCCAGATGGAGCAACTTGAATTTTATCCCAAAGGCATGGAGAACTGTCATGGTTCAAACCCAGTCAGGTAGCATCAAGCCCCAGCAGCAGTGCAGGGGAACCCAGGCCACAGCACCTTCACAGCAACAGTGTTTGGCTCAAGTTGTAGTCAGAAATCCATATGTAAATGGTATAAACCGTTGTTTTGGTTTCTGCAGCTGGCATGTACATAGGGAAGACAAGGTGGGATTTGGGGGAAAGCAATAGAAGAAGGAGGTAGCACAGCTGGGAGTATGGCTCATGGGTTTCTGTAATGCCATCAGTACAACAGTAAGCAAACTGATAAATGGCTTGGGAGGTAAAAAAAGAAACATCAAAGAGTGTGTGTCTGTACAGAATCCATTTCTTCTTACTGTAGCAGCTGGTCTAATAGAAGCTGACTCCTGTGCTCCTGCCTTTGTCTCTCTAGCAAGAAAACGTGGCTGTTAGCTGCACTGAAATGCTGTGTCCTCATCCCGCTTCAGCGGCAGCCGCTGTTGTGTGACATCGGTCTTTTGCAGGCTGAATGCAGGTGAAAACCAGTCTGGCATTTAGCAAATGTGGGTCCAGAAATTCTAAGAGCTGCTGACTACTTCAGAATTTAAGTTTGTCTCCACAACCATACTGACCAAGCCCGTGCTGCCCTAGCAATCTTCCCTAGCAAAGATAGCTAAGGAATCTTTCTTGAACAAGAAAGAAGAAAAAAGAAAGTTCTTTGCTGATAAATTAAACTAGATTTCCAAGTAATTTGGCAGAAGTTATATAACAATTTTTGTACATCGCTGTTATATCAGCTAGAGGCTGTGATTTCTTCTTTTTTTTCACGCTTTTGTGTCAGAGCTGGGCTAGCAAAAAATAAAGTACAGACCGAGCTTAAGAATTCAAGTTGTATTTTACCATTACTCCTCCGACAGAGAGTATGGCACATACAAGAGCACTTCAATCCCACAAGAAGCAAATGAAATGAAACATCCTTTTACTTTTCATGCACAGAAATGGTAATAGTGGCTGGGGAAAGGAGGTGACAATTTATTTTGAACACCAGTTATTGCAGCATGGTTATAGCAGAGCTAGGACTGGTTGATGGCTGTGCTGCAGCCAGCAGGTTTTACAGAGGCAATATTGCCTCTCTGATGGCCTAGAGATCATCTGTAGGGCTTTGAAATGCACCTCTATAAAAAATGGTCATGGGACAAGTCCTTAATCCTGTAATAATACCCTCCCTCCAACCCCGTAGTGCTCTCTTCTAGAGCTGTGGGCTGTACAAACTGTGCTCTCCCGTTAACAGTTCAGTGTTAAATTGCTGATTCTGACTGTCCTTTAGGTTTCTCTCCTCTGTTTTTACAGGAGATTCTGCAAAATAGTAACATATATTTGAATATAACCATGTGACTATTTCTACTAAAACAAAATAATAATATTAAGGATAAAATTTTAAAACCTACATTCAGGCCTAAAAATAAAGGTTATGCTTTATTCTCACATCTGATCCCAACCTGAATGATGGTGTCTGAGGCTTTAATGGAGCCATAAGCTTAATGTGAACTGTTTAGCACTCTTAATGAGTCAGATCTCAAGTCAGGCAAAGCTCTCCCTGAGCTCCACTGGAGCTTTGTCAAAACTTCCTGATCTTGCTCATAAGGATTTTTGTTTTCCCCCCTCATCTGTCACTGTAACACACCATCTTGCCGTGCTCGCCATCCACTCTGTCTTCTATCATCTATCTATCTATCTATCTATCTATCTATCTATCTATCTATCTATCTATCTATCTATCTATCTAATCTATCTATCTATCTATCCCTTCTTGGATCATGCTGCTGGCAGAAAGCTAATCAGCTTTAATTCACCCCTTCAGACTGAGGAGGAAAAGGGAGAGGAAAAAGAAAGGAGACAAGGTAGAGCTATATACCACATCATCTTTGGGAGCCCTGGGGCATTTTGCCTCTAGTTTGTGATGTTTGTCTCCTTACACTGAAGGGGCTTTCAGCAGAGACCCTCCCTGCTCCATCCCAGTGGGCACACTTGCAGCAAGGGGTGATACAAATTTCATATGGGATTTCCAGTGTTTTTGGTTTGCTGCTAAGCAAGCTGCAGCCTTAACCCCTAGCAAAGGGACTCACTCCAGACAGGTGCCAGGAGAAGACTTGGAGCGTCCAGCTTTAAACAGCAATGCCACTGAAGCACTCAAGTAATGTGCACTTTAAAAATGCAACAATAGGTGAAAAAATAGACTTCAGCGACTTCGTGTTTTCTTGGAGGAAGGCGAGAGGGAAATAAAAATCATTATAAGGCAAAACCAAATTCAATTTATACACATACAAACCAGGCAAGGAGGAAAGGTAACTGAACAGAAACCTTGCTCAAAAGTTGCAGGAACCTAAACAGCAGGCGAGGTCCCCATGCTGCCACAGAGACAAAGAGACATGGATGACCTTGTCCAAGCCTTTTTGGTTTTCCTGGGCTTATGTTTTGTCTGGGCTGTCTTAGGTATTCAAGCTGCAAAATCTTCCCAGCTGGGACTGTCACTATGGATTCACACAGTGCCAAGCAGAAAAGGTCCTGAGTAATTCTGCATTTCTGGGCACTTGGTAGAAAATAATAAGGTCTGGGGGTTAATGCATGAAGATCGGGTATTACAGTTGATGTGAAAAGAGAATACAGCCTGCACAGAATGTTTCTATTTGGAAGTCCTATTTATTTATTTTTTGCATCTGCAAAGGGCCCTAAGCTGCAGCAGAAAACTCTGTGGAAAAAAAATGAAATAGCTATTTTTACAGCATACAGTTGTTTTGGACAGGATGTGAATAACATTAAATCTGATTGAGAGTATAACAGCAGCAGAGGTGGGCAGGATGTAATTACTCAAATTGTAGTTTGGCCAGGACACCTAAAATAATCTGGTATAAAATGCCACCAGGTTGTCAATTCCTTTCAGTGTCCAGGACACATATCTAACAGCTCCTCCAGAGACAGCACCTCCCTCAGTGCAGCTAATTCTACATCGAAGGACAAGTATAGCCAACGCAATTGCTCAGCCCATTTTATGCAATACTTTCTGTTTTGCTCAACAGGCTCCTTTACCAAAGCTGCCTAAACCCAAATCTATTAGCTTACAAAAGCTGCCCTTAAAAGTGTGGCTGAGGGATGTATGACATCCTCACATTTAAGTAACACTTATGAGGTTTAAATCCATACTTGCTCCATGGAGTGAAGACATGCTCTCTGGGTGGATTAGGCAAAAGAGGCAAGTGGTAGTGTTGTGCATGCATTAATTACTTTTAAGAAGTGTCTCATGGGTGATGCCTAAGCTTTCCTTTCCCCCATGGCCATGCTGGGACAGAGGAACTCATCTGTTTGGGGGTTAGTTAGGAGATCTTGCTTTAGTCAAAGAACCAGTCCTGAAGCCATGAACTGTAATCAGCGCAGGATGAGTAAAGAAAATCAACAAAGGGGGGGAGAAAAAAAGTAAAGGAAGGCAGTAAATGTCAGGTTTTCACAGCCATTGCACATTTCTTTCATCATACAGAGCCTGCAGGAGTAACCTACAGTAGATCCAAAGCCCTTCTAATCTCTTCCCTGGGTCATGGGGTGGTTGCACCTCCTTCTCTCCCTTAGAGAATGGAAGGGCTTTTGCAATAATAAATTACTCCTTGAACTTTGTAGGCTGGTTTTCATGCATGTAGTCTTTAGACAGCTCATTTTCACTGCTTTCTTCTTCTCGTGGTGCTATTCATGCAACCAGACTCTCTTTAGTAGGCATTTGCAAGAGTAAGTTGATGAACCCTTTTTCAGGAAAAATAAAATAAAACAAAACTTCTTTCTGGATTTTTTTTTTTTTCCTCACTAGAAGTAACTCACAGCTCTGTAATTGAAAACTGCTTTTTCCTGAACATAAAATTACTGTAATCTCCAAATGGTCTCTAAAGTGCTGCAAAGTTGTATTTAAAATGCATGTTAATGTTTACACATATGGCCTTCTAGTTTCCTGCTTTTACAATTGCTTTCGCTTCTAAGAATTTTCTTATTTACACCTCTGCGAAAACAGAATCAATTCCCTCATACACACTGTTGCATATTCTTTGGAAAGAATATATTGATTGAAAAACCTTCTACCAGTCTTATTAATCTCAAACGGTATTGACTATGTACAGTTGTACGTACCAGCTGTACATGTGGAAAACTCACAGAATAACAATATCAATAATGTTCTGCAACAGAAACAATCATTTTATAAATAATGAATATGCCATATTGAATTCTACAGGTATCTGGGGCATTTCTTTACTTTTACAAGCCCTGTGTCCGACTTTGTCGACACCAATATCAATAAAAACTAAATCCGTTGCATTCAGTGCAGTTACATTCGTGCAACAACAAATGTAAGAGAGTCTTAGAGCAGTTGTTTGTCAAGTGAGAAAGTAGGACATGGCATAAGTACCATCTGTAGAGAGTGATTCATAAGAAAAGAATGCAGCATAATCAGTTAAATAAATACTACCCTTGTGTTTTGTTGTCTAAATGGACCTTGCTCCAGCACAAATCATAGTACAAGGTCAAAGCAATTTTGGAGGTACGTAGAATTTGTTATTCTGATTCCTGGAACTATGACGAATTAACTCCACTTTAAACTGGAGAAAATGCAGAAACGTGCAATTACTCTTTTCCACGAATATTAAGAGGATTTTGATTTCTGCCTGGGGGGACATGACACAAGATGCTGGAGCAGGTCTTAACAAATAACAGGCCTGAAGATGTGACTTTTTGAAAGAAAACTTCTAATGGCTAGTGCGAACCTGTACCTTGTCTGTGCTGAGTCACCATGGAGTCCACGTGAGCGCACAGCCAGCATGGGGAGTTGGGCACCCTTTGTGTGCCTAACTGCCTAATTCCCCATGACATGAGGTGAACAGTGATGGTGTATAATGGTTTCTGTGTAAGAGTAGCTTAAACCCAGCCTGAGATCCCATGGTATAGGTAGGTTTATTAGATGGCATGGATTTACTGGTGCATTTGGGAAGCCGCAGGAGTGTCCAAGGTCTTGGAGTAGAGGTGAGGAGTCTCCAGGAGGTAACCTGCAGAATGGAGGCACCTCAGGCTGGTTTCTCACCAGGAGGGAAGATCAGCCAAGATGAGAGGTGGGCGAATATAAAAGCACTGCTGAAATTTCAAAAGGCAAATTAAGGGGGTGATAATGTGGGCAAAAATATTTTACCCATGTCCTCCTTGTTCTCTTAAACATGGATTTTGCAAAGAGTTTTCACTGTGTGTCCTCTGGTTTTGAGGGGGAGCTGGTGCTTTTCATAATTTTGACTTCATCAGAGTCATGATATCCTTCAAAGCCAGAAAAAAACCTAACATAATAAAAACTTCAGCAATGAGTAAACCATTTTAACAGCTACTTCAAAAGGTACGAGATCATTATGTTGAAGGAGCCACATTTTTTAAGTTTTTTCACAGTACTATTACTATTTGAGTCATTATAGATCCTAAAGGTCTCTACTAAGATTAGTATTCAATATGACCAAACTCCAGTGAATCAGCCCCTGCTTAAAAAGGATTTAAAAGGGTCAAGCAATGAGAACACGAAAAGAATTAGAAGGAAAATGGTGACGTGACTTGCACCAGGGTTACGCCATAAGCAAGCTGCAGACCAAGGAACATACACTGGGCCCCATGGCTGAGAGCTGTGCTTTTTTCTTCCAGATTACACGGCCTCTTGGTTATCATCTCTCTTCAGATCTGTTTCTGCACCTTTTAGCTATTGTCACACTCAAAACCAACGCCATGTTGGACTGCAGTGGACTTGTGCCAGGAGGAAAGTGCCCTTTAGTTATCAGTTGCCAGATGGATATCTGAAAATTGGGTGCTTTGGTTTAGCACCCCTGAGCTTTACAGTTTTATTTCAGCAGTGCTTGCCTTTGGGTGTGCCACTTTGGACCAACTCCCGCATCATTCTGATTCAGTTAATCACAGCTAAAATGAGTCAGGCACATACGTGCAAACAGGGCTGGGACCCAAGGAGTATGTGTCTCCCTCTGAAATTCTAGAACTTCTCGTTCCAATAACAAAGAAGGAAAAGTCTTTCTTTGGTGGCATTTTGGCACTTCTGCTGCTGTGAATCATAAAGAGGTATCTAACAACAGGAGGAAACTTTTCAAAACTTACTGGCACTGGAAGGAGGTAAATGTTTATTTTAATCCAGCTTGCTTACATTTTCCCCTCTTTTACAGTTCCATTTGTAAAAGAGCATGCAAATTACTGACATAGTCTTAGACATGGAAAAAAGATGAGCTTTTAGAAACTGTATGGAATGTACAATTTAAATCTCTACGAAAGTGCAAAACTTTAAACTCAAGCAAAATCTAGTATTTGGGCACTGTCTGAAGGACAAAGGATGCTTAGAAACATTACAAATGCACTAGCTTAATTTTCCCTTTGTGATGGATTAGCTTTAACATGCATTTTAATTTGTAGTTGGATTTTATCAGCTGTAGACAAAGTTTGATAATCTCTTCTTATTTAATTAGCACAATCCTCTTAGGAGGGGAAAATGCACAGACAACTATAATTTACATTCTATGACAATTTCATACTGACAACCGGAAATATCTTCTTTCTTTAAAACATTCCTACATGTGGTTCTTTTAAACATCTTTGTCCTACCTTCTCTGTTTGTAGTGTGTGCTTTTGTGTATATATAAGGGGCAAAAAAAGAGAGGGAGCTCACACTATAAAATGTTTCCTCTGCGTAAAAAGCCAAGAGAACGTGTAAATAGACTGCATAAATAACAGCTGGCTCCTTAGAAACCAAGAGGCACACTCATATAGAGGCTTAGCTCCGTTACGCTGCTTGAAATGTGAATCAACTCATTAACATTGAGGCTTTACTCTGGCTTCTTTTTTTTTTTCCCTTTTCCATGGATGAGGTCTGAATCTGGCCCTTTGTTTCCATGCAAAACTAAGCATTTGTTGTTTTTATGGAGACTTGAATCCTTTCTCTGGGACGGAGGGGACTGATAATTTTTTTCTGGTATAAAGCAAAGAAAATTTCTCGCCTCTGTTAAAGTTTCACCAAATAGATCCATCCTTTTCACACTAACACTGTTCTGATTTGACACACTGTGCATGGGGCCCTCTGCACGCAGGAATAACAGGCTGCTCATGGAAGTCCATGGGACTACTTTCATTAGGACTTGGGGGGATGAGTTAACACTGATCCAGTAACCCCTACATCCATTTTCAAGTTAAGCCTTTACCACCAAGATCATAAGGTTAGCACAGGCCTCTAAAACACAGGTCATTGTAGGGAAAGAGAATGCACTGAACCACCTTGTCCCAAGAGATGCTAGTGTACGATGCTTCTGCATCTCAGATGCTCAGGCAACCTGTGGTAGAGCTTCCCAACATCCCCAGGTTGTACTGGGGAGCAGAAAAGGTGACCTGAGCTCTCTTTTCCATGCTAACAAACTCTTCCTGAGGGAGCAATGATCTGGTAGCTGTACTATCCCACTTGGCTCATCCCCACAGCTAATGCAGCTGTCTCTTTTGACCACAGTCAGGCTTTACCCTTCCACTGGGAAGAACTCTTTCATGGTGCATAAGGCCAGTAGGAGCAAAGTTCAGTCTGCTCTATATCATATACGTACACACATATAACCATGGAAACCTGACATAAATATTTTAGTGCATATTTTACATGGCAAGGTTTTTTAGGTCAGACTTTAAAAGGATGGAATGTATTTTTTTTTTCACTTATGTCTTTCTTCAACTCTGTTTGTAGAAATCAAAATCTTCTCCTCTGATTCCAGCAAGCTCTAATGGCAAACAAATGCTGTTGTAATAACTTGGGCTGTGCTTTTGGAAGGCATCGGAACACTCCTTGATTGAAGTTGCATCCGCAAAGATCTTCCCAGGCCCCAGACCTCTATGAGACTGTTTTCCCATCCTTCCCTGCCAGTTTCCAGGCTGGAATAGATGAGCATTGCTATGTAACCACTGATGGCTGGAACAGCACTGTCAGAGGTATCATTTTCAGGCACAGTTTCAGTATGCTTGTTCTGACCTTTAGGGAAAGTAACAGTATCCTGACATTTATGTTGGTTTATATCCCCTGCAATCCCTTTTGAATTACAACTCATATCTATAGGGCTCCCTCTGAGCACCCCACAACCATTTATGACAGACCCTTGATAAACCAGCACTGTTGGACCAGACTGTATTTTCACCTGGCTTCCGTGCTGCCCTGAACATCAGGGATCTCCTTGATTTGACCCTCTCTGGATGTATTATTTTAGTCATGAAAATCCCAGAGCTGCCTTAAAAAGCTGTGGTGTTTCAGAGAGAGGTTATGTGGGAATATTCAAGACTTCAGTGATGCAAAGCAAGGGGGCTACTATTCATGTTGATGAGACTGGTGTCATTCCCTGTGGGGAGCTTGTCTCCTAATGATGTGTAAGAGTGGCTGCTGGACTGGGGAGAGGCTTAAGAGCAGCCAGCCATAGAGAGCAGCCATCCTCTGTCTTGCAGTGGGTTGCCCTGTGTCATTGTGAGCTGCTGTATTGGAAATATGGTGAAGAAGTGCACTTAATTAATTAGCTCTACAAGCCTGGTTTCCCCTCCATCAGTGTCTAGTTCACACTCATGCCTCTACCTTCTGTTCCCCAGAATTCTACCTTTGAAGTGGCTTCTTTGAAAACCCATATTCTGAGCGCTCAGGCTCAGTGAACTAGGATCACACTTCTTAAAATCCTTGCATCTCCTGGTTATTCTTTTCAGAATAAATATATGCAGATATTGTTGCATTTCCTTGCTTAATCTCAGCAGGCAACTTCACTTTAAAGTGTCTTCAGGTAATTGCTACCCAGCCCTTCCCACAGGAGTTTTCCTGACACAGGACACAGCTTTCCGCATGGCAATACCCACATCAAAGAGTGCTCAAGTGTTGTTTCATCTTTTGCATTAGTCAATGCACCTGCTGCATCAGGCCAATACATGAGGGAGGATCTCATCTCCTGTTTGGAGACCCCAGAAAAGAGCATAATTCAGCGTTTGAAGCAGTGATTTATCACTGTCCATGGGTGACTATGGGGCCAAGGGAAGGGTCTCCAAAGGGAATCTCGGAAGGAGGGACCAAAGCTTAGAACAGAAGATTTCAGTAAAATATAAAAATGATAGCAAGTGTACTCATTTTTATTTGGGGCAGAATAGAGTTTATTTATTTATTGTCTATACCAAACAAAAGAGTTTGTCCCTTTTTTTTTCTATTCACCTCTGCTTTGTTGCTTTCTAGGTTAGTGCAGGATATTTCCAATAGCGACTTGTTAAGACTCCCTGGGCTGCTTTCAACAGGCTGTTGTTAGTTTACCTGTTTTGCTGCTGGCCAAAGTATGCAAAAGGAGTTAAGTGTGAACCTGTGTGCCAGCTAGGTAGAAAAGCCAAGACTTCTGCTTACAGTAAATCATGTCCTGCCTTGATGCTTGATAGTCTTAACATTTTAATAACAGTAAATAATAGCAGTTATTATTAAAATGTTAAGACTACCAAGCATTTTGCAGTTTGTTTTGCAGTGCAAGCATTAGGAGGCACAACTGAGCTAGTCTGCCTTGATCCGGCAGAGGCAATGTATGCATACTAATGAATCCGTTGCCTTATTTGTCTCCTGATCTGTTTTAAAAGGTAAATTAATGTTCTACCTGGTCTTTAATGAATACCTTACATCCTGCATTAGGAGCTCATTCACTTTCCTATACTATTGTCAGCACCAGTCATGAGGAACATTTAGAAATTTGCTGGTACAGGAAATGGTAGTCTTCAGAACTGCAGATTACTTTGACAATGGGAATTCTTCCCTCTTCACACTCATGCTTGCAGCTAGGATAGTGTTTCTATCCAGTTGATGAGCTGTATTTGAAAGATTTCTGGAATAATTAAGATTTCAAACAGAAGCAGTTGCACATCACCCCCTGTTTTTCTATCAACACTTGTATAGGAAGCTATGTGTTTTACTGGTGTAAACAAACAGAATGATTGATGTTCCCCTGACATTCAGGGGCTGTCTTGAATGCAGTGCTATCATTTTCTCAATATCACAACTTTTCAGAAAGACTTTGTATTTTACATAGCAGAAACAGGGCTGTTTTTTTTGCTTTGTGTTGTCTGCCCTGCCATGCCCACAGGCACTGCAACCACCTTCCCCCAGGAGTCACAGCCAGATGCAGTGGCTGCAGCTTTCAGACACAGATATGATGCTCAGTCTGCACAGTTCATTAATAAAGTCTTCTCTTTTTGTGCATGGTAAGACATAAGGAAATCCTACATGGGAATATAGCCCAGAGTCCATCAAATCTGCTCTGACAGAGGCCATCACTAAATGAAATTAAGAGCCCTCCAGATGTGAGGTCCTGTAGCACATCTCTAAGGAGTTGCTCTTTGCTGTCATTCTCAGGGTCTTACTGCAGTTAAGATCCTTCTGAGCTGGTCTAAACCACAGAGCTTTGCATCATGCTGTGGTTCCTGTGTCTTGTGCCACAAAAGCAGAAATGCAGGAGAAAGGGCTGCAAGCAGGTTAGCTTCCATGTCAGCTACTAAGTGCTGGACTACTTTACATGCACTGGTGCACCCCTGGGCTGTCACATCACAGCCATTGCCTAAATAAATAAGGGATGCATGTTTTAACAGAGAAGTCTTGCCCTGTCTGTCTTTGCTTTCACATCCCCACTCAGAGAATGAAGATAAGGATTCTCAATTCCCTCCTGAGAGAACAATGAAAGGTATTTGTCTATGTGTGTTGAGTAGCAGGAAACACAGGGCAGCAAATGCCTATTTTAACATTGCTGTGGAGGAAGAGAGTGGACTTGAGGTGGTGACTAGAGGAAAAGCTGGCTAATGAATGACAAAGTCCAGGTCCCTGTCAGTCACTGCTGCTCCATGCCAAGACTTCTTGCTCTTTTATTTCATGTCCCAGTAACCTCAGCATTGCAAGCAGAGAAGAGAGAGCCAGTATCTGAGAGAGCTTTCACTTTAACTGAGCAAGGGATCAAAAAGCCAAGGAGAAAAAGAAGGCAGAGGCGAGCCCAGGTGGAGCAGGATGCCTGTAGCACAAGATGAGGGACAAAGCCCTCCCTCATCACCTTCACTTTTCCCCTCTTCTCTGCATGTTGGACCAGGCTTTTCCCCAGAAACATATGTGAATGAAGGGACAGCCAGACAGGTGATGTGGGATGTCCCTTGCATTGAGAGTTGTTCTGATTTCAGCTTAAACCACGACAAGAGTGATGCTACATGCAACATGGTATTGCAAAACCCTACCACAAGGCTTACATTTTTATATAAGGATTTCTTTCTCTTGTATTTCTGATAGGAATATAGCCCAAGCAGCACCTGCATAGTGCCTGCTGTGGGAATGCCCTCCAGCAGCCTTCTGATTCCCCAGCCACCAGGGGGGTGTCTGCCATTGATATGGCTGTGCTCCTGCATCATCCGGGATGCTGAATCACACTTAGGGTTTGGGATCACCAAAGCTCTTTGGTGTCAATGAGCTTTTCATTTGGTGTCAATGAGCTTTTCATCTTTTCACACAGATTTTAACCAGCACTATATCCAGCACTTGCTGCATAAATACTTTGACTGGTTTAGTCATTTAACATTTTCAAATGAAGAATAAATAAATAAAATTATAAAAAAAAAATTGAAGACAGAGGAAAAAATAATGGAGTTGTCTCCTACTAGTTTTAGAGTATAATATTTCTGACAGTATGTATAAGTTTCTCCATGGACAAAGGATCTCATGATTTATCAAGCCATTTATTAATTAGAAAATTACAGCAAGACTGCTTCCCAGTAGCAAAGAAAACGTGAAGTTAATTATAAATGCGGGTGTAAGTAGATTCATAATCCAGCTCACCCTTTCTTCCTGCTTCAAGTTATCCACAAAAAACTTAAAATATGTTGAACCTTAAGCCTGCTAAATACAGCAAAAAGAGCTTAAACTTAGGTAGATGCGATTGTGCCCGTTCTTAGCCAGGTCAGGTCCAAATGAATAAAATATGATTTCAGCCTTAACACTGTCTGCACCTTAGCTGTTCTCCTCCTCCTTTGCCAGACCTGATCTGTGTCCTTTATGGAGGCCTTTGCAGTCCAGTGTCTGCAGAAGATTTTCTGTCCCTTGCCTGTGATGTCTCATCTGTGGTTTACATCTCCTTCTCTTTCCTCCTTAAGGACCAGCCCTTAAGGCACTGTTAGAAGACTTCAGTTCCTGATATCTTTCCCTCCAACATCTTCACTTTTGTGAAGCAAGAAAACCTGATTATTATCTTTTGCTAAGAGTTTTGTTCCTATTTCCCATAGGTGTGGGGTTTGGGAGTTTTTTGTATGTTTGTCAGCTTAATAGCCACAAGCTCTCTCTTTGTGCTTGATAATCCCTTTGATCTTCTTCACTCATTGCTCGGCAGAGTGCCACAAAGATATTATTACCTTTAATCTTTTTTGCCATTGATCGGTAATATTCCTGTCTGCTGCTTCTCTGTGATTCCTTTGCTGAAATTGCCATTACATCTCCTCTATGTTTTCATGGAGCAAGCGTCATAGTAGTGCATCAGGAGAAGATCAGAGCTGTTGGAATGAGCAAAGAGTTTGAGGAGAAAAGTTAGGACCACTAACAGTAAGTTTATTGGATGTTTTACATGTTTGTACTGCAGTATCTTTTCTAGATAAGGGAAAAAAAAATACATTTCATCCTAATTTCTGGTCCTTCAAGATGTCTCTGCTGCCTTTCTCTTTGAGGCACGAAGAAGGCATTCTATAAACTCTATGAGCTCTCATTTCTGGTGTCTCTCGATGGTTTGTGGGTGGAATTATACCCTTTCGTAAGGCAAATATGATATTTCATAATGAAGCATCATAAATTCAACTCAGGATCTGAGAACACCATGCGTTCTTTCTGCTTCCTGAAGTAGGTCATTATGAAGAGCTAGCTGATGATGTTGTGGTGATAACTGGGGATGCAAAGTAAAACTGAGATCCTTCTCTTCACAGTTATGTTGCTTAATAGTAATAGTAATCATAAAAAAAGGAAGAAAAAGCTGTGAAGAAAGTGAGGCCAGCATGACTCAGATTCACAAAACTTAGGTACTGGATCAAAAAATAAGTATCTTTTGCACATGTTCATTGTTCTGAATGCATTTATACTTCACCACAAATGTACTTCACCTGCTACATATTGTATATAGATTTTTAATCATGTAGGTTGTGAGGCAGGGGAGGAAGGAGACAGATTTGGTTTTTCCCATTATATGTGTCAGGAGTCTTTGTGAAACTGTAATTCAAATATGACTCAGAACTGTGAGTGCTCCAAGGAACGAGCCACAATTACAGACTTTATGAAAGTAAGATTGTAATGCATCAGTGGGACAAAATGACTTCATGTTAATCTGCTAGTCATTTAGAAAGGCCAGAGTTTAGGGTGGTATATTCAGCTCAATTCATTACAAATGAGTGCTCTACTCTGCCACAGGGCAGCAGATGGAAAAGGGGAGGGTGGTCTCCAAGACACCATATTTTTTAAGCCCTCCCAGATGGAGAGTGGCTGCATTGGGTGTGGGAAGGTCAGATGAGTTTTGTTGGACATGGTTATTCTGGTAGTCCCATCCCCTCCTGCTATGGTTGAAGGTAGTGCCATCTGACCTGCCTTTATATATATATATTTTTTTTTTTTCTTAGTTGATTAAATAAATCAAGAAATGTCTACTTGTTTGAATTCTAAGCAAGGAAGAATTGTTGGGGGCTGCTGCACTTACATGACAGAAGGTCTTGCACTGCCAGAGAAAGGAGTCTTTTACTCACAGCTCTGTGTTTAGATTTATTTTATAAGTAGAAGTGAAGCTGAGTTCCTCTACTAGACTAGAGGTGCTGAAGTGTAGGGGTTTGTGATGTATGGTGAAGTGTCACCTGTACAGAGAGAAATTCTCCTCTCCACTCCCTCTGTATTTATACCTTGCATCTGTGAGTTATTGCATATTATCCTGACCAAGGTCTTCATTGCCTGAGAAAAGAGTAATGGGCATAAGGAAAAATTCCTACCTGGCTTCACCCTGGAATCTGGAAGGTGGCTATTTCAAATCATCCACCCAGACTATGCACAAGAAAGCTGAACATAGGGCTTAATTTGCTACATAAAGTCAGTTCTTAACAGTATGGTGCAATTCTGTAGGGTCATGAAGCCACCTTATTCTTTACAACCCTCTCCCCAGTGTAATTACCACTGATGTCACTTGTGTCACCATCAGACCTAACAGTCCCTCCTGAGGTTGTGGGCTCCATACCACAGATACCAGTCATTGACCACTCATGCCCTGTAGACTTCTGTAAATGAGACAGATCTAGCACGAAGGGAAAGGAGAGGTGGTTCACCAAGGTAGCACAACTCAGCTGTGGCAAAACTTTAAACGGGCTGTGAACCAGTGCAGCACACTCCCTGCTGGTTTACATAAGTGTTCTGCATTTTCACATAATATCATGTGATTTCAAATGCCCACTAGTGTAAAACGTGGGAAGGTAGATGAGAGCTGGTTATAGGCACTTTTAAGGTTGTGTCTGCTGTAAAGCAGAATCCAAAATGGCTGTGAGGAAACACAAAAGCAAACAAAAAGGGACCAACATCCTTCCATCCTGCTGAGTTGTTTAACATTTTCTGATGTCACAACTTATCCTCACCGGCATCAGGCACTGCTAGGAGTTATAACTGGTGGTGTTTTAGGGACCACATATCAGGGGACTTATGAGAAGGTGCTGGAAGCAGAAGTGGTGCAGGAAGCACTCTGCATTTCTAGATGCTCCTCAGTTTGGGGAAAAATGTGGGTTTTAAGGGAGTGGAAGAGATCGTTTGGGACCCAAAGACTGCAGTCACATATTTATGGGCTATAGCCAGGCTGTCAGAAGGACTGACTCTCCATCTGCAGCCCCATTTGATCGCTGTCAGTCCCATGGTGACCTGCTGTGCTCCCAACCCAGTGCCTGATGCCTGCCCTGGCAGGCATCCCCTCTGCAGGCGATCAGCTGTGTCACATAGCTGGAGGGCTCACTTTTAGCATCATTTGGTGTTTCTTGAATAATTTATTGCAATTATGCTGCTGAACCACAGAAGCATTGCTGCTGCGCACCATATCCAGATGTCTGCAAGCGCACTCCCAGGGCCAGCTCCTAATTTTAGCTGCCTCTGCAAAATATTCTCCTCTGGACTGAAGCCCTATTTCTGTTCCTTTTGAACTCTACAGCTAAGCAGAGTGCTGGCTTGCAGAGCTAAATACTGTTCCTCTGACAGAAATGGATCAGTGAAGAGCCCTGATTTTAGCTGCGCAAGATGTCAATAAGACAGGATTTCTCCGTGTTGTTTAAAAGTTCACATGGAAACATGGATACTTCTTGCATGATAAAGAAGCAGAGAACTGGAACCAGGGCAGGGTAAGGGTGGATGTCATTTGCACAAAGGACATTTTAACTGTGCAGCTCCACCTTGTCCTTCTCCCATGCATGGCAAAGCCTTGAGACTGCAAATCCTGATCAAGCCTTTGGTAGCACATGGGAGCTGCAAATGGGGTTTTGAAGCATTAGTAAAGTCAGAGCAGTGGTACTTAACACTTGTCATCAGGAGATACTGTAATCCAACCTGCAGTTCCTCACCTAGATGAATGACTAAAGCACACAGAATAAGGTGCATCTATTTAGTGACAAATACAAACTGTTTGTCAGGAACTTGGTGTCAGGATTGCTTCTGCTTTGTTTAATGACATGCCAGGCCAGCCTGGGAGATGGAGCTGTCTCCCATTACCTGAAAACAACACCCCAGAGAAAATGACCACCCAGCATATGTCAGAGTTAGGGGTTTATTTATTTGGGCCTTTCTCAGTTGTTCATATACTGGTTTTGTTAAGATTTATAGGCTGAAGTCTATTTCTCTGTTCTTCTGATCAACTGGCTCATAGGTCAATTTGAACAGTGGGTAAGATAGGAGTAAATACAAGAAAATTTACCAAATGTGTGAGAGGGGGAACCAGTCCTGCTTCTGCTCTCAGTCCTCTTTGCTTACCAAATTAAGCAACTGAAGCTTTATGAAGCTGTGCATGTAGAAGTGCACTAGGTTGTCCCAGCATGAGGGAGTTTTTGCAGTAGATTCACATCTCTATCTATTGCTGGCGTTATTATTGATACCAGTAGTAATTTTACGCATACAATACCACTACCTGAGCATTTGGGGCACAGTGCAACTTGTTTTCAGAGTGATGAAAGAGGCTTAATAACATGGGATTCAAATCCATGCTGTTTGCAAAGGGTATAATCATTGTATGGTGTGTTAATTAATAATAAAACCCATGGTGGGCAGCTTTCTGGCTGAACTGCTGTGAGAAACGGGACGCTTCCACCATCTCTCAGTGCACCTTCCCATCCCAGACAGTAATACTCTAATTAACTTTTGTCAAGTGGTTCATTGAATCTAGCAAAATGGAGCAATCCAGAGGTGCCTACAGATCTGTCAGCTGCTACCTGAAAAATGACTTTCTATTCTCCACAAGGAAAGGAGGGGGAAAACAACACTTGCTGGTGATCAGTTTTCTAAATGTGGTGTGTCCTGGGACAACAGATGCACAGGAGCCAAAGGGACACTGGGGGAATGGAGCAGAAACTAAAACTGTCAGGATTCATAAGTAAAAGAACCAGAGCAAGCAAAATATTCCCCAAATTGCATGGCTCAGTAAGGAACATTTATGCAAAAAGTGGTAATAGCATTTCTCTTAAGATGGAAAATAATGATGAACTACTGGGACTGAAATATTTAGTGTCCATTTGAGGAAGAATTAAAAAGCAGCAGTACAGCTTTCCTGGAGCCTGCATGCATATGTAAAATCAAAAACCTGAATCGTAAATTCTTATTTCCCTCGTCTTTCCTCTCTCCCAAGTTCATAGATTTTAATTCAAGAAGAGACTATTGTGATCATTTATTCTGACTTGGAGCAGTTTTTGAAGGGAGCTTATTTCCATACAAGGGTCCTGCCATGTCTTTCCCACCCCTACAGTTTTCTTCCCACACTTGAATTGTATATTTGTCTGGGGTCTCGCAGCCCATCTCGCCTTCTGACGGCACTGCTGTGTTCCCACTGCATTCTGCCTGTGTACACAAAACTGCAAGATTGGCACCTTTGATTGCAAGCTTGTCAGGACAGGAGGCATGTTTTCTGTTCCATGAACTGCCTAGCACGTTTTTAGCACAGTAATGATAATAATCACACTTCTGAAATATGTTCTCCAGACATAAAAACATTTGTGCCTAAAGTAGGTCTTATCTGCGTCAATCCGCAGTTCTTGAAGACCTTACAAGAAGCCCTGGTGGCAGTTTTTAACCTTACTGATGCTGGAAATACCCAATAGGTATCCAACACCAAATCCACAACAGGAGGCAGAAATCCATCATTTCTCTGCTGAGACAATAAATGTCCTCAGAGCCTCCTCTTCTGGGTCCAAACACACCCCAGCACCTGTTATTGCTTCCCTTCACTGCATTTGTACCTGCTTTTCTGTAATACAGCACCTCACCTGTATGAAAGAGGTAAGATTTTAGCTCTCCTCTGCCTGAATCCCACATCTTCACTCTTCCAGGGAAGAGAGAGATCTCCAGCAACCCTGTTTCCATGCAATGAAAGCCTTCTACATCCTTGCACACAAATACATTTTTTGTATTGGTAGTCTTCCAGCTGTTTATACATGCATATATATTGAATCTATATTGAAGAAAATCTGCATTTCTTTATATCTGTGTGTATATGAAATAGGAAATGTAGATTCCTTTCAACCTCAATCTTATTATGAAGTTCAACAAAACATACCCTTAACAGCATAGATAAAACTGTAATTTTATAGTGCTGAAGCATTTTGACTTTATTTCAAGCAGGGAATCTGGGCTACGATGTGCAAGTTCATAAGATCATAAAATCTGACTTCTGAAAATGTGCCAGACAGAAAAACTACCAACTACTTCCTTCACACCCCCAAGTATTATAAGTATGGTTTTTGTAAGGTAAATCTGAATATAAATGCTTGTTTAAATTTTAAATGTAAAGACATGTAAATGTTAATTACATACTCTTTAGAGATAACCAATTACTTTCTTCACTTACAAACTCAAGATGTAGAAAGTGCCACTTTTAAGTCTGCCTAACAATTTGAGCTTAATGTACTTTTTGCGACATATTTTTCCAGTGATAACATAATAGGCAGGGACTTGATCCACTGTACCTGTAAGGCTGAAAATGGAATTTAAAATTGTTGGCTGTTCAGGAGGCTGCACACAATATTTTATTGTTGGACAGTATTTCACATAAAGCTTAGAGCAAGTCTTGTTGAATGTAGATGCATTTTTTTGTTTGTTTGTTTAATTTAAGTATTTGAACAATGTTTCAAGAATCATTGTCTACTTTTTTAACTATGTTGCCTTGTGGAATCATAATATGAATTTATACAACAGCAAACCTGTGTCATATCCAAATCTGCAATTCACCATTCAGCTCTGCTTAAACAAATAATACAGCTTTTTAAATGTAAAAATGCTTTTTACTGTCAGTGTTCCAACGTCTTGTTTGACCTGGTTATTTCTCAGGGTGAGTTTTTCTCCTGCTATAATTATTTCTAATTGAATGTGATTAACTGCCACTTTGTTTTGCACAGGAGTGACTGCTCGTAACTATGAATTCTAAGTTTTTCACTAATGATCTGTATGAGGAGGCTGCATTTGATTTATCAGTACAACAAAGGCATCAGGCTCCCAAACTGTGGCAACACAAATGCTGTCTTGATCAGACGTGTGAAGATGATCGCCTCTTTGCCAGACCCTTAAGTGTGGAAAGCTGTTGCCCTTTGAAGCTACAAGTTCCCTTCTCCTCTTTCTCTTTGTGCATGTTTCATGTATTTGTGGGAGTTGGACAGAGTTTGTTGCTAGAAACTAATGATTTCCTGGTTTTGATAACCTTTCTTCAGATGATCTCAAAGCAGCTTAGGTGGCCTCAAGTGTGCAGGAATTAATGCACCACAGTGTCAAAGTGCAGTTTCCCATCCCCTTGCAGGCACTGCTGTCACACTGCTCAGACTTAGTGCCAGCTCCAACTTCAGCCAAATCACACTCATCTGATGCCACCAGTATGAGACTGAGAGAAGGAACAAAGGCTCTAAAGGTGCTTATCAAGCCCCTGCTCTCTTTTCATGGACAGGCAATGCAGCACATCCTGCAGCTCATGTGGATAAGCTGCTGCTCCGTTCTACCGGGTGCTGGCTCTGTTACATCCGCAATACAAAGCTGGGATCAGCAGGGAAAATGAAGTACTAATGCTGCTCTATTAAAGAAAACTGCTGGGTTTGCTCTTCCCCCTGTAGGAGTGGAATTCTGCATGGGAACAAGGCTCACCATTTCTAGCAGGGTTTTCAAAGATGCCCCATGGGCTGTTCACTCTCTTGGGGTTTCACCTCAACCAGGCAAGCTGGAGCCCCTGAATCTCAAAGTTCCCCACCAGCCCCACAGCACTGATGGCAAAGGAGGATTTGCATAGTTCAGCTTCCAAAACTGTTCCATCCTTTCCTCTGTGGGATGTTCTCATGCTACTATTTTAGAGAGCTGGAGCATTCTCTGTGTGCTGCCAGCAGCCTCTGTGCCTGGGGTATGTAAATATGTTGTCTCCAGAACTGTTTTGAAGTGAAGTTGTGGCTCAGGCCTATTATCATTATTTAATGTCACTTTTGCACTAGCACAATAGTAAAGCTTTTTATGAGATATATTATCATTCTGAACTTTGTTGTTAGCAAGACAAAGCAGAAATAACAGTATGTTGGTTTCAGCCATCAATATAAAGTGTATATCATCAATCAAATCCATAAAGCTTTTAAGCTGTCTTGTTTAAAATTAAAGTTTACAATACATTACAATGGGATATTTAAAACTGTGTACACGTTTTATCAGTTCCTCGTGGCTGTAAATGCTTTTTGATTAGTAGGTCTAAACGACAGATTTGATTCAAAGCTGATTCTTACAATTCAATCCATTCACTTTGCAGGATGTTACCTCCGTTGTATGGGCGGACTCAGGGCTCCCTTTTCATTTCTTGTCAAAGGCAAAATTAAATTGGAACAAACTTTGACATTTGCTAAAATCTAAAAAGACATGGTAAAAAGGGAATTAAAACTTTACCATTATATGAAGGCTTTAGGCAGGATGTGGCATTGTGGTAGTGAAAGGAAAATATGTAAAAAGGGGTAATATTTATAAGTCTAGTACGTATGCCATCCTTTATAATAGTGCTTATGTGTCTCAAACAGTGTGATAGCTGAACAGTGCTGAATGCCACTGGGGTACATTAGGGAGACATTAATGTGCTGTGAAGATCTCACTTTCATTTAGGCAACACAGAAAATGATGGAAAGGGAAACAGATGTGAAACAACGTGTCTGCAGTCAGACAGCCATTCAGCAGAAGAACTGTGGTTACAACCAAGTCTCCTCATTTATAGTCTGGTGCTCTGAATTTAACCAGCCAAAATCCACATTCTTTTCCTTATCATACCTGTGCTCCCTGGCAGACAGCTGTGTAAGAGAAGCCCTGTTTAATTTGTAAGAGTAGATGCATCATTGTCAGTGGCAGGAAGAGCTTCATCTGCAGTTGGAGAAGGTCCACCTAATCCTGCCCCCACACTGCTACATGTCAGCTCTGTTAAGGGGTATAATATAGGATGGGGTAGGTTTGATATGTAAGAATAGTTTGGTTTCCAGCCCTAGGCTTCTCCAGTAAACCTGCCAAGAAGGCATTCCACCTGAAAAATTTGGTGATTCACGTAAAGACAAAGAATGGAGATTAATTGGGACACAGAGTCTGTAGATGCAAACATAGATGTCATGGAAATTCAGTTTGGTGCCTTACAGCATCTGCAGGGCAGAATTCCAGTATCTGAATGGGGCCTACAAGGATGCTGGAGAGGGACTCTTCATTAGGGAATGTAGTGATAGGACAAGGGGTAACGGGTTAAAACTTATACAGGGGAAGTTCAGGTTATAAGGAAGATTGTAAGGTAGAAGTTCTTCACTGTGAGGGTGGTGAGGCACTGGAATGGGTTGCCCAAAGAAGTTGTGAATGCTCCATCCCTGCCAGTGTTCAAGGCCAGGCTGGACAGAGTCTTGGGTGACATGCTTTAGTGTGAGGTGTCCCTGCCCATGGCAGGGGGCTAGGAACTGGATGATCTTGAGGTTCTTTCCAACTCAAACTAGTCTGGGATTCTATGATTCTATAGATGGCTTAATTCTTCCATTTTCCATTTAGAAATTTGACACCCCATTGGCAAGCATCTTTTGGATTCAGCAGAAAGACTGCGTTCAAACAGGAACAGAGAAGTAAAGAGGAGGACTCAGAGAGGTGAAGATGGAAGAAGGCTCAATGTGGAAAAGCAGAGCATACCTGGACAGGTGAGGTGAGAAATGTCCTGATGGAAATGGAGTAGATCAACAGTTTCAGGTTGAATCATACCTATTACCAAGTGTGACTGCTCTCTGAAACCTTGGTTGACACTGTTAGACTAAAAAGAATAAACTTCTAATTTTCAAATTCAACCTACATTATATTAATGGCTATTTGAGTCATGCTTACAGTCTGCTCAAGGGCAGGAGAAATCAGAGACATAGCTCAAAAGCTCATATCAAACCTAGATATCCTCTTCACAATCTTGATAAAGGTTGTGGTTAAGGCAGGATCTGCCTTTTAACTGTAACTGTATAAGACTGACAACTAAATGAACAGGAAATCAAAAGCCAGTATAATTGTTGCCTGTTGTTATTGTCAAAATGACCGGCTAATTAAATATTTATTGTTTACTGATTTCAAGCATACATTTGGCATGTTAGGATACTGTGTAATCAGTAGATCATACATCTCTCCAGAACAGAATAGTAGCCTTACAAAAGCGTGTTGTGAGGATTAGCTGGCTAATGGGTTTGACTCACCCCCCTGAGCACCGAGGGTGCAATTTGCAGTTGCGGTTTTGAGTTCCCAGCTGGAAGTGCTTCATGCTCCCATTGCACCTCCCAGCAGGGGTGCACAGCTCTGTGCCTCCAGCCTAGCCCTGCCAGCAAAACCTGCCCACCATAAGCAGTGATTCAGTACAGCTGACTGTGTCCTCCTCTCCTTTTCCTGCCCTTACCTCCTGTGTGGCCACATCCAACTCCTGTGCTTGACAGCTCATCAAATGAACTGAGAATGAGGTTGTTCTCAGCTCCCTTCCTAAAGGGAAGCTTCTCAGCAACTGGGGACATCTGAGATTCCAGAAATCAGGATGCCCTCTTCTTGAGCTACAAACTATTGGCAGGGAAAAAAAAGAGATCTTACAGAACCTCACAGTCCTGTCAAGTCTTCTATGAATTGTGGTCCTTTTGGGTGCAGCAGCGACATGTATGAAATAAGGATAATGCAAAGACCTGTGAAGACACACAATGTTAAGATGTTCCTTGTGCTCCCAGGTTTGGGTGGAATGCTGGGAGGAATGTTGGGAAGAATGGTATTTTAGGATGGGGGAGAATCTGCACCACACCATGGCCCAAACGGATGGCAGCAGTTGGGTGTCGAATCTGAGAGATGCTCCAGTGAGCTCCATAATGGATGCAATGCTGCCAGATGCTCTGGAGAGGGGGGAACCATGCTCAGAGATTGTACAGCAAAAAAACATTTCATGCCAAGGCTCCCAATGGAGCCTCTTTTATTGATTACCACTCCCAGGTGACAAGGCTGGGTCTCAGCAGATTGTCTTTTGCCTAACAGCATGGAGGGAAGTGGCAGCAGGGCAAAGGGAGAGCCAGACCACCCGCTCTCATCCGGCAACTGTTGCAGGGGAAGATTGCCAAGCTGCAAGTGAGCAAGGCTCCGGAATGATGCAGGCCTGGAGACATCTTTATTAGGAAGGAGGAGGTGAATCCTGGCAAGCAAAGCCAGATGGAAGGAGAGAAAGTCTGCAAAAATGAGAGTGGGCTCATTGCAGGGAGTTATCCCCATTAACAATCAGGCCTTTTTAGTTACAAAATAAAACCAAGAAAAAAAAAATAAAAATAAAAGAAGCCAAAGCTGGCATTTGCAATTTCTCAATTAAAATGTAATTTACACCCTGCTCTGTCTCTTGGATAAAAGCATGCTTTGCTCACCCAAGTGTGAAACAATATTTACAGAAACATTTTGTGGCTTAACACGCTGCTCTGATGCTACAGTTGTCTGCACACGTATGGACGCACACACCAGCTCTGCTGGCCAAAGGCAGCTCCCCTTCCACAGCTAAAGGCTGGTGTTGTGGGGCCATTAAGAGCGGAATTCCTCCAGAGCTGCTTTTGTGGTCAAGGAATAAAACCATACTGCTATAAAGTGCATCCCATTAAAGCCTATGGTAGCTGGGTAGACTGAGACCTGCCCTAGGAACCATCCCTTCCTACAGCAGCCTCTGGACCTCAGCAGACGGCCAGCACCTGATCTGGGGCTTTTTTTCTGAATGCATGGGGAGCCTTGAACATGAATTGGAGTTTTACTGGGCTGGTAGGACTAAACAGTGGTGGAAGCAAGGATGCTCCTGTAGAGACCCATGTTAAGGAGCAATTGAGCTATTGAAGGATGTTTTTTCTCCAGGAGCTACTCAGAGATGAGAAAAGATGTGTGGAGAACAGGTTGCACTTTGCCACATCATTTCTGATCCTTTGATTTGCTTGTGAAGACGATTGCCTTCCAGCTCTGTCTATCCCAGATTGCTCTGAAGAGCTTTTGGCATAAATAGGATTGAAACAGCTTTCTGGTACTTACTTTTTTGGTATGAGGTCTTGGCATGAGATCTTTCAAAGCAAAGATTCAATTTCCTGTACAGAATCACATACTCTTTACAATGGCTTCATTAGAAGATTCTGGTTGTTTCAATTCTGTCATGTTTGTTTTCCAAGTTACCTTGTTGCATTCAAGAGCAATGAATATGCAGTTTGTGTTTTGGAAGAAAATCTGCATGAAAGTTAATGGAAACCTTATAACAAGCACCCCACTTCCATTAATTGATTCCTTAATGCAGTGAAGCATTAGTCATATAATTAATTTTAAGCATTCGATCTCTACAATCAAAATTGCTGGCTCTGATCCGAAGCCAATCAAATCACCAGCAGCCTCACCATTGATTTCCATGGATGAGATCCAACGGAACTATGCACATGTTAAAATTAAACACATCCTTAATTGACTTGCCGGGTGCCATATTTAGCTCTCCTTAAATCACCTGTGCCAAACAGGACCGTAAAATTTAAGTTTAACTTATAACAAAAGTCAAACTTGACCCTAAGTTTGACTTATAACAAAAGTAAGAACAAAATTGTAGTGGCCTCCTCAACAATGGAGGAGCCTTACCCTTATCCTGGACGCATAAACTTAACCAATGCCTTCTGGGGTTTGGGTCATGTCCCTAGTCCATTTGCTAAATTAGAGACTCTAGCTACTATGACATAGGCTGTCTCAGACTGATAAATATTTGAGACCAAAACCTCCCCTTAGTACCTGGTCTGGTCACAGGAGGTCAGCCACCTCTTGTTGGCACAGTGACAGCTTGACTTCATGGTGGTGAACGTTTACACAGTCTGCCACAAAAGAATACCACTGCAGTTCATGGGGGATTTGAGGTTCTATTTGTACAGCACAGTCTGCTAGCGTAATGCTTCTGTCCTAAATTTGTCAGAATTCAGAGCACAACTCTAGATTGAACCCATCTCTTCTTAGGTTTTAGTTCACTTGTTGTTACTCTAAGTCCTGTGCTACGAGTACATGCACCCTTCTTAATTTGGGCACAGGGGACAATAGGGTTTCCTCAGGACCTGAAGCAGGGAATTCAGTCCTGACCCAGAGTACCTCCAATTCCTCAGAGCCACGTGTTGCAACAGCTGCCTATAAAATTATTCTAGACCTAAAAAAAACTCAAATTAAGCAATTAATCTGGCAAAATACCTTGAATGGTGAAGAAATCTAATAATTCCTGGGTTGGGGCCTTTTTGCGCTTTTTTTTTCCCCTCCTTTTTTCAGTTATTACTATTATTATTAGAATGGATTAGCTCTACATATTCTTATCTTATCTGCAAGCCAAAGTATTACAGATAGTAATTGGATAATCTCTCTATTATCCCCAGTGACTTAATTATAACCATTAACTGTATTTATTTCTCTAATCTGGAGGATTTCTTTTGGGGGCTTCGCTCTCCAGCCCTATTAGTTTGACTGATAATAGGGCATACTGGTAATAGCAAAGCAGAATTACACTATTATTTAAAAAATGATGGCTCATACCTTACAAAACACTGGGAAAAAGAAACCCCCATTCTATTTCAGGGATATGTTTAATATCAGGACTTTCAGCTCAGAACTTGACTATGTAAAATATCATCTCTATTGCACTAAGTATCTGAATGTACTGAAATTTGTTGTGTTATGCTGCAGCAGGAAATGGCTACTGAAAATGGAAAGTCAATTCAAACAGCAAACATAATGCCTTAAGGAGAGAGTGCCATGAACTGAAATTTTGGAGGTAATGCAACTTCTTTGTCTGACTGGTGCACTTGTATTTGAGCATAATTACAAATCCCTGGAAGCGAAACTAATTCTTGCAGCTTTATACTAGGAGATGGATTGACCAACTAATGAGAAAGATCTCAACCACGTAGTCTCCATAGCAATGTCAAGTACAAGGGGGCTTTGAGCCCCATCTTGCTGCTGTTGAATCAGAAAGGATGGCTTGGGCTTGGTATCAAGCACTGCTAACTTTAATACATAGTAATGCACATGATAGCTGGTCCAGTGCAGGCAAGCAATAGATGATATTTCTTATTTCTTCCCACTCCCATTTTCTGTGCGTTTGATTGTTGGTTTGTTGTTTTTTTTTTAAGAGCCTCAAGCAGTAAAATATAACTGTTGAAAATTGCTTTACATTAGTTGATTATCTCTGGCTAAGCTGAGAGCATTTGGCCTTGCTTATTTGAAATAATTTAACATGAGAACCCCATGGAGGGTGGTAATTTGCAGGGTATAGTCTCAATTGTGTTGTGTACATATTGAGAGGCAAAGGGCGGGGAAACTGCCAAACATATTTAGATAAATCTTTGAACTGCTGCTTATTATTACAGGCCACATCTTGTTTCAGTAGACCAAATGCTGTTAAAATCACCAACACGCTCATATTAGGAGCAAAACCATTTGAAGCTCTTTGTCTGTTCGGAGCCATGAAACCTGAATTTTCAGTGTAGCCTATAAATTAATTTCAATGTGCTATATATACATACATAGTTTATACATATATATTTGCATAGTTTATGTGAGGTGCTTTGCTGCAGGTGGAAGGATGCTTGTTGTCTCCCCAAATTCTCCAGGTTATTACCTCATGCTCCAGTAGGCTACAGCTACCCTGTCAGTTATCACACTGTCACCTCCAATCTTTAGCAGCCAGAGCTTTGTGTTACCTGGTAGCTTTGGCAGCAAAAGCACAACTGGCTCCTAGCATGTGCTATTGAGGCAGCTTTTGATCACCTGAAGGATTATTTTAAATTATGATTGTTCTTTTTTAATTGCAATCAGTGAATTGAAACACCGTTTCAGTAACTGGATACCCTTTTTATACATGAATATTGGCTTTTTAGTGTGATGGGGCATGAGTGTACTTACATCTCTGCCAATAGCTTCCTCCTATGTAAGTAATTGGTTTTCTCAGGGTTATGTATTTAGATGTCTATTTGATACCAGACTGCAATTTTCTTGTCTTCAATACACATAAAACTGGTTTTTCTCTATTAATTGTCCTCTGAACTATATTCTTTCACCCAAAATAGAGCAAAAAGACCAAGACCAGTCATAGATCAAATGCCAATATCTGTTGTAAATCCACGTAAGCCAATGGATTATACAAGCAGAGAATCGGGGTCCATATATATTACAGACAGAGAGAAATAAATCTTACCTGCACTGAGAGACTGCATTACTTATTGTGCTTGTAAGACTTTGAAGAACCTAATATAGACTCCTGTAGTGGATGAGCACAGAGAGCTCCATCATTTCCTACGTGCATTTGGCAAGCCCTACAACTACAAATTCAAGCTGCGTTGTGCCGTTACTCTTTTGCCTTGTTAAGACCAGTTGGTGAGTTTGCTCACATGGAAAAGTTAACTAGTTAAACTGGATTTCATCTTGCAGCAAAGGGAGCTCAAGTGAAAGCAGTCCGATTTCAATGTAGAGAAGTGATGTTAAAATTTTATATGTTTTAGCCAGGGTGCATTTAAATCACATCTTTGTTTAACCCAGATACCTGTCCTTGAGTGGCCCCTCAATGGCTAGGGCATAAATTTAGCCAACATTTGCTGCGTTTTCACAGGATGTGGAAACAAGGTGGAATTCAGGCTTGGGGCACAAGGAGGGTGCCCATGCATGCAGGATCTCATCCCTTTGGCTCATTTCAGAGTTTCCAGAACAAATTTTTCCCTGAAGGCAGTCCTGGAGATATCTCGGCTGAGTCTCTTGACACCCAGTTTCTCTCTCAAACCTGGAGCAATTTGATAAGGTGAGAAGCTCAGCTCTCAGTTAAGATACTTCTAGCTTTTCTCCTTGCAGAGAAAAGCCTGAAGGCATGAAGTGGGGATACCTGGGAGGCTCAAAAACCAGATAGCAAATTAAACCTCTTGCCTCAAACTTTAACACTTCCAGCCTGTTCTCACTATCCTGAGGAATGAGGGCAGTGTCATAGTTTTGGGGAGACTTGAGCACTTGTGATTAACCATGGTCATCATTCCTAGAGAAGGAACCACTCAATCCCATAAGGTTTAGTGGCCTCAATGGGAAATCAGAAGTACAAATGAGCAGGAACAAGGGTAGCATATTCCAGCCATTTCCTTGCTCTTGCTGTTACATGCGCTTACAGTACCAAAGGATTGTATTTAAATCCCCAAAAAGGTTTTCAATTTAAAAAAAAAAAAAAAAATCAAGTTTTGTAAAGTTCACCCTTCAGTGTAATCTTCCAGTGATTTAGAAATGTAATTATAAAGCAAATTGACAGTGCCCTTTAAAATATGCCATGTAAGAAAATTAATTTTAGGATTTCTTTCCTCTTTTAGGGTGTTTTTTTTTAGTTTCACTGTCACATTTTGGGCTAGGGAGAAGCATTTGAAGGTCCAGTGAACCTTCCTCATAGGCACAGGGAACAGTGGGTCAATGATACGCAATCCCGTTACGTTCCTCTTCCTTGCACCTCATTTTAATGTTTTTCTGTATCACAGGCCAGATAATCTTTCTTCTCAGGACTTCCAGTCAGTGTTGAACATGAAGTGGGACTAACCTGGGTAATATTTTGGAACTGTTAGGCAGTGTCTACATAACAGTATGCAAGTGCTTTGGGACAACAGCATGCTTATGACCACGCCAGGGAGGTGGAGCAGGATGGAGCCGGCTGGGAAGCTCAGATCTCCTACACACATCTCCCTGCTTGTGGAAGGGACCTCTTTAGATTCATCTGGTTTCCACAACCTAAGCACAGCTTGAATTAAGTTGCTGCAATGCAAGTTGCACAAATACAGACTAATATAATTTGTCACAATTAGGGCTTGATTGGATGTTTTCATTCAGGATGATCCAGGCCAAACTGTTCCAAATGACCTCTTAGCCTTCAAGTATGAAACATATTTGCCAAATTGAGGCTGCAGGGAAGACAACGGGAGCATCCATCTCTCATGGCCTCTCATTGCACCTCTGTTGCACAGCACGCACGAGGCAGTGCAACAGGACTTACAATGCTTGAAAGCAGGGAAACTATCCAGCACATATGATTTAGGAACATTCCTAACTTAGGAGGGGTATTTTAATCTCCCTGAATATTTTCGTCTCTGCGAAAGCGTATTCTGCGCACTTTGTGCTCGGCATTCGCTTCCATTTGGCTGGAAAAGTGGGAAGGGAGGGGAAATGGGAATTTTGTCCACAGCACCCTCCAGGTCTGCAGTGAGGTGGGGCAGAGGAGGGGGTGTATCAGCCTGTGGGAGATGCCTGGCTGGGGCCTGGGAGGAGAAATGCTCCTCCAGCCTCTCCCAGGAAATCATTCCACTTTGCAGGGAGTGCTGCTATAAACAGTAAAAAATGCTCACAGGGTCACGGGTAGGAATCCTCACCTCCACCCTGGTGAGTGCCCTAACGCACACTTCCCCTCCAAACCTCCCACAGCAGAAGATAAAGCCCAGCCCTTTGCTCCCAGCTGCAAGAGCTGCCAATCCCCAAAACACGTGTCCGTGCTGCAAACGGCATCTGAGGCCCTCTGAGCTCATTAGAGGACAGTAAGGGTCTGGAGTTGGAGGCAAGGTTGAGGTGCTACTGAATGTAAACAAAAGTTTAGGCTCTGAGCTTGGCTTGCTCTTTGCTTCGTCTTGGCACTCTGCATCACTCACAAAACAAGTGCTGATAATGACAGGATGACCGCTCTGCTTTCCTCCACTTGCAAGCAGTTGGTGGTAATGATGCTCATTATGCATTCAATAGGCTATTTTACAATATGAAGTCATTTAGAAAAGGATAATTAGTCCATGGCTTGCTTTCCATTTTATTTAATTTTCTTTACTTCTGTTTGGAAAAAAAAAAAATAATAAGGAAGAAAGGAGGCAGAGGGAACAAAAAGTGTGTAGGAATTGTGTTATTTTTGCAGCAAGCAAAATGGAGCTTTCTGATTATTCTCACTCACAAGAGATAACGTGAAAATGGTGCCGTTTTTTTTTTTTGCTGAATGATTTCTTACAATTGAGCATCCAAAAGAGCATTTTAATCTCAATGTAGGCTCTGCTATTGTATCAAATTAAGAAAAGCAGGCAGGGGAGGCTGCTCAGTGAAGAATCCTCTTTTCCATGAATTTGGATGTGTTAAGTGCACTTTCAGAAGCCAAAAATATTCTTGCAAAAACACAATTGCACAATGGGATTTCTTTCTAGGGCTTCAGTCATTACTGCTAAAATTAAAGCGGGGTGAAAGAGAAACACCTCCAACTAAGAGAGGAGCATCACATCTGTTTGTTTTGGTTGGGCCTGTTAGCTGGATCCTGTGGGGTAGGCATCCTACAGACCTACCAGAACAGAGGATCTGGGGCTCTGGATCTTTCCTTGCACTTCAAAATTCTTTTTGCTTTTCTTTCACAACAAAGCAGCCCCTGTTAAAAACGCATTCAGGCACAAGCTGACTTTCCAGTTTATGAAATGGCAATCATTATGATCCAGGATGATATATTGATTTATATATTGGCAGCTGCAGTGTAATAAATTGATAGCTTAGGGAAGATGATTTCCAATGGTTTCCAGAAGCTGAGGAATAAGCTTGGCACTGGCACCCTTGCTGCTTCAAGCTGGGAAGCCTGTTGTCACATCCCCAGAAATGTCTCTGCTCCTTGCCTGGCTGGGGAGCCCCTCTCTGAAGACGGAGTACCCCTGGATCAGTTCTCTTACCCCAGCTGAGTTTAAGGTCTCATTTAGGGGAGCTTACTCACCCCACTTTTACGTGATGCTCTGTACAGCCAGGCAGCCTAGGCAAACGAAGTCGAAAGGTGTCTGGTTCTGTTGAAGGCAAAGGAAATTCATGTGTTTGGAGAAAAATACCTGGAACTGCACTGGTACAAGGAAGCAGTTTTAGGTGACTGACCTATTTATTGAGAGCTCAAGTACGATTTAGGTAAGTAGTCCCTTGAGTCTCTGGCCAGCTGCTATACTAGGAATTTCCTAAAGGTGATGTCTCCTGTACAGTAGAGTCAATAAGGCATGAAAGAAATAAGATCTGAAACAGTGTAATGTATGAAATATGAATTACACAGCAGCCTTGGATTACATCAAGACCAACTGAAACGCCTGGTGCTCCCCTTTACTTTTATTTCTATTAATATTCCTGAAGCAACAGCAAAGATCGATTTGAAGTAGAGAGCACAGAGAGTCATGGGAGTTTCATTAGCATGCAAATCTGAGTGAATTCATTAGCCTTGCAACTGATGCTGATGCTCCTGGAAACTAGTAAAAGAGTAAAGTCTGCAGAAGTAAATCAGGCCGTGCTAATGAGCCTGTTAATAAAGCTTTTGTAAGCCTTTTCCAGAGCCAAAGTGACAAAGCACACTGTCAACACTAAACCTCTGGTACTGGGCCTTAGATGAGGGACTCATATTTATTGCTTTGGTAGGTTTTTTTTCCTGGTGCTGGGGAAGAAAGCACAGAACCATAGTAAAGGTAGAGAATGAACCAAAGACAGTTACACTATTTCCTCATCAGAGATAAAAGTATTGTGTGGCTGCAGAAAAGAGACAAAATGACAGTTGCAACTGTGCAAATAAGACCCATTTGACTGAAATTATATTTTAAAGAAAAACAGGAGACCAAATTTTTCACAATGGGTCTTTTGCCTTCTGGCTGTATGTTCTCATTTTCCGTTCCCCTTATTAGGCATAATTTCTGGATTACATTTTGTTTCATCTCTACCTAAACTGGTAGAAACGCTTACAGCACCGATGCAGTGCCTGGCTTGCGGGGGGCCACAGCAGACACACACCTCCTTGCTACATGGAATGGCTTGTGGAGAAGGGGAAACATGTAGCTGGCCAGCCCTGGGGCTCTGACCTAGTTATTACAGGCTCAAGGAAGAGACAGGTACCTGGCCCTGGCCTCTTACCTGTAGGATACACCGGTCTGGAGCAAATCTGGTGGGCTCTGGCAGCCTCAACCCCTCCAAATCAGTGGCTCTGGGGTGCAGGGAACAGCTCTGCTGAGGGCAATTTGCCCCAGCTGGGTCTGTGGCTGCTGGTGCAGAAGAGTAAGGGAGCTGATAGGATGTATGTTAGGAGCACCAATTGGTCTCCAGATGGTGCTTTGATTTCTTCAGCAATGCTGACTAGGGGAGACGTATTTAACAGGTTGAAAACTGCATTTCAGTCCATACTGCATTATAGTGGACCCATTCTCTGCATATATATTGTCATTTTTGGATTCCCATTGCTACAGGTAGGGTATCTAAGGGACACATTTACTCTGAAGATCAAAGCTGAATTTTATACTGAAGCAATTCCTCCTTTATCTTCCATTTTTCCCACCAGTTCAGATGTTGCAAAGTTAGAGCTCTCCTTTCCCTGCTAGCACACGAAGTTTTCCAGGTGGGAAATAAATCACAGTGCCCAAGCCAGAGTCCCTCCCAAGATCAGCCAGCACCAGCACTGACGAGCCGTGATGCTGCTCATCCCCCTCAACCTTGTGTCTGCTTCACATGGCAGCAGCAGCCGCAGCAGACGAAAAGGCTGCGGGTTCACTGGGGCTCTGAGGCAGAGATAAGGGAGACGCCAGTTAGAAATCTATTTGGCTTCTTTTTGCAGCCACCTCTTTGTGTAAAAGAGCTTGATGCAGGGGGAAACTGATTACTGCTTTCTCATCAAGTGGAAAAGAGGTGCTTTATACACAGGCTGATGGAAAACTACCGGAATGCTTTTCAGTTTCCCTCTCTAACCTTTACTGCTTTCTGGTACCTTAAAGGGAACAAAAAGGTGGACTGGAAAAAGGGGGAAAATATTTCAAAATATATTTGGGGATAATGGCAGGTAATACAATAGACAATGTAGCCAGGCGATAAAGAGAGAGGCAAAGGGAAGGCATCAAAAAATACTGTCACAGATGGGAGGAAAGAAAGAAGACAGGGAGAAAAGGTAAAAGGGAGTAAATGAAGAAAAAAAGGCACTTGTATAAAGGGGTAGCAAAGGACAAAGAAGAGATGAAGGGAAGGCAGAATGAGAGCAGTGCAAAAAAAAATGAAGAAGCATTCAGTGAATGATGGAGCAGAGTCACGGGCAGGCACAAACAGGGAGGAGAAATGGAGTGGAAATGAAACAAAGGGAATTGTGGAGTGGCAGTGACGCTGCTGACCTGTTTTTCTTGTAGCTGCAGAGTGATGGCAAGTGTTTGAATTAGCAAGGCTAATGCTTGGCTACCAAGGGAGAGGGATCCAGGGCTAGCTGATGTCAGGGACGCCTTTGGTCAGTGTTACAGGTTGAGCCATGCGGAGCCTTTATCACTTGGACTAAAAGGGGTGGGAAAGCACTAAGAGGTAAGAGATGGCAAGGTCTGGGCTAAGAACCATTGGTCTGAGAACCCACCTATAAATTGCACTTTTACCTTCAATGCTGGTAACCTGCTCACCTGATGGAGGACATTTGGCTCATTGCCCTTCACCACCAGGTAGCTGAATTTAATTTGATACCATATTGGAGATTTTTCTGCTCTGTTTTCACACACACAAGTTCACCCAGATAGTTCATCCTGCCGTAGTCTCATAAACGCAGCGTCATAGCGCTTGTGCTCAGCTGCATTTCTCATAGCCTGCTGCATATTTACATTGCACAGTGATTGCAGCACTCAACATGCCACACTTTAGGTGCAATCACACTGGCGCCTTACATACCAACTGCACCATCTGTTTTGATTCCTCTTTCTTTTGTATTACATTCCAGCATCATGGTTTATTTATTTTTGGGGTTTTTTGGGTGCAGCTGTAAAAGCTTTGGGAGCATTCCTATAATAACTCCCATACAGCTTGGTTTGGACATTTGGGCTTTTTCGTTCTTAGCTGCCGAATCACACTCGATTATCAACATGTACTATATCTGCTGTCAATTAGCTGTTATTTAACACTGTGAAACGACTTAACTCCTTCAGCCTGTTTGGAGATCTGCCCCCTACCAGAACATGGCATAGCTTGTATCAACTTGCAAAGATCCAGGCAATTTTGTCACACTTAATTTTTTTTACTGGTGCTCATTACAGCTAAAGGTCAGTTGTGTTTCCATTGTAAGCCTAGGGATAATGGCATGATCCGGCAAACTCTTTCTTGTGTAAAGTTAACAGGACCATTTGCATAAAAATCCTTACTCAGGGAGTAATTTGCAGGATCACACCTTTAAAACCTTTGCGTCAGGAGCAAGGCAAAAGCTGGAACCTGGAACGGGGATCCAAAGCCGTATTTTATCAGAGAAAATTATCAAAATTTAATGTGAAGAAAAAGTCATTTAATAACTGTAGATACTCTAATTTCAGCTATAAAAATGGGATCATCTTTCGAGGCACCTTGCTGCAGCCATTCAAATCAATGGTATCACTGGCAACAGCCTCAGCAGTAGTAGGGTGAAACCCTACCAGGTGTCGGGCACAAGTTGTAACCCACTGCAAAATGAATGTAGTAGGTCCATAGCTTTTAGCCTGATGGACCAATTGGATGAGTGACTGGGGCTTTGTCCTCCACAAAATCTGTACTTGGCTACAAAGTTGGTGCACAATCACCTTTGAAGTAAGCAAGTGCAATGGAACTGGGCTGCAAGGCTTGATGGCCTTGCAATAACTGTTGAAGCTGTTCACATCTCTGGAGCATTTTCATCTGCTTTCCCAGCAAGCATTCCAAGGGTTTCACCAACTCAATTGTTTATAATACTGGAGACTCACTGAGGTTCAAAGCTAGCCTTGAAAATCTGTTTACATTTTTAAATACATGGCAAAGTGTAACCCCTGGGACAATTAAGAGAAGTTACGCAGGTAAAGGAAACAAATTAGAATCAAACAGGCCTTTAGTGAGACATGGGTATCTCTGCATATTTCTTTGACCAACCCAAATGACAAATGCTAGCCTTCATATCCTGGGTCACATCTGAGAAAGGCAGCAGATGGGTTTGTCCATTGGTGACCAAATATTAGCCTGGACAAAGGCACCGTTTTGTTTTCGCAGGGTACCAAAATTAGAGAACCCCCCTAGTGCCAAATAATTTTGTTCTGCCTCACTGTGAAAATTTCCGGTGCTCAATAGCCCTCCACAGGTTCTCATTTTATCCGTATAGTGCAGTGCTCCTGTGGTTATACGTCAGCTGCAGTAGTGGTAAACATGTACACACTACTCTTTTAAGAGCTTTTAAAAGACTTCTTACTGTGTCCAGAAATTACACCTGTGCTGTCTTACTTATCCATGCTGTTGTCTCTGTTTCTCAGTCTATATTAAGCCTCTTTTCTTTTTTTTTCCCTTTGAAAAAGTGGGAAAGTAAAAATACCTTTAAGTCCTGGCTTTCTCTCAATGAACAAGTCATGCAGAGGTACAGAAGCAGTTAATCTGAAGAGAGAGAAAAAACATGGGTGAGTTGCGGTAGGAATGGCAGAAGATGTCTTCTGAAGAAACTTGACTTTTCAGGAGCTCTGTGGTGTTAGCTGAAATCCCTGGCAGCTGCTTCAATTCCCAGAGATGGGGACCTGTGATATTCTGACTGCGTTTTCTATCTCTAGAAATGATGAAGGGAGACAGAGCACGTAGTACCCGCAGGAGCTGCGTCAGCAGAGGGGAAGGTGGATGCAAGGATGCAAGGAGGCATTGGCCTTTAATAAACTTTCCATTGTAAGGGAATCTTTCAATATTAAAGATGAATTGATAGAAACCAGAATAAGAGGAGATGTAGTAAGTAACGTAAAATACCACATCTAAAAGACTATTTGATCATGTTTGCATTTTGCTGCTGAAACCAGGGAATTGAAATAGAGGTCTTGATAGTCTTAGTGGTGAAATTCTATATTGGCCTCATTTGCCCAGTATTTTATATCGGAACTTTCACTCAAACAAAAAGAAAAACAAACCAAAAAAAAAAAAAAAAAAAAAAAACAACAACAACAACAAAAAAACACAAAACACCAAAGAAACTAAAAGAGCAATCAACTTCAACTGCTTAAATGTCTCTGATAACACAATGGTACTTTGGTTGGTGTGAAGTGGCTCTGTGACTCTCTCTGATGCAGGATATGACTATGAAAATAACTCAAAGACTTTTAAAGTAAAGGGCTGGTGTAAGACATGTTTGGTACCTCCTCTCTGATAGTGGCCGAAGAGCTAACAGTGAACCTAAACAGTAAACTGAATTTATCTGATGCAGCCCATCCCAGTGAGAGTCCCTGTCTGCGTATAGTAGCGGTGGCTGCTGTCAGGTCTGGACCCGAGACTCAGCAGGCTGACATTGCCCTTAGGTTTTAATGGGTTATTTTACAGGGCTGCACCCAAAACATGCCTAATTTGCAATGCCAACATTGTGTTTTACTGTTATATACCTGCTTATGCACCTCTGCTGAGAACTTTCTGTTTTATCCAACACATTTAAAAACTATGAATCCTTGGCTCTGAATTTAACAAATATTAGAACCAAGCCTTGTGGGCATCCACATCAGTTGCATTTAAGTCTTAAGAAATGCCTTGTGAACTCCCCCCTCAATTCATCACAGCTCTTCACCCTCTGACTCATCAGCACGTCTCCTATCCTGCTCAGATCCTGGCCCTCTGTTCTCCATCCTGCCTCTCCATCTCTGTATGTCTGCACCTTTAAAGTGAAGCGTACTCGTGCTTCCAACTCCCTCAGAGTACCAGGCAGTGAGCTGCGCTAGGGCTCCTATTAACGCCTGCAATTAGCACTGACAAAAGTGCTGTTCCCCTCACTCTCTGAAACCACACTTCCTTGATTGGTGCTTTAGAAAATCCCAGTGCAGTGTAATATCTCCCTAGTAGTCATGTTTCAACAGAACAGCAACGTTTAGTGAGGCATGACAGTGTTCTTTTTTCTAAACCTACACTGAACATCCTTAATCAAGCTTTGCTTTTTTTTAAAATAATGGGTCTAATTCTCTTTCGGCTTACAAGATATTCATGCTTGTGTAATTCCATCAGGCCGACTCCTCAGCCCCTGTAAACTGGCAGAGCTCTTTCAACTTCATTTAAATCCCAGGAAGACTGGTAATAGCTGAAGTTTTGGGATGCTGTTTTCCAAGATTTTCCTGATTTATGCCAGTGCAAAAGGATAATGGGTTCAAGCATTTTTGTTTATTCTTCTTTTTTTTTTTTTGCTATTAAATCCACACCCTTCACCTCATTTATGTCAAACAATACACAGCTGAGCAACTGTTTGACTGCTTTTTTCCTAAGGTCTTGATCCCTTTCCATTCTTGTTATAAAGCTCACACACCCAGCAGCTCCTGAGAACATCCACTGATCTCCCTAAAGGGCCTCAGGAGGATCATGGCAAACTATCATGCAAAGTTCCCTTGTACCACTAGATACACTGCATTTTTCTGTATTCTCTAAATTAGATGTTGTCTTCCCATATGCAGACATATGAAGATGTATCGCCATGGCTAGACTATGCTGTCTCCAGAGATCTCCCAGAAGGAAAGATTATGAATGCTGCAGCACATCTCTGCCACAGCCCAACAGAGACAACACGTCCTCAGCCATTGCACTAGTGGGTTCTGCAATGAAGTAGCTGTGTTTTGTTCTTCTATCTCCCTTCTTTCATTCCTGTCTTCAATAGTCGTATGTCCACTGGTAGTACCAACATCCACAGCTTTGGGGATAGTAACAGGCAGGTAAAAGTGAAGAGGAAAACATGTTTCTTCTTGGTGGTGTCAAATTTGCCTTTGGTAACATCCTGGCCAACTTGAAAGGCAAGAAACATATGAACCAAAACAGAAATGTGTGGAAGGGCTGCTGGTTGCAAGTCCACTCCCATGATCAGAGAGCACATATTTATAAGGGCAGTACTGTGGCTTGTCTGATATTAGACTGACATTTAAATTAGGTACAGACTCAGTGATAATTCTGCACATGGGACTTCTAAGTGCAGCATAGGGCAAATAAATAATCATGTCTGTAGCACTAGATAGAGATGCTGCTACTAAATTTGGTACAGCAATGAGAAACACTGGGTAAAACATCATGCAGGTTAACAGATTAGAGATTTCAGATTTCATTGACTTTACAAGAAAGAATAAAGAAAATAAAAATTGAAGTTAAATTTCTTTGATAAAAATAGTCAAGAAAGAAACTTCCAAACACCTGTAAAACACTGTGTGGTTCCTACCAGTGACTGCACTCAGTACTTCAATGTAGAAATACAAACTGTAGTAACTGAGCTGTAGTTCTTCCATAAATTTTTAATAAACTTGGGGGTTTATGGATCTGGAACACTACAGAATATAGAGCATGAAAGCCTCTTCAGAGGGAAAATGGCTGATTTGGTTTGTACTCACTGCATTCAGAGACATGACTTGTAATCTATGCTGTTCCATACTGGCCATACATACCTGCAAAAAGAGTTAAACTTCTTAATTCAGTTCTGAACTATCAGTTGTTCTGTCCCTCCTCCTCATGTCCCTTCCCAAGGAGCACCTCTCTGCAAGGACAAAAGGAGGATAAGACAGGATAAGACATGATAAGGCAGGTACCAGAAAACTCGAGAAGTGTTTGTGTAAGCTTCCATGACACATTTCACTGTATAAATACTAAGATGCCTCCCAATCCACTTCTGGGACTTCCACATAATGATCTCCCATAGTGGGAATCACTTCGGTGCTCTTGCACTCCCAAAGCTGCAAAGTCGATTGCCCACAAAATGCTCTGCTCCTCCCAGCTGTGCTTTGATGTCTTCATTGTTCTGAGGCTCCAGGAACAGGACATGTCCCCCAAATTCAATTAAAATGCACTCAGCTTTCTGAAGTGCTTCACTTCTGTTTTGCGTTTGGGGCTTGGCTGCACAAGGCAGAAGAATTTGGTATCATCTTTTTTGGAGGGCGAGTACTGACACTTCAAATGTCTCCATTCCTATCAGATTATTGGTGTCATTTATCATCCTGTATATGCAGTACATGCAATGGTACGAATCCTTGCTCCTCACCCTACCAATGACAGTAACAGACAGAACACCACACTTTTGTGCAATTGTTTCCTCTCAACTGCTGCTCAGCTTTTGATGGTGATTCAGATGAGTAAATCAGCACAATTCTACAGGGTTCTGCCAGTGGTGACTCACTGATTTTTCCAGCACTTGCGATACCAATGTTTTTGTCCCCCAGGAAGAAGCTCCAACCAGCATCAATCACTCCAACCCCAGAACGAGCAGCTGAGTCCCTGCTGACACTCTGAGCAAGGCTTCCCACACTGCCCTGCCCACCATGGGAGGCCATATGGGAGAGGTAAGACACTGGATAAAGGCTCAAATCAACACTTATTAATAGTGCTGATTATTAAAATCTAATGCAGTGTCATCCCTCCATCTTCTTCCCAAAGCTTTGGTTTCCCAAAAGAAATGGGTTTTGGTGTTGTTTTAAATTTTGATGTGTTTTCTAACCTATGTAAGAGCAGGACTAATCATGACTCTAATAAGGTCATGACCACTTTTTTCTTAGCTTCAGCCTGATTCAGATACTGCATCCTGAGATGTAAATCAGAACAGAGATACACTGGAATAAAACTGGCTTATTTTATAGAGAAAAAAACAGTCTCAGTTTGGTCTAAATTAAATTCCTGCTTGCTGAAGCGCCCATCAGTACTCCTTTCCAGGAGGCCAGGGGTTCTCAAGGGTGTTAGACTGTTTTCTGTTGTGGATAAGATATATTTGCTGAAATCTGCTGATGTTCAGAGGCCTCTTTCAAGATGCATTCGTGAAATCAAGTGTAGGACAGTGCCCTTGCTCTCCCCAAGAGATGAGTTCATTACGATTGAACTCATAGAAACAAAACAGTTCTTGAAAAACACTTGGTGAATCTACATAATTAAAAATCTTTCCTGCTGGGGGTTAATGATTTGGGTAGATTAACTTGATAATGTAAAATGTCGAAATCAAGAGTGTACATCCAGAAATACTGGTGCAGCTCTGCAACGGGAGACAATTTTAAGTAAATAACCAGAGAAGGTATTTTGCAATTAAATTAAAGATGTTTTCAAACTACTGTACTTTGCTATAAAAATCCATCATCTTGAAAAGTCAAGTTTCATTTATTTTAATTAGCGCTGTCATGAAGTATTCTGTTCAGCAAACACTGACTAACAAGCCCTTTTCCAGACACCAATTTGAATCATGTGCACCAGAAAAACGACTGCAGACCCTTCCAGTGGTATCTTCTGGGCCCAGTTCTCAGGTAGTAGAGATCAGCCTCACTGCTCCAAATTCTGACTTGCATCGGGTGGAAAACAGAGGCCTCAATCTCCCTGATGGGCACTTTAGGAGGTGATGCAAAGTCCATTGACATTGGTTGTAAGGTTCATGTTGTCTTCAGAGCAATTCAGGTTCAAAGCTGTGTGTGCTGGGGATGAACCCCCATCTCTTTCACTGTCTCACACACAAGCTATTTAACTAGAAAGGCATCAGTATCAAATTGATGGAAAGCCAAAGTGATCTTGATCCTCCTTTGAGACTTATTGTTGAATTGCAATATATATAAGCAGAGAAGCTTCTTTATTATTAATGGGATAGGAAATCAGAACCATCAAGGAAATGATCTAAGTCCTATTAAGATGGATGAGTTGGAGTTAAGTCCGTGTATTCATAATAAGAATGTTCTCTGTGACTTCTGCAAAAACATATTTTCCTCTCAAGGGAAGACCTCACCAGGGTGCAAAAATGCTGGAGTAAATGCCACAAACTTTACTGGGGCACTCCCCAGCCTGATGGGCAGTTGTGTGGGCAGTGTCCAGACATGTTCCCAGCCACATGCCCAGCCATGAATCTGCTTTGGTGTATGGCCTCCTCCAGGGTGGTAAATCCGGGAGCCAACCTTCCTTAGGTTCTTGTACTTAAATCCATTTCTCTAACATCCAACTTGTTTTCACATCTGCCAAGTATTGCAGCTCCTTCTGCATGTCCAATGAGGGGATTATTTCGCAGGCTTAAATCTCACTGCTAAAAAAAGAATGCTACACTGATAAATACTTGTTGTCTACACGGGGAGGCTAGTGAGGAACAAACTGAAGTGAGTGTGAAGGGCACTGTCAATTCTGTAGAAATGCCTTATATTTCACGTGGCTAGCACTACATCCAGACTGCTAAAAGCAGCCTTTGTGCAGCACAAGGTATCCTCCAGGGAGCAAGTAAGGAGCAGCTATTCTAGGCTGCCCCTTATTTATGTAAGGCCACAGATATAAAACCTGACTATTCCTTTTTAATTTCATCCTGTTGCTCATAGCTAAAACCCCTTGTTCCACCTTAATTTATCCCTTCTCTCTGTTAACACCCTCCAAATATTTACAAGCTCTTCCCCCTTCCTTGCCATTTAGCCATCCTTTAATCTTGCTCCTTAATTCATTCACTCATCATAAATCAATCTTTCCTGCCCCTTAATCAGAGCTATGCAGCAACTCTGCTGGGAGCTCCCTCCAGTCCATGTGCTGCTAACAAGCACGACCACATACCTCTAGGAGCCTCCTAGATCATCCCATCAGGAACACCTGACCTCGGGGTGTCATGTTTTTCATATGCTGCTCCCCTGCCACATCCTAATTGCAACCCTATATATCTTACCCCATTGCTATCATTTTGGGAGGAATGCCTTTGTCCAGATAACAACACTTTTCATTTCCCCATTCAGAATCTCCTCTTCTACTTGTGAATAACTGAGCAATAAGAACTCTTCCTCTTTCCTTTTTGCCCTATAATAAGCACTAGCAAATCTCTGCCATGTTTGACCTCAGCAAGTGCGCACCCTGCTCCTTCAAGTGGATCCTAATCCAAACATTACATGGCTGAAAGCATTTGAGTGCTTAGAAGAGCCACAGCTTTTCTCCTCAGGAGCAATAAGCAAAAACCTACACCAAGTCCCTCCCCGAACCTTTACAGCATCAGCATCACCTCTGAGTAGTCTCCATCTATGCAGACTCCTGCATCTGATTTCCTCTCCACTGTTAATCTGTGATCTTCATAAAAATTATTACTGTTAGGTTGCCTTTCTACTATGTTTTTCCCATGCTGAATGTTCCTAACACAGCATCTTGGCACCCCAGAGTCAGCTCTGTAGCCTCTTTACTTTGAATTATACCAATCTACAAAATCCTCCCTTGAAGAATATCTTTCTTACTGTTTGCTTTTAGTATAGGTGGTGGGCAAGCTGGTCCCTCACTGGTGTGTCTTTGGGCATTCAGGACGCAAGCTGAGTTCTAGATTTAGAGCCAAGACAAAAGTTGCCACCAAGAGAAAGACCAGGGTGTCAGGATTTGGTTTGATTTTCTTGCCTACTCCTTAAAAAACAGTGCGATCTCTTTCTCATGGTGCATGGTTTTAGCATCCAGACAAGTGATCTTTCCTGCCCTGTCTGCAGTACTTCACAGTTGTGTCATTTCATCTTTCACTGCAGGTCTGCATTTCTTACAAAGGGGAATTCACAGCTGGAGGTATAGGGTTTATGTTGCATGGACTCCTCTGAACCTAACATTGATCTCACAATCATCTGCAGTGATGGCAATTTGGACTGAATTATTGCTCTGGCAAGCTGGACTGGGTGGCTGTTCTCACGTCTTCTGCTCTTGTGTTTCTGCCCTTTCTCAGTTTGATTCTTTTATGTTTCACCATCACCAGTCTATTCTGACTATCTTTTGTTCTGTGCCTGGTTCCCATTGGTGGTGTTTTTCTGTTCTATTATTTCCTCTCTATGAGGAAGCCTGGCCTTCCTCTTGAATATCTCCTGCTAAACCATGACTACCTATGTCTTCTCCTTTCTCACCACAATGCAGCTTCCAGCCATTTAGAAACACAGTTCTATATCTGTTTTCCATCTCCTCTTCATCTGCTGGGAAGCTTTAACACCCTTGCTTACCACGTATGCCTGCTCTTTACCAGGAAACTGCTTCCTCCACTTGGCTCTCCTGTTGTGACTACCTGCTCCTCTGACCCCATGGAGCACAGGGCTTTGCCTCCTCACTGCCTGGTGTCTCCCAAGAAAACCATCCTGCTTTCCTACCTCATCCCAGCTTTCAAGGCAGCCCAGACCATGAAATTAGCTCAGCTTACCCCCCAGTTCATCTCACATACAGTGCAGTTTAATTGAGTGAAATTCAGCTGAAGACAGAAACAATTACTGCAGCTGATGCCTCCCCAGTTTCTAACATGGATCTGGAAAACATATTGCATCCAGTACTCATATCCTACACTTAAAAATGAGCCATTTCTCAAGTACATAATTCTGCTGCTTTCAAAGCCCGAACAGCACAAGATAATTTTTCTTTCTTTTTCCTGAGCATGATGGGCTGAACTATTCATGGCAATGTCAGGGATGGGAGGGAGAAGAATAAGGAACAAACAGGGAAGCAGAGCCAGGAGTGTGGGAAGGAGTCTTGGCAATAAAAGAAATTGGTGAGATGACAGTGAGATGAGCTGCAATATAAACCCTCCTCATTCCTTGTGTTTGTATACATACACTCATATTTCAGGGCTTCAGAGTATTTTCTCCTTTCTGGAGATCTATTTTGTCATTACTTCAGCTGACAGCCACTGGGGAGAATAAAACACCTTGGTTAGCCCCAGACACCTTCCTAAGTCTCCTTAGTTTGAAGCACAAGGATGTTTTATTACAGCTGACACCAATGAAGGCAAATAACAAAAGTGAGAAGTTTGATTTGGGACCTATGGAAAAAAAGAAGTAAGTGAAACAAATCTGGACTCACAGTTAAAGGGAAGGGATAAGTCAGTCCCAGGAAAAGGCATATCTTATCAACATAGAATCATAGAATAGTTAGTGTTGGAAAGGAGCTTAAGATCATCCAGTTCCAACCCCCTGCCATCGGCAGGGACACCTCACATTAAACCATGTCACCCAAGGCTCTGTCCAACCTGGTCTTGAACACCACCAGGGATAGAGCATTCACAGCTTCCCTGGGCAACCCATTCCAGTGCCTCACCACCCTCACAGTAAAGAACTTCTTCCTTATATCCAATCTAAACTTCCCCTGTTTAAGTTTTAACCCATTACCCCTTGTCCTATCACTACAGTCCCTAATGAAGAGTCCCTCCCCAGCATCCCTATAGGCCCCCTTCAGACACTGGAAGGCTGCTATGAGGTCTCCACGCAGCCTTCTCTTCTCCAGGCTGAACAGCCCCAACTTTCTCAGCCTCTCTTCATACAGGAGGTGCTCCAGTCCCCTGATCATCCTCGTGGCCTCCTCTGGACTTGTTCCAACAGTTCCATGTCCTTTTTATGTTGAGGACACCAGAACTGCACACAATGCTCCAGGTGAGGTCTCACGAGAGCAGAGCAGAGGGGCAGGATCACCTCCTTCGACCTGCTGGTCACGCTCCTTTTGATGCAGCCCAGGATACGGTTGCTTTCTGGGCTGTGAGCGCACACTGAAGCCGGCTCATGTCCATTTTCTCATCAACCAACACCCCCAAGTCCTTCTCCGCAGGGCTGCTCTGAATCTCTTCTCTGCCCAACCTGTAGCTGTGCCTGGGATTGCTCCGACCCAGGTGCAGGACCTTGCACTTGCCATGGTTAAACTTCATGAGGTTGGCATCAGCCCACCTCACAAGCGTATCAAGGTCCCTCTGGATGCTTGGGAGGAATGGCTTGTTTTGCAAGGGATTCCGCAGCCTTTGCAAAGCTGTTGTAACACGAGGAGTGGTTGGTACCCTCTGTGTAGCTGTAATTTTGTGATGCAGGCAGGGTCATGGGAAACTGGTGTTAGGGAGAAAAAAAAGAAAAAGAGACCATAACCTTGTCCATCACAAAAGATTGAGCACTTATGAGTTCGGTCCCAAAAGATTTAAATTATTGTATGTTTGTCCTGAAGTGGCAACTGTGGTTCACAGAGAGTCATTACCCCCCTTTATTAAGTAGTACACAAGGACAGAGAGCTGTCACAAAGGTGCTGTCCAAAGGTAAGAGCAACCCCTGTCCTTCCAGCATCTCCAATCCCAGCCCTTAGTGCTCTAAATTACATCTGAATATCCTCATCCGGCACTAAGTAAGAGGAAAACAATGCAAGGCAACAGTGGTTAACCTTGATGGATAGCCAGAACAGTGATGACACACCAGTCCTCAGTCACCTAGATATCACCAGGCATTTTAAAGCAAGATGTGTTGGGCTGGAGGCTGAACTTGTTTATATGGTGCTGAAGCCCCTGAACCAGGGGAGCTCCCCTGAGCTGGCATCTGTGGGACCAGCACAGGAACCAATGGGGAGTTATAACAGGGCTGGAGCAAACATCTACACTGACTTTCTCATGTGAAAAAAGGCAAGAAATTTTTGGCAACAAAATGTGGAACTGTTTGAAATTCAGAGTTTGTCTCAGCCCATTGTGAATTCAAGAACAGGCCTTCCTTCAAAGGAGATTTCTGTGATGGTATATTAAGAAAAAACAGGCCACATTCTAGTAAAAATGGCCAGCAAACAGGTCTGTTCCTGACTGAGGCTCTGATAAAATGAGCCCGTTTTCCATGGGTTTGGCATTAAAAATACAGAGAAGTGCACTCTGTCCAGAGTCTGTACAGACATGTCAAACCTGTGAATGAAGAGAAATTGGAGACACCTGGAGAAAGGCATTTCTATCCTCCTTTAGAAGAACATATCTGCTTAATATCAAGTGTCTGTTTAAGATATGAAAGGAACTCACCCACATGTCCATGCAGTTGGGAAGAGAAGTCCTGAGGACTACACCAGGTCGCAGCAGGATTCATTGCTCTGATTTAGTATTAAGCCAATTTGTTTCTTCCAGAGAATAAAGGCACCTTTCTGTTTCACTCCTGCAGCATTAATAGCAGCAAAATCAAGTCGCCTACAAATCCTCACACCTTGTATATCCAAACAAACCCACATCCTAGGCATTGCTCCACAACAGTGATTCGGGTAGGGAGATTTGATTGGAAAAGAAAGGATAAAGCCAAATCTCACTTTGCTTTCCTGCTGTCCGAAATTTCACCCCGCCTGTGAATAGCTTTGCAGCAGCACTTAGAACTTTGCATAACTCAAAAATAATGAGAAAAGGGAAACAAGAAAAGAGCAGTGTTCTCGCCCCTAAACCAGGAGCAGTCCTTGCTGATGCTGAGCCCTGGGGCCTTTGTGCGACTTAACAGTGACATCCAGCGGTCAGTGGGGTCCCTCCGACATCGCCCTGCCCGGGAACGAAGTCCCTTTTCTTCTATAGAAGTAGGGATATTTGTCCATCGGGGTCAGATTAACTGGGTTCGAGCCGTTCCCTCTCTCTCGGGATGCCCTAAAGCAAGCTCAGCTGCCTCTTAACAGCTACATTAGCTTGTGCCCTCAGCTTTTGTTTTAAGCCCCAGAGTATAGAACAATCTTAAATTCCTCCTGGCTCTCCTCAGTTTTATAGCCCCTAAGTGTTGTCAGCATTGTGAGTATTATTCATAATTAAGCTGCTATAAATATAAAAATAAATTAAAACCCTTTTAAACATTAGATCACAGGAACTTTTCCTTCTACTAGTTATTACACCAAACACAAAAATAAGCAGTTTTCATCTCAATTTTAACATTACAGGCATATTTTTACACTATAATTTGTTGGTTTTTTTTTTTAAAAAAAAAGGTCTAACTGTGAAGTTTAATGATACCACATGAAGCAGCTTGTCAGTTCATATTTATATTCAAATCTGAGCTTTCACAGTTCCCAGTGTGTTTCTCTAGTATTTTGTTGAAGATATTCTGACAGTCTTTCTCAAAACTGTCTCTAGGAAAAGCAGCATAAAAACCTGCAAGGAAACAAAAAGCTTCCTACACTTCTGGCTCAGGGTTTAGGTGCTTGAGGAGGAGATTTTTATTTCCTATATGCACATAAGGCTGACGCTCAAAGGCTCGAGTGTTTGGCTGTGGCAACACAGCCCTTCCGGCTGTGCTGCTTTTTTCCTACAGCAGTGATAGGTGGTTGCACCAAAGTCCTTGGATGAGTCCCCAGAGGTTAAAAGCAACCTGAAGCATGGAAAGCTGATGCTGCCAGAGCATGGCTAAATCTACCCGTGGAGGTCAGGTACCAGTCTGGGGGCTCCCCTGTGCCTTTTCAGTCCCCCTCTCCTGGTTGCGAGCTATGTGTATCTAGGAGCAGTGATAGCTTCTGCATGCTGCTCTCAGTGCTGAGACAGATGCAGCCTGCCAAGCACAGCTTCAACCTTCCAGGTTACAGGACCTGCCTTACCACAGGTAGCAAAACCTAAGTCATTATTCATCATCTGTTGTTACACAGTGAAAAATAAGGGTCACTTCACTGCCGACAGGGGTTTGCGAGAGGTCTTACTCCTGCCTTTGTCCTAGGTGGGGATCCATCACAGAGCCTGCCCTGGCTGCTTCATATAAAGGAAGATTTCAGTCTGCATAATGCTTTTGTGGGAACTGAATGAGTCTCCTGTTGCTCCCCAAATCCCTTCTCCTTCTCAGCTGGTGTGGCAAAGGAAGAAGCAGGGTGGAAGGAGAGGATATGCCTGAAATCACAACTGCATCCCAACACATGGCTGTGCAAGATGGCCACTGAGGATCAGGAAGGAAAAACCTGGGGCTGAACCCTGCTTCTCATAAGTAGAGCCTCCTGTCACTTTGCACTAGAAATTCAACGTGAAACCCTTGGTTTGTGGCAGATCTTGGATGCCCTTTCAATCTGCCCTCTCAGAGAAGGTCATCCCATGTCACAGGCAATGAAAGCACAAGCCCCACTGTCAGGAGCCAGGAGACTTCTTTGTAATGTAAGATGTGGAGGATCTAAAATGACTGCAGCTGCCATTGCATTAAAAAGTATGTCTGCTGCCTTCATGTTTTTGACATTAGATGTTGCTTTCAGTTTCTCCTTAGCTGACAGCTGCATTTCATCGTCTCATGTCTGGTCTAGAAACAAAAGCAACCTTTCAATCTCAGCAAGCCAGGGTGAACAACCTCTCTTGTAGCACCTCCTGATTCATGAGTGTTAATTTGTTCTGGTTTTCTCTCTCAGCTACACTATAGGAGTCAGAGGACAAGGTGACCGGATCTTGGATCCATCCTTCTCCATGACCCTGGGTAAGTCACTTTGCTCCATGCCATGCTTTGCTGTGACAGCAGGGTGGGATTTGCAGAGGTGGAGGAGATGAGGCAATGGGCATTATACATGGGGGTCTCGGCAGCAATTGCCCTATATCCCCCTGTCCCTCCTGCCAGTGCTGCCCATGCTGAGCTGCACAAGCACAGCATCCCACAGCCCCAGCCGCAGGAGGCACATGCTAATTCCTGATCAGCTTTTAATGATCCCAAACCCCTCTACTGACTCAGGCGACAGCTAAATTTATCCCAAGGTTAGGATGACTCTGCTATAGTGAAATCTATTTAAAGTCAAAGCAAGCACTTCAGAATAACAAGTTGTTACACAACTCCAGAGACCAGGCAGCTTCCCATATTATTTTTTTTAACGTAAAAGGTAACATATTTCCACATTTTGTATGTGCTAATTGTTGGGAACACTGTCAGATGGTTCGGCAAATTGAAAATGACAACATCAACCTGTTCAACCCATTAAAATCTCTCCAGGATCATAAGGGACATTGTCAGCCAAGTAATGCTGGCATCCCTGTGGTAAAGCCATCTTGCTTCTTATTAATGACTGGCTTTACAAATCAGCAGATTTTTTTAGTGTGCAGCACTCCATCACGTCATCCAGGAGGGGCACTGGCACAGTGTAAGGAAACCCAGAGGTTAAAAGAGAAGATTTTCACTCCAATGCAGACTTAATGAAGACAATGGATGAGTAAAATTTAAACAGGTCCCAGGCCACACAGCCAAGATAAAAGGTTGGGAATAGCTTTCTCCTTGTCCAAGGACCACTGCAGGAGTTTAGAGCGAATATGATGCAGATTCTGGACAAGTCTTTTATACGAGAAAAGCAATGCCATTGTGAAAGGCTCCCAAGTCCTAGCTTCAGGAGAAGCTAAGGAAAAAACAGCCATCTCAAACCTGCTGTAATTCATCTCTGGATAGTCTTTTGGGAGAGTCAAGTGTTTAATACCTTGACCTGGACTTTAGCTTCTTTGTGTAGAAGCACAAGCCGGCTCCAGTCCAAAAAGCTGTAGGGATAAGTTAGTGCAGTGGTGTGCCCAAGCCAATATACCATGGTATTTATTTCCACTAGTATTTATTATCTTGGCTGTGGTATTTCCCAAGAGCAGAAAGCAGCTGTGTATAACTTCCACACCAGAATTTCCAACTAGCCAGGACTGTAGGCAGAGAAAACTTGCATCTGTTTTCATTCGTCCTGATAGACACATCCAAAATCATTTTGCCATTGAAAATGTTGCCCTAAAGCTGCTAATTCATTGTAGCCATGAGCCTTTCAACCCATCCAAAAGCTGAATGTGAGGATCCTGGTATCTCACCCAGCTCATTGTGAGCAGTGTCTGCTCCTCCTCAAAGGATGGTAGCACTGGCTTTGCTGGGGACTGTCATAAAACAAACAATAGCTCATTGTCCTAGCAGTGACGGATCTCTGATGCAAAAATAATAATTATTTTCTTCACATCCCTAATATTTTCTGCACTCTCTTTGTCTCTGCGATGCTCTTGTGGGTAAAAAATCTACTGGGACAGATCACAGATGGAGAGACAGTATTAATTTAAAACAGTGATGGAATAATGGCTGTGACACAGGGGAAAAACACTGGGCTGTTATTTAAGATAAGAGGAAAAAATCCCATTGTTTTGTGTTTTAGGGCTGAGCACTTTTTCTCCATCGGTATCCCAAGCTGTTTCACATTAGTGTCTCACAAGCTAGGCTGTTGTTCTGGGAATGTTGCAGACCATTAGTATTTCTTTATCTTTCATTTATGCCATTTTGTTTGCTCTCCCGGGCTGCTATAAAGCAGGCTGACATTGCCAAAGAGATTTACTGCATGTACTTTGTATACACTTTAATTAGGTCTCCATTCATGTCTCCTACCTGACACTTACATAAGAAATCACTCATAAAGTACTAGCACAGTAAGGAAATCAATACGTCTTCAATGCACAGTGACTTTCAGGCTGAAATTAAGTGCCTTCACTTACATAGGTTGTGTCCACCTCTGCTTTGTGGCATGGAGATGTATGTGTTTGCTCTGGGAGTTATACTGCAGCCAGGCTCAACATCTTTTGGTCAAGTAGAGGCATGAGTTGTTCTAATCATGAGGGTTTCAGCACAGCTGGGACAGTGTGTTTCCCATTTCTGCTCATTTTGACATACAGCAGCTACAGCCAAGGAGGTATGCAGAAATTAAAAGCTTTAAACAAGGAATTGTTTCTTTTTGTCACTTCAATTTTATTTTATTAGACTTCCTGACAGCTCCGAGCTTCAGACATCAGTGGCAATGGTGGCTGAAACATAGTACTATTATATTATTGTCACTTCAATTTTAGCTTGTGTTTCTAATAGAAATCTAAATGATTAGGTGTTTAATTTTCATGCTCCACCAATGTGAGACAGAAAAAAATACAACTGCCTATATTAAGGTCTGGAAATGTTGTTTTTCATGAAGGGATTTTCTCTCAGCTGTTGGATTATATGACTTCATTTGTCCCTCTCTCGGTGAGAGGGGCCTCCCATGCACTGGACAGATTATTTCCAGAGAGGGAAGGATGGATTATTACTTTGTTCAGGGGTGAATACTCAGCTTGTGGCAGCACTGTAGCTGTGTGCCCTTGTGCATCCCAGCCAAGACCACTGCTGTCAGCAAGGCTAAGCTAGTAAGCATGCCTCTGAGGGAGTACACATTCTAATGCCTGCTTGTTATTCATCTTCCAGGCTGATGAGTACAGAATCCATAATAAAAGGGTCTTCTTAAACTTAACTCCCCAAGTTACATGAGGAAAGCCAATTGCAGTCTTTATTTCCAGGAACTGGTGAGAGAGAGATGAGAACTTTGTTGTTGTCTGGGTTGCTTCACTCCTGTGAGAACAGGATGCCACCAAGTGTGCAAAGCACAATGTATATATGGAGAAAACCAGCATCTGAAGTATAATCACCTCCAGAAAGATAATTTCTTCCATATGACATTCATATGGAAATTTTTTAATAAATCCTGACAAAAGATATGGCCAATCTAAACACATAATTGCAAAAATACAGGGATGTACATTACAGCAGCAGGACAGTTTTAATTTTTCAATGATAAATACATAGTAAAACTCAATTTACTCTTTCTTGTTCATTTTTTAAAAGATTAACTGAGTGCATGCATCCAAAATGCTAAGGAGGCATCATCAGTCATTCACTGAATTTTCCTTCAGAGTCTTAATTTCACTCTCTTGTGTCCTTTTCTACCTGGTTGCAACATTCAGCTCCAGATTTCTCCTTCTGCTTCCTGGCACTTTGGTAGAGTCACTTACCTCTTATGCTGCAAGAATCTCCTTTTGAGAAGGGGGGAAACTTTACTCCGGGCAACAATTGCATGACCAGCAGGTCGAAGGAGGTGATCCTGCCCCTCTACCCTGCTCTTGTGAGACCTCGCTTGGAGTATTGTGTGCAGTTCTGGTGTCCTCAACATAAAAAGGACATGGAACTGTTGGAACAAGTCCAGAGGAGGCCACGAGGATGATCAGGGGACTGGAGCACCTACCGTATGAAGATATGCTGAGAAAGTTGGGGCTGTTCAGCCTGGAGAAGAGAAGGCTGCGTGGAGACCTCAGAGCAGCCTTCCAGTATCTGAAGGGGGCCTATAGGGATGCTGGAGAGGGACTCTTCTTTAGGGACTGTAGTGATAGGACAAAAAAAACTTAAATGGGAAGTTTAGACTGGATATAAGGAAGTTCTTTCCTGTCAGGGTGGTGAGGCACTGGAATGGGTTGCCCAGGGAGGTTGTGAATGCTCCATCCCTGGCGGTGTTCAAGGCCAGGTTGGGCAGAGTCTTGGGTGAGATGGTTTAGTGTGAGGTGTCCCTGCCCATGGCAGGGGGTTGGAACTGAGTGATCTTAAGGTCCTTTCCAACCCTAACTATTCTATGATTCTATGATTCTATAATTTTGGCAACTGGGGACTTCATGGAGACCCACAAAGCAGCCTGTTTATGGAAGTGACTAAATCAGGGTTGAATGACAACTTTTCACTCCCATTTGGACTTTTCTTGGGTTTTGTTACTGAAAACCTTTTTTTTTTTTTTTTCTTCAATGAGTGCTCCCAACAGGCTGTTTCTCTCTGAAGACACCAGGCTACAAAACCTTCCTGCCCAGCAGTATTATTTCATTTAATCTGAAATAATCGCACTGTAATCAATGCAATTGCTCCCCATACAACATGCTGTGTGATACAAGCAGCAGCATTGTTTTAAAGAGCAAAAATTCAAGACTACAATTCCTGTATCTGGACATTCAAAACCTTTGTTCAAAGCTTCAATATCAGGGATCAACTTTGAAAGTGTAAACCTCCAACTCTGGAGAATTTAAAGGGGACTCCCATTCTTATAGTTCAGCGGAAAGAAATCCCTCTGCACACAGGTACATCCAGTAGATAATCTTATGCTGGAAATGAATTTGTAAGCAGCGTAATAGTTCCATTAATAAGATTAATTCCAGGTACAGCTCTATAGATCATTGAAAAGACAAAGCAGCCTGATCCATGCAATTAGAACGAGATACCTGCATTAATTAGGATTTTCACCTGACAGTAATGGTTACATCAAACAGCTCAAGTAACTCAATCTCCTCCTCTGGTTTCATATTTTTTTCTGGTTTGTGTTATCAATAGCTTTATCAGTTTTCTTACATCATACATTTTCAGGAAGAATGACAGTGCTGTTTTGACATGCAAGTGTAAAATCCTTTCTCCATCTTGGTTCTGATCTAAATGGTAAGTATTCAGCATCACTTTTTGTGTTGTCTTATTTGAATTATGGGAAAATCTGGGGTCTGGGGGGTGTGAAACAGGGCAGTGTTGGCTCACCTTGTTCAGACATCAGCCATTTGTCTTCTTCAGATGAAAGCAGAAACCACCGTAGCAGATTTCATCACGATATCTGCACATTACGCTTCACTAAGTAAATGGAGGACTTCAAATAACAACCAAGGCAGGAGATGACATACGTTTATAATCCAGAAATTCTACTAAATATTATGAAAATCAAAGTAACACACTGTTCAAGAAGAGAATGCAGCTCCTGCTCACTGATGCTTAGTTCCATGTCCTTTGTGCAAGGTCCATGCAAATCTCTAGATCCTGCCAATGCAGAGCCCAGTCACAAGTATGGATGAGGCCACTGGCACCCAGTCAGTGTTACCCTGCTTGTGTACTTCCAGGGCATGTCCCTTTCTTCCAAGGAGTTTTCAATCACGCATGAGTCTTCACTTGACCTACTCTGCAGCTTTACTAGGAGGGTTTCTATCGTGCAGTGAGTAAAGCACCAGAGTGCCACGTCACCCTAACAACCACCCTTGGGGAAAGAAAATCACTCTGTTCCGCTCTGTTGTACTCATTCCCAATTACAAGCCAAGTATCTCAGTCATGAATGTCAAAACAGATATTATCTGGTTAAATGATACAAGATAGGAGCAGTTAAGCCATAAGCTGTCATGCACACAGAAATGATGACAGGAAAGCTGTCTTCTGATGGTAGGGGGAAATTAGCTTAATACTTCAGGTGAAGTGATGTCTGCTTAGCAGAGCCTCCGTTGTTCCACATTAGAGGTAATGCTGGTAGTGTTACTGTTACAACACACTATTTATTTTTTTCTTTTTAGAAAGATTATCATGCTTTTGTATCTTTCTAAAAATGTGTTGGGCCCTCCAACCTGCTATGATTAATTTTCAAAAACCAAAGCTACAATTTAGACCAAAGAAATGCTCCGTTTTTCATCTCTGCATCACACGAACCACACTGAGTTCAAAGCCATCAGTCCCCTTTGAGGGACTGGTTCGCTGGTTCCCTTGAACGGCACGACCTATAAACGGTGCAGTGTTCCTTTGATTTCTGTCTGTGCAGAGTTTTGGCCATTGCCAGTTATGCCCAGCTGTGAGATTAATGTGTCATTCTTGTTATGTCAGAATTACTGGCATGCTGTTCTGCTCGTTTTGCTGAGCTACAGGAGCTGTTGGGCAGCGCTGGATCCTCTCCAACGGAGATGAAAGGAAGTCTCAGGCTAGATAGAACAGGGGAATCTGAGTTTGAGATTTTGCTGCTGAAGCTTTCAGAGTCACCTGCTTCATCTTGCCAGGCACCAGGATCATTTCTGCCTCATCCTCTGTTTTGAAGGCATTTGCTGAGAGCTCACAGACGAGAGGGGATGGCCAGGTCAGCCAAATCAGTTTACCCACACAGTCACTCCAACCCCTGACCTCTCCCGCCAGGCTGCTGAACCTCTATTGTTTTCCTCTACCCATCAATCCATAGAGCAGAAGTGGGGGTTGAAGGCTGACACAGCTCTGTGCTCAGAGTGAGGGGCTCCATCTGCACACTGTGTGTGGGTCACGAGTAGATGCCACAGAAATATATGAGTGCAATAGCATACCGTTATGAGGAAGGCGTCTGTGCGATGGATGGGGAGATTTCCACTGGTATAATGACTTCTAGAATAAGAGTAAAAGAAATAACTAATACCACCCCAAAGTAGCTGGATGTTGAGTCCTTCATTCAGCTTTGAAACCCTTACAATCAGCTACGCTGAGAAGTGTCTTCTTTCCAGCCCACATACTTGCAGTTTACAATGCCCTCCTGAAAACTCAGAAATTTGGACATTTTGAATGTTTTTCTGCCTAATTAGGAAAAAAAAACTCACAAATGAAACAGAGTGGCTGTCAGCATATGAACTGCCACTTCTCGTGTCTTTATGCCCAAGCATTTGCAGCCTATTCAAGCCACAAATCTAAACCCCTTGCATATCTAATATACAATTGGACAATAAAACTGGAATATCAATTATAATCCCAGACACATTAAATTTTGTGGAAACCTTGCTCTAACCTAGCTTTATGAGGGTTAAATCCCCTTCTGGATATTTCCAGATCATCAAACATTTGGGGTCAGTTTGCACCCTTCAGACTGAAAGGGAAATCTGGCCTTTTGCTGGGAGCATTGTCCCTCAGGCACACAGTTAAGTGCCTCAGCAAAGAGGGTTGCTGGAAGGAGCATGGGCTTCTGCATCCTGTTCTTCAACCACATTTTCATGGTACTTGGACGCTCTATGCAGTCACAGAAGCTTCCCACACCAGTGCAGGCATGAACCAGGTACCCACCGTACAAGTTCAGGTGCCTGTGATGCTCAAACTTTTATGTTTCTCCAAGGTATATTTGAACTTTGTCCATGATGTTTGTCATACAGTGAGGTATTTAGGTAGCATTCGCTTTTGCTGTGTCTGAAATGTTCTCACTTACATAAATGCATCAGGACTGAAGATTATATTAAACATAAACTTGCAGAGGGAAATCACAGCCAGCCTGCCATCCCCCATGCTCAGTCAAATGGACTTGCTAAATGCACAGACAAGAAACTCTTTCAGCCCAAATTCATGATTCAGTGAACCAACCCTGAAATGCAATTCCAGTCCTGAAAGTGAGATATGCTCTCATTTTACTCCCATATCTTTAGAGTTTTACTATTTTTACTTTTTTTTTTTCTTTCCCTTTTTCTGCCATGGCATTTTGTCCTGATGGGGCTTGTTCTTCATTGCAAAGAATTATACACTTGATAAAAGAAAATCTGGGGGCAGTCTGAAAGATATCTTAGGAAGTCTTGAGTGTTGCCAGAAGGCCTGAGGAGGAACAATTTAGCTGGCAGATAAATCGTTGTAATAAGTGACCTAACAATTCTTTTGTGTCAGACCATGTTGCACTGTGAAAATTGACAAAATCCTGTTTCAATTGAAAGTATTTCCTCCTGCTTGTGTAGGTGGTTAATCCTTAAACAGACCCAGATTTTCCATCCCATAGCAGAAGAGCTCAGCTGTAGCTGTGTGCTCATTATTCCCAGCTGGCTGGCATTATTATTTGGTTGTTCTCATTCTGGGCTATTGTTCTAGTTCACCTTAAAACACTTACACTGAAAACATCTTTGAAAATGGCAGTGGCACCATTTTCTGGGCAGTTGAGGACTAGAAAGCATGAAAGCCAAATAGGCAGACGGAGTCAATCTGCAAAAGTCAGCTCAAAATGAATATGATGATACATTTCAAGTAAGAAGATGCTGAACAGATATTTTGAAATGCCTTGGGATTAGACAAAATGTACTTCCCATCCCATTCATCTGTAATAAGCCATTGATGCTTTCTGCATGGCTGGATTTCATTTCACATCCATGTTGTATATTAAGGTTCACCTCCACTTTATTTTTTTATTTTTTTTAGTCAGACTATTTTGGACAGTTTGGTTTGGTTTTGTTTTTTAAATAAAACAGGATCAGCACAGAGGGCTAGTGGAGAAAAGAGTTCTCCAGGGTGTGCCTCCTGTTGAAGACCTTTGCTTGTAAAGAGAATTGTCCTTTTGGGGAGGATGCATGGAAGGTGCTATGCAAGAGGGAAGCCAGAGAAGTTTGTTGTGGGGTGTCAGTGGTCTGCAATCCTGACATCTTACTGAGAGTGCAGGAGCGAACCTCAGCTGGTGCAATCACTGGATACTCCAACAATGAACAGCATTACTGGGAGGGGGGGAGGAATAATACAACCTCACTCCCACAGTAATTCACTTAGCTCCAAGATTAATGAAGAGGTTAGCAAGCTAAGACCTATTTATTTAACTTCCTTGCAGTTCATTTGAGCAGTACATGTACACTGGAGGCAAGGAGAATGAATTTAAGGGTGTTTTATCAGGGTTTTATGCTGAACCTGGTGTATTCATAGAATCATAGAATCATTAGGGTTGGAAAGGACCTTAAGATCATCAAGTTCCCACCCCATGCCATGGGCAGGGACACCTCACGCTAAATCGTATCACCCAAGGCCTCGTCCAACCCGGTCTTGAACACTGCCAGGGATGGAGCATTCACAACCTCCCTGGGCAACCCATTCCAGTGCCTCACCACCCTCACAGTAAAGAACTTCCTCCTTATAACCAATTTAAACTTCCCCTGTTTAAGTTTTAACCCATTACCCCTTGTCCTATCACTACAGTCCCTAATGAAGAGTCCTTCCCCAGCATCCCTATAGGCCCCCTTCAGATACTGGAAGGCTGCTACGAGGTCTCCACACAAGAGGATCTCCTTCAGGAGCTAAGTGCAATCATGTGAATGAGGAGGGCTGCCACAGGGTCCAGGTTTGGAGGGCTCAGTGTCAGATCATCATGAGGACAACAGCATTTGATTTTCTCCAGAAAGAGCATGGACTGTACATGATGTCCCTGTAAATGCCATGCCTAGCCCTCTCCAGCCAGCACATGGGGCTGACCACTCTGGTTTGAACTCAAGAGACAGAGCTCAGGTCAGATCTCATGCTGTGCACACAACTGTGCAATCCAAACACTTTCATATTCGGATGAAATCCAATTTCATCCAACCCAATTTGGGTTACCCCACCCCTGGCAGTGTTCAAGGCCAGGCTGGACAGGGCTTTGAACAGCCCTGGTCTAGTGGAACGTGTCCCTGCTCGTAGCAGGGGATTGCAACTAGATGATCTTTAAGGTCCCTTCCAACCCAAACAGTTCTATGATTCTATGAAATGTTCTGTGTCATTTTCCAAACTCTTTGGTCCCTGGGATACAAACCTGATTTTCTTGTTTACCATCAGCTTTTAAGTTTCCTACAGCAAAAATCAGCCCATGCTGGGAAAACCCCTGCCACCTGTGTCTGTTAGTCCCACGCTTTTCTAGGGGCACCCTCTTCTGCAAATAAATCTGTCAGTCTCTGAGGTTGCTAATAATTTAAATGTATGATTAGTATAATGATGCAAAAAAAAAAGTAGCAAAAGATATACATTTTGCCTCTAGTAATTCTTCCATCTGTTGGCAGGCCTAGCAGGGTGCAATGCTCAGCCTCTACAGATTTCAAACTAAAGGTTTGCCAAGATGCTTCACGGAGTTAAAGGCAAATCAAATACAGCAGCTTTAGTAAGTTACAGCAACTGCCCCATTGTCTGACTTCCATAGTCTCTATTTCAAGCCTTCCACAATCTCTATTTCAAGCTTTATTTGCTTTATTTCAAGCAAAGCAAGATTCAGCTTAGTACTTTAACAGTAAGGGATTCAGAGCATCAGTTAGGGTGGGACAACTGGTCTTTTGAGGTCAGAGGGACTACACCACAACCTGTTGATGCCCAGCATGCTCTCATATAACTGGTTAGGTGTATTCAAGTACTTTTTAACCAGCACTTGGTTCACAGCTATAGAAATCACTTTTCTGACATCTTCCAATTGATATGAGTAAACAGTAACAATATATTTTATACATTAATGAATATAGGGGTGGTTGAAGTTGTCCAAGAGTGATGAAGAGAACGTAATGCCTTTTCCTGTGCAGTTAATGACTAATGAAATGGCATATGGATGAATTAGCAGTCACAAACAGACAGGTAGGTGAGCAATTTCCTAAATGCAATATTGATTTTAAAGATTAACAACAATTTCAGAGCTTGTGTGCGGCCAAGAGTTTCTGCCAGATGTCCAAACACCTAGCTGTGTAGTTAGAATGAAGACTTAAATAAGAATCTGAGTTGAAATAAATGTCCTATTTCCTACTCTCTAATCTTGTTTGAAGCTCTGGGAGTCCCACTGTTCTCAACACCAGCCGCTAGTCAACGAGCAAATAAAACCTGTGTTGGATTAGTGGATTTTATTCCCCCCTTAGGACTTGAGCATTTTTTCTTTTCTTTAATGTTGAGATGGAAACACTTACTGCATAATAACAACAACCTGAGTCAGATGCAAGATGCATAACTGTGAAAAATGTGTTCATTGCTTCCCATGCAGCCTGCCAGTTTGGGAAAGAGAGAGCCTGGCTTACATTCAAGGTTTGGGGATTATATCATAATCTTGAATGGAGCCCAGGATGCATCTGAAATGGGAAAGTCAAAGAGCCATGGGGCTTTATAATATTAAAAGCACTACTGGAAAAATGTAAAATGGACAAAGCAAAAATCAATCAGATGAAAGCTGTAATTATTCCACATGAGCTCCTTGCAAGAAAGACTGAGCTGTATGCTCGGTATATACAGTACTGAGCTGGTGTCAGCGCTGCTCACTCTCGTCGTGCTGCCTCGCTCGGCAGCCCATCAGAGAGACAGGCTTCCTTGTTCTAGAGGAATAGAACTGGTGAAATCAAGCCCATAGCCAATCACTTGCTTTAATTTTCTCCCTTTTGAGTGACAGACCCCCAACTTGGATCAGTTCAGCCAAAGACGTTGTTTTGTTTTTTCTTAGGAGACAGCTGACAGGAGAAAATGCTTCATTTCTGGGTTCTGTGGGTGGTTCCAGCCAACTCGTCTTGATGGCAAGCAATCTGTGATTCTGAAATAAATGTCCCCTCATTCATTTACATAGGAAATAATTACAGATGTATACAACCATGTAATGGAAACATGCAGACATCAGCATATATTATTGCAAACTGTGCCTTTATTTTGGCATTGGAGGAAAATTTATCTAAGCTGCACCTCCCTCATCATCTTGACTCTAACTGTGCCCAAAAGTATGAGTCCCAGAGTGCAAATGGGCAAGAATCAGTGATACTTTCCAGATGTAAACTCACAGTCCCAGCAGTCTACCATTAACTTTCAAGCTCTCTTTGGACAGAGCCTTGGGTGACATGGTCTAGTTCGAGGCATCCCTGCCCATGGCAGGGGGTTGGAACTACACGATCTTAAGGTCCTTTCCAACCTAAACCATTCCATGATTTGAAGAGTCTATGTTTAGTGGTGGAGTCATTCAACACAGACTCTCAACTGAAAACTGGCAACTCAGGGTCTTCCCTTAGGGGTTATTTCAGTGGAGTCTTGCTGCTGATTGAATGTTCTCTGGACTTCCCTGTTTTTTTCATAAAGAAAGACCTTCGGTGACTTTTCCTACTAATTGTGAAAAGCCAAAATTCAGCTGTTTGCTAATACAGCATCTAACTTCTTCTGCAGGTGTCATCATAGAAAGCCTTCACACTGGTTTTTGTGGCCTCAATAAAAATAAAAATAGAATGAACTCTTGAAAGGTTAGTCTGTACGAATGCATTTCCCTCTCTGGCTATAGCAATGACCTTAGACATCGAAGATTGCCGTTCAGGCGCAGGCCTCTTTTTCTTCACACGACACATGAATCTCACATTCTCACTTGCTTCTTCTGACACCTGAACCTCAATTTATTATCCAGGAGCTGGTATGTGAACCTGCATTCTGCATGCAGACACCTCATTGCAGCACTGGTACTTCTTTCAGCGTTGTGCAACTTGCAGATGCTAAGCTCCTGCTGAGGCATGTCACCATCCCACAGAATGCTCACCTATAGTCCTGCTGGGATGGGAACAAAATCTCTCTTACAGTTTTCTACCATAGAGCCGGTGCCAAAAGTCATACTACCAGAGGAGAAAAGGCATCCTTCAACTATATTTGAAGGAAAAAATAATTAAGTCTGAGACCTGGCTGTTCTCTGACCAGGCTCTGGTCACTACCCGTACCATAGGTTCAGAACCTCAATAAAGGCTTCACTCAGCAATCCTGTTTGCACAATCTGTGCTGCTTTGCTCCTCCAGTCTGTTTATCTTCCCAGTGGTTTCCTAGCTAGATATTGAGACCATTTACGACAGAGGCCAGGAAAATTCGTCACAATAAGCTACCTATTTTTATTTTTTCTCAAGACAGTTAACCCTATTCCATATGCACAGCCTGCTGACACCTCCTCTCTTTTCTTCTCTTTGTTAACCCATCTTGAACAGCATCTGTCTCATTCAAAGCAAGCTGTGAAGCAGGCTCCTTCCTGTGTATCACTTCTGTGGCCTGGCTTGCCTTCTGGAAGTTATTTTCATATCATCTGTGTGCTAATTCTCTACTTGGAGGAAAAGACTAAGAAATGTAGAGGTTTAAGCTTACACATTTTACCTTGCACATACAGTAGCCAAAGATTATGGTTGGCCCAGCTCTTTGTGCTGGTACACAGCAGCAACCTGTTGAGCCATGGTAAATTAACTGTTTCTGAACTCTCGATCTGGTGCTACAACTGCCTTTGAAGGTCAGTCTTCCTTCTTTGCACAGCCTTACAGTTTGATTGTTTCATCAATGTATAAGTGAACTTTTCCTGAGGACTTTCAGCTCACTCTCCACATGAACACTGGGCACCTTCAAAGGTCCAATGAAACAGCTATCCATAGGTGAGACACCATACCAGTCAAGGCTGGGCCCTTTTCCATATTTTAGAGATGATGAAATGAAGACATCTCCCTAATGTGGCTCATACAAGTAATGTTCTATTTCCATTTTCTTCAGCTTTTACCAGAAAGAGGATTGAGCTTAGTATCATACAGCAATGTATTCACCTATTCCATTGTTTCATGGAGAAAATGGTCAAAAGAGGGAAAATGTAGAAAAGATAATCCATGGAGGAATTCCTGCTCTGTCACGGGCCAGCAGTGACAGCAAGAAGCAGATTCAGTCCTTACCTCTACCACTGTGAGGGAACACAGCTTCCCAAATTTCATTATCTTTTCTGCAAAGCTGTTTTGAGAGTCCCTGTTTTCCATAGGAAGGTACAAAGCTAGGAACCACAGATCGGAAGTGTCCAAACCTGCTGCAGTGCTGCATTTGTTCCCTAGGGAGATCTGTGGTTGATCCCTAGTTTAATTTTGAGGATACATAGGCTGAGATATCTAAGACAAGATACCCTCTGGTTTTCTTCCCATATGCTGCCACTTGGGGATTGTCTGAATGTCATCTAAACCCATGAAACTGCAGCTGTGTCACCAATGCAGTGGGAATTAAGTACTCCTGATGACCAGGAAATGATTGCTCATTTACTACTACCTGTCTGCTACATGCTCCATGGGGCTGTTTTATTCAATCTCAGTTATTCCATCTGTGCAAATTTCCCACTATTATGTTCCTTTTCCTCCTCGCTCTTGGTGGATCAGCAGCACTTTAAAATCGTAATGCTGGCCTGTCACCAAGTTTATAAAGTGCTGCGGTCAGCAGGTTGCTCCAGCAGAAACTTCTCCTGCTCCCCACCAAGCACTGCCCCAAAGCTTGATCCAGCCTTTGAACACCAGAGATATGAGGATCCAAAGGCTGGACACTAGCCCAAGTTGCTTCAATAACAGCCCAGCATGAGCCCAGATGAGCTGTCAAGCTGGCTGATGATACTCTTCTAAATTCACAATAATATATTTTTCTAATTCAATCTCTAAAATGGAAGTGCACATTTCAGCTCGTGATTTCCAAGTTATCGTCTATTTCCTTTCAGCTTTTCAATGTTTCTGAAATGCCTTATGCTACAGGCAAAACACACTGATTACGATGGGGTTTTTCTTTTAGCAGCTGCCACTGAGCAATGTCACACATGGAGAAAATGGAAAGTCGACTCTGCCCAGTTGTGTCAAGCATTTGAAGAGAGGAAAAAAGTCCACGTGGTAAAAAGCAGGTGGCAAGTGTTGCTTTAAGGAAGAGCATAGGAGGCACTTCTTAAGAATTCAGACACAGTGAAGCTCTACAGGGTGAGTAATCTAATAAGAATCAGCCCATCAAAAATGCATGATACATTAGGCACAATGATTAACTGAGCTTTGGCTTTACGGCATCGAGACAAATGCATCTGTGTATCTTTGAGAAGGAAGGGGAAGATAGGAAGAAATGCCTGAAAGAACCGTGGCTACAACCTTGTTTATTCCCATGTAGCAAAGTCCATCCCCTCCACAATAGGGACAATTTATTTTCTAGTGCAAGTGGTGAGTGATATATCGGAATTTCAATTTTGAAATTAAAGTGAGTGTGTGTACCCCCCTCCCCCCCCCTTGCACATTGTAACCATTTGAAAACACAACTGATCAATATCTTTACTGATCCCATCTTCATGATTAACACCCAGACAATTGTAATTAGTATGAGAGCTGGGGGATCTAATAATGAGGTAAAATATATAGTGCAGCACTGTGGGATGCAAGGTTTTCTGCTCTCCCTACAGAGGCAGAAGGTACTGTACTTCTATCCAAACTGGGAAAAATGCATCAAAACATGTAGTTACTTGTCTTCAAGTAACGGCTGCTCTGAAGCAGCACATCCCTCTGCCTTTTTGCTGTCGAGAGACACTGCACTCTGTGAGGGCAACCTCGATTAGAAGCAGCTTGTTGTGACAACCCAGTGAGAAGCTTGCATTGCATCAAAAGCTCCCTCTTTTTCTTTGAGGAAGAACTTTCTCCCTCTCTTTTTCAAGGTAACCTTCTCTGAACCCTCACTTTGTGCTCACACCTCCATGTCAGATAAAACCATTCCCCCTTAGTGAGCAGCTGAGCCCCCACAGGTGAACAGCCAGGAAAGAGGGACTCATCAAACCCAGTAGATGTGAGTGACTTTCTTCCTGCAACAACAATTTTGCTGCTGATAAAGGGCATTGATTTTCAATGGATTCGCTGCCCTCAACCTGTTCGGGAGTAGGGAGCTGGAATTTCTCACTCTAATTACACGGCTAGAGGTTTGACATTTCTCTGCTGTGAAAGAAGGGGCAGGGAATATCACGTAAGAAAAAGTTGCCAGAGAAAGCAAAGCCAGCCGGAAACTCTCAACACAGATTGTCCTTGGGGCTGTGTGTTTGAGCTGGACACTGCCATCAGTCACTACACAGACCCAGATGGCACCAAACCATGGGCAAGGGCTGCTGGCTCTGGCTGTGGCCAGGAGGGTGGAAGCCAGGCTGGCACACCTGCATAAGAGGCAGCCTGGCAAGCCCTGTTCTGCTGAATCAGTGTCTTTCCAGCTTGCTCCTATCCTCCGCAAAGGCAGCTACTGCCTGGCAAAGCCGTGACACAGCTGCTTTTTGTGGTCATGTCTCTATCTCTTGGCTGCTTCTCTCCCCGAGCCACAGCAGACCCTGCCTCTTCAGTCCTTTGAGCCCATAAATGCCTCTGGCTCAAAGGCAAGAGCATCAAGAGGCAGTTTTCAATGCAGCACAGCTGCACTCTTTGCCGACACGACACATTTTGGAGCGAGAGGCAGTGTGCACTCCCAAAATGTCATCATATTGCACAATTTTTCCCCCCCAGTAACCCTTTCTCCCAACAGTCCAGATGTTTCCAGTTGGGGGATTAGGAAAAAGCTTTTCCTGAAGTGGCAGCAGGAGGATTGATCCTACAGGATAGCTGTCTGACACTCCATGCCTATGGTATTGAGCACAGCCCAGCCAACCTGTGCCACACATCACACCAGGGCTTGGTAGGAATTAAACCCAAGGGACCCCATCTCCTCTCCCTTGCTTTAACTGCCGTAGAAGCTGAAGTTCAAATCCACGTCATGCACTTTGAAAATGTGAGGAATTAATTTAGTCCCTTGAAATATTCCTGCCTTCCAAAGTACACAGAACAAGCACAGCTCTCATTTAGTGCTCATGCTCTGTGAAGAGGTTTTCATGCTCACTGTGGGGAGCCAGGGATTGTTTTTATTCAGAGCAAGAAAAAAAAAAAAAAAAGGCCCATTTGATGTAGAGCTGACAAAAGATGTGATGAAGATGTAGTGATGGGGAGGTAGGGGGATGGAAAAGCACTCATGGCATGGCTTTCAATCAGGCACCCTATATTGTCTGCAGGGGTGGGGAGACATTTAAATCTAAACTGTTCTCTAGGCAGCCAGTGATTGCGCAGGACCAGTGTCCTCTGTGAACATGCTCATATCTCCACATGAAAGGAAAAAATTGAGGTACTTTCAAACAAATGCTAAACAATGAAAGCAGCCGCACATGCCTATTAAATGGCTGATGGAACGCTATCACATCCCCTTTCCTGACAGATAGTTGCACTTTCAACTTTATTTCACAGTAACAGAGATGTTTATCACATGCATGGCTCAGCCCTTTCTCCAGACTCCTCTTATATTAGTAAAACCCGTGTCTAAGGCTTGCTTGTCATTAGCAGGTAGTTTTCAGAGAATTAGAGTGGATTTGGCCTAGAGGGTGGGATTAAGAATTTTGTTATTACAAACTGGGTGAAAATCCTAATGGCATATTCCCTTATAGCGTTCATGTATTTTCTGGGGTGTTGAAGACAGTTGTTGAGGTCTGCAAACATATTCCTTATGTGCCTCTACTCACAGCTTCTTTAATACAGTATTTCTTTGGATTAAATTTCCACCATGGGATGTGCATGGACACTGTGGCTGTACAGTTTGTTGGGATTTACTATGGCCTTTGTCACTCACATCACTTCGGCAGCGCATCTGTTTCCGGATCACAGAAGCCTAACAAGGCAATTTACCCGCACCAGATTCCACTGGGAAAGGCTTGGAAACGAGGAGCTGTTAAAAGCAGCTTTCTGAGCACAGTTCAGAGCTCCAGCCCAGCAGGAGGGAAGGTCAGGCAGCTGCTGCAGGGAGCTGGAAAGACTGGTGTGGTGAGAAGCACTGGAAAGTGGCGGTTCAGAGAAGCCAAAGCCAAGCTTTAGTTCCAGTCTCTGCACCCAGCACTGTGCCTGGGGGAGGGCACGTGTCTGCCCGTTGCTGAGATTTCTGTTTCTGGAGAAAAAGCTCCCTGTGTTTCTGGAGAAAAAGTGCCTCAAAGTAAGTCACTTCACATCTGCCTTTAGGCTTTCTTGGGTGATGGGTATGATCTAACTGTGTTATGCAAGAATATAGAAATGCCAAGTAGCTCATAAATACAAATGATTAAAAGCATCTGAAAACGTACAAAAAGGTCCAGAATTTGCAAGTCTTGTCCGAAGTGAAGCATCAGGTACCCCAGTATGTCATACAACCCTCTCAAGATAAACTGTAGCACTAATTCACTTGTGAATTTAACTTGTCCTTAATTTCTCTTTGCTTCAGGTTCCTGACTGTAAAATGATTGCGTTAGGAAATGTAATCATAAGGACAACTCATGAAATTCATGATTTATGGGAGGCTGGGGACTCGATCTCTGAGGGCCTCAGGAACAAACAGTCTAATGAGGAAGGGTTTTGTCATCAATGATCCTGCCTTGGTGCACAGCAGTAAAGGAGTCATCTTTTGAATTCTCTTTCTACCCTATTTTCTCTTGCACCAGCCTGAGAAGGGACTTCCCAGGAGGAGGTAATATGTATTTCAGGAGCACCAGAAAATTCTCAATAACGAGAATATGTTCCAGGAACTGTTATACTTGTTCTCATCCAGTTCTTGGATTTAACCTGCACATGACTGGATCTTGTTCTTTCCTTACAAACAGCATAGAAAAGGCAAAGAGAGTAGAAGCAGGCAGGTGAGCAGAACTGGATCAACTGAGAGGCAGACACTTCTCCAGCAGAGCCCTCTGCTTCCCATACCTGACATTCATACTGGCTCCACTGCAACATCACATGCCATGGATGGCATTCACCTTCCCTAAGTTTAAATGCCTACAGTGATTTGTCTCTTCCCAGACTTGCTCAGCTGAATTATACCTGAGAAGAAAACCATTCTCCCTGTTCACTATGGAGGCAATACAACCAAGGGCTCTGTGACTGAACACTGGGAGACATCAGGGAGGATGAGTCCCTTTTGCTTGGTTCTACCTGGGAACTCTCTGTCCATGCTGGAAGTCCCACTGAATAAAATTACATTTCCATAAGGCACAGTCTAGTGGCAAAACCATGTAACTTGAAGGATGAACAAATCACTTTGAACCAGCAGAATCCACAAAAACTAGTTACCAGTGTCATGCTGGCTTGAAATTGAGCCCCGTCGTGAATTTTCCAATGCCTAATGAGAGCTAAACTAACAGTACAACGGTGTTGCCGGCAAGCTTGCATAAAACCTGTAGAAGCTAAGTATCTGTAAGACTGTCCCCCCAGCTAAATTTGACTGAAGTCAGCCCCTGCGTTCAAAGTGTGAACAAATACACAAAGCACGGTAGCTTTAGCTTAATTTCTGGTAAAACCAAACTGAAACAAGATTCTGACTCTGATGAAGTCGATCACATCTCTGTGCCCAGGACTTTCCTCAGAGCAAACCTGAAGTGATTTATTTCCACAAGGGGACGTTGCCAGCTGAGCTCTTTGAAAATACAAACACTTCCCGATCATGCTTTATTTTCTCATTATCTTGAGTGCTCATAAACCTATTGCCTTAATTTTAATAAGATTTCATAGAGTTCAGTATAAATACCTTTTATCCATCACCATATTAGAAGAAAGAGAAATAGTAATAATTATCTCTTATGCAGAAGCTAATTATAATTCTCTGGATTCATAATCGATACTTTAAAGCTGTTCTATCTTAGAGAACAGTTTGTCAATATTTTATACACTGTTAATAATTCATGGATTTATTACATAATCAAACAGGGATCTCACTGCAGAAGGCCTCTGCACAGGAGAAAACGAATTGGAGGAATACAAAACCTCAGGGTACTAAGTGAGGTGGAGATGGACAGCTGCTCATACACGTATTGCACCACCAGGCTGCTCTCCAACTTTGGTCTCTGTGTGTAAGGCTGTGTCCATAACACAGAAGAGTTGGTTAGAGGAAAGAAACATGCCAAAACTCCACACTGGAAGGATCAGTTTGAATGCAGACAGACATTTTTTCAAGCATGATGTCAAAATTTAGTATTTCCACTGGGAGTGGGCATTTGGGAGTGGAGAAGAGAAGGGATAAGGATTGCCCCTTTTGGGGCAACCAGCATTCTATTGGCTCAGCTGTATCATCAGCTCTGTCCTAAAAACGCAGAAACATAAATCACAGTCTCCTTTCTTAATATCCCTCCTGTCTTAATTCAAACGTTTGTTCTTTGTCACTGCAGTGCTGCAAGTGTTGATTCCATTGTCCGTATGCCTGAACCCAAGTCACTCAGGATGATGCAGTTTATGAGTAATCTCTGCAGTGATCATCTCAGGAGATACAAAACCTGCCTAAAAACAATGGGACACAAGGAAGCACAATCTCTATGATGTGGATAAAAAAAGAAAGACTTGAAAGATGATTTATGATTATCTAATCGGCATTTGAAAAAGCCCAATGGAAATGCAGGAAGAGAGTTCCTCAGGTCAGCCTGTGTGGGAAAACACTTTAGCTGAAAATAAGATGTTACAATCATAAGAACTTGGAAGTAAAATAGGGAAACTGTTGGCTGTGATCCTGAGCAATTAGGAACAGCTGCCTCTGCTAGTGTGCTACCACATGTGTGACAGGAGAACATAGAGCCCACAGTAGAGAGATAGTTCTTCTAGACCCTGAACAGAGACATGATAAAAGATGACTTCTGCCTCCAAAAGCTTAGTCTAAGCAGGTGCAGCAGTGAAATCAAGGCTTAGCATCACTTCCTTACCAAAGAGAAACCCAGCAGTGAAGCAGCAAGCACTCTCATTGGCACAGGGAGTATGCAACTCTCATCTTTTAAGTGCTGCTGCAGTGTCTTGCACACAAAACCATCCTCTTAGTCTGTTTTACTTTAATGACTGCGGAATGCGGAATTGGGTTTGCATGGGAAGGTTTGGGTAGCAGGGGGGATACAGGGGTGGCTTTTGTGAGAAGCTGCTCGAAGCTTCCCCTGCATCTGGCAGAGCCAATGTCAGCCAGCTCCAAGATGGACCTGCCACTGGCTAAGGTCGATCCCATCAATGATAGTGGCAGTGCCTCTCCAATAACATATTTAAGAAGGGAAAATTATTACTGCACAGCAGCAATTGTAGCTGTAGGGAGGAGTGAGATTATGTCAGAGGAACAACTCTGCAGACACCAGGGTCAGTGAGGAAGGAGGGAGGAGATGCTCCAGGCACTGTATTAGATGTTTCCCTGCAGCCCATGGTGCAGCCCATGGTGAGGCAGGCTGTGCCACTCAGCCCATGGAGGTCCACAGTGGAGCAAATCTCCACCTGCAGCCCATGGAGGTCCATGGTGCAGCACATATCCACCTGCAGCCTGTGCAGGACCTCACACTAGAGCAGGGGGATGCCCAAAGGAAGCTGTGACTCCATGAGGAGCCCATGCTACAGCAGGGTCTTGGCAGGACCTGTGGCCCTGTGAAGAGAGGAGACCATGCTGCAGGAGATGTGACACCACACTGGAGCAGTCTGTTCCTGAAGGACTGCAGCCCATGAGAGCAACCCCACTCTGGAGCAGAGGAAGAGTATGAGGAGTCTTCCCTGAGGAGGAAGGAGCAGCAGAGACAACGTGTGATGAAGTGACCATAACCCCCACTCCCTGTCCCCCTCTGCCACTGGGTGGGAAGGAGGTTGAGAATTTGGGAGTGAAGATACTCCCAGGAAGAAAGGAGGGGTAGGGGGAAGGTATTTTTAAGATTTGGTTTTATTTGTTATTATCCTGCTCTGATTTGTTTGGTAATAAATTAAACTAATTTCCTCAAATGGAGTCTGTTTTGCTCATGAAGGTAACCAGTGAGTGATGTCTCCCTGTCCTTATCTTGACCCACCAGCCTTGGTTATATTTTCTCTCCCCTGTCCAGCTGAGGAGTGATAGAATGCCTTTGGTGGGCACCAGGCCTCCAGGCAGGGTGGACGCACCACAATGGGAAATGCTCTCTTTTTTTGTCTCTCAACATCTGTATCACACGTCATTAGGAGCAGGTTTGGTATGTCTTTAGAACAGTCCTGGACAGAGTATTTCTCATTGCACACTTGTCATTTTTTTGATTACATGGATATTGTGCTAAATGAGTTATGTCTTTGATGCTATTATCTCTAAATCAGCATAGATTATTCAGGCTAGGGGCTTTTAGAATCGTAAGTGGCTGAGATCATTTCTCAGTTCATCATCCTATTACCCATAATGAGAAAATACTTCTAAATATGAAGGTTACTCTTCCAAAAGATGCCTTGTGAACAATTCCCCAGGCACTGAACAATATTTATTAACTCTTTTCTTTCTGCATGGAAGGCACTGAGAGAAACTCAAAATCCTCAAGGATTATCTGGAGACATTCAGCAGCTCTGAATTTGCTATCACTCTCCTGGGATCCTTTTAGCTTTGCACTCCAATTTCTAAGAGCATTTTCTTAGTTCCCACCTCTGCAGCTGCCTTTCTGCAGTATGTAAATTCAGCTGCTGGTGCTGAACCTGGAATGCACCAAAGCCTTTTAAAACTTCATTCCATTATTCTTGAGTGGCTCTGTTTATGCTGGGTTTAAGTTTCCATTTCATCAAGCATAAGTTTTACTGGGTTTCCAGCCAATGATTTCTACTCACAAGCTTGACAAAATGTCAGGTCCCCTTCCCTGCCCAAAGTACAGAAGACCCTCAGCATACCGGTGATGAAGCTTCCCTGTCATTCCTTTATTTTTTCACACCATCGCTGACTCGTTCTCTTATTGTATGGGTAAAATTACCAGTTTTATTTATTGGGCTGCACATTTCTAAGAACCCATTTAATGCACATTTTCATAAGACAGTTTTCATGGAATATAAACTTCATATTCCATTTAAGCTCCCAAGTAAAGGACTCCTTTTACCTTCCACTCAGTAATACACAGGTCTGTAAAAAAATACCTTCATTTTTCTGCTGGGCAAGGTGGGATTTCAACATAGCACATCTATGAGCTAATCCCATTTGAAGAATGCTGCTGCTCTTGCTGAGTTTAGTACCACTGTATCTCCAGGGAAGAAGTTCAGGACTGCGATTAAAGAGCTGATTAGGTGTCAAAAGCCTCAGTACAGTCCCCCTGCATGTTCCTGTCAACACCACATCAGCTTCTGCTAACTGCATTATAGAATTCCCCAGTAATGCCCATTTACTTAGGCAGTAAAAATCAAAATAGGTCAACATCTGGCTTAACTCTGAATGGCTGGGCCCTGCAGAGAAGCTTTCACACAATCTTATGCACTGTAAGTATGGTCTTCTTCACCTTTTCTTCTTAATTGCAAAAATACCTTGCTCAGGTTTGCCAAGTTAGTGCCATATTTTCATTTGTGCACACCATACTTCTGTAAAGCACACATACAGTATCTTCTACAACACAAGATGAAGCAAATGCAAATGTTGCTTTTGCTGTAGGTTAACTGGTAGACTTTGCATGTTATACAAAAAGCAACTGATACTTACAGCTTCCTGCTTTGCTATTGTTTCCTTATTTTCTCTTCATGAAAAGCTACCTGTGCTGGCATAATTACTTATTGCAACTCGTGTGGTGGTGAGGCTTTTTTCAGAGATCTACATCTACAAACAGCACGTGATAGTTGTAAATGTTTTACTTCAGATTTGTTTGAACGCCTCTACAGGCAAATGCCAGCCTGGTTGTTGACAAGGCAGTTTATGTGGCAGCTTATGACAGACTTTTTTGTACCATCACAAGAGTTGAAAGAGTCTCTTGTTAACACCATGTCACACCAGAAGGCTGAGATTTACTTGCTGTAATCATTCCCTCCTATAAAATTTGGATAGCAAAACTTTACAAAGCAAAGGAAGGCTGAGACCTAGTGTGAAGAGTGAATTATTTTACAACTGCTTCCTTTATGATCTTTATACTTTCATCCACAGTATTTCATGTTGGCTGTTGGCAGAGACAACATACTGAATTAGAAGAATCTCACACCCGAGTCGGTATGAGCCAGCATGATCCACATTCACAAAACGCAGATACCAGCTATTTGTCCAGTCTTTCATCATGAAATAATTTCCCATTATTCTCCACATGTAGCTCCATAATTACAGCTGTAAAACATCAAAATTTAGAAAAACATCACTGGAACTACCAGTGCCTCACAGAAGATATTTTCCCCCTAAAGTTTTGCACATATATGTACGTGCAATAATAACAGGTTTATACACTATAGAATATAGCTTTTAAATTAAACATGTGGGGCTTAAAACATCTGGTTTACTTCACGCTGCCTTGTTGCTCGTCTTTGAAATTCTGTGCAATAGTATCCCTTTTAGTTTGCTTCAGCAGGGAGGGATAAAGCAATGGAGCCACACATATTGGCTTCCTTGACATAGGATCAGAACTCAAGCCATGCACACGATACCCTAAGTGCTGCTGCTGTTATTAACCACTGTGGAGACAGAAACAATCACACTGACGTTGCATTAGTCAGAACAGCTAACAAAATAATCCTGTGCTGTGATGCTATGCTCAATTAAATAGCTATTGCTATGGCATGTGCCTCAAGCCCCATGGCTTTAAGCAGCTGAAAGCCCTTGGTGTGCCCTACAGCAGCTGTGCATTTGACCAAACTGCCCTTCTTTTGGGGGCTTTTAAAACTCATCTCAGTGTTCTGCTGTGTTTTGACGGAATGCAGTTGCAGTGCAGAGGGCAGAGGCATGGGATTTTTGTGAAACATATGCAGCCACGCAAAATCTAGGGTAAACCATGGAGCATTGTTCAGCATTAACGTGACCTTTGCAGGGATGTGTTTACCAGCTAGCTTACCAGCTGGAGGCTCCACAGAGGCTTGAAGAGAGTGCCAGATCACGCAGTGCCATTGCATGAGCACTATTTCACTGAGTATAGTGCATTGCATAGGATACCAGAGCTTGGCTTTTTCTTCTTGTGTAAAAAAGCAACTTCCTAAATAGTAACAGTCTATTTTTTTTTACACTGTACAGGCATGTGAGATGACAGTTGTCATAGAAGAGATCACTGGGTGTGATTGAACAGAACATAGATCTGTTACATCCCTTCAAAGGATCATTTCAAGCATATTAACCTAGTCTTGTGATTATTTTTTTGTGCACCATATTAGTATTGGTCTCTGAATTTAATGTGATCTATAGATCAGCCAATTTCAGCTTCATTTAAAAGCCAGCATTGTTTCACCTTTCACGTGACTTGAGGAACTCCCCATAAAGCACACTAATTTTTCTTTAAAAAAAAAAAGTGTTTTCCAGAAAAGATGTATTTTGTAATTCCAGAATGTCTTTTCTTATTATCGCTATCTAGCCATTTAAAATAATGTGTATCAGAAAAGAGGTCTTCACCCTAAAGAAGATTTTAAATTGATTTTTAATTTTTCATTGTTTAAGATTCAATTCAAGAAAAGCAAAGACTGCTTTTCAGTACAGGCAGGCTCCCAAAATGCGCTGCCAAAGTCTGTACTTGTCATTCTTTCAGTGGGAATAGCTGTTTTAGTGATGTTTATATATTAGCAAAATTAGGTTCCAAAATGAGCTGCAGTATCTATAAAAAAAAAAAGAGGATAATATTATTTTAGGGAAACTAATTGGAAACTTGTTTTCGGCTAATGTAGTTATTATTTCCATTATGACAAGCTGGAAGCAGATGAAATTCACCTTTATCTTCCCCAGCCTGGTGTCTCACACTATTTATTCAAACTGAAATTAAAACCTGACAAAATCCCAGTGAGGCATTTCGCACCAGTTGAAGATTATTCTTCTGGAAAAGAACTTTTGTTCAACAATTTCATTATGTTGTTATAGACATATTTATTATAAAAGGGTGATACATAAATCAAAATCTACCCATTCCTGCATACTTTCCCCACCCCCAATAAAATAAAAAGAAGTCTAAGATGGTATTTTTCCCAGTAAACTAAAATTTTAAGGAAAAATGGCCATCACTCTTTATACAGTGAAGAGGGTGTGCTAGAGCTCAAGGAAAATTTACATGGGAAAACAGATGCTCTGCAAACTTTTGGCACTGACTGGACCCTCATTAGCCCTATGCAAGAGCATAGTCTGGCCAGCACATGCAAGAGAAGAGCAGAAAATAAGGCAGAAAGTTGTTTGCTTTATGCTGGTTTTATTCTGCCATGCCAACCTGTAGCTCTGTGCCCAGGGAAAACCTTGGGTTTTTAGAGGTGTCCTTCTTAGATGCGCAGGATAAGAAGGGGGGGGAATTTTGAGCCTGCACATTGCATGGTTAAAACCAACACAAAATAGAAGCTCGTTGTAATATTTGCCAAGGGCTGTGCACACAGGTGTTATCCTTGGGTGAATTTAAAGCTTTGAGTCCTGTTCCCCTGTGAAAAGTGGCCAGCCTTAGGCCAATACAAAGCAAAGAGAACCAGTGCAGCACAGCAGTGGTGTTGGGCAAGCATCTCTTGCATATGAAAGCAATGGGGTGAAAAATTGTTTCCTGCTCTAATAACTAAAGGATATTAAGAGGGATAGGTTCACAGGGGTGCGGGCTACTTTTCATATTTAGAAGAAATTTTCCAGAAGTGTAAAATGATAATTACATGAGGAAAGGGTGTTTAATAATTTTCCCTGTTAATTCAAATGCACAAAAGTTAATTGCAGTTTGGCAGCCTGTGATATACAAATTAGGAGAGTTTAATTCTGCTAATCCTCACTTTTGAGTTGCAGGGTATTGAATTTAAATATGATCATCTCACAAAGGGACAAATCCTGCCTCCACTGAAGCCGGTAGGAGCTTTACTGTTGATTTCAGAAGGAGCTGGGTTCAGTCCCAAGGTGCCTGCATTAGCTGTGCATGTATGAGGGAACTGGCACAGAGCAAGGCAGACTAACATGGTTCTTCTCTCAGAGTATGTGCCAAAAATTCCTTGGAGATTCTGAAAAACTTTGGAAAACTTGTCCAGCCCCATTATTCAATTCATGCAGCTATTGTTGGCTACCCTTAGGCCCAGTGGGAGAAGTTGAGTTTTCTGTGGTTTTCCATTTCCCACTTCATTGTCTGTCTGATTAAATAACCAATGCCAACAATCCCTAAAAAAGCAAGGACTGTAATACAAACTGTGCCATTTCACATGCCGCAGCCTGCAACAGTCTGACTGCTTTACCAATCACTCTTCCCTTCCCTGTATGTTGTTTCCAGCACTTGTCTCATACATCTCATTTGAGACCATGTAAGATTTTAGCCCATTCCTCCTGTGAGTAAACCCAGGAGGATCAGAAGAAAACCAGTTGAACTTGCTGACAGAGGCTGGATATCCTGCTTTGAAGTAGGTGAAAATTTTGCTTCAGTGGATATAGGATGTAGGAGAGGACTATGTGTTACAGTGGAGAAGGCTGCAGTTTAGACCTCTGCCTCTGAGCTCGTACTTGCTTTGGGGCTAACTCTTGCCTTTGAACACCTCTAAAATTATGATAAAGCTATTTATCCATCTTTGCAAAGTATCTGCATGCATGTATAGCTGAGAAGTGTAATTTAAGGTTGATCAACTGAACAGGACAGTACAATATATCTGGGCCAAGCACTTTACCATCATTTAATTTAAATTTATGTATACAAATTACATGAGATAACTACTACAAAGATCAGTCCAATCAGAAATGGATATTACTTGAAAATACCCATTTGGATTGAAATAGTGCAAGAAAATCAATCCCGGACCTTTACAAAACTGGATAAAAACATAAGTCACCAAATACATCTTGATGTGAGGCAAAAGTCCTCGAGTTCAGCTATTACTGACGTTTCAGCTATTATTCATCAATTTAGGAGGAAAAGCTGAACCCAGATAATTTGTAAAGCCTGTATGGTATTTCCAAACACATCTCCTGCCTTCCTGGTGATGATTATTACATGCTGCTTTAATTAAACAGATTAATTTACATCTCCTGTCATGAGAGGATATGTGCACCAGCAGAGATTTATATCTCTGGATTGCTTCCCTCAGTCACTGCTCATAGCTCTGAGGCTGCAGCAGTGTTTTCTCCTTGGACCATCAAAAACGTAGAAGCAGAGATGCTCTGTGATTCCAAACAAAATAATTTTGATGTCACAAGAAATGTCATTAAAACTACTGCAGTCTTTTAATAAGCTCCTTCTTGGGAGAATGGATTTTCAGCCTCTTCACATCAGCACTCAGCGAGTAACTACAGTGAAGTTTTGTGCCAGTGTCCCTGTTACAAAATCCGTTACTCAAGGGTTTATAATTACAACATGCCTATAAAAATTTACTTTAGTCAGAAACCCAGGATATAGTTTCTCAGACAGAGAGGAAATATTGTTGTCTGAACTTGGTTTAAATCAATTTTGAGTTTCAAGAATCCAAAAATAATACAGTTTGTGGGTTTTGTATGCTTTTTGTGTGGTTCTATAACTCAGAAAGAAATCACTTTGCAGAATAAAGTGTCATGTTTGTTTATAAAGCAGAGCAGGAGGAAAAATAACACAGATAAAAGTTCAGGCTTTTTACAGTGGCTACTCAAAATTCTAAGAAAACAATTTTCTCAAAGAATGTCCCTATAGTGTCCTCATGAGCCTTTCCCTGAATAGATACAATAACATATATTGAAGGAACTCAGCAGGGTCAGGGTTCATGTATGTGAACTGCTCTTTTAAGCAGCTGGAGAAATAACTTCCTGACATCAGATTTCGTTCTGCTCCATTTCCATAGCCAGGACAGGAGAAGAATCATTGATAGGCAAAGATGCAAAAAGCCACATTGCTGAGACACTGTGCTTAAACATATTTACATTATGCTTGTGGCTACTCACAGGACAGAGATGTGTTCATTCAGAACTGTTAGTTACGTGCAACAGGCATTTTCCTCATTTCCATGTCATGGCAGTGACAAGGAAGACATTCTGTGCTCTTATATAAGGATTGCTAATAAAAACATCAATAACTGCACCTTGCACAACTGAGAGTTCCCATTTATATTGGCATTGCTAAATGTCTTGCAATATTTAGACTTTGGCTTTTATCAATAAAGACTATAAAGCTGTTGCTAAACTGAAATATTGATGACACAGCCAAAGCCCAGCTGACAGACAAAAAAAAAAAGGCAGAAAACAAATCCTATAAATCTTAGTGCAATATTTGTAATTTTGTTTGGAATTTACAATCAAGTCAGTTTTATCCAATTAAATATTATTCAGTCTGTCTATGTCACCTCTTCCCTATTAGACAAAATGTTCCAGTTCTCAATATCCTACTTCTGTATCAAGTTGACAGGGTCATTTTTCACATGGCAAGTTGGTATTAAGGGGATATTAAACCATTTTGCATACAACAACCCAAAGCATGCTGCAACTAAACAGTAGCTGTTTCCTTCTGATGGTGTCATTAAAGGTCCCCTTCCTAGCTATTTTGGTGGGTTCCAGTTTCGCTAGCCCCATTAGATACTAGTAAAATATTGCAGGTTTGGAAATAGTTTTTGAATCCATAACCATAACACTCTATTTTTCTCATTAGCAGCTTTTGGCATAAAGAAGCAAGACACAGCTAGTCTTAGTGCAACCCTAGCGCCCATTAACTAGGTGAAACCCCAAAGTCTTGTAAAAACACACATTTGCCACAAGTGAGATTTTTCCTTCTATTTTGAGGGAAGAAGGGGAATTGTTTTTAATTTATTCAGTTAAATTATTAATTTTATGCCTAGTGCTATGACTTCTTTAAGGTCAACCTGTATAAGGAGAATTACCTCTTTTGGGGTGTGTTATTTCCACCTTGCAATGTATCAGGTATTTCACAAAATTATTGAATAATTTTAAAAAAAAAAAAAAAAGGAGAGAAAAGCAAAATAAATCCAACAAAAACTTACCAAAGAATATGCTTATAAATGCATTTTGCTCTTCATTCAACTTCAGGCTTTTAGTATTACTGATTCAGAGCCCATATGTAATGAAATATATAGAGTATGTGCGTGGGCATAAGAGGAAGTATGTATATTTTCCACAACTCGCTGAAATCCAAATGTACTCCTAAATTCTAAAGAAATTCTGCCCATGAGTCATCCTGGCAGTGCAGTGTAGGAGTGTGAAACTGTGTGGGAAAGGGTGGGCTCTAATGAAGAGCAGAGTGCTATGCAGAGAGACTCATTAATAAACTTGATTCTGATGGTTTACACCGATCTCTTAGTTGTCTGGGTCTTTATAAGCTCTGTTTCTATAGCAGTTCTGAAAATCCTAGAGGAGATGTTGAACAGAAGCTTGGGTAATATAGTCTCACCCTTCCGGGACTGTACCATGCTTGGTTTCTTAACTGGCCTTGCAACTCACTTCAGTCACGGCTCTAGGAGGAGGTGCTCTTTGGTGCTAAAAGCAATTAGAGAGTATATTTTACTCTACATTTGGACTGAAAACATCAAGGCTTAACCACGCAACCATGGTTCCTGCAACCATGCAGAAAAGAAGACACAGTAGCAATGTCACAAAACTAATCACTTGCTACAGTCCCATGGCATGATGCAATCGATATGCCATGAAACCTCATTGTTTATATACCACCTCTTTTCTTTTTTAAATGTCTTTCATCTTCAAATGTCATGAAAGGCTAAATAGCCTGATTTTCACCAGGGAGCTTTTAAAACTACATTTTTCTTCCATAACAGGAAATTCCTCATGATCACGTGCGTGCTTCCTTTCTTCTACAGTTTAATTGGCAAAACAAAACAGATATTCACCTATATTGAAATAGTGTTATGCAATGGCCCATTGAAGGAGAATTCATTAAGAAAACTGAAAAAACAACTTGTGACAAGGGTAACCAGGCAACAGGTACACTTCCCAGATGAAGAAAAGTGAGATTCTCACTGGACTTTCTCCCAGGGCAGCCCAAAGCCAGTCGCTTTTCCCACTGCTCTACATTATTACTCCATTGTTTTTATCCTCCTTTTAGACCCTGCAGTTTCTTAGCCAATATCGCAAAAGGTCAAGGAGGTTCATCAGTTCATCTCTTCTCTGCTGTACAAGACTTTCAGACAGGGATTTTTCTCCCTTTTTCATCCTCATGTAGCTTTGCAATGAAACACTAACTTGGAACCCATAAATCCTGTCACTTTCAAGTAAGTTTCAGATAGGCATCTGGACTTTAAGGGACATATTAAAAAAGAAATGAGTTGGGTTTTCTTTCTGGGTTTATCCAGGAGCATCCAGGACTCACAAAACTTTACACTGAATATTAACCTCGCTTTTCACAACATTGCAGTGACAAAAAACTAGCTTGAAATTGATTTATTGATCCCTAAAAAGACAGATATATAAGGTTATTCAAGTTAACACTTCAATATGTGCAAAATCTATTATGTGAGCTTGTTAACATTCATGTGTTGGCTAACAGTGGCTATACAAAGGACAAGGCAGATGACCCCCTCCTGAAACAACTGCTCATGGACACAAATTCAGCAGTAAACACCTTTTCTGGGAAATATGTGCATCTACACTGGAGTCACTGAGAAGCATCAGTTGATATTTAGTTCCTTCAAAAATTAAGCCATGTACTTAGCATTCCAAAGTGTATTTACTTTTTCCAGCTTTGGTGCCTACAGTTGTTACAGGTTCTTACATATGTGTTGGAATTATTTGGATAGTTCTTCTTCCTATTAAGCTACTTGCAAGAAGAAGTAGTGAATATTCACAGTGTTTGAAAATCAGCCATGAGTCAAAGCACAGATTTCAGGACCACTGAGTCTGCAGCTGTATATATACAGAGAAAAGTGTTTCACTTTACAGATGTAAACAAAATACTTTTTCAGTCAGAGAAAGGAAGGTTCTTGTGGTCCTTTACTGTGAATTCATTAGAGTTTTCAGTAATTTATTCTCATGCAGAGTTTCTGTTGCAGTGGGTCTGTGTTCCTCACATGACCTCAATTTTTCTAATGAGCTGCTAATGAGAGGTCAATTAGTTATGGAAATTAGAAAAACATTCACTGAGGAACTGTACTGAGGTAAAGTGTGCTACCTCATAATGCTATAAATCATTACAGCTTTAATGAATATTTTACTCTTTTTCATGTTATAGCTAATTTCCTACCCTACAAAATGGCTTCAAGATGATTTTGAAATCAGCATGAGCAGCTCTCCTAAAAATGTTAATCATACTGTATTTATGATCATTGCAGAAGAACACCTTACCTTTTGCTTTTACCACTAAAAGTCTGCACATGTATCAACATCTTGCCATGAAATCTTCAGATGATTAAAACAGAGATGTTAGGAACACCAGATTTGCCACACTAAATTAGAGCATTAATCTGACATCTACCCCGCCTCCATTTCCAGCAGTCACCTTTCATTTGGCACTGTAGGGGGAAAATGGACATCCTGTAAAGCCCCTGGCTGATGGGATCGCACCCAAACCGGTGCTTGCAAAGGGTCCTCCTGAACCCTTTTTTCAGGTAACCAGGACCAGCAGCACTGCAAGAAAAACAGCCAGAGCCTACAGCACTTCATCCTGACCCCAATGTTGGTAAACTCCACTCCCCTCACTTTAGTGAAAGACCTTCAGAAATTGACAGCAAGTAAGAAGTTTAAATGTTCACTTCATTATTCGCCTTCTTCCAGGGCACCCATTTAGCACTTTTTTAAAAGGTCTTAAATGAATGGTATAGAAACACAGGAAAAGAGGCAAAAAGAGTTCAAGGTACCAAGATGGATAGTGGGTTAGTTGAAGTCTCATGCAATCAAATGTAGAGGCCAGGGTTATAATTCACTGCTGAAATTCAGCTTTGCGCTGTCATAAGTTATTATTTCAGAGCAGAAGCTGAAATGGCCAGAGAGGGGAAAGTGTACAAGCAGAAGTATAATTGGACTTCAGTATTTCATACTGATACCTGGAGACTTCCATTGCTAAGCACTGTTTCAGAGGCTGACCAGGGTAATGCTGCAGTGAACAGAAATAAGAGAGCTCCCATATTCAGACCATTAGATTATGCAGTTTCCCTTGCAGGCACTGTAAATCAAAACCAAAAGACACCCTGTTATGTGCTACAAGACAGTTTTGTTGGCCTTTCTTCCCAAACACATTTTGAACACACATGCTTTTTATATGAGTCTCATTCACTTCAGCTTTACTGTCTCAAATACAGATTTAAATTGGGAGGACAGAGAAAAGGAAAAAAAAATAAGTCAGACCTTGAAACCAAGCAGCTATCCACAGAAAAGGAATGTGGCAGCTGGTTAAACAAAACAATTAATGCATCATCACATCAATGTGATTTTCTTCATGTCTAAAGAATTACAAGGTGCTTATCCATTTGAACCAGCCCCGGTGTGGATTTAGGTGAAAACATTGCAGTTATTTTACTTCGGTGTGTTCAGTGCCCATCATTTTGGTGCAAAGAAATCCATTGTGCCTATTAAGGGGTAAATAAGCTGGTCCAAAGAACAGTTCTGTCAGTTACTCTTAGGATCTCCTTGGGTAGCACTCACATTTATGTCTTTGATTCCCCCTTCCTTCCCTTCGTCTTGGAAAGATAAACAACAACGGGGTGTCTCACTACTAATTGAAAGCAATATAATACCACACAGATCAGCTCCATGATGGAATAAAGAAGAAGTGAGTGTGAATCTAAGTATCTTCTCATATCATTGCCTCTACATTGTTTTCAGGAGCACTTTTGTCAGGCAGTGATGAAAGGCTGAGAACAAAGTCAGTAAAATTCCCTTTTACTGCTTAAAAATTCTCAGCTGGTTTGCTATATCAAAACCCTGTCTCTTTAAACAAATCCCACAGTTAAAACACCAAGTTATAATTCAGCAACTAACTCAGAAAATGACAATTTAATCAATCAGAAGAAACCCTTCTGAAAAAGAAAGGGGAAAAAAAAATCGTCAAGCTTTGATGCCATGTGAGTGGTTGAAACTATAAAAAGGTTCAATCATTGTAGAACAAGCCTGCAGCATCAATGTTTATTAAAGTCAGGGGAGCCATTTATTGACCTGGGAAATAGCAAAGCACCAGAAGCACTGCTGGATTGCATTTTTGTACTTAACAAATGGAAGGTGATATTTTCTTTTTCTCTTTTAATTGTGATTCCGTCAAATCCCAATAGTTAAAAGCCTCTCAATTTTTAAAGGAAAGCAAAGAGAAGGACAGTCCACACTGTTCTTCAGTCCTTCTCTTTGCTCTGACTCTTAGCACTGGGATATATTAAATAATTGCAACACAGGATCAAATTTTTAGGCATCTCTGTATGCCAGCAAAATGACAGACAGGTGTGTGCTCCCCCCACCACTTGAGGTGGTGGTAGAAGATAGGGAGCTACCATTATGAAGCTATTTTTTTCTGTAATCAAAAAGGACTTACTGTATTTATTCCCATAAAGGTACCCTGCCACCCAGACAGCCAAAAGCATTGATGATAAATTGTCTTCTCCTAGACTGACAATAGGCATTTTCTCTAACTACACATCTTGGTTGTCCTGGACATTTTGTAATTCTGTTGTGCTACAAGCACTTTGTTGAGGTACACCTTTTCACATTGCACAAATTGTGAACCACATAAGGCTATTAAAAGGAAAGGATCAGCCATGAAGTGGTGAAGTGTGCATATGGATCTGTGTTACCCAAATTACAGGAGTTGGCCTTCTGCTTCATTCTTTCCATATTGTCCCCATCCACAGGAAACCTTGGGGTCAGCAAAGGAACATGGGGCAGGGATTTAAAACACTCTGCATGCGTCTGCTGCCACCTAAACCGGTGCCAAAACTGAAAGGGGGACTTCAAAAGCTAAGAGGATGAGTCAGTGCAGCCTGAGCTGACACACCACACGCTGAAGCTGAGAGCTGTGGCATATCCTCCATGGATTAGGTACAAAGCAGGATGAGCAGCACACGTGGGCCAGCAGGTTATACATGCATGCATCAAAGGGTAATGAATATTCCAACAAATCCCCAGTCACCAAGAGCCATAGCAGTTGTCCATACACTGCATGTATTAGCAGCTCAGAGCTTGGTGGGAGCAAGAGAGATAGAAACCAAGACTTCCACTTGAAACCTGCGCCATCTCTACCACTCTGAGAGTCCCACACTGTTTCCGTAGGGAGCACAGGGTATAAAAGTGCCTTTCTGATTCCACTCAGTCATACATAGCACTTCACACCTTCCTTTCAGGTTTGCAAACAGACCTCTGGCAGCTCTACTTCTCATTTTCTTTTCCTCATCCATAGAGAAAAACACATAATACCCTCACTTAAAACACAGGGAAGGATTTTGACACAAATTAATGATTCGCTGTCACACTATAAGAATTTTTATATTTGAAGGGGGGGGAGGAGGCTTCAGGTATTCTGAGAGCTGTAAAAAGCTGCTTCAGAACTCAAAGACAGCTCATTAAAAATCACATCACCAGATAGGTTGGTGTAAGGTTTGAGACATTTTTCACTAAAATCACAATACTGCAAGAATATGAATAAATAAACAGTTACAGAAAAAGTAACCCACAAGTTCCCTCAAATTAGATCCCATTGGCACGAAATCAGTTCACAGCTGTCACTTCAGTGGCTCCAAGACAGATTATTTCTTAAATAATGTTAATGACAACTTTGATTTGACTTCTGTAATTACTAAAGGAAGAAGGGGCTGCATTTCCTAGGAACAAAAAATCTTTTATCTGCCTGTTTCATGTACAGTCTTTGATGAAATGGAGCTCCTTTCCCCTGAGTTATTTCCCTGAGCACTTTTGTTTTGAAAAAGAAATGGATTTCCAGGTCGAAGGCAAAGCTGCTGTACAGCTATCAGAACTGTGGGAGAGGTGTCTAATTGTCATCTACAATGACCCTCGACTCTTTCCTAAGCAGAGCCTTGCTCTGCCTTAGAAGCGGGCGTATTTATAGAGCCGGATTGTTCTCTGAGTTACCTCCACTATCACCAGTAAATCACACAAAATTTCTCCTGTAATCAGTGGAGTGTCTTCAGATTTACCAGACAGTATAATCTGGTCCAGGAGACAGCTGATTGCTATCTGTAACCACCCCATCCAATTCAAGTGATGGGAGAAGTAATCCAAAAATCTCCTTCAGACCTTTTTTACTGCCAAAATACATCAAATTCTATGGCAGCCTTTTTACAATTTCCACTTTTCTAAATAAACATCACACAGCCTGTACTGCCTTTACTGCAAAACACTTCACCCTGCCTGTATTGTGGTGGGTTGCTAGCTGATGTGCTAACACACAAGACAGTGGCAGCATCTCCATGTGAGTCTGTAGCGTGGTACCAAGACATGGCGTGCAATGGGGCTCAAGCTATGGATCCAGAGCCCTTTCTCGTCAGGGAGCACCAGGAATAATCCTTACGGCGAGCTGAAAGCCCTTTGCACTGTCCCCCTCCCAGTTAGACACTGCATGGCATTGTACATTATTACTCAGCTCCCAAAGATTAAAGAGTTGGTGGTATTGCACTCCTGCACATCAAAAGTATTGGGCAGCTGATACATGCATCCAAAACAAGGCTCTAAGCAGCCTGCTGAAGAAGTGTTGAGCTGGGCTGCCCTGCAGGCAGGACAGGGCAACAGGAACAGCTCTGGCAGAGGCCACCAAGCACAGCCAGGCACTCAATGGCTGAAGAAGTGCTGATGACTGTGCAGAAACGTATTTCGAAGGAATCATTTAAAGTACACTCCTGGACTGTAAATGAACTGCAACTGCTCAGAAAAAGCCCTGAGTGACATTAAAGACCATGCAATTAAACACAGGGCTCTGATCTGCAGTGATCAACAAAAAGCAAATACATTATTAGAATGCATGATAAATAGAAAATAACACAAAAAAGTGTCCGGATTATGGCTGTACTGTGCCATTCGATTAATTAACAGCTTTCCCCTATTGTTTTTTTCACTAAGACTCAAACATGTTCATTCTTTAATGAACATTTGTATTCCCAAAACTGCAAATTTCTTCCCAGCCTTCTTTTGCTCGGAAGGCTTGATAGCTGTTACTGAGAAAGAGAACAGAGAAGGAGCTAACACGATGGAGCCAAATGAAGCAGGAGAGCTCCTGCACTCACACAAAGACTTTCTCACTGTGACCCTGAATTTCAGAGCATCTTCAATTCATTTATGGAGCCTGGAAATGAAGGGACCTTGCCTATATGAAAATCAAATATTCCCATGCAATGCTATGACTTCGCCTTGAAGTGATTGTGGCTCCATGTTTCATTCACATCTGTGATGTGGTGATTTTAACCCGCTGAGCTTAACTGTGTAATAAGGATGCCTGGATGTGGATTAATTTATCCTTTCCCACTATAACCAGGTTTTGCCCTTCATTGTACGTTTTTGTGGACTCTATTGAAGCATAAATCTTCACAGAGTTCTTCAAGCTTTGATCTACATCTTGCAAATGCGAGAACTCTTATGCCTGTATTGTCTTTTGGAGCACACCAGTTCATTAAAGTTTTCCACACTGAACCCTCACTCTTATTGCTCTATCACCTGGTTTATGTGCAGAATGTCAAAACAGGCATCAGAAATCGGATTTATGAGGATATATACAGAAATTGTGGTCCCCGTTTGTGACTGGGAGTCAGCTGGCAATTTCGTAGCAGTATTGCCTCCTCAGCTACCAGAGTCCAGCCTGGAAGCCTAAAGACAGCACTGCCAAGATGTGATTCAAAGATCATGGTTCAGGACTAACAAAGCCTTGAGGCTTTTTGCAGTCTATTTGAATTTATACACTTTATAATTACATTTGACCATTTTGTGATTATTTTGCAAGTGCTCATTTTGAAAATGAAAGCTAAATAAGTCAAGCAGCTTCCAAATACCAATATGAGGTACATTTCACACTCCCTTTTCTTCTGTCTTTGAAATATCATAATATTATGGATGAAACCATAAGCCTGCAGCACTACAGAACGCACAAGCATTGACAAATCTCAGGTTCCTCTACTGATTTACCATTTCATACCGAGTCAGAATTATCTCCTGCTCACAAACTCGAGCGCCCACTCCTCACATAACCGACTCGACAAAAGGAATTCGGGGTGCTTTGACGTTGCTTCCACACACGCCTCCTGCCCCGCCACTCCTCCGCGGCGTGCGCAGAGGCCTGTCACTGCGGCCGGGCACGGAGGGTGGAGCCGAGCCGCCGCCGCCTCCTCCTCCCGCTCCTTTTCCGGTGTGTGAGGCCTCGGCATTACGCGAGCTTGGGGATCCAGCGCGGCCTGGTGACAATGCCTGTCGCAATGACCGGAGAGACGAAGACGAAGCTATCCAGGAACCTGCTGCGCATGAAGGTGAGGCGGAGGGCGGCGGCGGCGGGGCTCCGGCGTCTGGTCCGCGGTGTACAGTGCGGAGAGGGCGGCCGGGCCCGATGTGCGGTCGCTGCTGCGGGGAGCTGACCGGCTCCGTGAGGCGGCAGCAGGGACACAGGGATAGGGCTGGCGGCAGCACCGTCTGCCTAGGCCGCGGCGGTGCCCGGTGCGTGCAGCAGGCCCGAGCCGTGCTGTGAGCGGCGAGGGGAGGCCCGGACCCAGCCCCGGCCCTGGCGTCGGCCATCTTGAACCTGTGTCCCGGCCTGTTTCGTACCTCCCATCGCCACGCTTTAAAGTACATCCCCGGGTATTTTCGCTTGCCCGCTCACTCAGGCCTGCAGTGCAGGCTGCTCCCTTCCAACTTGGCCAATTTCAGAGGGCTGTCGCGTAATTCCGGGCTGCTTAAACGCTGGGCAGAGGTCTCGGTTATAAACTGTATGGTGCTGGAGGGTCTCAGGCAGGAAAGCAACTTCGAGATATCCGTAAAAGCTCTTGCCCTGCAAGAGCCAGCTCCAGGACACCATTTGAGAAACTTTTCATTTCACCCAGCTTATTTAGAGCTTACTGTGAATACAGAAGTTATAAGAATTCTTCCCATACCGTGCACACACGTTGAAATTAAAATATTAATGTTGTTTACCTTGCTTGGGAGGGGTTTTAATCTTGGGGGGAAATAAAAGGTTTATTTTTTCTTACAGTGTTCATTTTTTGACTGTGTATGTTGCTGGCTAATAAAATACCCAGCCTGAATGGCAGTGTTAACCGCCTTTCCCAAGTCGTAAATGCGAGGGCTGTTAGTAACATTGTGATGTGCCTGTTACCCTTGGAATTGTGACTGTGGTGTCAAAACCAGTGTGAAATCAGTCCACACTTACTGGCTAATGGATTCTGCTTCACACTGTGCACCACAACACCTTAATTCAGTAGAGTACATGCTGCTGTGATTGGTGGTTCTTTATTGCTGGAAAACAGCCAGTAAAAATTGAGTTGCCATTAAGTTCTTTTAAAACGTTAATATCCATTAATTTTTTTTATAGCTGAGTATGACAGGGCTTTTGTGGCTTCTTGCTTGTGATGTTTTATTCACCCATTTTTCCCTCCACATATTTATACTGGACTGTGTTTCAGACACTGTCTGGAAAGAGTTCAGCTGACTTCAGTTCAATATTTCACATAAAATATACTCTGCCACAGTAAGATGGTGGAATGTTTACCCCAGTTAACAGATGCTGCTAATGAAAGGCTAAAACTTGTGCACAGAGGGAATGGAACACAGCTTGCCTCACTGTCAAAAGGGAGTAGATGTAGAGCTTAATTAGCCATCAGTGTATGATAGAATAAGAGTTCTGGATTGCAGCATCATTATTTTTTCTTTTTTTTTTTTTTTTTTTTAACACTCTTTTAAAATTAAATTTCCACTCCTCTGCTGTTTGCCAGTTAATTAACCCCCCTGGAGATTTCACAGCCCAGATCTTAGATTTTCTTCTATAAAAGCCTGTGGAGAATCAGCTTGTGGATGTGCTGCCATGACATCTGGAGGTTTACAGTCCAGGCAGTAGTAACCAGCTTTGAAGAGATGAAAAGGTTCGAAAAAGGTCATACACAGATCTTGTATTTAGCACTTCCCTTCTGCAGATCTTCTTGTTTACAAATGCTTTAATTAATCCTTTAGCAGCTGCCTCCGCAGGTGCTGATAAGATGTATTATCACAATTCAGCAGGCTGGTGAAGTGGAATCCAAAGGTGATATGTGGTCAGTGGTAGCCTTGTGAAGACCGTTTGCACTAAGTGCTAGGCTGTGTGTGCTCACTGCTTGATATGAAAAGATGGATCGTGCCTTTAGGTCTTGCACCATTTGATTCAGGTGCCATTGCTTGGGGAAACTTAATCCAAATAACCACTCTGTTGCTGATGTACATACTCTGTAGACCACAATGGGTCTAATTTTTAATCCATCCATGTGTGTTTACATTTTAGATAAATGTGATCACATATTTTTTATCTAGTTATTAATGTACTAATCTTTAGGAACATAATCTTTAAAACGTAATGTGAAACGATTATTTAATTGGGTGCTTGTAACAGAATTTCTTCTGTTGAGTTTTCTGACTGGCTAACCAATTTCCTTGAGCAGTGTGGTTTTCCACATGATAGATTCACTTATTTTCCCTGAGAAGATAGTGTAATTTTAATTGGAAAGCTTTGATGGATTTGAATTGACTCAGAAAACAAAAGTCAATTTTTATTTCATTAAAGATCTCGTACACTGGATGCAAATAGAAATGGAAAATATTTATTTTCTGTTTCACAGTCACAGGAGCTTTGTATTGGCTTTTACCTTTGAGTTTGATTTGGTTTACTGGGGCATTTTGCAAAGACTGAAAAGATGAGTGGGGTATATGTAATACATATATTACAGATCTGTATTGCCATAATATTTCAAACAAGGTCAGCAATACATTCGTTTTTTTTTTTGTGGGAGGGAAGTGTTCTGTGACACCTTCTTGGGATCTGTCCCCAGCCAAGCCTGTTTTGGTTTGGACCTAAACTATGTCCAAGCCTTGTGTTCCCCACTGACACATTACCTATCAGCCTTCAGGCTTATCTAAACACAAAAAATGGTGCTGCGCTAAATGAGAGGGGTGAAATTAGCTGATGTAGAATTCCTCTGCAGTGTTGAACATACAGGTATGCTTTGATACCCGCAAAGCAATTTTTCTGCAGGAGTGCATATAAACTGTACTGGTAGATTTGCCTCTAGCTGGGAATTACATTGGTATAAAGGTACACCTTTGACAGATGCAGTTATTTAGACACTTTCTATAGACCCTAAGGGAGGTCCTGCCTCCTAGGGATGTGAGAATATGGGAGTTATTACCATACGATTCTGGAGATTTCTGTGCTTTTTATCCTATTTGGTTAACACTGGTAATACCTAATTGTCACTCAGTTCAGGCACCTGACTTGAGACAACTGGAAGTAAAAGGGATGTTTCACATAGGTCAGTCATTTTGCACTCACCGATTTTACATAGGTTGTGACAGATGTCCTCTTTTACTTGCAGCTGTGAGAGAGATTGCTGTTCCTATCTGCCTGTTTCCATCCTCTGCCAGTGGTTGTCACTGAGGAAGCAATTTACAGGAATATCCTTGTATTAGGCAAAAATAGCAGTCTTACACTCAACTAAATTACTAATCTCAGCTAATTTGGCACTGTTTCTGCAGTGAGTTAAGGTGCTTACACATAACTGCTTGACTCATACTTTGGTAGGTCATCAATGAGAAGTTAAGAGCTGGTAACATCTTCCTTTAGTACAACTCAATGCAGAAGACTTCATTTCATAGCCTCTGTTTCTTTTTCTACTTCCAAGGGCACATTCCAGCCTTCAGAGCTACAAACACAAGCGAGTTTATTAAATTAAATTGTAGAAAATAAGAGGATGGTTGAAAATACAGATGATTCCAAAAATGGGCAAGCTGGGATAACCTACCTCTGACTCTGAGCTCCAGTGCCATTTGTGTGAGTGATGTTGGTGTCTGATATGCAGCAATAACTAACATCAGTATGTTCTCTCTTAGCAAAGTTAGAGAATTTCAATAGCTTGTAGAATCAAAACTAACCAGGAAAGGTCTGTGGATGACTGTTGACTTCCAGCCGATAGCTGTGATTAGTTGTTACTTACTTTTCCATTACCTCTTTGCCCAAACTTAGACAAAACCCAGGGAAAAATCACAAAAAAACTTTACTTTTTATCAGCTGCTAAATATTATATAGTGGATAATTGTTGTCATGGAATTGTTGGATGTTTGAACATATTCATGATGCAAAAAATTGAAACTGTGTTTTTGTGTCTGTCTTTGTAGTTCATGCAAAAGGGTTTGGATGCACAAACTAAAAAAGAACTAGAAGAAGAAGAAAAGAAGGTCATTAGTGACGAGCACTGGTATCTTGATGTGCCAGTTAAAAAGGCAAAAGAGTAAGCTTGTACCCTTTTGTAGTTCTTATCATTAGATTGTTGTGGAGTAGGAATAGAATATACGTATTTTTTCTATAATAGCAGTATTATTAATAACCAATTAATTGAAGTAAAAATAGTGGCAGACTGGCATTACAGCTTTTTTTATTACCTGTTTTCAGGGACGTTCTCAAGGTTGTCTAGGGAAGTTTGACCTACTTTCATTTCTTGTGTGTGTTGTGTTTTTTCACTTGCACATTCTTCTAGATGCATGTAATTAGTTTCTTTCAGGCAAGGAGCAACTCATTTATTGCTGCTTTTTCCCTTCATTTGCAAACGGAAGTTTGAAACCCCTGTTTTAGTAAATTCAGCTCTAGTCCCACGATTGGGTTCATTCAGAACAGTTCTGTTTTCTTTAGTCCAGCTCACTTTAAATCCTGCTTTGAAATAGAAGAGAGCATGGCAAAAAATAAAGGAAGGCTTAACTAATAAGGAAGAAAATGTCCATTCCTGCTATTTATGAAAGGTGCTTTAAATAGCAAGAGAACTACTTTAAAAATTGCTCAGTTTTTGTCCATTCAGAAGAGGACAAAAATGCCACTGAGGGAGAGCATACCTCATTTTTAAAAAGCTCAGATCCAAGGAACTGCGGTTGAACAAGGGCATTGATAAAATAGGTATTTGAGCTTCAGTTGCAGTAAGGAAGGTTCAAGCTGTACATTGGGAGAATTTTTCTAACAGTAAGGCTATTGAGGCATTGCAGTAGATTGCCATAGGAGACACTGGAGTCTTCATCACTGGACAGCTTAGATGGATCTCTGCTGTTCGTGGCACATGTTTAACTGATCCTACCTGAGGTGGGAGAATGAGCTTGATTACTTTAGCCTCACTTCCTGTGCCTGTAGGATTTTGTTTTACATGGAAGATGAAGAGGAGGAAGAAAGAGAAGCATATATGTGTGAGGAAAAGAAAGAAGGAAAATTCACAGAAGTACTTTTACCTGATGTGTTTTATGAACACCTCAGGGTTATGTTTCTTTTCTCACTCTGTGCTCATCAAAAGAAGAAAAAAGGATGGAGAAAGGGGAAATCTTTCTCTGCTGAACAGAGAATTGATGTTTTATATCCTGACAGACTCAGTAATGCCAAGTCTAACATCACAATGAAAAATTAATTAGAAGCGTTTGCCGGTATAGTAATGCCACCTGGAGAGTGATATTTATGTGGTATTTTTATTCTGGCAAAAACATTCATGTAGGTGGAATCATACCAGCAAAGAGTGCTTTTTGTCAAGAGAGTTAATTTTGCTTGTGGAACTGGCACAGCTTTACTGGCAAGAACTCTTCCTTTGCACTCCAAGATCGTTGCATTGGAAGATTTATCAGAGCAATTAAGCTTCAGAAAGTAGCTGATGGTTTAAAATACACTGTGGTTTTGTTTACTGGGGGGAAGCTTTTTTTTTTTTGTTTGTTTATTGGGGGAAGCTTTTTGTTTATTGGGGGAAGCTTTTTATTTTTGCCTTTTTACATTTATTTAAATTGATCATTTTGAGGCGCACTGTTTGACAAAATGCTGGGTTTGGGGTTTCATGCAGGAGCTTTATCGTAGAAGAGCGAAGCTTTGTAGTATGCGAGGAACTACTTTATGGCAGGATGTCCTTCAACGGATTCAATCCAGAAATTGAGGTACCATTTAAATGTTTTGAGGTGATCTTGCATTAGGATTGAAGCTCTTGGGGATGAGGATTCGAGTTTTCAGACTGCATGCTGTTTGGCCATTTTAGCCCCTTCCATAAATCATCCCATGTACAGAAACTCCATGATTGAAACCAAAATGTTGATCAGTGCAGCATCTGGTAAATAAAAGCTTTTTATCTCCTTGCATTGATGGCCAGTAATTGCATGGCTCCTGCAGATTTTCCTTCCCGAAGTGAGGAAGCTGTCCCACATGCTGCTCACCATAACAATAGATCACTTTTCCCTCTGCTATTTAATTAGAGTCTAATCTAAAAACATTCAGCACTTACTTGTGTAAGTAAGGGCTTAAAGTTCCAAAGTAAAAGTTCTGAGCAAGAGATTTTTTCTCTCATAATTCTTGCTGGTAGAACTACACTGAGGTAGTAACAAAAATATTAACACAGGACTGAAGCAGGAGGATGGAGGTGTAAAGACTGAGATGGGCAAAAGGCTATGTAAAGTGAATTACTGGGAGGTTTTTAGTTACTTTGAACTTGCTCTCACTGTAACTTGGCATATTATTGCTACATGGTTTTTACTGTGTATGCTTGCAGATATTTTTCCTTCTCTAACAAAACCAAGGACTGTATGCTAACATAACAATGAAAAATTAATTATGATCTAATTCTCTGGTCTCCCAAAGATGCCTGGCATCCCCCTTTAGGACGTTTGAATAGTGCAGTATACTTAATACCCTGTCTCTATGTTGCCCCTTTTCCCAAAGGCAGACTCTAAGCTAAGCAGAGTAACAGGCAGACATGCTGCCTTTTCTTCTTGAGTTTTCCTAGCAGTATGCTGTAGCCTGACTGGGAACAAAAGAGTTATTAAATTTGATTCTTATCTTTAATGCATTTCTCATTTCTCCTACCAGTGAATTTCAGCATAGTTGCCATTGTGTCAAGTTATTTCTTGTGCGGTTAAGCTATTTCTTTCTTCATTCTCAGAAGTTAATGATCCAAATGAACTCTAAGAATAAGAAAGAAGAAATTGAAGTGGATGATAAAATGGAGGCTGATGTGTCAGATGCAGAAATGGCCAGAAGGTAAGTTATATTTTAGGACATAATCAATATTAGCTAGGAATATGATATATTACTGCATTACATGTGGGGAAAACAAACCCAAAAAGCGAGCAAACAAGTAAAACAGAAAAACTACCAGCAGATATGGTACTTTACAGGACTGATTTTCAAGGAATTTTGGTGTGTATTCAGTGGAATCTCCACCCACAGAATCTCCAACCCCATATAAGATATTTGGGGGTAAAATATCTTAAAAGGGGTTTTCTGCCCTTTGTTATCCAGGTATTTTGTGCTAGTTTCCTGCTTGTTCCAAATTACTAACAAAACCATGTTACCAAAATTAATAGTATAGTAAGTGATCATGTAGTACTTGTGCTTCTTAAAATTCTGATGACCAGCTTTTTTACACCACTTAAGCTGGTGATTAGATTTGTTATTTGCTCCATTGAAATTTTGTCTGTTTGTAGTAAAAGCTGTAATTTTTTTATTAACTTCACAGATACGAAACATTAGTGGGGACAGTAGGGAAGAAATTCATGAGAAGAAGAGACCAGCGGGTATTAATGGATGAAGAAAATTGTGAGAATATTGAGATAAGGCCTAGCAAAAAAGCTAAGAAAAAGTTCTTAAAACCTCGTGACTGATACCAGCTGCACAACTGGAGCCAATAAAAACGTTTTCTACCAAATACAGTACCACAAACTGAGATTGTTTGAAGTACTTGCTGTTTAGTGTAAAGGATAGATTTGTGAATCTGAGTCAGTTCTCACTGAAACTTTTACCATCTGCATGAATAAACATTTTTCAGAGTGGATGTGTATTTAATAGATGCCGTACATACTTACCACTCAGCAGCTTCTACTGTGCACTAGTCCCACCATTCTTTTTAAATGTGCATAACTAGATAAGTGTCACATTGAATTGAGAGCAACATTATTTACAATTTATGGTAACATCCAAAAGAAGTATTTGGAGTAAAGCGATGTCCAATCCAGTAGGGCAGTTCAGTTTTCACTGCTTTATTTATTATGAAAATGAAACCTTTGCTGTCTTCAAATTGAAAGAAGACCTCAGAAACACGTGAACATGTGTCTTCCTTCTGTTTTTTTTTTTTACTATGCTATAAATAAGATGGGAGAAGAAGAGAAATAAAATCAATTTTGTTTATTTTTTTATAAAGCTTATTTAAAAACAGAGGGGCTTGTACTAAAACTTTTTTTAATAATAAATATATAGAGCAAGCCAAATATTAGGCAACATTGACAGTTTGACACGTTAGTAGATTGTGTGTCTGAATTTCTGTCTTCAGCAAAGAGTTTGCTAATCTTGTCTCTTTTTCAGCAAAAGAAAAATATGCGATCATAATTATTGAGATCTTGTGATAAAAGCATAATAATGACTTAGAAACATTTGACAGCTGAATAATAACTGTTTTTTTTGTGTATGTTTAATGCTTGTGGTTTAGGTAATTCGATGTAAAAAAATGATGCTTAATAAATTCTAAGAGATCCTGGTTTACGCTGGTCACGGATGTCCCTAAATGTTAGTTGACTGCATAACTCTTCCTGCTCAGCGTGTGATGAAGCCATCTGATGTAATGTTAGTACAGAAACATTCTGCTCTTTGATCAGTCAGTGCTCTGAAAAATGTCAGTGTGGTCTTGCCTAAAATTGTAGCAATTCTCTGTACCCTGCCTTTCAACAGGAAATACTTCTGCTACTTCATTTCCCCAGCAAAATGCCTTGAATTACTTATTCTTAATGCTGATTCTCTGGACAAAGAGAAATCCTTTAAGATGAAGCAAGGAGTGGCCATTCTGTTATGGGCACAAGAGGCTTTTTGGGTGTTTTTCTTAACAGTTCTGTGAAGCAAGACATGAAACTCAGTTATCTGAAGAGGGAGACTGTGTGTCTGCTGTTCTATGCCTGTGATATATGAACTATCTGTATAGCAAGAGCATCTTACTAGGTATTGAAGATGGATCATGCATGGAAGGTGAAATACGCCTTTAACTTAGCCAGGGGACCTTGTGCAGGTGGAAAGGGTGTGATTCATGATCTGAGATGCATTTCAGAGCTAATTAAACACTAGTGGTTGGATTACTTAAAACCTCATCAAATATTATTGCTAGCTGAAAAGAAGTTAATGATGGCAAAACGTTTTTCTTCCCATGGAAGATGTGACTTGAGCTCGGAAATGATTTATTGTTGGTCATCCCAAGAAAAACTCAAAATGTATCCTATTATTCTTTCCTGCTTGTTAGTAGGAAAATTACTGCTCTCTGTCTGGACACATGCCTTCAATGGAGAGAGAATTTCTGTGTAGCTTATAGTTGAGGGGGGTAAAAGTGTGTTCCAGTGAACCACCAGCAACCAGGACATGTCACTGTAATTGCACAGGCTGAGAGACAGTGGATTGGAGAAGGTTCCAGTGGTGTTATGTAAAGGAGTTGGAAGTGTGAGTGCCATGGCATGGTAAGAGTGTGAGTGAGCTCTAAAATAGCTTCCTAGAAAATCTATGATTTTGAATTTGGTTGGGGGGGAAATGGTGGTTCTTCTGTTTCCTAAACATGCCCAACACTGACTGTGAAGAAATTACAGATTTTGGTTTATTGTCTTCAAATCTGGGTGCTCAGCATTGATGTTTAGCTGGTGGCTAGGTGAGCTGTTGAAGTGCTGCAGTGAGACAACTGCTAATTCTGAGCATAATCTTATTCATAGGGAGTTATTCAATGCACCTTTAAAAGCACCATTCATAGTGCATTATTATAAGCAAGACAAAACTAAAAATATCTCTACCTGACTTTTAAATGTGTTTTCAGTGTGCAAAGTTACAAGCATTCATTTTATGATGGGATCTTCTGAAATACCCATCTGTATTTCCAATGTTATAAATATGTATATGTATGTATTTTAAGCCTGGCTGTAGCTTCCTAGCCAGGGTAGAAACATTCGGCTGTATAGAATCTGTGCTTGAGCTACTCTTGACAGAGACGTAAGTTTAGCAGTGAAATACTCCTCGTGAACCTACATTAATTCAAGCTTTTTTGGCTGTGAAGATCTCAGATGCATTTTCATGTGCAACATCCTGTGCTGTAGAATTTTCCTACTTAGTCTTGTTTCTAAAAGCATTTCTTCTTTGAGAACAAAAGCAAGTTGGGTAAGTAGTAAGCATTTTTTGTTAAAATGAGTACATGCAAAATTCAGTGGAAAAAGTTACCAGACACCAGAAGAGTTTGTGCCTGTTACACCAAGGCACCTATTAAAGCAAACAAGGCACAGCGTGCATTGTAGTTTGTGCTCAGTGACAGCTCACACAGTGTTGAGTTTAAGTGTGTGTCTTCTCAGGTAAAATTTTGTCCCTCTCTTTGACAGGCTGACAGTGTTTCTTGTAATACTCATTTTGGAACATGAAGTATCATACAACTTCATCTTCCTTGCTCATGTTTCTGGTTTTGTTGCTTTTATTTTGCTTAGTATTAGATCTCGAGAAGTCCAGGACCAGAGTCCAACTGAAGTGAGCCGTCCTGTATCCTCCCTTTAGTAATGCATGAGCTGATTAAACTTTGATTCTTTGGGTAGGGGGGAAGATGTTCAGTGGTGCCATGGAATTTGAACTATCTTTCTTCTGTTCTGTGTCCTGCTTTCTAGTAAGACATTCTTATTATGCAATTCTACAGTCGAAGGTGGCTGTCATTGCTATTGGGCATTGCATGTGTGTCTAATGGGCAGCTGGGCTGGGATTTAATCCAGCATTCAGACTTAAAAAGAAGTTGTCTTTCTGTTAATTGAAATATTCTAAGTTTAAATTGTATTTGGAATTAGACAAGTCCTGGTTGTGGGGCTCTTAAGCGTTTGTTCTCATTCATTCCAACAACAGCAACTAAAACTGCACAATCTATTAGGCTTTCGTTAAACCTTTCTCAGTGTTAATAAAGCATAGTGGTGGTGAAGGACGTCAAATATCCCATGTTTCCCCTTTTCATTCAAGTGCAGATTTCTTTCAGAGCTGATGCTTTGAGGACTTGGTCGTGACTTTTCTTTCTGGGTGGGAAGGCATCTGCCTCCAACAGTAATGCCTTGCTATTGGAACCCCAGCATGAGCCGTCAGGGTTTGTTTGGTTTTGTTTGTTTTTACACCTTTCTCAACATGAACCTTTGAGGCATTTTGAGGTCTGGTGTTCACACCTAGATAACCTGCTTCTGTCAGCTTTTGGGGAGCTCTAGTTAAAACTGTGAAACTACTCCTCAGCTGTATGTGTTGACATTTCTTTGTGAGATTTGATATTGCACAGTGAGGACCTGTTTATAATTGTAATCTCAAGAGGAAAAATCCCAGGCAAGAGAGTAGTTGTAAACAGATGGAGACAGGGAGAGGTTTGAAGCCCTGTAGATCTTTAGTTAAGAGCTGAATAGCAGAAGAGGGGAATCTGGCTTGAGTCGCTCCATTATTGCAGGCACAGTTAAAAATGCTGATATGAGTCCACAGACCTCTGCCCAAGAAACCCTTGCATACCATAACCTGAGCAGTTACCCAGGAGCAACAGCAGGAACATCTTTAGGCAAGTTCGGAGGCAAAATAACCAGCCTGTTCACGGCTGTCCTCATGAAAAGAGGCAGGAGCATGAGAAAACTGCAGTTTGTTGCATAGACAAATATTGTTTCTAAATTGGAGAGACATCGATTTGATAGGTGGACCACTCGGTCGATAAAGAACTGGCTGGATGGCCGCACACAAAGAGTTGTGGTCAATGGCTCAATGTCCGGCTGGAGACCAGTAACGAGTGGTGTCCCTCAGGGATCGGGGTTGGGACCGGTCTTCTTCAACATCTTTGTCGCTGACATGGACAGTGGGATTGAGCGCGCCCTCAGCAAGTTTGCTGATGACACCGAGCTGTGTGGTTCGGTTGACACCCTGGAGGGAAGGAATGCCATCCAGAGGGACCTTGACACGCTTGTGAGGTGGGCTGATGCCAACCTCATGAAGTTTAACCATGCCAAGTGCAAGGTCCTACACCTGGGTCGGAGCAATCCCAGGCACAGCTACAGGTTGGGAAGAGAAGAGATTCAGAGCAGCCCTACGGAGAAGGAGGTGTTGGTCAGTGAGAAAATGAACATGAGCTGGCTTCAGTGTGCGCTCGCAGCCCAGAAAGCAACCGTATCCTGGGCTGCATCAAAAGGAGCGTGACCAGCAGGTCGAAGGAGGTGATCCGACATGGAACTGTTGGAACAAGTCCAGAGGAGGCCACGAGGATGATCAGGGGACTGGAGCACCTCCCGTATGAAGACAGGCTGAGGAAGTTGGGGCTGTTCAGCTTGGAGAAGAGAAGGCTGCATGGAGACCTCATAGCAGCCTTCCAGTGTCTGAAGGGAGGTTATAGGGATGCTGGGGAGGGACTCTTCATTAGGGACTCTAGTGACAGGACAAGGGGTAATGAGTTAAACAGGGGAAGTTTAGATTGGACATAAGGAAGAAATTCTTTCCTGTTTGGGTGGTGAGGCACTGAAATGGGTTGCCCAGGGAAGCTGTGAATGCTCCATCCCTGGTGGTGTTCAAGGCCAGGTTTGACAGAGCCTTGGGTGATATGGTTTAGTGTGAGGTGTCCCTGCCCATGGCAGGGGGGTTGGAACTTGGTGGTCTTAAGGTCCTTTCCAACCCTGACCATTCTCTATGATTCTGTTCTATGATTTTGTATGGTTTGGTTACCTGGGTGAATTGCCATCAGCTAGAACAGAGGTGGCAAGTGTTTTGAAGCTTGTAATGTTCCTTGGGATCTCAGGGGCCACCTTGTTTTGATCAATCATTTAGAAGGGGGTAAAACTGGACCTTAGTATGAGTACGACAATAATATGAACACAAATTGTAGATTGAAGTCCTTAGCTCCATACGAAAGCTATGCTCACACCTGAGAGCTTTCATTGTCCCCTGTTACCTCTTGCTTAGCCCTTGGTTCCTTGTTGCTGTGCAAGTCCATGAGCACTCAGGCCATTAGCTGCCACCACGGCCGATAACAGGAAAGAGCTGACACTCACTATGACAAGCCCAGAGCTGCTGGTTTCCAAGCCCACCACTGGGCCTCCTCTTTGGTGATCATCTTCTTCCTCAGCCTATGAGTTCTTTATCCAGGAACCTGTAGGAACTTACCTTCTCCAACACCACTGTCAGATTTGTTCAGTATTGGCCTGTTTGGCTCAAGAAGTTTGTGGTGGGAAGTGTTGGCCAGTAGATCGATAGCATGATTGAACAGACCTCATTTACTTGGCAAAAGGTGTGTGCAGCAGTCAAGCAGTTAGGGACTCTGTACTTAAAGCAACTCCTTTATGTTTTTACTTCTCTTTATTTGTTTTCAGGTATGAAATTACAGCATTTGTGAGACTCATGATCACATGATGTCTTTGAGCATAAACATATCAGTAGGACAAATTAACATTTGACCAATACGAAGGATTATTGTAGCTTAGGGAGAAAGAGTGTTTTTCAGGTTTTCTGCTAATTTTTGATGCATTTGAGAATGTTTCCCTTGATTAGGCTTTTTGCAGAGCAGCAGGGTAGGGGGAACAACAGGTTTTTATAAATGGGGAAACGTGATTGTGAAATGATTCTAAAGAAGCAAGTTCCTTTAGATTTGGTTGTCTTGACTTTTTTTTTCACTTTGATACAGCTGAATTAACTCACTTGTGACATGAATACATCTGTGTCAAGTGGTACTCATTCAGGATACCTGTATGAACTCCCCTGTTTTTTATACACAAGAGGGGCAGAATTAACAGTATAGTGGAGTTAGCTTCATTGTTCTACTTTCATTGTACAAATAATTTGCAATGCTAAAAATACCAATTTTCCAACCCTTCAAGGCAGAAGTAAATCTAAGCCAGTTGTGACATTTAAGCCTTGTTCACCTTTTAAAGGATGATTACTTGTCAGAAGCAGAGCTTATAGGCATCTCCTCAGAGCCCATCAGCCACAATAATGCTGCAGTATATTCAGTTTTCATCACCAGAAAAATACATACATACCAAAAATTACTTTGAGCAGTTTACTGCAGTAATGGCAAAAGGAATGCACATGATGGTAATTTTCATTTTGTACTATGTTTTGTCTAAGGGTGATGGTGAAAGAATTATGGCTCCTAATGCTCCTTTCAAGGATGACATTGTTTTACTTATATTAAAGGTAGAGAAGTGAGATGAACTGCAAGTGGTTACATCCTGTGAAAAACGAAGTTCTAAATGTGTACTTCATTGTCTAAATGGTCACAGATTACTTTTCTCCCTATAATAACCGTAGAAAATGTGTTGGCAGCATATCACAATTAATAATCCATAGTTCTATTTGTGTGCTATAGGCACTCCAAAATTCCCCAGACATATTTCTCACTCAAGTTTATAAGCAAATTCAAATGAGATCCTACGTTTGTGCCTAAAATTGAATGCAGTCATCTCACAACAGATAATTCTATCTACCTGATTTAAGATTATTTTTTTATCTACCTGACTGATTTTTCCCAGAGCAAAATTCACTTTAATCTCATATTAATGTATTTTTCCTTCAATTGCCTGCAAAGAATCCCATGATTTTCAGTAGTGATTGCACAGACAGTGGGAGGTATTGTATATACATAACATTAGCGTAGGTTTTCCTGGTCACCTAGATTGTGTAAAATCCTTTGACATTAACTGGGACAAGTTTCCTATCGAGGCTTATGTTGAATTTCTCCTTGAGGGTTTTTTCCACTTCTTCACCTTCAAGAGTTACAAATTCCACCAGATCCATGTTTTCCTTGTAGTTGTATGTGGTCTCAGTGAGTGTCCACCCAATTAGCGCTCGAAAGCCATCAGTGGTCTGGAGGGTGCAGATGGACTTCTTCGTAAAGAGGGAGTCTGGAGAGGTCTGAAGGTACGTGCACTGGAAACGGAAATCTTCCACTGTCCGTGGCTCGAGGCTGAACATGTAAACTTTCCGACAGTCTTTTTTCTCCAGAAGATCGGAGTTAGAGAAGTTTTGATTTGGGATATATTGTTTCCGTCTCATTTTCTCGAGGTACCAGATGGCATTTTTCTCTGTGAAGCGAAAGACGCCGGGAGCCTGGGGCTGGTCTTTTCCCGAAACCAGCTCCATCGGCTGCCACATCTGATAGGATACACCGAAGCCTCCATCAACAATATAGGCTTTGCCATCAATAACTACTTTTACAAGGAGATGGGTCATGAGGGTGGCATACGCGTTTTGGTGTGGATTGAACACATATGCTCCCAGAAAGCTGGTGTCATACCCCAGATGTTTCAGGACCCAGCCCAATAGCTGGTTGTTTTCCATGCACCAGCCACCCCTCTTCCTCCGCACAAGTTTGTTATACACATGCTCCAACTCCAAAGTAATTTTCTCCCCACAGTGGATGCTGAGGTTTTCAAAGGGAACAGCACGGATGTGATGCTGGAATATATCGGTTAAGGTTTCCAAATCTTGTTTTTCAAGAGAACCTTTATAGCCAGTTCTTGCAAAATACTCTTCAAGGTTCATGTCACCTGTAAAAGAAGGAATTGTTTTTTGGTTTTGTTTCTTTACATCAGTGACGTATGATGCTGTGAAAAACTGCCCAAGCTGCTGCCAGCAAAGATGCTTTAATGTACTGAACCTCAATGGAGCGGTTTTTAAGGGTAACAAGTATTCATATCAAAAGGTTCCCCCAGCAAGAAAAGCAGCACATATGAGGGTTTTCTGTTTGTCTTTGAGTCATTCCTATGGCAAGGAGCTGATGCAGTTTCAGCTTGATATGCTACAAAATGGGGATTTGCTGCATTTGCATTGTAACAGAGGGGTTGAGAAGAAAGGTAAGATCACACTAGGGAGCGTTCAGGAGGGTTCATGAAAATCAGTCTAAATCCATTGTTCAGTGAAAGGAGTGTCAATGGGGGAAGCAGTGTTACCTGCCAGTCGGAGGGAGGATAATTTGAGCCAGGATTCACATGTTCTTTTCATGAGTCTGCCACTGATTCACTGATGGTAAATGAATTGCTCATTCGGTACATGTCACTCTTTCTCCAATTACAAAAAGCGAGAATGATACTCCCTGCACATTTTGTAAAGTGTCGAGTTTTATTCAGATAATTATAACTGAAAAAAACCTCTGACCTTCGCAAAAGCCACAGACCACCGAGTCTCTTCTCTGCTCTGAGTGTTGCACAAACTCATTTTGGTGTTGGAATAATTAATCTGAAAGGAGGTGACTGACCTAAAAGACAAAGAGCACATCTCTATTCTCCGCTGTGCCCTGCGTCTCACAGGGTGTCCTGAAAATGAACAGGAGCTGCTTTACATCTCTCTAGTCCTGGCCTTTCTCAAAACTCCTTCCTTTTCAGGCGTGAGAATTGCTGGAGCCTCATACAGTGCATCCCGTCTGTCCTGCCTCCAGCAATGCACTGTCTCGATAGGACTCCTCATGAGCAAGATCGCTGCATGAGAAAGTACTTTTTTCCTTCTAATACCCTAGCAAGTCACATATAGTCATCTGGCTTTTGCAGTGGCCCATCACTGCTGGCCAAAGTTATGAGCAGGATGCGTTGTAGGTATCTGATGCTGTTTGTACAACACACTGTGGGTTGTCTGCTTGGATATGGAGCTGGGCACAATAAAGTTTTGAAGGCTTGAACCTTCACAAAGATGGCACTAAGTGTTTCAACAGTCTAGAGTTACTACAAATACTTAACTTCTAGGCAACCCACAAAGCTACTTGGAAATCTTTTGTGCATAAAGTAAGCTGAGATTTAGACACTTAATATTAGCAACTCAGGAAGACTTGTATTTGGATAAATTCAGTAGTGAGCTGCTGAACGTTTACTGCAAGCTTGAATTTCTCAAGATGATTTTCAGGGTCAGATTCACGATATGCATATGCATGGTATAGAAGCAGCTGTACAAAGATGATAGAAAGCCCCATCAAAAACCTTTCTACAGAGAGGAATTGAGCTTACACTGAAACTTAAGTGTATTGTTGGAGGATATTCTCAATGTAATATTTCTTAAGCACAATGTAAGACTCATGGCACTTTTTTCTTTTGATTTGCAGAATCCAAGTCTATCCAATTCTGCCTGCTCAAATTGTGAATGCTGAATAAATCACACCAACATAAGGCTGGTTTTCAAGTTTATCTTATTTATAATTTCTCTCTGTGGTTCCGTAATAGGATTGATCAGCAGTAGATCTTGACGGTACGAAATAAAAGCTACTATTCTTTTGAATTTTGAGCAGATGAAAAACTAGATACTGAAAAGGTAATCCCACAAATGTGGTTGTGATTTATGCAGAGAAAAACATCAGCAGAAGAACTTTAAAGAACTATTTCTAAATGTGCAAATGAAGGTACTCTTGTAAAAATATTCCTTACCAATACTATGCACACTATCAGCAACTCCACTGTTAAAATACATTATCTGTCTACCTTTATCCTAATACATCAGCACATGGATTTTCTGGGGTACAGCAACCAGTTTGTAATTGTTTTTAAGTTGTTTTTAGAGGACTGTGATTTTATTCCAAATAAAGAAGTATCTACTATTAGATTGCTCTTTTGCTTCCTTTGCATGCGCAATAGTTAGAAAAAGTTAGAAATCTAAAATAATAACTTCCAACAAAAGGTTCTATTTCTAAATTTGTACCTACTATTGTATCTAAACAAAAGAATCTCAGTCAAACGAATCTCCTCCTGAAGAGAGAGAAATGAAGGAATTGAAACTGCGTTATAACTGATTTACCCTCTTTAAGAGCCCATGCTTAGCAGATAATATTTTCACTCTATATACACACATTTCTATGTATTTTTCCTAAAGAGAATATTACTTATCTTATTGCCCACAACCTTTACTATCATAAAGAAACTAGGTTTTCTTTTTATTGGAGGTTTCTTTAAGAAAATAAACTTACCTCTTAAGATAACCTTATTTATTTATCAAGGTCTTCAGCTTCTGTGTTGTTTATTGCTGAAGCAGCAGTCAGTAAAGCTGGGAGTGGGTACAAATTGAGAGGGTTGTCTTCTTCTAAGCTCCGCTGGCCCTTACTCCTGAATCGTAAATGCTGAGAAAGTGCATTTTTGGACTTCACTGATCCATGAGCAAATTAAACTTTGTTTCTTTCCTCTTAATAGATGTTTATGTTTCCCCCAGTGAAGACCAGAATGAACTTGTTTTCCATGTAAACTAACTGCAATAGATAGTTGCAAATGGGTCTGTAACTTTTTTAAATTAAATTATTGTTGTTTCAGAAGCCAGCACATTGTGGTGGAGGACAATCATCTGCTTCCTTGCAAGTACACTGCCATGGTGTTGCAGGCTGCATGTTCCCATGCTCCACAGATGCACAAAATGACGCTTCTTTGCCCACAAAGGAATTTTTGCTATCTGCTCAAAGCTTCAACTGCAGCAGGGAGTTATTTTGGAGCTGCCACGTGTAACAAATTCCATGGCAATTTGCACAAAGTAATGCCTTTCCTCTCTGAAACTTGGTCTTCTGCATCTTCAAAGTGCTGCAGAGCTGTTTATCTAATTCTCTTCCTGTCGAGCATGTCTGCTCTCCATCTGATGGCGGTGGGAAGTCAGAGGTCCCTTTCGGAAAGTCAGAGAGCGCATCAGACTTTATTTGGGAAAGCACGAGCGATCTAGGCACATCAGGTGCCCCATGAGTCTGTGTGGTTGACTAATACAAGTGTCAAAGTCTTTTTCTTGGCCAAGGACTGATGCTCTCCTGTCACCCTCTTCAATAATACATCCCATACGGTACCTGCCAAAAGTCTCGTAAAGGTAAAAAGTTTTTTGGGAAACCACACCAGTGGCATGTTCTGACTTCCCATTGTTTTCTTTTTCATCTGCAGTATTACTTAATTCAGGTAGCTTTTGTGCAGAATGAGGTTTAGAATAAATATGAAGAGTTTTATCTGTAGTGCTGTCATCTCTGCTTGACATAATAGGAAGGTTAGGCCCCAGAAGTTTAGATTATAGTTTACAAAGGTTGATCTAACTTTGATTATTTCCATTTTGGCTACCAAAAGCCTGTTTTTTAAGAACTGTTGAATCATCTCATCTTCTATTGATTTTGTTTCAGAGACACAGAAAAATCAGAATCAGAAAAATTAGACAGCTTTTGGGATTTTTTAAGTGCACTCGCATAAACAGCTCACTTTAAGTCAATTTCTGGTAAGGGAATAGGACTCAAGTCTTTCAACTTATTTCATCATAAGCTAATCAGCACCTAATAGTGGCTTGTTTTGAGAAGGTCTTAATCCTTCTTTTCTTTTTTTTTATGAAGTTTCTGAAAGCCAAATTCAGCTCAAGTTTCATTTCAGCCTGTTAAAGGAAGTGAACAATTCTTAAAACTCTGCTGAGAAGAAGATTGGAAATAATACCAAGAAAAGATTAGAGGTCTTTTGTGTAAAATGGTAACACAGCTGTTCCTTCTGTATCGTTTCGGTTTTCTTTGCCACAAAACACGTCTGAAATAAAAGCAAATCCAGAGAGGTGGAACAAAATGTTACGGAGTCAAAAGTCTATTTCCATATGGGAAAATTAGATGTAGTAAGGTCTCTCAGTTTCTAAAGGAGTAGCTTAAGATAAAACATGCGATTTGTGTATGCAGTTAATTAGCAATATACTTGAATTTACCAAGCTTTGTGTCCACCTGACTAGCTCAACTTTAGAATCAGATTAAATGCCATTAATGTTAATTTGGAACTTTTTATATTGGCTACATAAAGATCCATCTAGAACAGCATTAGGATTAAATTGTATCCACTAAATTAGGTGGCAAGCCACGAACATTTACTGGTGCGAGTTTGTTCTCCAGCACTATACTGAATTTGTCTTTCAGTATCTTGTCAACCTCTTCATCTGTATGAGTTGTGATCTGCACCAGGTCCATATCCTCCATGTAGTTATACTTCACCACAGTGAAGGTCCATCCAACTAAGGCATAAACCCCTTCAGGGGTCTGGAGACTGCAGATTGACTTCTTCCGAAGTATGTTATCTAGAGACACTTGTAGATTTGTGTTTAGCTCCTGAAAGTCATTTATATCTCGTGGCTGAAGCGTGAATGTATACATTTTTCTGATATTTCCTGGTTCTGGAGTACCAGTGGCAGGCTCGCTTTGCTCGGGAATGTAATGCTTCCTTTTGACTTTCTCAAAGTACCAGCTGCCATTGTCTTCAGTGAAGCGGAAGATGCCAGGGGTCTGGGGCTGATCTTTCCCGGAAATCAGTATCAAGGGCTGCCATGACTGGTAGGCACCACCAAAACCAGCATCTACTATGTAGGAGTTTCCCTTGATCACCACCTTCAGTAGGATATGATTTATCTCAGCAGTATATGCTCTCTCTGCTGGTTCGTAACTATTTCCTCCGAGAATACAGACATCAAACCCTAGCTCTTCCAAGGCCCAGAATAAAAGGTAATTGGTTTCCAGGCACCATCCACCACGTTTCTTTCTCACAATCTTATTGTAAATAGCTTGTAAATCCAGTTTGACGGTCTCCCCACAATGCATGCTGAGGTTTTCGAAAGGAATTGCCCGGATGTGATGCTGGAAAATGACTGTTAAGGTTTGCAAGTCTGCATCCTTATGGGACTCATTGTAAGAAATCCTTGCAAAATACTCTTGAATGTTCATTTTGCCTGTGTGAGTAGAAAAATAGGCAATTACTGTTGTGTGGCTGTCAAGGGGCTCACTCCTATTACCGTAGCATAGGTTAACCAGTCTGCAAATGCAGCCTAGGCTGTTTCATGGAGGATTTGAAAGAAACCTGTGCCCTTGATAGATGAAAGCAGGCTGGATCTGCCTGTGTCATCTGTATTAAAAAAGATATGAGCATAGGAGCAGGTGACAATAATGCTTTCTCTCTCTCAGATGTTGTCTTCAACACAGGTGGATGTCTTTCCTATGGGAAGACATGGCACATGGCACAATAGAATCTCTGGCCCTGGATGGGGGTCCCACATGACAAAAAAAAAATATAAAAAGGATAAAAAACAGCTTTGCAGAAAAACTGCTGGACCATAACAGCACGAAAGTCACAGCAATTTCTTGCTGTTTCTTTTACTGTAATAGGTAAGCAATTCTTTGTTTATCCCACAGGTAATTTAGTTTGGAAGTTTTACGTTCATGGCTTCAGCTAGCTGGGATTAACATCTCAGTGTGTCACCATTTTAGACAGGCTTCTATGTGAAGCAGACTGTTGTTTTCTTAATCTCTTTAGTTACCCTGTGGAGTTCAGACAGAGCTTTGACCCTGGCTGTTGAAAGGAAGGAATTGTTAATTTTCCTAACCTAGGGGTCAGATGAATTGATAATTACCAAGAAAACATTCAAGGTATATTCATCAGGTTTTGGTTTCTTTTGCCATGTTTTATAAACCAAACCCCTTAGTTTCAGTTCAATTTATTAGATATATTTTATGTCTTCATGTCTCTGAACCCCTTTTCTTTTATTAGCCAAAAGAGATTGTCATTGGCTACATACAGGCTCCATGGCCAAGATGCAAAAGGTTCCCTGTAACACTTCTCTGACTCACCTGGTATCTGCAAGGATTTCTTTTGCCTTTAATTTAGATTTAATATTGCTTTTTTTTCCATGCAAGATTATTTGTTTTCCAGAATCATTCATAATTTGCTAAGGACTGTATTAATTTCCAGAAAGTCTGAGGCCTCATAGCAGGCTTCCTACAAGGGTGCCAGAGAGGGACTCTCCATCAGCGACTGTAGCGATAGGACAAGGGGTGATGGGCTTAAACTTAAACAGGGGAGATTTAGGTTAGTCATAAGGAAGAAGTTCTTTACTGTAAGGGTGGTGAGGCACTGGAATGGGTTGCCCAGGGAAGTTGTGAATGCTCCATCGCTGTCAGTGTTCAAGGCCAGGTTGGACAGATCCTTGGGTGAGATGGTTTAGTGTGAGGTGTCCCTGCCTACGGCAAGGGGGGGGTGGAACTAAAAGTGCTTTCCAACCCAAACCATTCTATGATTCTATGATTTCTCGCTCCTTGAAATTTGTTATATGTTCCCTGGGAGGATTTTCCAAAAATCATTTGATGTAGATAAGATGGGAGATTTCCAGAAACTGTTCTCAGCTTTGGTCCAACTGCTCCCCTAGGAGTGACCAGCAGTTTGACCTGATGTCCATGCCAGCACTCAAGCAAGTTCCAGGAGCTCTTAAAAATCTTATCTCAAATACATAGGTGGAAATACCTCCAACCCAGCAGATAAGCACATCAAATGACCTAACCTCTAGACTTTAACCCCAGTTTTAATGCCATCAGCACAACTCACTTGACTTAGTTGTATTGCTCCAGACCTGCACTGGTACAGAACTCAGACTGGCTGATGCAAAATCATGGGAAAAAGTAACAGAATAGAAGACAATCCTGATAAAACAATAAGAAATAAGCATCATCTCTTCAAAAGAACACAAACAGTTTACACAGAAAAACAACAATATGTCTTTGATAGTGCAGTTTATGTTTTTTTTCCATACTTTTTTTACAAGGGCAGGCTCTCCTTGGAAACACTGATTGTACAAAGCCATTCCCTCCCCAACAGACAGCAAACATGTACAGTAGCAAGCTCATCATGTGGTCCCCATTTTCTTTTCTATTCCCACTTCTAGCCATTTTGAATAGCCTGATAGAAACATCTGTTCCCTGAGATAGTGTCAAGCTGAGCCTCTGACCAGGAGGAGCTCAAGCGAGTCCATTAGCCTGGTGGGTCTGATACGCTGTCCCTGCTCTGGGCCAGCAGCAGAAGACCTGATGCCTTCCCTGCAACCTGTCTCTTGGGGTTGAGTGTCCCCGTCGCCCCAGCAGTGAATAACCAGCTCCCCACTTCCAGCCATCACAACCTCCCCATCAAGAGCTTCCACAGGCACTGTCAATGAGGCTTTGGGAAAACAGACTTTGGGAAATGCTCAGCCCATGCCTCAGTTTCCCCATCTGTCCCTTATCTGGCCTCATCTATTTAAAGCCTGTATAGCAGAGACAGCCTCGTGGTGGCTGACAAAATGGGCTCTGATTTCAATGAATACTAACAGAGGTTGAAGTATAATAAGCCTGCAGTACAAAACTATTGGTGTTGGGGAGCATTCACATAAATCTCTTTACTCCCTTGCCTTGCCACAGGCAGCTTTTCCTCTCTGCACAATCATTCCTGTCTTGGTAGCGATAGGGCTGCAGCAGCGAGCAAGCCCTCACTCGGGACAGTTTGTATTCCAAAACCAAGTTGCCAAATATCTTAAGCCTCATTCCGGATCTCAGCCTTGTTTGCTTTTGCTCCTGCAACAGCCAAGCTTCACTCAGCATTCGTGCAGGTTGGTGGGTAGTGACATTCAGCCGTGGGTTCTGCCTGTCTGCAAGCATAGCTGGGGAGTACTTTCCTTTCAGAATTAGGCTGAATATCAGGAACAGTTCCCTGCTAAAATTCATGAGAGCCTTCCAAGGTTGGATCCTCTTGCACATGCCTATACCATTCATCTGATTTTAAGCTACTCTGTGAGCCCGCAGCTGGGTTTTTCATACACTGTGGCTCAGCATAAAGGGGTTAGTTTAAGTCTCCAGGAATTGATCTTTGCACTTGGACAACGTCCTTATAATGCAACGCATGCTTGTCAGCCCTAGAGTTGCTGTAATTTATACTTCGCTAATATGCCTCCAGTGCTAAGCACATGGTATGCAGACCCACAGGGGTGGGCTTTTCCAAACAGGCTGACCTGCAGCTGGAGGATAAAGTTAAAGATCAGACACCCGAGCACTTACCTCTCTGCCAGCGAGCTCAGCCTTGCTGCCCTGGTTTGCTCCGAAGTTCCCAGGAAGAGTTGTTCCTGGAACTGCTGCTTTTAAAGGTCCAGGCTGCCTTTATTGCCTGCAAGGACAGCCCTATCCTCTAGCAGAGCAGGAAAATAGGAGGAAGGGTTTCTTCTTTCCTAATAGTTTATATTGTGATGATTTAACTGATTTATTTGTTTTGGCATATGCCTAGAAAGCCCTGTCATGCAATTCATTGAGTTAGGTGCTGTACATAGATCCTAAAAATTACCCAGTCCTCAAATTGCTTACAGTATTGAGCAAATTTTAACCTCCCATGTTACTGATTAAGAATTGAAGCCCTTCAGGAGTGCAAAGGAGAAATACAGTATGGGTCTATCCAGCAACTTCTGTAAGCAATTATAACCCCATCCTCAGCCCCACAGGTCAACCAGGTGCGTCAATCTCTGGGGCACCTCAATGGTTGACCCCACGCTGAAGCAGCAAAACAATAGTGCAAATTTTGATGCAGATTTTACATTGTTGACACTCATGTGGCCTGGAAACCTATAGGAAGTGACTTAGATAGGAAGACAGTCATCCAAGCCAGGATGTCACTGATTTACTGGTGGGAGATGGCAACCGTTGAGTTAATCACACTGCACTGAGCTATTCTTTGTGAATGACACCAGACCCCCAAAACAACAAGGTCAGATTTGCCAAGTCATTTAGCTATGTCCCTTTGGGTTCAAAGAGAGGCCCTGTCCTTTGGCAGCAGGGATGCTGCTCCTGGAGAACCCTGTGCTCCCTGAGCCTCCTATGCCTTTAAGTGTTTGTCTCCAAAGTTAGTGATAGGGAAAAAGCAAACCACTGCACTCTGAGATGAAAAGCCTCTTGTTTTTAATGTCCAACAGAGAGCTTCATCAATTACTCAGCAATAAAATCTGCTTCCGTGGGTGTGCTGAGCAGGAGGGCCAGAGGCATTTAGCTGTGCCATGAAGCAGGCAACAGCCAGAGCAACCAGAGCAGGCACAGAGGCTCCAGATAAGCCAGCTGAAAGGAAAGTGGGTTTTCCCATTGTTGTTTGCCCTTCACATGCTGAGTATCTGGGGAGATGGACATAACACCCTACTCTGATCTTAAAGGTCTTTTCCAACCTAAACAGTTCTGTGATTCTATACTGTTTCTCTGAGCCCATGAAACAACCCAAAGCATGAGAAACACCCAGGCACAGGGAGAAGAACGGGTGCAGCCCTTTCTAGGTGTTTCCCATGTCTGTTGACACAAACAACGGACATTTTTGGTTCTGCACAGGCTTTTTCCTGCCCTGCACCTCTGTGAGACCCTGCTGGGCTTTTACTTCCTTCCTGATGCTCTTCCCCAAGCTAATGCAAGGGTAAACCCACTGAGTTTAACTCCTTTACCTCTTTGACTAATATGGGGATTGCAAACAAGACAGATCCTGGTTTCCTCTAACAATCTGTTGCAAGTTGCTGGTCTACACTATAAGAAGTCCCTTTTCTTCTGCAGTCTACTACAGGGTCAGTAGCTAACATTTCATTTCCCTATAGGATAGGGGAGTCTCACTTGCTATAGGAGACTATTGCACACATGGATGTGTTTGCCTCTGGGAAGGCAGAGATTTGGGAGCTCACCATGACTCTATGAAGTAGGTTTTGGACATAGAATCACAGAATAATTAGGGTTGGAAAGGACCTTAAGATCATCTAGGTCAAACCCTCTGCCATGGGCAGGGACACCTCCCACTAAACCATGCCACCCAAGGCACATGCAGAATAGCAGCAGCTTTTATTAACTATAAACTGCTGGTTATAGAAAGCATCACACATTGCATAAGAAGTAAAAAGAAGCAGTGAGTTACTGTATTTTAAAAGTCATAGCTTCAAAATATTAGCACATACAAATAATCAGGACAACTGCGGTGATTAATGACATCTTTTACTTTATGGAATACATGTTGTATTTTGGGGAAAAAACAACTTAATAGTTCTACTTCATAATTCTTGATTTTTTTTTATTTAATTGTAATTTACTTATATAATTTTCTTAATCATGACTGCATAGTTGTAACGCTTCCACAATTTGTACTAAAAGGAACTTCAAGCATCTTCTCAAAGGTCAAAGTGATCACTGATCACATCTGAGCGATTTCTCATGCTAAAAATCTTAGCTGTTGGGTATCTGATTAAGATTCATCATTTCTCCTCATATCAATATAATTGGTATCACTGCAAACACATCCTCAGTAGAACAGATGAGTTTCAGGAAAATAATTCAGGAAAAATAATTCAGAAAAATATGTTGAGCAATGATAATTAATGTGCAATGACACTCAGAGTGGAGTCTTTTGAGAGGAGCGTCTACTCCCGGCAGGCTGCTGCTGGGTGATAGCAAACAGAACGCATGGGAGAGGCTTTCAGTTCAAAGAAATACTGCTTTTCAGTTATGACGCTGAGGGAGCAGGAGTCGTGTAAAGTCTGACACCAGACAATTGTCTGCTCATGGTTCTCATCAGTTTTAGGACATAAACAGCCTGTCCGTAGCTATTCACACAGTGTGGCAGAGGCATGGGACTGTCCAACTGGTGTGTGAGAGGGTGTTGTGAATGCAAGAGCAAAAAGGACTGGCTTATGGCTTAAGTATAGCAGACTTGGCACTGGATGTCTTTGTTTTCCTGGCTATTAAATTCCAAAAGTAATATGGTATTCATTTAAAGAGGTGGGTATGGTTTCCCCAGGTGGCAGCACAAAGTAATAAAAAAAGAGACATAACAGCTCCATTGCTCTGCCCTGCTACTCTGCATGTATTTAGAAAAGCTTTTACGAGATGAAAGGAATAGGGGGGTGAGCAGAGTCTGCTTGCAGATAAGCACAAACAGAAAGGGAGTGATTTGATTGAGCTGGGAAGAAATTATTTGTGCCCAAACCAAAAACAGAGGCAGGGGCAGTTGTAAAAATATATTTCCAGATTCATGCTAACATGCTCGGCCTTACACTGGTGTAGATGGAAAGAGAAAGCTTAACCTTTAAATGCTTCTCAGAAACAGGGGGGGGATTGCATGTAATGCCATTGAGTTGAATTATAATTCAGACAGTGAGTTAAAATAGAGACAACCTGCTTGTATTGATGGGTACAAATTTCTTGTCTAGTGTTACATTGAATTTATCTTTCAGTGTTTTCTCCATTTCTTCATCTGCGAGGATTCTGATTTCCACCAGATCCATATTATCCCTATAATTGTACTTTATCTCAGTGAATTTCCATCCCACCAGAGCCCTGATGCCGTTCGTGGTCTGCAGGCTGCAGATAGACTTTTTCACAAACAGCGAGTCAGGTGCTGTCTGCAGGTGGGCATTACAGGCTCGGAACTCTTCAATGTCCCGTGGCTGAAGGGTGAAGAGATAAACCCGACGGCAAACTTCCTTTTCTATGTTATGGGAAGCGGAGGTGCTTTGGTTGGGAACCCACTGCTTCCTCTTCACCTTCTCAAGGTACCAGACCCCAGTCTCCTCCAGGAAGCGAAAGACACCAGGAGTCTGTGGCTGGTCTGTCCCTGAAATCAGCTCCATTGGCTGCCACATCTGGTAAGCCATCCCAAACCCACCATCCACGATGAAGGGTTTCTCATCAAGCACCACTTTTAGCAGCAGATGATCGATTTCATCTGCGTATGCGTCGTACTCTGGGACATAAACTTTTGATCCCAGGAGGGTGACATTGTAGCCAAGGGTTTTCAGGACCCAAGATAAAAGGTGGTTGTTTTCCATGCACCAGCCCCCACGGTTTTTCCTCACTATCTTGTTGTAAGTCGCTTCCAGGTCCAGCTCAATGCTTTCCCCGCAGTGGATGCTGAGGTTCTCAAAAGGGACCGCTCGGATGTGATGCTGGAATATATCAGTCAAGGTAGCCAGGTCTGCCTTATCATAAGAGCCCTGGTAAGAAATCCTGGTGAAATATTCCTTGATGTCCATGCTGCTGCTGAGAGAATGGTGGAAAAAAAATAATAGGTTGTGTCAGAAGTGATGGAAGGATCTTCCCCATCTCTTGTAATGGGGCAGTCATTATTGTGGGTGACCTGCTCAGAAGATGAGCGGGATTTGACTAATGGCCCCATCAAAGGCAGCTGAGTGAGTATTAGCAGTGAGGGAAGCCAATGGGACACTGCTGATGAGCACAACTGTTATTTTTAATTGTTTCTTTTACAGCTGTGATGAAAGGCTCCAGCTGTGCTAAGCACATTTCAGTACAGTTCCTGCCCAGCAAAGCTACAAATCTCTGTAGGAAGGAACAAAAACAGTAGCAGCACTGTTTCCACACTAGAAATGACAGGAACTGAGCCTCTCCAGATCTGAACTGCCTTACTCTCTGTTTGACTCAGCAAAGCAGAAGCAGAAAACAAACCCTCCCACTCTTGCAGAGCAATCCAGAGCCTCCTCTGCAGCCAGATCTGAAATAAATCTGTCCTGAAGTGGTATTTCCTTCATTATTTAGGCAGCCTGGCACGAGCTGGTCTCGCTTGCTCCTGCTCTCCATGCTGGTAGTAGCAGCAGATGTGCCCTGGAGCAGAGTTGGGGTGATTTTTAGGGCAGAAACACAGCACAGAGGGAGGTGTTTTGCTTCATCTGTTGTGAGCTGTCTCCCCGCAGCACAGCTTAGCTCCCTAGCTCCGCTAATCACAACCCTACACCAGCAGCAGGAGGAAACGAAGGTCTGAGCCAAAACTACAAGTTTCAGGGAGCTTTACATTTTCTAACATCATGTTTTGGGGATGCATTTGCTCCTTCAACTCATAGTCTTCCCTGCAGAGGTGGCTGCGCATGGGTAAGGGACCAGGCATCACCCTTCCCAGCACAAGAGAAGGGCTCAGTGGGAGGCTGTGTGTCATGAGCACAGGGGGTGGAAAGCAGCTCGAACCCTCCCACCCCGTGATGGTAGGGAAACAAGAAAGGGATATTGATATAGCCAAGTACTTTCGGTATTCCTCCCCAAGCACTGCTAATCTTCAGACATCTCTCAATATGGAGCGATGTTGTTCAGGTTATTGACCTGACAGGTCCCAAAATGTTCTTATGTTCCTCTATATGATTCTTAAGGTAAAATTGTATGAAAAAGCCCAACTGCTCCAACAGGATTAAATTCTTAATCTGATGGAAAATCACACACCCCAAATTGTATGGGGATTTTGGACAGATATTTTCAACGTATAAAGAAAGCAGTGAAAATCCTGGCAGAAGCAGAGGGTGCCCTGGGTTGGCTACTTGTGTCCTTATTGTACAGGGAACCTGTGGCTTTTTCTTCCCTGGCAGTGTTCAAGGCCAGGTTGAACAGGGCTTGGAGCATCCTGGTCTAGCGGAAGGTGTCCCTGTTCATGGCAGGGGGTTGGAAGGGATGAGCTTTTAAGTCCCTTCCAACCCAAACCATTCAATGCATCTTTGATTGTAACCTTTTGGATAGAAACATTACAGAAATCTGTAACTATTGCGTTATGGCCACCTCCACGTCTCTGACACCCAACAAGAAGGCCTAAATGATCCATTATCAGATGATTATTCAGGGGATTGTATTTCTTCAGCTTTTGGCTCATTCCCAAGCTTTCCCCCACATCTCCATAACTCTATTCATTTTTGAAAACTCAGCAGAAACCTAGTTCTTGCCATGTGAACTTTAAACCAGCTTCCCCAGCAAATGAGTTGGTTTTCCCTTTCTTTCTTCCATCCTTTCACTTTGCCATTTCAGGCAAAACACATACAGATACTTTTTCTTAAAGCGAAAATGTTGGTGTGGGGTTTTTATCTGTCTGCCCATCTCTTGTGGGTATTTATAAGGCCCTTTCAACAGTGGTATCTGAAATAAGTCAGATGGCAAAAATGCCCAATCTGCTTGGGGCTGATATAACTGAGTAAATAAACCAGCATATCTATTACACCGAGCAGCTGAGCATTCCCCACTCTGCTGTTACATCATTTTCTGCCGTGCTTTGTCTTCAAACAGATTTCACTTCCTGGTTAGGGAGCACTCAGCTACCAAGATTCAGAGTTTCAAAAAGCAGACTTACCTGGAGAATCAGTTCAATCACCAGTGTACTTCCCGAGGCTTGGGGGTTATGGTTTTAAGCTACAGTGGCGTGGCCGGCTGTCCTTTACCTAGTGCAGACAGGGCTTGAGGACTCTTCTCCAACTCCTTTTCAGAGAAATGTCTTTTCCTTCAAGTCCCTTTCACTTGCCTCTGTCAGACTGCAAAAGCTGGGGGAAAAAAAAACAGAAGAAAAGCAGAAGGGTGGAGCATGAGAGCTGTAAAGAGCGAGCAAAACCAATAGCACTGGCTCCACACATGCAAAACCTGGTTGTTATTACAGCAGAAGCCGCTTCGCATTGCCATTCATTTCATGCTTTCTGCAGGGGCTAGCTCAGGGTGTGAGGAAAACTGTATTTCTTTGTTTCAGTAGCTAGCGGAATGCACCCAGGTAATACATGTGTATTTTCCCCCAGGTATTAGGTTGCTATTTGTTTTAAAACCTGGGGAAGAAATCTTGCATGTGTTCAGTTGCAGGAGGTTTTTGCACTGTTTCTAAAAACCTGCGAGATTTCAGCACAGCAATTTGCACGTGAAGCCCCCTTGCCTCAACCAGCACACACAAGAACTTCAGCACTGCCTTTGCTTAATTTGCTCTCTGTGATTTACATGCATTTTTTGTTATGGTGAATTTCACATAGAATTCGTTATATGTGGGGCAGCAGTGTGTCTTATTTGTTTTTTTTTTTGCCCACAGGTAACTCCTAAGCATATCGTGGTGGTGAGGATGCTATTGGTAAAGTAATGACTATGGAGTGCTAATACATAGGGGGCTCCATCCTTTTGGTGTGCTTTTTTATCTACCAAGTTTGCTTGTATCTTGCCAAGCTAAGTCTTACTAATTCTCTCTCACACACAGATAGTTTCTTTCCTGTTAGCTCTGTAATGGTAGTTCCAGTTTGTCATGGTAATAATGCAATTTTTATTCAAACACTGATTTATTAGAGTAATTAGCAGAGGTAATAAATCGAACTGGACAGAGATGTCTGTGGTAACCTATTACACAGCTCCACTCCCATATCAAAATCTAGCTCTTTATCATCCCACCACTGGCTGGTGCTTGACCCCACAAGTGAGAGCCAATGCCCAAGCCAAGAGGTGCTGAAGGGAATGGATTACCCGGCCTCATCAAGTTCCTCTGGGCAAATACAATTCAGTACAAAGTTCATATTCCTGGATGGATATTCCTGTACATGGAATAAACCCTTCTCTTCCCACAGTCTAAAGCCCTTCATTTTGAGAAAGAGAAGCCAAAAGATGGCAAACCTGCAGTCCTGGTGGGAATGAAGACTGAAAAGAAACCATACTGAAAAGAAGCCCATGGACACATCACTGTGTGGTGTGAGAGCAGACCCAGCCATACTCCTTGCCCAGAGACATTTGGGACCACAGATGATGCCAGAAGTGGACACTTGCTGCTCTTCCTTGGACAAACATATGAAGTGGTTGGAGATCTGTTCTAACTAATTTTGTGGCCTCATTAAACCACAAGTGTTTCCTAACCAAAACATGCTCCTCCTGATACTTCAATATTCAGCTTTTCTCAACTCCTCTCTCTAAAACACAGCTCTGATATTAAGTATTTTCTTCCTCTGTCTTTCAAATTGTCATCCCAACTCACCATCCTATGATGTCATTCCTTCCTCACTTTCTATTTTTTTCCCACCCTGCACATTTTGCTCCTTAAGCCATTAAATCCACAAATTCTCATCCCCACCCACATATGCCAAAGGCCATCAGAGGGAAAAGTTCACTCAGTGAGCACGAAAGGTAAGGAAAGGCTGATCTTGACCCAGGAGCCTTGCTGGGGTCTGATAGCATTTCAGCTCTGTGCCAGATCACTGGGGCTAATCTCAGGCTTGGTGGGCAATAAACTGCAATCACAACTGCTGGGTAATGCAGCTGTGACACTCATGTGCCTGTCCCCAGAAGGAGCAAAGTGCAAAGTCCAGCTTGGGCAGGATGGGTTTTGGGGAGCGTGACTGCGGGGTGAAGGCAGAAATGGGAACGTCCTTAGAAAGGTTGTGGCTGTCTATCCAGATGTTGTACTGCAGTTTCCCAACCTTGGCAGGAACTGAAGCTCACTGAGCTTTATCCAGAAGACCCTCAATGTAATCACACTCACCTTTATGTATTTATGAATTTAAACTGTGGACAGCATTTGATTTATTACTGAAATTATTCTCTCATCCTAACTTTCCCAAGAAGCTGTGTCAAATATCCCTTCCTCCCTGTATTAATAGATTATTATATGCTGAAATATTTGCCTGAGGAAATAAAAGCATAGGGTCCCCTCTATAATGACCTCTGTGATGGGCTGTAAAACAAACCAAGGATATAATTATGTTACATTACGTTATATATTATTATATTCTTATTTCATTATATCATTGTTACATTACATTACATTATATAACATTACATTATATTGTAGCATAGCATCGCATAGCATAGCATGGCACAGCATAGTATATATCCTATCATATCATATTATATTATATAATATCATATTATCATATTGTGTTATACCATGTTATATTATTAATTATATTGGCTGGATGCTTAACATACAAACTGCATGGTATTCTACATAACTAGAGAGGAGAAAGACTTAAAGTAATTAAACAATCTAGTGTTTTAAACAGAATTGGTGTAAAATCTTGAATTCTTACACAAGGTCAGATTCCCCCATCCTGCTGAGCAAAGAGTTGCTGGAAAAGGAAACATGCACACCCTGAGCCAAATGACTAGCTTTAGCCTTTCATTTAAAAGGGGATTTAATAGGTGTAGGCTGTTCCAATACAGGACTGGTAAAAGATATTCACGATCTATAAACATATTCCTAACTGCAGAACTCCCTCACGCTTTATACTAATTACCTTATGTAATTCTAGATATCAAATATCTGTGGCTACATATCTTCCTGGATTTGTATCTGTGGCATCTATCATGTGCAACTTGGTGGAGTCCACTCCACCAGCCAAAGGAGGAACCTGCAACTACAGCAACTTTTGCTCATGAGAAGGGAGTAGCTGTGCTGGGCGTTGCGTGGCTTTTGGTTTTTTGGTGAAGAACACACCAGATCTATATCTGATGCATCTTTCTGAGGGCTGGTGAGTGTCAAAAATAATCCCCTCTGCTTATCTTCACCTTGCCAATATGAGGTTTCTCACACAAGCCAACACCAAGGGTTGATGCAGACTGAGAGAACACATTGGGTCTGTAGGGCTTTCCAGACCTGAGGGTTTCAGCGTAAATCTCTTACATGTAAATGGTCATAATTCAGTTAGTTAATTCCATGAAAAAATATTCTATGATTCCATCATTGATTCTGCGAGGGGAGCAATCGGCTTTTCTACATGAATGCCTTTATCTCATAGAGGGTTTGAAGAAAAGAAAAAAATGAGATAACTGCTTCACTGAAAAATATGACTATATATGTGGCTGCTGCTTTCCCATGAATCGTGACAGTTGTGATGGGACACGTCAGAGTGGGGTCCTCACTGAAGCATGGTCACAGTGCATGGGGGCACACTATAGCCGCTTCTGCCACTCCACTGAGAGCGTTCATGGTGCATATTGGGAAGGAGAAGTTGTCTTCCATTTCACAAGTGATAATCACATCCTTACTGTGCTGTCACTGTCTCCATCTTGTGGGCCACCTCCCCTGGAGATGCCAGCAGTGTTGTCAAACTATGAAAACACTGAGGAGAAAGTCCTTCAGGTTGGAAAGCAGAGAGCTGTGCTGGCTTCTCTGAACGTGCCAGTAGCTGGGGTCTGCAAGGGCTGGGTCTGTGGCTGGGGAGGCTTCAAGCCACAGTTTTGGCTTTGCTGGCATCTGGAGAGGAGGAGTGATGTAGAGCACTGAGGAGGAGGATGAAGAAGACAAGGAGATAAAGGTGGCTATCCTGGTAACTGGAGGAGGAGCTAGAGAAGCCAGCAGCTTGTTTAACAGCTTTCTGGATCTGCTTGCCCACCTTGCCCACTCACTAATGCAGCCAGTAAACCCTACCAAATATTTGGGGTAACTGAGGCTTTCTCAACAGCTCTTTGGCCAGCTTTGCCCCATCCCCATTAGCTCCTTCATGAGAGAAATGCTGTCCTACCTGGGTTCACCTACTCTTCCTGTTGCCAACCTGCTACATCCACAATCCTCATAACCACAGACAGACTCCTCCGGTTTTTCCTTCTGAAAGACCCGGTTCAAGACAGAATGATCAGTGGTCTCCTCTGGGTTCTGGGGTGTGCAGGTACCAGTCCTGGAAGCAAAATAACCCAAAACTCACTCATGCAGTACTCGGATGCACCAATAAGGCAGCACTGGGATTGCAACGTGTATGGTTGGGCATGGAGGGGGCCCCCATCCTGGGCAGAGAAGAGATCTCATGCACAGGGTCAGCAGAGCCCAACCCTTTCCATGTTGAATGTTTGGCTCGGAGCACATCTGTAAGACACAGCTGCAGTTTGCATTTCTTTTTTGCACTGATTTCCCCGCTTCTCAGCTCCCACAAGTGCTGCCGAAAACGCTCCTTAACAAACCAGAGCCAAGGCAGCCCCAGCAGCATCACATGTAAAGTGGTTTCAAACATGAAATGCACCTCGGCAGCAGCAGCATCTGAAACCAGCTCTCCTTCCTGGGGGTCAATGGCAGAGCCAGCAGCTCCATTCCCATCTCAGGGTACCTCTGCCTGCAGCCATGGTGCTGCCCCAGCTACGGGCAGCATCCCCGTGAGCAGGAGGTTGATATGTAATTGGTCCTCAGCATGAATGTCAGCAAATGGTGGGGCTTTTTCACCCTTCCTGAAGGGTCAAACCACCACCGTGTTATCGCACAGCACCACTGCTTCCTGCACTGCTTGGCAGAGCTGGTCCATCCTGCCGTGGGGCACAGGGCTTCGGCTCCCTCCCGTAATCACTGGGGAGGGAGGGATTGCCTCTCAGCAGCCTCCCAAAGGAGCTCGAACACCCAGCATTTGCCTGTGGCTGAGGTTCTACCTTTGCAGCTTAACTCTGCAATAACAGCATGACCTCCCTCGCACTCTGTGTCCGACCATTGCACACACTGCTGCAAAAACATGCCAGTGCTTCCCAAATCAGTATGTAGCGTGCACCCAGAGCACCTTTGGAGACCCAGGGTTTTAATCTTTCTCTCTTCATTTCAGTGCCCTATCTAGGAATTTGATTTATTCTGTTTTACTGATTTTTTGTACAGATAAATGCTCCCATGATTAACTAGTTAATAATTGTCATCATGTTACGCTGTCATTGCCGAAGGGAAGTACGACAGTGTAATATGTAATGGGGCATCAGCATTGCTGGCTGAACCCTGAGACAGCTTCATTTCATGCTTCCTAATGAGAGATGTCCATCACACTGTCAAAGGCCTTCTTTGGACATTTCCTAAATGGCGAAATCAGGAAGAATTTGGGGAAGTGCTGTTACAGAGATTCAGCCAGGCAAAATGGGCATCCACGTCAGGGCCTGCAAGTGAAGCAGATGGTCTATGGGGAAATACTCAGTTGCTAAAGACCAGTTCATAATTCTCTTTAATTTCACTATGTTTTCACCATTGCTTGGTAATTGCAGGGCAATGAATTTTCCTGCGCAGGGACAGAAAGGCCTTATTTGAAAATGTTATGTCTAGTCCAGAAGTCAGCATATGACATCCTATTAAATTTAATTAGCTGATCATCTGCAAAAACTCTGTACAGTTGCTAAACAAATACATAAAGCAGCCTGTGACCTGGGCACAGGCAATGTAATTCCACCCGCTTAGGTACGACCTGCTTGCTCAAAGAGGATCCACAAGTCAACAGTCTCTGTCGGTCATTATCAGGCACATAAATGGCTGGGTATCCAAACCTATACTATAGCAGAAAAAATATTGTTGCAATATATTTGAAGAGGAAAATAATTCCCAGTTAATGAGCAGGTGATCTGACTGAAGGAGTATATATGTGTAGGAATACATGGGGGACAGAAGAGCATTCACTCAGCCCTCCAGAATTCCTTAGGTGAGCTCACATTTGGGGTAGCAGAGAGGTAGTGATGAAACAGTTGTGAATGATGTTTTCCTGCATCTGGGTTATGAAACAACAGAAAGAACGCTGCAAAAGGAAATATTCCTTAATTTTCCTAAACGGAAGAGATCTTGGCTTTATAATTCGTATGTTTTCCATATGGAGATCTAGTTCATATTAGTGAACATATATTTTTATATATACACAGATATATTAGCTCTGAATTATAAATATCTTTGTGCATGTGCCTAAATGCAGCAGCAGACACCATTTCTGACTGCTTCTGAGCAGTGAAATTACCAAGCCCCATCCTTAGCAGGGTTAACTTGTCCTAATTCCACCGTACCCTTGAAGCAATGCTACTTCCATTCACCTAGCTTTGAGGCTGCTCCTACAAAACCAAACTGTTGTTTCAGTGAAAAGACTCTCATAGATTCCTGTGGGAATTTGTATCAGCCCTAATTCAGGCAATCAGCCCGGAAACAGGCAAAAAGAAGAACAATTACACAAGTTCTGTCATTCCCATTACTTAGATTTTTTTTACTTCTTTTTTTTTTTTTTTTGAGGGAAAGCCTTGTATCTCAGTGAAAGAGTAGAAAACAGAGTTACAGTGACAGCAAAGGAAAAAAAAGAGCAACTGCATCTTCAGAAAACACATATTAATTACAATGCACTAACACACATCCCAGAAAAAGAAAGGAGAAATGCACTGGGTTCAAAATGCTCCCCCAGACTTACCTTTATTGGGGTGCTTATGGCTGTGTCAAGGAGAGTTATGGGAAGATTCAGAAGCAAGAAGATGGATGTGTGGGGCTCTTCACTGAATCTTGGCAATAAATAGCCCACCACCCCCAAACATTACCAATGTCAGGCATGTCCATGGAGCTGGTGTTTACAGACTGAAAGGCTTTTCCCAGTGTAAAAGCCAAAGGCGGTAGAGCAAAGGTTACTGTGGCAACCCGGACTCTGGAGCTCTTGGTTTTCCTCCCTGCTACACACAGGGGCATTGCTGTGGCTTCTAAGTGGCACTGCAGGGATTCATGGACAGGTAGAAACCTTTTTCACAGGACTTTTCTGCCTCTCCATGCACCCACAGCAAGTACATACAGCATGAAGTACTGCACACCACATACAGGTCTATGGAAAGAAGAAAAGCAAAGTATTCACATCTGGAGAAGGAGGGGAGCAAACAGAGCTGGGAGAAACTGCCCATGATTTTGCTAGCTGGCCCCCTGTGGTCTGCTGCACCCGAGGAGGGATGGAAGGAGGAATGCAGCCCTCTGGGGCTAAGGGATGAACTGAAAGCTGGGAAGCAGCTTTTAGATACAGTCTGTGCAGTGGGTTGTATTCTGGAGAGCAGAGAGGGGAAAGAAACTCTCCACTGACAAGGTAAATTGTCATAGCTGGTGGGATCTAAAATCACATCCACTTCTGCATTGCTCATCTGGGAGATGAGTGAATCTTTTAAAAGTAATTTCAAGTTACTGAATCAAATCGTCTTCCAGAATCAAGCTCTGCCAAGAGGCAGCCCTTTCCCAAAATCCAGTTCCATGCATGCTGTGCGGCCCCAGGGCTGATACCCACAATAATCCTTTTTCTAGCAAGGACCAGTTTGATCCTTGACCATCTGAACTGGTGAACGGCCTTTGCCGTGGGGTGATGAACCCGATTGAAGTGACACAGACCAAATCCATTTTCACCCCATACGGTAAAAGGGAACTAATTCCATGCAACAACAATAGTACTTCCTTTTCCTCATGACGCTGTTACAAATTGATGCCACTTCCCAGTCAGTGTTTCCTCTCAGGCAGGTGCTGAGGATGCCATCATGCTGGAAGATCTGCCTTTATTTAATGGGAGCTGTAGTATGAAATCCTGGTGAAAGAGTCCTTGAAAAGTAGCCACCTGCTTTTTAAGCAGCCGGAGAGACATCTCCACTGCTCCACTAGTTAAATAAATAGACCTGTCATGGAAACAAGCCTGTGGTTTGACCACACACTGTGAAGTCCTGCTGAGATGAAACCCAACATTAAATTTGTCTATTCACACTAATGTTATTTTTAATTGCTTTCTTGGCAGTTGTGCTCCAAGCCTGCCTAGCATTGGGTGCTGCACCTCATGTCTCATCGCAGCTCGTGATCCCCCCTGGCCAGAGCAAATGAAGACACATATAATATTGACAAATCTAGTGTCGCTGGAGCTGGAGAACAGGACCAGAACAGGACCCAGCAGGCAGTGGAGGTAAGTGCCTTCTACTCAGGATAGCTTTCTGTTAAAATAATGCAAACCCTTGGGGAAATTCCTGAGACATAGCAGGAGTTGTTGCAGTATAATGGCTGCAATGCCTTTTTTCTCCACTCTCCAGCTTCCACAAAAGGCATGAGGTGTGCCCCAACCCTGCAGGAAAGATGGCATGAGCAGGTCTCTGAACCCTTCAGCAAGCAAACCCCATCCCCTTCATCACCCGTACAAACACTAAGCAACCTCACCAAAAGCTGGTCCTCTGTCTTGCACCAGGTCCTTACCCAGTTTGCAATTATTCTTCCCATTCCTGCCTAGACCGGCATAGCTAATGATTTTCCAAATAGCGCTGTACCAAAAGCTTTCCTGAAATGCAGCACCTGAAATCCCACTACACATTCCTTCCTTCTAGAAAATCGCTTACCTAATCATAGAAACCCAATAGTTATTTTGAGATCCCATTTTTAGTAAAGTTCCATTCTGCTGTTATTGCTCACAACAGTCAGAGGCAGCCAGAGCATCTGATGTGCCTGAATCTGTCTCTCCCTTATGCATGTATCTGAGGCATATTCTCTAGCGGCATCTGAAACCAGACAGTGGGAATGTATATTCTGCTTTCAGCTAATAATTGAGAGACTAAACCTGCCTGGCTCAAGGGAAGGGCTCAGAAATTGCCTGGGAGCTTCCTTCTCAACTTTTATTGAAGCAGCTCCTGAATGTTTCATCATAAGAAAATTTGACTGCATATTTATATGACCACAAAGATACCTGCTTTAAACCACAAAATCAGTTCACCATCTGCATCAGCTACCTGCCTTTGTTGTTACACCAGCTAACCTGGCTGATTCAGTTTCCATCACTTTGAGTGATGAAGACATGAATAGGCAACAGCAGGATCTTCAGGAGGACAGCTGAATTTAAACCCAGCTTGACCAAGTGGGTCAGACTGCCCATCTGATATTGAAAACCAGAAGAAAAATACCTTTTTTCTTTCTTTTTCTTTTCTTTTTTTTTTTTTTTAGCTAAAAACCAGTAATCTGTAGTGGAAAACACTCAAATCTAAACATCACAAAACCTGTGAGCTCCTACTGCTGCCAAATGCAAAACCAAATCCAACTTTCATTCAGGATGCGAACCTGACTTGTAGCTTTGCTGGCCAGTTGGTATTGCCTCTTTATTTGGTTTTTCCTTCTGTGTTGGTCTGTGCTCATGCAGAGCTGCTGCAGCACCGCATACTCCTACCACGGAATAGGGTTCATTTTCCTTTCTTTTCCCTGGGGACTAGCACGTACTTTTCGAAGCGGCACATCTTTTTATTAGTTCTATTCCCAGTCCCCAAAACGTTGAAGCTTCTTTTATATGAATATGCTGCAATTTAGTACCAGCAGCAAACTCTGCTGAAGTAGTGAGAAATACAGAGCTAGCAAAGATCCCTGCAGAAACCCACCCACAGCCCTTCCCTAGAGCTGGCGCTTTGCTCCCATCCCCGCAGCACTCTAATTCACATCATCCACCCTCATTTGTAACCCACCTCATAGCCTGGCCTCAGTTAATGATCTAATTTTGTGTGTTCCGATTTAAAACACCGTCTAACAATAAATGTTTTATTTTTTCACTGGTAGCAGCACTGTGATATGTTTATGATCACTAGATGTCACTGTAATTTTACTCTCTCTCCAGCCCTGCTCAACCAAGGTGATTATTTAAAATCCTTTTGAAGAATTTATCAGTGATGAGAGGAATACTGAGCTGCTACCCTGATGGAGAGTTTCCTGTGGTAGGAAATTATTGTCCTTTAATAACAATCCCACTTCTCTCCCAAACGCATAGCCCAAATTCCTTCATGGAAATCTGAGCACTCACATCGCATCTCCTTCTTTTTCATTCAATCATCCCATAACTTCAGTTAATCACAGAGATTTTAGGACCCCAAAATCTCTATAGAAGTATCCTGCCTCTTTCACTGGCCTTAAATGGTTTTACAGAATATATTTCTTCAAGGCCAACTCAAATCCACATCCCCTGTTTCCTGAATTGTTGATTTCTCCATTGTACTCAGCCTTTGGGATATGACAATTTAAATATTACAGAACACACTCCTGCAATGCCACACGTGGGATTTTTTTTTTTTTTTACTAATTGGAAAAAATTGACCACTGAAATTAGTGGTCAATGCTTAAAAATCTTTTGTCTCCATCTGACAGCATTATCGAGATCAGCAGAATGCCTTCACTCTGAACTCTGGGACCTGCTGCCAAAATGCCAAAAGAAGGTCTTTCAAGACAAATCAGTTATTGGGTGTGCAGCACAGGGGTTCCTAATGCAGCGCTGGCAGCTGAGCCTGAGGAACTAAAGCTCTTTGCTGGCATCTTTTGGTGAGCAAGAAGAAAAGACCAAGGGCCACAGCTGTCCTGACAATGGCAAAGGATGGATGCCAGAGCCTGGGCATATCTATGAGAGCTTTGCAGTAGGGGAATGAGATCTGCTCCTGCAAGGAGCAGCAAGAGGTGGAATGTCTGGGGAGGGGGTAATGCCCCAAAGGAAAGGCAGCTTCTGATTTGCTACATTCATCAAAATTATATAACCTGTCCACCTCTATTAATCCCAACATCTCCCCTGCTCTAATACACTGCATTCCAGTATTGACACCACCTCGCTTTTGATGAGCCTTTTTATCCAGGGTTCCTTAAAGAGGGCCTAAATAAGCAATAATGCTTCTGGACAAGCATTTCAGTTTTCTGTGGAGCCACCAAAGGAGCTTTGTTGGTTCCCATGAGGTCAAAAGCCTTTCATCTTCTGAGCCAGCCATGGCCTAAAAAGTAAGTCCTGAATTTCCTTTGAGTTCTGTTGATTAGTCGAAGAGACACAGTCCTCTGCATAGAAACTCTCCTCCACATCTCACCTAACAATACACACCACCTTTTCCCTAATGAGTAACAGCAACAAACAAATCAGAAGATAAAGAGACTTAAAGGTTTTGTCTCTGAACTTCTTAGGCAAATTTTAGGGCTACGCTGCTAATCCTAAAAGAATACTGGGAACCTTGTTAGTACAATCACATCTATGTTAGATTAGTGCCCAGCAGACAGAAAGATCTCCTACTTAATTGGAGACCCCTTAGTCCTGGGTTCAAGCTAATATAGGGCAGGAGGAGGGCTTTGGGGTGTGTTGGGTGCAGCACTCCAACTTTGCAGGTACCAATTTGTCAAGCTCGCAGCCCTTAGGGCCAGTGTCCATGATGGACATTTGCAATCACATCAGCTCTCTCGTTGTCTTCCTCTGCTGGGGACAGGCATTGAACAGGTCTTTCATCAAGATAACTGGTAAAAAAGGTAAATAGAGAGAGGGAAACCAAAAGACTGAAGTGACTAACAAATGAAAATGACATCCTGGATCTGTTTGTGTATATACAGCAAACTCTTCTTAAGGAACTGCTTGAATTTTCGTATTTGTTTTAAAGGGTTATAAATTACCCATGAGCTTGACTGCACATACATAAAAAGTGTTGAAACAGTTCAATTACAGGTGTGACAACTTTAAGCCCTGTTTAAATATAGGCATTTCCCTACATATAGAATCTCTCTCCAGGTCATTGACTTATTTCAACACAATTCAACTCAAACAGGAACCCTTTAAACCAAACCCAGCATAAACAGGTGAATCCAAAGTGAGGGATTGCATCTTTAGAGTTAGGGTACATTTAATTTAATCAGTCAAAAACCAGATTATTATTACATGCTAAAAAAGTTAAAAATGAGATACAAGTTATGTGGAAAACCCTTCATAAGCATTATTGCAAATCATATTTTTAAACAGATTTAATCTTTGTTTACCCAGAAATACCCCATAAGGACTAACTTGAACAATACAGGGCTATGAATTCTTAGCACAGATAAGTTAAAGCAGATGGTGAGCCTGTGTGGATGTGCTCCATCAGACAAAATGTGGCCATAATTGGATTTATTTTAATTCACTTATACGTTGCCTACAGGACAAATGCTGGTAAAGTTCCTCATGCAGACAAGCCCTGAGGTTAGAGCTTTCAGGGAGCTGCTCTCAACTCTATTTTGAAAATTGGACTTAAATGCAAAAATAACATAGGTGCTTATAAATGAAAGTGAAACCCAAGTCTTAAAACCTTTATTCATGGTTAGATCTTTCCTCCATAATTCACTCTGGTTAGCAGTTTATGCAAGTGGCCCTGAATGAAATGATGCTGGCCATAAACAGGATCTCACTTATCAAAGTGTTTTGCACCAACTAGACTAATGCTGGGCAGGGGAGGGGATATCCCTCACCTCCAGCAGTTTCAATTTTCACATGCTTTGCAGCAGAGGAAGGGGACAAATTCCTGTTGGGAGATGTTATCCTTGACATGCAGTGCAGAGATGGGGGAAGGCAGGCAACAGCCTTTTCCAGCCACATCTGCTGCTGCTGCCTTGGGTGTGCTGCATTCCCACCTCTGCAGCCCACCTCCTTTTAGGGATTTCCTTTCATCCTCTTGATTTATGGGCTTCCTGTATTCCCATGCTTGATGACAACTATATCATCGCTTTTAACCTGGGTTCTTGTTAAAAGAAGGTGATTTGCTTTCTCCCCCTGGGAACGTGCTGGTGGTCTGAGTCCTGATGTACCAGAGGATGTGTGTGGTGGCTCTAAGCGCTGTGTCCCAGACAGAAAGGAGGAAGGGGTTCACTTCTCTCTGCACTGAGTGGTAGTGGTTGTAAATATACCCAGCAATTACAGTCATATTGCTGTGCAAACACATAGTAAATGCAACTCTCATTTCCTTATGAATTATGCACAATGGGCCACAACAAGTTGCACTGACTGGCCATGCTGAAGCCTCCCAATGGCATCATCGCAACCTTCGTTCTCCCTTAGAATTTCCCAAATGTTCTCACTTCCAAACTGCCCCAGCAAACTGTGAGTGCAGGATGCACATGGGCTGCTGACCTGCTGCCAGCCACCTGCAGCCAAGCCGGCTGGATGGCCACGGAGCACATGGAGGTGTGTGACTGCAGAGGCAGATGGTGCAGGGGGAGGAATGACCTGGCTGCAGAGACACCTCTGACAGCTGTTTATTTCATTGCATTGAACTGATGCTAGCTCTTGTGTGCGCTTACTCTATGTTTTATACAGAGAAACGCTGACTGTGTGAGGCAGCACCCAGTTAAAAAAGGTCAAATACCTTTTAGTTAGTGTTGCACACTGAAGGATAGAGAGCACATCATCAGTAACTCAGTGCTGCCATGCATGCCAGCCTTGTCCCCAGATCAGTCACCACTCTGGAATTTGCTTGAGCAGAACCCAAATAGAGTCTCACTTGTTCATCACCACAAAAATCAAAGACTGTTTTCACCCATTCAAAGCACAGAGTGGAGAACAATGGGAAAAGACCAACTTGGCACCTGTGCTCAGCCATGGTGTGGGTAACCCTTCCCTGAGCCTGCCCTGGGGGAAACAGCTGCCAAGAGCCCTGCAATACACAGATGTTGCTTCCTTTCTGCGTTTGTGCATTTCAAACATTTCCTCAGCCACGCTTACCTACATTCCTCTGATACGTATTGTCAGTAACCTGCTCTTGCAGGCTGCATTTAAACTCAAAACACATCAAAATTTCTTGTCTAAGTACCAGTTCTACTTGGTGTGAAATCAGCCTCTATTCTAGCACCTTGCCCCAAAACTTCTGGCTTTGCAGAATATCTCCTTGTGCATTTGCTAATTAACACATAATACCATATCACCTTCCTTGCAATTGGCTTTTCAAAACATTTCTGTGATTGGCCTATATTTCTCTCACTGGACATCTGCAAAGCAATCTTCCTGTGTCGTGTTTCAGCAAACAGCCAGTCTGTGGATGCTGATGAGTACATTACCCACAGAGAGTGAGATGGTGGGACGCAGGAGGCTGCCCTAAAGGAAAGCAGGATCTGGGGCACAAGAGACCACCTTGGAGAGACCTAATTTTGGTCTGTTCAAAGCAGCCCTTGTGCTGGGCATGATCAGGAGCATGGGGATGGCAGGGATTGCACTGTTCAAAGAAATCCCAGCAATGTTGTCCTTGAGCAAGGTGGGGAGGTCTCTAAATCCAGGTTGTGTAAGTCTGGAAAGCGTTGATATTTCCACCACCGTTTTTAACACAGCATTCTAGGATTCCACTCTACGATTCTATGATTCTGTGGTCTTTTAAATCTCCTGAGCAAAGGTACTCTGGCCTCTAGCATCACTGCGAATTCCCATCAGCCACTAGATGTCACCACGATTTTACTTGGTTTCTGGTTTGTACCCAGCCGGGGACCATTAAGAACACTTGAAAATTATTAATCATTAATAATAAACAATTATTTACCTATTGTAATGAATAGAGAGCTCAGAAGGGGGCGGGGGGGAATCTCTGAAAGTATTTAGCCCAAGCAGCTGTACACATGGATATGACTTTAAATTTGTCTGTTGATAGCAGAAGGATAGTTTGATACCATAATGACCAAGTTTTTCCACCTAGACATCAAGCTAAAGCTTACTGTTGTTAACGCATTTATCAGGCCCCTATTTAATTCTCTAACACTGCTAGCTTTAAAGTTATATCCTTTCCTTTGTAATCCTGCCCAGAGAGAAGCAGCTAATGGAGAGCAGCATCACCTGGGCAGTAAAGTGGACAATGAAAGATTGGGGATGAGATGATCCAAATGGCTCCATATGCAAACAAAGCCATTTCTGGGAATACCTGTTTCCAAAGCATGTGAAGCCATAGGAAAACAAAAGGCTCCAGTGATCAGTGCAGCTCACACATTCATTTCCAATAACTTTCACTGGTGAATTATTAACCTGTAACCATACAATACATATCCGGATGATAAAGATTAGGAATTGTGTTCCTACACTAGAGGCTCCACTTTATCTCTCACCTCACAGGTACAAAGTCACATAAAGACAGCCACAGGCAGAGGTGGATCTTGGGAACCCACTGCAGCCTTGGTGAGCATTGCAGATCAACTGCAGGGTCCCATCTTCTACGCCGGTGCCAGCGTAAAAGGCAGAAAACCTCCTCAGATATGTGCTAGACATGATGCACAAAGCAAGTTGTATGTTCAAACCCTATCAGGTACATGCTGAAGCCTCCCATGGTGGCAGCACACCCCATGCCATAGCCATGACAAAGCCAAAACCAATCTTTGCTTTGAGTGATTCGCCTCTTCTCTAACACTAAGGAGTGAGTGCTAGCTCATGTCTGTCCATAAGATGTTGAACTTGAGGTCTTGCTTTTAAGATCTTTAGATATTGAATTGAGCAGAATTCTTTGCCTTTTCTTAAAATCCATGGTCTCTAATTATTGGTGTTTTTTTAAATAGATATATTTGATGGTCTCACTGGCCTCATGCTGGCACAAGCCCTAACGCCTGCCTGTTGTTTTTTGGCCGGTAAATTCCCCACTGAGCTCATTTCTTTAATCAGCTCATCCTTGTCCTGTTGTTCTGCTCCTTTGCAACCAAGACGATGTTTGTGCAAGCTCACCTCCCCAAAACACTTACTTAGACAAAAGTCCAGCAACATAAAAACCCTTCAAAAGGAACTGAGGTCATTACCTCATTTCCTAAATCATGCAGTAATTCAGCAGATCCCTGTGAAACCATTTGCCTTTCGTAAGCCCTGAATGGCACAAATTACTGTAAATAGGGGTCACTTTCTGAACAAAATTCCTTCCATAGTCAACCCTTAGTCTGTCCTCCCTTCAGCCCCGGTTACATCCCATGTCTGTGCTCATAGCTCAGTGATAACTACTGGAGGTGCCCATGCCTGCTTAAAGCATCATTCTTGGTCTCCTACAGCACATATTCTTTCAGTTTGAAGCCTGCTGTCTTCCAAGAGAAGTCAAACAAAACAAAACAGATTTTACAGACTTGTCTGAAGTCAGCTTTTTAAATGAAGTCCAGGGTTATTTTCATTTAATACAAAAGAAAATCTGCCTGGCTCAGAACTTTAGCCAATAATGACAAGTCCAAAACTGTCTCAACTTAGAAATACTACTCTCCAGGTTACTAGTCTTAGGATTTTGTTTATGATAACCTCTTCCAGCAGCGCTGTTACACTTGGAATTAATTGCAGCTTGTGAAGTGAAACAGAGTATGCATTTTGTCACTACTTCTTGCACAAATACAAAAAGAGCAAAGGTTGCTTATTTTAATGTTTTTCATGCAAATATGTCTGTAACTTTGTCCCTTTGTAGCCTGCTACTTGTTACGAAGTTGATGTAGGTTATCTTTCATTTCACAGTTTTCCTTAGGAAGTATTCCTCTGTTAGGATTAAGAAATTCATTTAAATTTCAAATTAACCTTTTTGTCAAAAGATTTTCAGTTCACTCTGATACTAAAACGTGTATAATACCCAGCGGGATTGGCCAGATCTTGCTTCCCTAAGGAAGCCCAAAAGAAGAGCATATCTGCCTTTCATGCCTCATTTCCTGTGATCCCCTCTTCTCTTTTCTTGCTTCCCACATCACCCTGCTCAACATATAAAAGATTCCCCTGCCAGGCAGGGAAACTGATCCTATATGCTCTTCCTGCCCACCCAGAGACACAGCTCCTACCTCAGATAACCCCTCACAGAAACAATCACAAGGTTTTTGCTCAGAAATTAGACATTGCCCAAAATGCCCTGATTTGGGCACTGAGATTTGTCTCTTTTTTTTGACTAGGTAGATACCTTCTCCCAGGGCTAGGGCTTCGAAAGAGGTGGGGAAGAATACCATTTTATTCCTTACCTCTAACAAGAGGTGATGGATCCTCTCTACATGTTGTTAACACCACCAAGTGATAGTGGCCACCACTGTGGTAACTTCTGCCTCAAGCTATGATGTTGCCAGCATCACCAGAAGCCCCAGGAGATGGTTGCCTCAGCAGTCTGCTATGAACTGCAATGGCCACAGAAGCGGAATTCTTTCTCTAGTAAATCACCCAGCAAAAAGCCTGGTATCTCATGCCAGGTAGACAATAAAAGCATTTGGGGGCCAAACTTACCGTGACAGCCCCAGTCCCTTTAACAGTCTGCTCCTAAAGCAAGTGCCAAAGTGAGTGATGGATGCTGGGGCAGCAGCTGATGTAAAGGACCTACTGCTGCCATGAATAATCCAATAGAGCAATGGCATCTTGCTACTTCTCAGCCTTGTTAGTTTAATACCACTTATTTAACTTGTCTATTTGCATTAAGCCCAGTGCTTTGGATGCCCTGATGTATTTTTTTGGTACTTTCTTGCTTTTGATGGTCTTATTTGTAATTCAGCAACTAGTGCCTAAGTAATCAATATTCTGTTTGTGTGGACATGTTATTTATTTACAGAGTCACCATATGAATTCAGTTGGTTTACTGGAGGTCAAACACTTTTCATCTTCTTCATGAGCCAAAGAAAATTGAAAGATTTAAACTCCCTGTGAATTCCTTTGATTAACTCAGTGAAAGTATCTCACTTTTTTTTCCCCAATATCAGAGACAGCATTGTCTTCATTGTAAATCTACCTCATTTTGACATTGATCTATGCATAATGGGTAACCTCAAGTGTTGAGGCATAAATGGGAAGATGAATAAAGCCATAAAAGAGTTATGAATGATGCTGTTATCAATTTTCATCCATATATACACACCCCCTTTGTTTCCAATTTAGCAAAAATCCACAAAACATGTAATATCAGTATGAGTTGTATTACTAGCTGTGGGGGAACAAGGGCTGGGATTCACCCACTTGGGAATTGCACCCTTACAGCACAAAGCACCGGCACTGTACCAGCAAATGGTGCATCAATGTTATGCACTTACATCCAAGTCACCCCTACAGTTGGACCAAATTCAGGCCATACAAGTACATGCAACGTCGCAGTTTCCTCACGCTGTTCTAAAGAGCAAGAAGAAACCCGTTATGCTTCAGACATGTGGAGGAAATGAGGAGCTGAAGACCACGTTTCAGCTCCTTCACATCTACGTTGTGCAACTCTGCAGTGCTGCAGCTTGCAGGGCTGGCAGGGACAGGGAAACTCAATGGATAAACCAGCTGAATGATGAAAATAACATCCTTGGTTTCTCTGCTATGCTTCTTCTGCTTATTTTATTCTATGGTTATTTTTTCATTATTATTTGCAAGATTCTAGAGTAAATTTTTAAGATTGCTTAAATCAGTCAAGCCTTTTCACATAAATGTTGCATTGTTTTAAATAAAAACATGACTTATACCTCATTTAGTTAAACAGGAAATCCCTGTACAGACACGCTTGTATCCATTTTGTGACTTGCTCCTACTTATCACATTCAATCTGAAACCAGTTTAAGATTCATTAAAATCAGACACCCTCTCAGTACATTCAGAGTTGCATTCATTTAACTGAATTAATGTGAAAAGTGGAGTCAGGTTAAGCAAGTGCAGATCCTTTGTGCTGCCAGAACTTAATGGTGATTCTCAGTGTGATTTAGACGCTACTGCCCAGATCATTGTAACTTCAAATACACTTAGTTTAACCAGCTTATACTTTCTGCAAGAGAATACTGACTTCTTGCAGTACAATCACAGCCTGAGCAGCTGCACAGAATACCCAGAAGTTTGACTTGGATGGTTTTCAGAGATTGAGATCTGAGATTATGAGTCCCAAGGATGCAGGATGTGAAGGAGCAGCAAGAGCAGTGGGGCTCCCACCCCCTGCACTAGGGCAGATTCAAGCAGACCATACCTGCACCATACAGGTGAAGAATTAAAGGAATCCTTCATATTACAAAGCCAAATACCAGGTTTGGCACAAGGACTCCGTGAGCTGCCTTTCCCCTGTACCTCTCACCCCATTAGCCCCTGCTCCTTTCTGCTCCCTTCTGCTCCCCTTGTCAGCTCATTCTCACCTCCAGACATCTCAGACAAAAACTTTGTTATCCCTCCTCGCCTGTCTCTCTTGTGACCTAAGCAAACCCTGTTCTAGCCAGAGCTTCTGATAAAGGATTTTTAGTTTTTTTAAGAAAGTTTGAATCATTTTTGCTGTTTCTCTTCCAGAACCCTTTCTCCCCATTCACCTCCTTCGTGATGTGCAAAAGAACTGGGCACATCTTTGCCTCTAAATCACTGCAGCGATTGCACCATTACTCACTGTTTTTTGTAAATGCTCTTTCAGTTTTAATACATTCACCTCATTGCAATTTCTTTTTTTAGCTTGTGTTTCCTTTACTGGTTTAAAGGGATGTCACAGGCACAGTGTCGAAAGTTCTGTGAAGATAAAGACAGATCAATGCATGCTGCAGCTCCATCTTAGAAATAAATTAGATTGGCTTGAAAGTATTTGTCCTCAGAAACCTGTTTAGCAATGTATTTTTGTGTAGACGTTTATATCTTGTTCAGTAAGGCTTTCCAGTAACATGCTTGGTACCTGTAAGACAGAAAGAAGGAATAGATGGGAATAAAAGTCATGCAGGTGAAACTAGGAGCTGAAGGGTGGGGAAACCATAGTGGACAACCCTCCATGGTTCCCTATGTGTATTCAGTGGCGTTCTTCTTGCTTCATTCAGACACGAGCAGTGCTTTTATACACCTCAGTCATGACCTTCAGGAGCACTGACGTGTTCTAACCACTGGTTCCGACCAGCTGGGTGCGTGTGCATCCCCAAAACACCATCCTGCATCCCTCCACCTCTGGGCTCGTTCCTACTCTGCTCGTTCAGACTTTCTCACGCTCCATTGGCATCGCTAAATATTTACAAGAGGCAGCAGTGATTTTGGCTGTGGTTAACAGGGAGTTACGTGTTTGCAGCATCTGTTAGGGTGTTTGTTTTTGTTCCTGTGCTGCCGGCTGAGCGATCACCCACACTGCCTCTGGCACCAGCAGAGAACCAAGTGCTTCCTCATGGCCCATCACAAAGCGCTTGTATAACAAATTATGCCTAAGAAAATAAGGGTGCTGAATACACATGGGCTTCCCCTCAGTGGGGAAGCAAAATCAGCCCTTGGCTTACATGTCTCCATTGAGACCGTGGCGTGATCTTGCTGCCCATGCAAACATCTCTGGTTCACATAGTGGTGATGGAGAGGAGTCTGGCTGGAGCAAAGAAGTTGTAGGTATCAAATGCATTTGTCAACACCACAGCAGTAACAGGAGCTTATCACAAGTCCAAGATGAAAGTGTCCAAAATCTGTGTAACAAGCTGCAGTGAGGAGCAAGGGAGACTGCTGCAGCCAGCAGGAATGGTCACAGCCTTGCAGAATGAGGCCCCAACTCTCTGTGAATGGCATGGCTTCAACAGGCTTTTTAATGTCCTTGGAAAATTTGAGTGGAAGAGCTTCAATTTCCAGCCAACTGCCAGGTAATAACAATCTGTTTGCTACCAACCATCTGACACAGAGGTGCTTGGCAGTGCCATACAAGAATACCAGGACTTTTCCTTCCATCAGACCCCAAGCTAAAGAGAGGCAATCTGCCTCATCCCAGTTTGGCCACCAAAATGCTTGTGAGGCATTCACAGCAGCCCTGGCCTGTGAGTGATCTGGCCCTGAAGACCTTCAGTAGCATTTCTGGCCACCTGATTTTCTGCAATTGGAGTGAGACAAGTGTCTGGCCATCAAGGAAGGGAAAAAGCTAGAAGAGGATAGAAGCAACTTGTGAGTGATGATGAGTCCCATGTGAGCGATGATGAGTCCCATGTGAGTGAGCAGAACACAGTGACCTTCCTTTCAGTAACGTGAAAGATGTTCAGACAAGGTTTGTGCTTTGGTTTTTTTTCTTCACCATGTTGAAATAATCATCCACTGAACCCTTCAGAAACAACTCCTGGTGACCTGACTCATGGCTCCACGAATCGTCAGACATTCAATCAATCATCGACTTTTGGTTTTTTGTAAAGTAGCTATTGATGTTGCATGTTATTAGTTTCTTGGCACCTTACCCTACGCTTTCATCAAAGCAAAATGCTGATGCAATTAGCAAAGGATATCAATTTACGCAGCAATTCACATTACCCCTCAAAGCTTCATTAGCCTCAGAAGCTAAGGCACTAGAGAGGAAATTTGGGGGAGCGCTCTGTTACCTTGCACAACTCAGCCCATCCACAGTACTGCAGTGCTCCCGCATCACACTGACCTTTGTGGCTATGAAAGGGAAATTTGACAGCACCCACAGCACAGGGAGAGGACAACAACCACCTCCATCAGCCCCAGTTCATCCTCACACAGTTTGTAGGGGTCAAAGCTGTTGTGTGGGGCTAAGGACGTTCCAGCATCCAGGGATGTTATTTGCAAGGAACTATATAAAAGTACAACTCAAGTTTCCTGTCCTAGAGACACCCTGGAGCTCCTGCCAGCGGGTGATGCTCTGCTGCTGTGGCACTTCTCCTTTTGCTCCCTACAAACACTCCCGAGGTCAACAAGGCATAATTGCCCCATTATTTCACAGAAAAGCCACCAACATCAGCAAGAAGCAGCTGCTGTTGGGATAGAAACCTCACTTAGTGGCCCCTTTGCTGGGAAGGTAATTTGGTCTTTGCCACTCTGAACACATCCATCTCTTTATAGATGTTCCACCACACTTACCAGCAAACATTCGGTCTCCAGGTTTGTGGTGTAGCTTTTTCAGCTTTTTCTTTCAGCTGAATAATTTTCATTATGCTGATCCACATTGTTGTTTACCTCTCTGCAATTCTGAATACAAGCCTTGCCCTTGACTTCACAACAAAATGAAAGGCTTCAGGTCACAGCTTTTAGAACACTTGAGATTGTTTTTTCTCTCTCTGGAAAGAGTAAATAGTATTAACTGTTAGAGTAGAGGAAAAAATGAAAATGAAAACGCTATCAGATTGGGTAACTCTAAACCCATTGACCAGTTTGCACTACTTGACCCAAAAATTAACTCATCTCCCAATTAGCTGAATAATTGAAGTTCATCAGCATATTTCTGGTAGCATTCTGTAGACAGATTTACTGGGGCAGCCATGGCCAACTGAAAACAACATTCTGCTTTTCCCTTCACATCATGGCTGGAGCTCACTTGTATAAAACACAGCCTCACTGCTGTACCCGGAGGAGAAGGCTCAGGAGGTGACACAGGATGGGGACAGCTTGGACTGCAGCTTGCAGCAGAGTAGGATCCATCTCTGGACATCTTCACATCAGAAGAGGTGAATATGTTTTTGTCAAGCACAAATCGTTTGGCTCAACGAAAAGGAACTGATGAATGCTGCTGCCAGCAGGACACATTAAACTATTTAGTGATCTGTAGCAATCCAAGTACCTATAGATTTATAGAAAATCACAAAAAGTGTTAGAATTTGACTCATTCACTTCTGGTATAAATGCAGCACTGGAGAGTGCCTGAAAGGTACTCAGCTGAATGACTACTGTGCATATCCAGTCCCACAGACCATCAGCAGCTCCACTGCCTTGCAGGGGTCCTGAGCCAAGAAGCAAAATGCATTTGTGCAAGGCTGGTTCACTCTCTATAAGCATCCATATCGTGCAGAGTCAGGACAATCTGCACTCCATGCAAGCAACTGTACAGCTGGAGGTGAGGAGGAGTGCACAGGCAGGAAACAGGTTACAGCCATCTCCAGCTGTGTTCTGCTGGAGCTGCAGCCCACATGGCCAAAAGCAGGCAAGGGTGTTCATCCTAGCAACAGCTTATTGAAGGGATGAGGGTGGCGAGCACGCTCCTTTGAGAAGGTGCCATCTCATTTCCTGGAGCTCATGTCATGCTTTGCAAGGGCAGGAGGAACTCCTTATCCCTTTTTGGGACGCTAAATTCAGTTCCCTCCTGGAAAATGTTATAACAGTCCTAAGCAGAATAAATTGTACAGTTGAGAATAACTTTGTTTTCTTACCCCCTCTTTGCCCACTGGCTGTCCCTTAAGAAGGACATGGAACTGTTGGAGCAAGTCCAGATGAGGCCACGAGGATGATCAGGGACTGGAGCACCTCCTGTATGAAGACAGGCTGAGGAAGTTGGGGCTGTTCAGCCCGGAGAAGAGAAGGCTGCGTGGAGACCTCATAGCAGCCTTCCAGTATCTGAAGGGGGCCTATAGGGATGCTGGGGAGGGACTCTTCATTAGGGACTGTAGTGACAGGACAAGGGGTAATGGGTTAAAACTTAGACAGGGGAAGTTTAGATTGGATATAAGAAGGAAAATCTCTACTGTGAGGGTGGTGAGGCACTGGAATGGGTTGCCCAGGCAAGTTGTGAATGCTCCATCCCTGGTGGTGTTCAAGGCTGGGTTGGACAGAGTCTTTGGTGACATGGTTTAGTGTGAGGTGTCCCTGCCCATGGCAGGGGGTTGGAACTGAATGATCTTAAGCTCCTTTCCAGCCCTAACTATTCTATGATTCTAAGCAAAAAAGAAAATGGTATGTATGTTTCTACATAGAGATGTCTGATACATCTCACTAAAGTAATAAACCTGTTATGAAGCAAATCCTACATCTTATTATTCTTAATTATTCTCTTTCACATCCTTTCATCTGGTTTTAAACCTTCTTGCAATTTTGCAAGATGAAAGAGGTTAAAAAAAATGCCATTAATTGTGCTATTTTGTCTACAACAGCATACATTATTGTCTTTTAAATTCTCTTAGCATCTTGGGAAACAGCAGGAATTAGCAGAAGGTTTTCTAAGTGAACCAGCCCATTTAAAATGACTGCATTATCCAGGTTCCTTCTGACTTCATGATTGAAGATGCAGGCAAGCCCAACTGCTAAAACAATGTTATTGCTGCGCTGGAAATGAGAACACTCTGGTGGTAGACACATTAGCACACAACACTTTTGGAAGGAGTCATGAGCCTGATGATGCAGATCAGCACTCCATGGGACTCATGGGCAGGAACAGAGCCTTGGGCAATGTGGTCCAGGGTGAGGTGTCCCTGCCTATGGCAGCGGGGTTGGAACTGGATGATCTTAAGGTCCTTTCCAACCCAAACTATTCTGTGATTGTATGTCACATTAATGTATTTCAAAATGTTGGCATGCACAGACCTTTAAGTATTAGATGATTTAGAAGGTCAGGTAGAAAGAGCACAGTGTGCCCCAGTGCAAACAGCGCACACCACATAACTTCAATGTCTGTGGCATGGTCAGAGCATCCCTTCCACTGCCCAAAGTCCCAGAAAGAAAACGGATCCCAGTCTTGGCACAGTGCAGGGGAAATGCTGGAGCTACTCTTCACTTTTGTGAATCTCACTGCCAGGATAGGGGACACAGCTTAGCTCTGACAGGCTTCTAAGAGGTTTGCTATTTCTGGGTTTTCTAAGCAATAACTATTGGTATCTAAAATTTACACCTAATTCACTCTCCTGATCCACCTGAGGGTCTCTGTATGAGATAAAACAAAGAGCACTGTGTGCAGTTCTGGTGTCCTCAGCATAAAAAGGACATGGAACTGTTGGAACAAGTCCAGAGGAGACCACGAGGATGATCAGGGGACTGGAGCACCTCCTGTATGAAGACAGGCTGAGGAAGTTGGGGCTGTTCAGCCTGGAGAAGAGAAGGCTGCGTGGAGACCTCATAGCAGCCTTCCAGTATCTGAAGGGGGCCTATAGGGATGCTGGGGAGGGACTCTTCATTAGGGACTGTAGCGATAGGACAAAGAGTGATGGGCTCAAACTGAAACAGGGGAAGTTTGGGTTTGATATAAGGTAGAAGTTCTGTACTGTGAGGGTGGTGAGGCACTGGAATGGGTTGCCCAAGGAAGTGGTAAATGTCTGTCAGTGTTCAAGTGGGTGACATGGTTTAGTGTGAGGTGTCCCTGCCCATGGCAGAGTGGCTGGAACTGGATGACCTTAAGGTCCTTTCCAACCCAAACCAGTCTATGATTACGCTGCTCTGAAGTCCAAGACACTTGGCACTTCCTCAGACTGGTGGCTAGGCTGGCTCTGCAGGAATTACTGTGTCTGACAGGATTACCTTGGGAAGGGAAAACTAAAAACCTTTAGTTTTAGAAAACTTTAGTTTTAGAAAAATAAAGGTTTTTAGTTTCCCCTTCCCTTCACACCCTGCCCATTCGATCCATGACAGGATCATGTACAGCCAGACACAGAAGGGCTGAGCCTCTCCCTCTACCCTCTGGGGAGTAACTCCAGGAAGAGCATCATTCATTAGCACACAGATGGCCAACCATCCATCACTGACCACCATATGGCTACCTTCACAGACATCCATCACTTTTGTCCAACCACAATTTTACCTCATTGAAGCTGAGTGGTATTCCTGCAGGACACAAAGGACACCAAGGCACTGCAAGGATGTAATCGTGCTGTAAATTCCACCCTTCCTGCCTTTTCAGCTGTATTTTCATGACAGATGGCAGATTGTGACACAACTACAGCATCTCCCACTTAACTGCAGAACAACTTGCCCTTCTGGCTGCATAAACCCCATCATCATACATGCCCTTGGTGGCAGCTGCTGTGAAATCATGGAATATTTAAGAGGCTGTCATTCCTATTTCTTTGAATCTCTGTAGAACTGATAAAAAATTGTACTTCTGGGTAAGATTTCAAAGAATAAAAGTCAGTCACCTTGTTAAGAAGCACAGCCAGTCACACAGATGAAGCAGCAGCAAAAGCAGTTTCAGGACGCCTAGCTGGACCAAAGAGAGGGGTGTAAGGGCTCCAGAGAGAGGGGTGCACTTCAGCTAATGCTGTCTGATGAGGACTTCTACCCAGATACAGCCTAAGGTGTATTATGGGCACAAAGAAAGAAACAAAAAACCCACTGTCAGGAAAGGATTAGGTGAGAAGGATGAGGGAGTTCTCTCTAGTTTAACCTTAATGTCAATAAGATGAGACAGTTTTCCCCATTTCTTTGTGTTTTATTTTGGGCTTGGCTGATTCATAGCTATGTTATCTATCCAGAGCTTATGAACAGAGTTAAGTCTAGCCACAGGGTTGACCAGCTTTGAACCTTTTGTACTTCCTGGGTGAGCGTTAGCTGACTACAAGAAACAAGGCTGCTGATGTTGGGGCTTGGCTTCCTCCCTATAAAATGCTTTTTGCTTAGAAGAAGCAAACTAGGAGCCTTGGCAAGGCTCCGGCCAGCCAGCTGCACGCACGTGAAGCCTCAGCGGTTCTCATGCCTGGGAAGATTTCACTATTCCCTCTGAATTATGCATGAAACATGATTTCATTTGCAAATTCAAGCGTGTATTATTATTTTTTTCTTCCCTTGGCTTTTGTTGTTCACAGGGATTTGAATCAGAACACCCTGTGAATCCCGTTCTAAGTGGTTTCGGCAGTAAGCGTTTACTCAGGGTGAGAATATCGTTGCCTCAGCTCAGTGAGTATAGCTAAAGAAGGAGAGGCTGTGTGACTGCAAGGAGGTTGAATGGTTGGTGTTTCTTTCCTAGCCCAGAAACAAAATTTACAGAGTTAATTTCTGCTCAAACTAACTAAAGCTTTAAGTGGGGAGTATCCCCTGAACCTGATTGCAAACCACCTCCATAGTTCGTTCAGGTTGGCTCCCACTGTTTTTATCACTAGTTTTACATTCATGGAGTGTACAAACATATATTTTATTGACAACAGAGAAGCCCAAACTTGCTCATTGCAAACAGCTTCCTACAGGCTGACGCAGAGAGTGAGAATTACCTGCTTCAGGTGTAACCCTGCAATACCAGCAATCAGACACGTGTCCCAAAATGCATATGAGTGCAATGATGATTTGATAAAAACAGGGAAACCTTCCTACATAATGACCTCAAAGGTGACAAGTCAGAGACCATCCTCTGCTTTCTAGAACCGTAAGATTATTGCAAGACTAGTAAATCCAATAGATACGAGTCTGGGCTAGGTGCAGTTCAGTACCTTCAGTACCCCCTTTCCTATTGGAAAGGCAGCATTAGGTTTGATGGGAGATGTACTGCAGCTAGCTCTAATTTTACTGTGCTGGCATCCGGAATGCCTCATTAGCTTTCTCCTGCCAGCTCCTTGCAACACACTAGGACGCGTTCCCTCGCTTCCCATTACTTTCACCTCTATCATTTGGAGACAGGAGCTGTTTTGCCTGCCTCTCTTGGTGGCACACATCAAGATGACACGTTCTCAAAACACCAGTCTCCTCAGATGCAGCTCAGCCATGGAAATCCCTGATTTTCTTCAAATTCTCCAGATGGCCACCTCCATTCCAGCCTGATTTTCCTTTTCATTTACCATTACAACAGAAAAACAGCCAAATCATTTGCTTGTCTCCCTTATAAGAATTAGCTCATTGGAGTTAAAGAGATCATAGCTCAGCTGCAGAGGAGATGCTTATGTTTGGTAAAATTAGCATGACTTCTAGGAACCCTTGGGATTACTTTTCTTCACCGTGCTACATCTTTCCTCACAACCCAAAGCATCTCTGTATGCAAGAGGGTTTCTTGCTAAAATCCAGGTGCAAATATGCTGTAAATATTTAGCTAAGTGTAGTCAACTGTTTAGTTAAGATGCTGGCAAAGAGCTGCCAGCTCTGATTGCTGTCTAAACACAGTCACCTGAGTGGTCGCACCCAAGCAGGCAGCAGCATGTTCTCCTGCCACACATTACCAATGAGTGATGGCTATCAAGGTCCCTGTGAGCACTACAGGGTGCCAGCAACATCCCTCTATACAGTGCACACAAGAGACAGGTTGTGCCCGAGCATCACCTGCTTTACACAGTTACTACTGGTCCCAAGTCATACTGGAGTCTTGGAATAAATCAGACCGGGGACAAAAAGGAGCATTGCTGAGTTTAGGTTAAAAGTGGGTAGAAAAAGCTGATCATGGGAAAAATTAGCAACCAGCGCCACTGCCTAAAGGGAATTGGGTTGTCAGTCATCCCTGACATGAGCTGAGAGCAAACTGCTTGACAGCATGGAGGGGTCACAGGAGGAGCAAACTGCTGCCACTACTGCTTCCCAAAAGGTACCAATGATACTTGGCACCGAGAGATGTCTGTGAATGTGAACAGCTTGTATGACAACCCACGGGGAATCCCAGTTCATTAGTATAAAAATTAAGACACTTGACATAAATGCTTCAGCATTGGAAACCTAATTACTGCACCAGGAATTTGTTACATTTACAAACATCCATTAAGAACCAAGAACGACCCAGGTTACAACAGGGCTTCAACAGGTTAAAGAAACGAAGCCTGAAGAGCTTTCATTTCTCAATGGAAGTATTTGCTGTATGTCTAGGGGCTCCTGCAATAGCAGCATGCATTGGATGCTGTCCCGGTGAAGATGCCCCGGGATCCTGCAGGCACTGCTGATGCTCTGGCAGCATTCCTGTAAAGCTGCTTGCATGCCAGTGACACAATGACAGACATAACTTAACTGCCCATTCCCTGCAGGAACACCAACATCTATCTTCACTCCCAGTGACTCCACTCCTAGAGATAAATACACTCAGGAGCTGTCAGATGGAGGCAGCTGCAAGATAGCCCTGATGTGCAACTGTTGTCCTGCTTGAGCAAACAGTAGTAATGGCACTATGGAATGAAAAAGGCCTCTGAAGGTGTATCACACACTCAGGTAGGACCCTGCCGGGTACCTTAAAGCATTCACAAGCTCTAGTGGAGCCAGGATCAGTCTTACAGTGGATGTCCCTTCATGTTAGCCATAGCGATACTGCTTCCACTAGATGCTAAACACCAAACAGCAAAGGAGCAAGAACCTTTCAAGACCAGACCAGATCAAGACCAACCAGAGGCTCTGGGGAACCAGTTTCCATGATGAACATGAGTCTATTGGGCCTCAACAGACAGGCAACCACAGGGACAGTCTATTGCATCAGCCCTGCTTTCCCTCCTTACGTAGGTACACACGCTGCCAGGACAGAGTGTCCTCTTGAGCTGATCAAGCACTGTGGAGTCAGAAGAGAAAACCCAAAACCAATACCTTTCACTGGATACCAGGAGGTTGTGCAAATGTTTACAAGGAAGATTAACTCTGACAGAGGCATCTGGCACTTCTGAGCCAATTACCCCAAAATGCCTGGGACAGAGTATTTTTTGCATGTGCTGGGTACTGTTGTTGCAGTAAGATAGGCAAAAGGTCTCAAGAGCTGCCTCTCAGCTCACAAACTTACCCAGAATCTTTTCCCCATAGGCAGAAAGGCTCACATCTTAAGGCATTAACCCCTAAAAGATAGTGGAGTGAAGACAGCACATACTGCTATTAGAAGTCTTGGATAACTTTATGGGGAAAGCTCACATTTCCTCCCTGCCTCATGGAGGAAATCTCTGATGCTTTGCAATGCTTTCAAGACACTCCACATCAACTTGACACTTCAGGCCACCCCATGCCCCTCAAGGCAGCGTTCCCCACTGCTGCACCTCAGCACTGATGAGGACACAGCCTCTCCAGACCAGGAGCTCCCTTTCCTCTCCATTGCACAAAGCCATTGCTCAGTTTTAGCCTTAAGCTCTACCTGGTACATGGCACATCCATCATGTTGCGCTCATTCATGCTTAGGCACCTTTTCCTGCCTGATGCTCAAATTCAGCCAACACCACTGGAGAGGGGAGAGACGCTGCTGTGCTGCTGCCCCTTGAACACAGCCGTCCATTATGGTGCATATGGGTCTGTCACCGCCTCCCATTTGCTTCTCCACACCATATGTTAAACCAGTAGGGTGAGCAGAATCATTTATCTTGGTTTTAACATCTATCTTTTCTTGTTATTGCAGTTAGCCTTTCCCTATCCTTTAGAACACTTGAAAAAATGCAGAGGAAGCAATGGCATGGCCCAAATTTCTGTTTCCAGGCCAACGCTGGTGGATGGGTACCACTTTGGGAATATTTTTGTGTGTGCTTTCTTTTTTCTTTTAAAGAACAGTGCTTCCCACTCCAGCATCTAAACACATCTGCAATCATAGTGGCAACATTTGGGGTGAAGGGATATAAACAACTCTATATTATTGTATGAACCTGTAATTCAAATGAGGCTATGAAACAGCCAGCTCCCAACATGAAATTTTAACATAAATCTATGTGATAAAAACATTTTTCAGCTGCTAAGTTTTTAACCTTCTACTTCATTAATTCACCTGTGCCAAGCATGCAACAAGATTACCTTGTTCTTACCTTACACTAAAACATAATTGTATCACATTTGCTCTCTTTTCCCCCATTAATCTTTTTAACTAAATTAGGCCTTTAGGATTTTGTCCTTCAGGCACCAAATAGAACTGGTTGCCCAGACAAATTGTGGATGCCCCATCCCTGTCAGTGTTCAGGGCCAGGTTGGATGGGACTTGGGGCAACCTCGTCTAGTGGATGGTGTCCCTGCCTACAGCAGGTGGTTGGAACTGGATGAGCTTTTACCTCCCTTCCAACAAAACCCATTCTATTATTCTATGAATTGAGTTAGGGAAATTAAAGGCGTTAAGATGCTTTCTGAGACACGCAGAAGCCATTAACAGTGATTTCTAATGCTTTTTCTGAAAAAGGTAACATTCACCGGCACAGCAGGGGAATAAATCACCCTCGGGCCATTCTCAGATGCACATCTTCTTCTTCTTCATCTTGTTTGCTTTGTTCGCTGTGTCATACACACATCAGAGACTTCCACAGATGCTGGTGGATCGGTGTCAGCACTTGTTGCTGAAAAGGCATGACCATAGGAAACCCAGCACAGACAGCAATGGCTACAATCAGACTGCTGCTATGGAAATTGTTATGGCTAAAGGGCAATAATGTGGCTGGTTTTCGGTTATGAAACAAAGTACAGTGTGATATTCTCTCCACCAAAGAAAGAGAACAAAGAAATCAGCACTGCCAGACTTGTGCAGACCTCAGTGTGGGAGTGCTGATGTGCATTGTCCCACTGCCAACATCTCCTCCCCATTCCTGGGGATGTGGAAATAAAAGATCTGCTTCTCCCATTGCCACCCAAAGCCACTGAGAGAAGGTCAAGCTTGGAGCATCCCCCACTGTCCTCACTGACGTCAGAACAGGCAACCCCATCCCAAGGTTTTGTGGGATGGGATGCTACAAAACCAAGGAGCACAAATAAGGATTCAAAGTAAATAATTTTATCACAGTTCACAATCTCTTAAGTGGCACTTTTTAAAGTCATCTCCCCTGGTGAAGGAGGTGTGGAAGACAGCAGGTAGGTTAACATGACCAAACGTGTGATGTGCCAACAGAGCTGAACCAGCTCAAACACATGTCCTGATTACCACTGTGCTTCCTTCCGTCACCATCTGCCGTTTATATGAATCAGTGTAATTTTGTTTTATTTAGATCTTTCATTCTCACACCCCTTGATTTTTGCTTCATCTTTCAGCTTCTATTCTGAAGTCTGAAACATGTCCTTTTACAACATAAGAGCAAAGTCCCAAATCCAGATGGTGGAAACATGGCTGGAAGGCAAAACTGATGGAGGAAAACTAGCTTAATTATGAGGTCACTTCTAGAAAGAGCTACACACTCTGCACCTCCCAGACCTCTCCTGATTTATCAGACTAGTAGCAAAGGCTGAGCTGGCTCCACTAGGATTTGAAAGCCATCCTTTGCTTACTGAGCCATCCTTTGTTCTCTCACACATGGCAGATGCCAAAATCCAAATTCTTAGCTCACAGAATTAGTTTCCAGCTTGTTCAGTGCTCTCTCCAAACAAGGATATAAATTTGGATTGTGTAACCTACATATTCTAGGCATTAAACCTGTGGAGACTGTTATATCACCATAATTACTTTCATGCAGGTTATTAAAGCCAGATTCATTAGCTTAAATTACAATGACCTATACAACATGCTTAAAACCCATTCATCCTATTAAAGAGATTTAAAACTCATCTCCTGTCATGAGATGTCTGTGATTCTTGATTTGTTATTGGGTCATGCTTTAAAAGCAAAAGCAATTACCTCTCTTATGATGGTAAAAGCCCACTGCCTCAAGGTTGCCACAATGCATCTATAATTGAACAGCAACAGCTTTAATGTTCAGCTTGGATGACACAAGCATTGCTTATTGAAATACTGCCTAGGATGGTGTCTGCATACCAGGGAGCACTACATCAGCTGACAAGTTTCAGCAGGAATGATTGCACCTCAGGCATGTCAGGATCCAATATGCTGGGTGTTTCCTGGCAGCGGCAATACTTCCCATTTATGTATCCTAACACTCTAAAGAAACAGGGAAAAAAAGACACCCTCCTGTTAATGTCCTTGCAAGAGCCAAGATCTTTTGTTTGAATGCTTTTCCTTTGAAGTCTGCATGATTTTTATTTCAAAGGAATTTTCTTTAGGAGTTCCTAGAAATATGATGACTCCATGATCCACAACACGCTTGGGTGTTGCATCATTTTGAGAATCCAGGTGATTCAAAACACAGCCATAAAAAAGCTAAACCAGGCAATGTTTTACCCCAGAAAGGATCCCAGAACCAGTCTCTTTAGGAAAAATATTGCAAATAAAAGACAGATTAGGGACAACGGGCGCTCTCTCTGGAAGCTCTCAGGAGAACTGGCTGCCCTGCATTTGGAGAAGGCTGAGGTTCTTAATGACTTCTTTGCCTCGGTCTTCACCAGCAAAGGCTCTGACCACACCACCCAAGTCTTGGAAGGCAGGCGCAGGGACTGTGAGAATGAAGACCTTGGGCCCACTGTAGGAGAGGATCTGGTTCAAGACCATCTTAAGAACCTGAACGTGCACAAGTCCATGGGACCTGATGAAATCCATCCACGGGTCCTGAAGGAGCTGGCGAATGAAGTTGCTAAGCCGCTGGCCATCATATTTGAGAAATCATGGCGGTCAGGTGAAGTTCCTGATGACTGGAAAAAGGGAAATATAACCCCCATTGTCCAGAAGGAGAAAATGGATGCCCCGGGGAATTACAGACCAGTCAGTCTCACCTCTGTGCATGGTAGGATCACGGAGCAGATTCTCCTGGAAGGCATGCTAAGGCACATGAATATCAACAAGGTGCTTGGTGACAGCCAGCATGGCTTCACTAAGGGAAAATCCTGCCTGACCAATTTGGTGGCATTCTATAATGGGGCTACAGAACTGATGGACAGGGGTAGAGCAGTTGATGTCATCTACCTGGACTTGTGCAAAGCGTTCCACACTGTCCCACACGACATCCTTGTCTCTAAATTTGAGAGACATCAATTTGATGGATGGACCACTCGGTGGATAAAGAACTGGCTGCATGGACGCACGCAAACTGTTGTGGTCAATGGCTCAATGTCCGGCTGGAGACCAGTAACGAGTGGTGTCCCTCAGGGATCGGGGTTGGGACTGATCTTGTTCAACATCTTTGTTGCTGACATGGACAGTGGGATTGAGTGTGCCCTCAGCAAGTTTGCCGATGACACCAAGCTGTGTGGTTCGGTTGATACGCTGGAGGGAAGGAATGCCATCCAGAGGGACCTTGACACGCTTGTGAGCTGGGCTGATGCCAACCTCATGAAGTTTAACCATGACAAGTGCAAGGTCCTACAGCTGGGTCAAAGCAATCCCAGGCACAGCTACAGGTTGGGCAGAGAAGAGATTCAGAGCAGCCCTGTGGAGAAGGACTTGGGGGTGTTGGTTGATGAGAAAATGAACATGAGCCAGCTTCAGTGTGCACTCACAGCCCAGAAAGCAACCGTATCCTGGGCTGCATCCAAAGGAGCGTGACCAGCAGGTCGAAGGAGGTGATCCTGCCCCTCTACTCTGCTCTTGTGAGACCTCCCTTGGAGCGTTGTGTGCAGTTCTGGTGTCCTCAGCATAAAAAGGACATGGAACTGTTGGAACAAGTCCAGAGGAGGCCACGAGGATGATCAGGGACTGGAGCACCTCCTGTATGAAGACAGGCTGAGGAAGTTGGGGCTGTTCAGCCTGGAGAAGAGAAGGCTGCATGGAGACCTCATAGCAGCCTTCCAGTATCTGAAGGGGACCTATAGGGATGCTGGGGAGGGACTCTTCGTAATAATACAGGACAAGGGGTAATGGGTTAAAACTTAAACAGGGGAAGTTTAGATTGGATATAAGGAAGAAGTTCTTTACTGTGAGGGTGGTGAGGCACTGGAATGGGTTGCCCAGGCAAGTTGTGAATGCTCCACCCCTGGTGGTGTTCAAGGCCAGGTTGGACAAGGACTTGGGTGACATGGTTTAGTGTGAGGTGTCCCTGCCCATGGCAGAGGGGTTGGAACTGAATGATCTTAAGGTCCTTTCCATCCCTCACTATTCTATGATTCTATGATTCTAAAAATGAGCAAACTCATGTATTTGACCGAAACACACTGGAAAACTGACTTGTGCACAAATGGATGCTTATGGCCATCTGATCCAAGCAAATAAAACGTGATCTATTTTAGTTGCATCTGTGCAGTGCTGTGCCCGGACTACTTAATTTACAGCAAAGGCAGTGGGTTTTGATATCACTGAGATCTGAAAGTTCCCTGGAAGCATCCTTTAGATACAAAAAATACATACAAGTATTATAATGACTTTGTTTAGGCAACTATAAATAAAACATACCCCTTGTATACGGAGCATGCACTCATAGGAACGTGGATGTTATCCCCTTTCTTCTTAGTATAGCAGGGACTCAAACTGGCAAAATCTGGAGATTCTCTAATATTCATGTATGCCCTAACAGTAAGAAGTTATTTTAATGGTCACACAGTCAAAATTTAAATACTTCAGTTTAGAAATACCTAAGCTTCTTTTCATGATCATTAAATTATAAAAAAAAGCAACTATTCCTTTTCTCTCCATTTCCATTTTTGGCCTCTGCTACTGAAAAATGGGCATTGGGATTACTGTATGTATTTGACGCTATATTGATGGCTTTGTCTTGAAGAAAAAAGAAGTTGTGCATAACCATTACCAAGACAGCCAGCACAAAATTGTCTGCTCAACCTTCTACAGACCTTGAAAGCAGTTTTACAATTAATCCCTGTCCTCACATGAGTCCATATCCCTCAGTGACCCAAAACTCCCCACTCTCCTATGCCACCAGTTATATCCAACCCGAAATTCACTATCAAAGCTCTTGTTTGAACATTCTTTAAATTTTCCAGGCCTTTTCCCTACTTCCAGCCACATGGACATGTTGACCCTTCCTGCTCTTCTTGAAATGCAGAGGCCGTCCTCTGGCAAGTGGCCACCAAAACTTCCCTACCATGGCTTCTTGCCATGGCCAGCTATTGACATAACCACAAAAAGGCCTGATATTTTATCTGTCTTCTCCAGCTTGCAATGCTAGAAGCAAGCATTAGATAAGGTGACCATTAGGGGCCCCGTAGAGAGGAAAAATGGATCCAGAATAACAGCTACAGAAGCAAACTATGTTCCAATTCGTCTTTTGTCTCACAAAGCTACGTATCTGAAAATCAATTGTTCACATCAAGTAAGAGCATTATGTCAGCCAGAGCAATAAAAGCAACACAGGAGAGTGGGAGGCCCAGGACAACAGTCACGAATTTGCTTGGTAAAACGCATCCAACAGCATTTACATCTCAGTCACAACCTGCATTCCAGAGGCTGGATCAGAGGAAAGTGTATAAAACCTACTCTTTAATAATGATTTCTGCAGCTTATAACCCCTTTTAAACTATACACATGTGGGTTTAATATATACACACTTGACTAGCGTGGGGCACTAAGTTACATTTGAGTATTATTTATTAGACCTTTTTTAGGGTTAGAGCCAATTTCTTCAACTTATCAGATGCTTTTCTTCATGCCATATGCTTTTTGTTAGAAATGCTGCCTTTGAAAATAGACCCAAATCAAGTTCGCTAGTTTGGGGGTTTTAACACATCAGTTTCCAGTGCTTGAACTAAACATCCTCTCTTCCCACACCTAAAATAGCTTTGCATTAGGTATATATGTAACCAAAGGTATATATGTAACATTAGGTATATATGTAACCATAGCATTAGGTATATATGTAACCAAAGGAGCATGACACATCATAGGCATTGGTCTTTGAGAGCATAAGCTGGCATTGTCATTAATATCTGCATGGGTTTGTTGGCCACAAATACCCACAATTTATTCTGCAGTTCTTCCAGCCTCACGGTTTGGATTATTTGCAATGCAAACCATTAGCAAAAAGAAACTTACCTCTAATATTACAGCCATTAGATAGCACATAATTCAATAATGTCTTACAACAGAATTGTCTTTGAGAGACAAAATAAGATCCCTATAGGAACAAAGCCATAACAATCTTTGATACCACAATTATTGATGCTTGCTAAAATACCTTTGTAGTTAGGTGAAGAGATGCAAAATGACTATTTAGAACACAAATTTTCTGGGAAGGAAAAGCAAAAAAAAAATAAGTCAAATCTTCCATGTAGATGCTTAGTTGAATATGTCTGCAATGTGGAAGATAATATTCCTGTTACAAAAAGGGAGGAAAAAAGAAATTACATCTTACAAACACAACCAAATAACAAAGCAACAACTTAATCTTTAAGACTTCTTCCAACCCAAACCATTCTATGATTCTAGGATTTGGGGATTTTGGTCAATGAGAAAATGAACATGAGCCGGCTTCAGTGTGCGTTCACAGCCCAGAAAGCAACCGTATCCTGGGCTGCATCAAAAGGAGCGTGACCAGCAGGTCGAAGGAGGTGATCCTGCCCCTCTACTCTGCTCTTGTGAGACCTCACCTGGAGCATTGTGTGCAGTTCTGGTGTCCTCAACATAAAAAGGACATGGAACTGTTGGAACAAGTCCAGAGGAGGCCACGAGGATGATCAGGGGACTGGAGCACCTCCCATATGAAGACAGGCTGAGGAAGTTGGGGCTGTTCAGCCTGGAGAAGAGAAGGCTGCGTGGAGACCTCATAGCAGCCTTCCAGTATCTGAAAGGGGCCTATAGGGATGCTGGGGAGGGACTCTTCATTAGGGACTGTAGCGACAGGACAAGGGGTAATGGGTTAAAACTTAAACAGGGGAAGTTTAGATGGGATATAAGGAAGAAGTTCTTTACTGTGAGGGTGGTGAGGCACTGGAATGGGTTGCCCAGGCAAGTTGTGAATGCTCCACCCCTGGTGGTGTTCAAGGCCAGGTTGGACAAGGACTTGGGTGACATGGTTTAGTGTGAGGTGTCCCTGCCCATGGCAAGGGTTTTGGAACTGAATGATCTTAAGGTCCTTTCCAACCCTAACTATTCTATGATTCTATGAATTAAAGTTTAGCATGAAGATTGCTACTCAAAACAGACAACTGACTGCTAAGAGGAATTTTGGTTGTACATTATATAATGTACCTGATGGCAAAATTCCAGCCCACCTAAGTTACACCTAAATTGTGTGTGAAATGCAACAACCACATCCATCAAAGATGGGGATAGAGATAGGTTAACTGGCAGTATGTTCCCTTGCCCTGAAGGTAGCCAAAATTCGGAGGTTGCTGCCCTGGCTCTCTATCCCATTGCACCCGCCTTTCCTTTCAGCTCACAAGCTACCTTTGAGCCATTTGGGATCATGTCCTGCCCAAAACAAGGCACCAAATGTCACCCTGCCCCTTTCCCCCGGAGGAGGTCCCTCAATGCTCTCCTGCTAAGGGAACAAAGGGCAGCACAGGGAGGGAGCACAAAGCTCAAAGGGTAAGATAAGAAAGAAGAAGTCACAACAATACAGTTACTAAATGATATTTTATTAGGCATTTTTGCTGACAAATAATAAAATTTGGAAAATAAAGGAAGAAATGGGCAGAGATAGACATAGTCCCAGATTTTGAGTGAAAAACATTTGGTCACAGTTTCTCACTGGAAAACAAAGGTCTGTAATCAGCAGATTGATATGAAGCTGCAAGGACATCAGACTCAGTAGTAAAAACAGTAGTAAAAGTAATCATAACAAAATGTACAGGGCAGGATGATTTCCACACTGAGGCACAAACTAAAATGGTGGGCCAAGTCTGCTGACCATCCTCTGTGCATTAACGAGAGTTCTGCACTAATGTAAAAGATGTAAGGAGGTACTACAAGAAGAAGTACTACAGAATCAAATTAAATTGTGATTTTGTTCAGTTGACTGCAAGAGTACATCACATGAGGAGGATTATGACAGAAGACTGGAATTTGCTCAGAAAAGAAGGAGAAAAAAAAGTCTATCTACATTTAAAACCCAGAATGTAACAACTTTTACTTTTTCATCATCAGAAAAGGAATACATCTTGTCAAAGCGAGGCACAGGACAGATGGCCAAACCAGGGAATGCAGGGGGAGCATGAGGATTGCTTTCAAAATATCACAGCCTTTCAAAGCCAGGGGATGTGACAGGCAATGAAAAATGGGAGTGGGGTAGAGGAAATATAGGTGAGTTGCCCAGTCTCTTGGCACTGGTGAGGGGTTTGTGGTATGGGGCACAGGGACAACCAGCAGCAGGGAGCGTAACTAATACTCCTACAATGAATTTAGGGAAAATGAGTGACCAAAATCCAGCAGAAGATAGACACTGGACTCCAGTAAAGCCTGCCTGAAAACTGACTTAGAGGAGTAAGCACAAACTCCCCCCAAAACAGAGGGTGACATAGGAAGGTGTAAGGAGTAATGGGCAAAACCATGAGTTCTTCGTAACACCAGAGCCAAGCAAGGAACTGTATAGAAAGCAGACACGAGATCAGAGTATACTAATAATTAAGGAAGCACAGACATAAACAAGCAAGAGTCAGAATAACCAAAGACAGTCATATAAAATTAGCAGCTGATACTCTTATCATTACTTTTCCTAATACTGTAGGAAGGAGATTGACTACTTCTTCATGAAAGTCTTGACCTGTCCTCGTTCATTTTCCCTCAACTAATATAAGTTGCTTAGTCTAGCAAAGAGGATACATGATAAACATCACAACTATACTTCACAAAACTTGATGGGGAAAAGGTCAATAATTTCTCAGGTTCAACAGCAGCAGAACTAAGACAGCCTGCGATGTATTAGGCTGAAGATGGAGCAAGAAGGATTTGCATCAGGCATTTCTAAATCTCTTCAGTGATAGAAATACATGTAACTCTTCATGATGTTTAAGAAGGTTGTTGATCTTCAAGGATTGCTTTGTTTTGAAAAAAAATAGGTTATACATCTGTTTGTGTGATGGTGGTGCCTTTTGAAGCAGACAGGAAATATGTAACCTCATGAGATACCTTACACAGAAGGCAGGATACAAAAACACCCGGAAAACATTCAAACTCCTCCAAAAATGCCCCATCTGGGAATAGATTTCTATTTCTGATCATCCATTGCTTTTCCTGAACATTACTTTTAACACAAAGATTTACTTCTGTTTGTAAGGAAGTGTAGATGTCATTTAACAAAGACAGTACAATAAATAGCAGTGTCTTAAAATAGAGTTTTCCCCAGTTATCTCATCAAGTAAGACAAATGCTAATGGATACCTCAGAGATTCTTGCTTTCTTCTTCTGATGTTCTCAGTGCCCTTGGGACAGGCTCAGAACTCAGCATCTTACTAATGAAAAAGTCATAGAACCAGAGAGGAAAGCAGCAAAAGATGCAGAGGGGCATGTAAGCCCCTTTGCCAGGGGTGTACAAGCCATGTGGTCTCTTGGCCAGCAAAGCATGCAGGACAGCATTCAGCACAGGTGAGAGGTTGGCGTCACAGTACGCAGGCATACGCAGGAGGTAGGTCTTCAGCCCCAGGAGGTATTCATCACCATAGGCTTGCCTTGTGTCTGCTGGAAGGTTCTCCATCAGCTCCTTTTCTTGCTTATCCCACATGTCAGATGTACCTTGTATACCTGAAACAGCAACATCACAGTACAGCAAGTGGGTTTGGGCCGAACTAAACAAAATTATCTATAATTAATAGTCAATAAGTTGTTCTTCACCATGATGCTGATTCAAAGTTGTTCTAAATTGGGTCAGTGAAGAACAGAGAAAAGTGCCAGTTAGCTGTGAGTGCTTTTACCCTGAGGAGAAAGTACGAAGCACAGACTACTAAAAAATGCATGGGGCACATGCACTATTTGGTTACCAGCTCCACCTAAACAGCCTCTCACAGCCACGTCAGTGTTTTTTTCTTCCTCTTACCCCTCACCATTCAGCCCTTACTCATTTTGTGGGTGTTTCTAATCAGTATTTATTAACATGTGAGAGTCACTGAGGAAAGACAGGCAAACTGAGGTGAACAGGATTTACTTGTGTTGGCCAAGTCCTAAGCCCCTCTTTCACAAGTGACGCTGGTACTTCAATAACTAGCTTTGTGAAGAATAAAGCTTGTATTAGGCCAGATTTCTTTAAAAGTTATTAATCCCCCCCCATCAGTATCATGTAGGAATGAAATCAGTGGCTTTTCCAGTGCATTTATTGCCCATCTATTGTTCATTAAGCATTGTAAATAAATAAAACCTTTAAATAAACACTTAAATCTCAAATACCAGGGCTTGTTTTGATGCATTAATTTTTCATCCAGAAGTCTGACAATGGGGCCGTGACAGTAAAACCTCAGTCATGTACCACTGACCACAAAGGCACCGTCAGAGGCCAGTGCTCTGCAGAGCCTCTGCCCTGGAGGGGAGGCATTTAGGGCAGCAGGGATTTATGGCCATTTTGCTTTTCATCAGCTTAAGAATTAAGGTCTCCATGAAGTCACCAGGACTTGCTGAGTAGAGAGATGTGGGATTTGATGTCCTCAGGTAGCTGCCAGGCATGTCCTAGAGCAGGGACATGTATGACACCCATCCTGCTCTTGGGTGCAGCAGGAGGTGAGTCTGTAACCTGGACAGGCTCTGCACAAAGTGCTCAGAGCAGTGGAAAGAGAAGGGTTTGGAACAGAAAGCAGTAGGAGTGCAGCAGAGGGAAGGAGTGGAGAGGAAATACCAGAGTAACATGGACAGCAAGGAGGCAGGATAACAGGTATTGCTGCAGGCACATCAATGCAAGATGAGAGAGTTCAGCAAAGACAGCTCTGGTATTAAGAAAGGTACGACTGACAGTGAGCCCTGAAGTGCTCATGCAGTTCAAGCAAGGGATAACACTCAAACCCAACACACCATGACGCTTGGTTTGTTAACTTCAGCAAAGCTACAGCAACAGGAAGACACAAACTGCATGAACCCTGCTCTGTCTTAAAGCAAGGAAAGCTCTGCCTAGGATAAAGGCTGCACTTGCAAGGCAGAGGCAAGCAGATGCAGAACTGGAGAGGACATCACAAAAAATGCAGATCTTCATTTCCATAAACAACATAAAGGATGGGAGAAAAAGTCCAAGTGCTGAGAATCACTCAGGGCTCTGTTTGAGGATGCTGACTATAGGGAAAGAAGCGAGGCAGAAAGAACTACCCAAAATGTCAAATACCAACCTGTTCGGAAGCCTGATGGATGAATTGCAGCAACTTTAATTCCCCATTTGGAAAGCTCTTGCCTCATTACTCCAGAAAACATGGCCAGAGCTGCTTTTGATGCACCATATGCAGCATACCTTGGTAGTGGAATGCCTCCTGCAGGAGCAATATAAACATAATGAAGCTCAACGGTAGATCTTTCCAGCCTTTATTTTAATGATTTAGAAGGAAGATTATAGCACAACCAAAATTATGCGTCTCTCACTGAGGTTAAAGACAAGTCAGTAGGGGATTGATTTCTTTCTAGAGGTTAAAAAAAAGTGAAAGTCGTAAATTAGCAGTTGCTTATAGCAGTTATGCTCACTAACACCTGACAAGACACCTTGTGTGGCAGAAAAAAATAAACCTTAGTGCATTTAAGCATAAAAACTGCTGAAAATCATGACTGTTGGTTTCAGAAACACAGATGATGTTTTAGTTCATATAAATAGTGGAGCAACAGTTTAATGCTGCTGTTTCTTCTTCTTACTGTAACATGAATTTCAAGCTCTTATTATAAACTACAGTTACAACAGGGTAAGTAATCTCAATTCTAGCTTTATAAAGCTAACTTATAAGTTCTTTCCAGCTAGTTTCAGAAAACTAGAGACAACAGTGGGCAAAAAACCTCTGTGTCTGGAATCACACCCCTCAGGGCAACAGGATTCCCCAACACCCATCACAGAAGCAGACCCCTGCCTATAGTTTTATCTTATCTTCTCCAAACCCAGCAGCAGTTGATCAGATGGAAAAGATAGAAAACAGACAGTATTTTAGGTGGATTTAAAATAAATCTGTATTTTTACAAACCCAAATCTTCCAAAAAATAGTACCTTCCAAATACAGAGATTTTCTCTGTTCCAAAAACTGGTAGACTGTCACTTCTTCAGCTTTAGAAAAATACCAAGATGCTTTAATTTGAGCATCGTCCCCCTCTTTACTTTCTCCACAAGTGTGGTGTTATCACCACACAGAGTACCATTGCAGATTTGGGGGTCATCACAGCCACCACAGGCTGTGTTAGCACTGCAGGGAGGAGGGAACAGAATGGGCAGCCCTTCCTCTTGAGGAAGCAGTTGGGCACATGCTCCAGTACAGACTGTTTCAAACATTACATATTTATCTCAATGTGTTTGATCTTTTAAAACAAAATACTTTGATACAGGGGAATTTTCAGGTGAGCCACTGGTGCTGTTTATTGGGTTTTCTACCACAACAACCAAAGTATCACTGGACTTTCTTATCTTTGAAGAATTCAGGCCAATTTTATGTTAATTATTCTTCTGTATGCATCCGAATAAGTTTGCGTTTCAATTGGTTTGAGCCAATTGAATCAGAGACTCTTTCTCTCTGAGGTCAGGCTAACCTCAAATTCAGTTAAATTAGCTCTGCACAGACAGGAATAGATCCAGCACAATGAGACCTCACTAACTTCTCTGTTAATGTTTTACCAAAGGACCCTCAGACCTGGCATTAAGAGAAAGTTATTTACTCAAACCAGCCGGTGAGCAAGAACATCTGTGTAAACAGATATAGTTTAAGCAGGGTCATTATCAACTCCTGTAAAGGCAAATCATTCAGCTCTCCATTTAACCCTGCAAACAAGCTCAGGCATTCATGCCCGGAATCAAGACCTCTGCCCCAAAACACTGTAAGTGCAAGCTTCACTTGTGTGCTCAGAGAAAACAGGTCTGTGCTTGCAAGGGCTGGTGGGCAGAGAAGCACCAAAAAAGTCCTGACAGTTCAGGGCTGATGCCTTTAAGTGTCAGCAACAAACCATAAGCACAGGCATGCAGATACAAAAAAATACTTGGGATTATAAACTGAGAAAAGAAGATTGCAGTGTCAGAGCTAGCCTGCAGCCACATCCTCAGCATAAGCCATGAACACCAGGTAACACCTTCACAAGCCACCCCAGCAGCACAGCAGGACTTGGGGGGACAGAAGCTGTGCAGAAGTAAGGGTCCAAGCAGACAGGGCAAAGGAACATTTGGGAAGCAGATGATACAGTAGATCCTTAAGAGGTCTTAAACCAAAATACTTCCCAGCATCATGACATCCTGCTTCTAGCAGGTCTCATTTCAAAGGAGCATTCTTGCTCCTCAGCTGTTGGCTAACCAGATACTGTATTACTTCAGTTCCTACATCTTAATCTCCGCTGTTCTCCTAGAATAGAAGTCATGTTATAAAAGCATATATATATATAGCAAGTACAATTTATGGGACAAAACTGGAAATCATATCACATGCTATTAATTTTTAAAAAGTTGTTTCACTCATGAAAAAATACCATCTTCCTAATAAGTTAGGCTAAAGTAATTTTTAAGAAAAAATTGAAAATATTTTTACAGAAATACACACACTCTCTTCAGTTCCCAGGTTTTTAGCAGACCATGCTCTAGGACTGTGTACTCTAAAAAGAACCATCGGATTCAGCAAAAATTAAAACTCTGTTTTGAAGAATTTAATGTTTTTCTTCAGCAGCTGATTCATTATTGTGCTTTCTCACCCTAACTATAGTAACTGAGCCCTTCAGGGGTGGAAAGGTGGAGCTGCCCAAGTGAAATATCTAACATTTATTAGAGACTGTTACAAATGTCATGCACTTACCCAAAAGATATTTATGCTCTGGTTAACCCAAAGTATTAAGAAAAGGTTGAAACTTTATATGTAACCAGCCCAAATGGAATAAAGCCTTTCTCTGCAGAAGGCAGAGAAAGCTTTTGGGCATCTCCACAGTGTGGTTCAATGGCACACAGACATGGTCACAGACTTCTGCTGGAACATATTATAGGAACATCTGTGATTTACCACTCATCTTTCTGGAAGCTCACACAGCCATCACTCAAAGCATCTGTAACACAAGATCCAAATTTCACCATCTTTCCTATAACAGCCTATTTTTAGTTGCTTTAGCTGATTCTTTAAGGGCTGATTTCTGGAAACAGCATCCCAATCAAAAGAAAAACCTGCACTTATTACATAGATATTAATTCCCTTGGTGTATTGACAAGCAAGAACAACCAACACCTTCCTCCACATTTTTGCCAAGAAAGTTAGGATTTTTTGCCGTTGCACTAGCAGTTTTTTTGGCACTTTAGTTCAGCTCACCTGCCATGCTGGACATGTTAACCAGCCTCCCCTTGGATTTCCGGAGTAATGATAAGAAGGTCTTGGACACTTCTACAGCCCCAAAGAAATTCACCTCCATGCACATCCTGTATGTGTTCATGGGGAGCAGCTCGCCATCAGCAGGGAAGCCCAGGATGCCTGCGTTGTTCACGACTCCCCAGAGTCCTGGGAAGAAGAAAAGGCATAAGTCTGTTAACAGCATGAAATCATAGAATCATAGAATAGTTAGAGTTGGAAAAGACCTTAAGCTCAACCAGTTCCAACCCCCCTGCTATGGGCAGGGACACCTCACACTAAACCATGTCACCCAAGGCTTCATTCAACCTGGCCTTGAACACCACCAGGGATGGAGCATTCACAACCTCCCTGGGCAACCCATTCCAGTGCCTCACCACCCTCACAGTAAAGAACTTCCTCCTTATATCCAATCTAAACTTCCCCTGTTTAAGTTTTAACCCATTACCCCTTGTCCTACCACTACAGTCCCTAATGAAGAGCTCCTCCCCAGCATCCTTACAGGCCCCCTTCAGATACTGGAAGGCTGCTATGAGGTCTCCACGCAGCTTCTCTTCTCCAGGCTGAACAGCCCCAACCTTCTAAGCCTGTCTTCATACTCCACAAAGGTCGAACTGATGAAAACACTGATGATCTGCAGCTGCAGACACACAGTGCTCACTCTATGAACAGCCATCACCATTTTTCATGTGGCCCAGAAAGCAGGAATCATTAATATAAATACCCTGGACTGCCTACAGACAGTGGAATGGAGGTGACACACAGAAGCCATGCTGCACCCAAAAGTTAAGAGATGCAGCTTATAAGCAGCTACATTAGTACTCCTGTTATAATGGGAAAAATACACTGTTACCTGTATTTTGCACCCTCTCTGAGACTTTCAGCAAGGCTTCCTTGACTTGTTTGGCATTGGTTACATCCAGCTGCAGCACAGAAAGTCTCCGAGAACAGGTCCGTCTCAGTTCCTTAGCTCCAGGTCCATCCTTATTCAAAACCCCAGCAAACACAACGAAGCCTAAGCTATCCAGGTATTTAGCCAGTGCATGTCCTATCCCCGTGTCACTTCCTGAAAGCATCAAAAAGACTTGAAAAGTAGGTCTGTCCTAAACCATTATTAAAGGCACACACATGCAAATGTAATGTGTAATGGAAACACATGCAAATGTAACCAGAAGGGTGATGAAATAAAGTCACTGAAATACGTATGACAGTTGGAAGTTCAGATACGAAGGTTTGCGGAGCTGGACCTTCGCATGTTCCACAAAGCTTGATAGACCATGTGTTCTTGCCTTCTTGCTGACAGCATCACTTCATGCTCTACCAGTAACAGATTCCAAGACATACTCCATACACACAGCGGAAATAAAACCATAGATTGGGTTTATACAACTATTCAGACTGAAACCTTCTAACAAAAGTGTCTAGGGAAAATAAAAACATGCACGCTTTAATTTGAAATCTCAGATGGAGAAAGCAATTACAGGACATTGGAATTCAAATTGTTGGGTTTTATTTCTTACTTCAAAGAAGCAGCATTATTCTATTCAAACATCTACTGTCCAGATCCTTCTGATAAATACTTTTTTTGTCACAGGCTGCAACCAAGCCAAAGCCAAGCAACTGTTTCTTTACCTGCAAAGGAGTTCAATGATTTCAAACCCCAAGAAAGCCCTTGAGTGGCATTTTTAGGTTAAGCCAAACAGCACCAGCTATTTAATTCATGCTAACACTAATTAGAACTTCTCTCATCCCATCTATCCAAACTTATTCCCAAACTGTTTCTTACAATAAGGCACTGAACTACCAAACGCAGGAAGCACAACTGCAGCAAACACACGACTGCTGCGATAACAACTGTGCAATTCCTTCAACCAGGTAAGGAGAAATATTTAACAAATAATTCAGCTGATTCACAAGTCTCTCCCTTTGTCGCAGCGTTTTGCAATTTTAAGATATGTTAAGAAGGTGTTTTCTCTCCTGATGTCTTTTTTAACTCTGATTCCCATTCTTCTCGCCTACAGAGAAGCTTCTCAGCAAGGGAAGAAACGTGTCACCTATCTGCCCACCAAGACCCCAGATGAGGCAACATAGGGCTCTGCTAGAGAGAGGGAAGGAGTTTATAGGGTCTATGCTGCAGAAGTTTTGCAAAGGACAATGTCAGGAGGTAAATGAGGAGTTTAAGTAACTAATGCAGTTTTTACACTGTAAAGCAGAGACACATCAGCATGTGCTGTGATTGTGCACCACACATTCCACTCTAACTGCGGCAAAGCAAGCTCCTGGATGTTGATGTGCACTGAGATCCATGGAGCGATCCCAGGGCTTGGCTATCTCCTGCAATAATAATTTATTACATAAATGCTCAGCCTCCAAACCTACATGGCTGGAAACGTGAATGCCGGACGAAGGGCTGGGACTCCTACCAGATCTTTTACTATTTCCTCATTTGTGAAAGAGCTGTGATACTCCCTACTTAACCCTACCATAAACTTACCAGGGTTAATCTCTGGCTTTGACACACAGAGGCAGATATTATCTTAGCTATTCACAGGCCTGCTCCTGCACCCAAAATCCATAGTCAATAGAACCCAACTGCAAAGAGACTCACCATAATCATGATAGATCTTAATTTCTGTCTTCTAGGTGGGTCTTCAGTCCCGAAAGGTGAAAATATTTAATCTCAGGTGAAAGAAACACAAACTAAATGCCTGGATCAGTCACTGCAAGTTGTTGAAAAGAATTTCGTGTCCTCTTTTTAATTCAATAAAGAAAAAATACCTGCTTTTTAGCATTTTTTAAGTCTGCAGTCTGTTGAAGATGTACCAGAGCACCGCGTATATCACATTTAGCTTCTTTCAGCCCTGACCCAAAAGAGAAGAAAAAACCTGCATTCTTGGAATTCTCTAAAGAGACATGAAGAGGCCTGCAAATATCCCAAAGACAAGACAGATTTCTGCGTTTGGGGGCCAGGTGTCTTTCCTTTCTGTTTTCTTAGTGAAAAACCCTATTTCTAGATCAAATCCTTCCCCTTTCATCCTTCCCAGCAAGTACATAGCCACAGATACAGATATTAATTTTTACAACACAGCTTTAACTTGTTGATCACTCTGCCACTTCCCAAATAGGGATGGGTGTAGCAGCTCCAAGAAGGAAATAAAAAGCAGTGTTCATCTGTGCCTGCCATTGGGTTTGTCCCCAGCTTTTATCAAAACAAGTCTGATTTGAATTTCAGACCTGTTTCTGACATCCAGAGAAACATTACCCTTCATCTCATGAAATTGGAACAGTTGTTAATCCTCTATAGGGAAGAGAGAGAGAATTCTTTCCTCCCTACTTGTATGTCAAAACCAAAACTTTGTGAATTGATCTAAAGATTTATTATAGGAAAGGCAGTCGCTACTGACTGCAACTAAATCATTACTGGGCATTTATCATAGACTCACACTAGGCATCAGAAATGACAAGCCCCACATCAAGAATGAAAAGACAAATTAGCTGCAGAAACTCATCCACACAAGATAACTGAAGCAAGAATTTCACAATTCCTGCTACTTTGTATCTTCACAATTTTTTTATCGCACTAATTTTTTACAGAAACTGGGTATTGGATCTACCAAACTACACTAAAGTGTTTGCATGTCCAGGAGCTTCTGTTTTAGGACACTGAAGTGCTGTCTCCCAGGAAGAGGATCAGAACAACTGTTTCACCAGTGACTTAAAGCAGGCTCTAGGACGGCTCAGATGTGCACAGTTATTCATGTGAAAAAGCATTTTGACAACTGGACGCAGTTTTCCCTTCCCATGGTACTCTGGTGAACTGTCAGGTTAAATAAATAACACAGAGCAGCATCTGTACAAGGGACGCCTAAAGAGGGCCAGAACAATATCTGACAAAACCCAGAGAGATAAGCACACAGATTATTACTCCATCCTTTGGCAGCCATCTCGCTAGTGATATGTGGTAGCTGCCCAGAACACAGCAGCATTCCTCAACCCTGCAGGGCTGAAAGGGGTGGTGATGGCAGTATAAATAAATAAACAGAATCACCATTTCGCACAAAGTGCCTGCCTCAGGTCTTTTTTAAATTGGAGAAAATGACATCAAAAATTGATTTAAATGCACCTTACACCTGCAAAACATCCTATGGCTGGTACGGGGAAAATGCACTACAGTCAAAACAATTTAACGAAGAAATGTGCTGAGCAAAACTTCTGTTCCAGTTAATGGACGGCTTGATTGATTGCATAACAGCCTGGATTCAAAGGAAGACCAAGAAGAGCCTCCTCAGACATGTCAGCTGTCAGAAGTGTCCAAACTTGCCTTTCCCCAGGACAGTTACAGCACGGGTACAGAGAAAGCACAATCACTTGCTGGAATATCCCCAACTATTCTTCACCCCCCTATATTGCTCTAATTCATATTCTCTACAGCAGGTAAGCTCAGAGAGTGCTTTTCCCTGGAGAACTGCGGTCTTACAAAAAGCAAGGAGATGCCCAAGTACAAGCACAACCCCCGTGTCTGCAACCGTGGGAAAAGAGGGATCCCCCCTGCCCAACATCCATCTTCATCTGATACACCTCCAGGGAGAAACCCAGCTGTGAGGGGAGGACATACCTTGTTCTCTCTTAACTTTTGCATTTAACCCCCATATTAATGCTTGCTAAGCAAATCTAAGTTATTTTCAGGTGCCCCTATAAAAGCAAACGAAATTCTGCACGGAATAGCTATGTAAACTAAAGTGACTTAATTCACCATTCCAGAGGAGAAAAAGAGAAAATAAAACAACAAAAAAAAAGAGAGCAAGTTAACAATACAAGAAGCAGTTGGCAAGCACTCCAGTTTAAAGGCTTGATTAACACAAATAAACAACACCTAAAGTTTTAGAAGAAGCAGAAGACATAAAGCCACAAAAATGCCATCCTTGCAAAACAAAAGTGAGGTTTAAGTAGATCAGAGTGTTAACAGAGACTCAATTAATTAGCTCTGAGCTTTCTCTGCTAATGAAGGAAATTACTCCGTGTCGAACGATTTCATACATCATTTCCAAGAGATATCACCAAACCACTGTCTGGAAATACATGCAGGATAGACACAGCACGCACTGTCTAAATGCATATACCAAAAGATAACCAAACATCCATATCCAGTACAATAAATTCAAGTAAACACAAGTAACGTGTGAATAGCATGTTCTACAGGCTCCCAAAAGTTAACGTCTCTCTTAAAAAACTAGAACACCATAAGTATTCTTCTGCTTTTTGCACTGGTTAATTTCACAACTACATCTAAAAAGCTACTTGTAAAGATTAAATGAGACACTAAAAAATAATAGCATCTATTAAAATGCTTTTCTACTTAATTTCAGAACACTTATTTACCTTAAAAAAAAAAAAAAGTCTCAGGCAAAGCAAATAAAATTAGCAAAAAAACCCAAACAATAAAAGAAAACCTCACAAGCATGCATTTCATAGATACTTAACCCGAGGACACAAAGTTTTCCAGCCCACTTGTGAGAAAAGCCAGTCTTGCTTCCCGAAGCACGCCTGCAGCACCCTACCTGTAATAAGCACAGCTTTGTCACCCACAGGCAGCAGCACTGTGCTACTCAGGTACATGGAGGAAACGAGGCACGAGGCACAGAACACCACCAGCCCCTCACCAGTGCCCAGCATGGCCACGCACAGCAGCCCCAGCAAGGCAGGCATGAGGCTCCAGACCAGTACATTTTCTTTACCCACTGGACTCCTCTTGGCTGTGCAGAACACAGTCACCCCAAAAAGCGCAGTGATGCCCACACAGAGCCATCCAAGGGGGCTGTCAGCAAGAGCATCCATAGCAAGGGTGAGAAGCAGGCACGCACACACCCCACCACCGGCTGGGTAAAAGCAGGTATTGCTAAATGCAGCATGTGTTATATACAGGCAGGGGGTGGGGCAGAGAAAGGGGACTCTGTTTAAAGGTTTGACATAATCTCACTTACCCTTGGCATCAGAAAGAAAGCAGAAGCCTTCCTTTTCTTACCTTTTATTCCTTCTGCCTGACAGCTCCACCTTCTGAACACTATGCTGACTGGATAATGATTGACAGCACTGGGAACAGACATGATGTAGCGAGCGCTGGCTTCAGGAAAAAATTAACTGCTATATGTTTTATAAGTTTAAAGTACATTTTCATAGAGTTGGACAAAAAAAACATAACAGTTTCCTTTACAGCAAACGGTTGGAATTTCCTGTCTAAAAACTTAGTGTAGTTTCAGTGGAACTGATTTCTGATGGGCAGTGGTAAAAACGAGTCAGGACAGGGTTATTTACTCTCTGTAGTGCAATCTGTGCGGTTAGAATTGTGCTTTATCACACATGTGCCACCTTCCTCTCACAACAAGAAGCCCAAAATGAGATTCCTTGCTTTAGCACAAACATGTGGCTAGTCACCTACTCCCCATTCAGCAAATATCTATAGTTAATTGACAATCAAGCCAGCCTAAAAGCTGAGAAAGGGTGATTACTGGTTTGCCATTAAGAACACTTCATTAAGTGTTACATGTAACACACATGAGATAGAATCTTCAGTTTGTCTCCAGTGACAACATCCATCTTAGTTTTGACACGAATATCTGGTTCAATACCCACAGCAAGTTGGATTAAAAAATGTAATCAATTAAATACATTTGAAAGATTTAACAGCTCCTGTCGTGTACTCTGGAAGTTACTTGAGCAGCAGGAAAATTTTGAAATTCATCCAGTGAAAGGGATTGAAATATAATTTAGCCATATTTAACCCTCTTTTAAAAATCCCCACTGATTGTTTTGGGGGAATGAGCCTAAGTTATCACACAGACAGATAACATGCTTTGGTTTTCCAATACAAAATGTAGTGCTGACCTATTTTACTTTAGGCACTGGAAGATTGAAGTACAGGGTGCAAACCTAACATGAGACACAAGCACATTTCCCTTCCATGATTCCTCTGGGGTTTTATGGGATGATGAATCTGTTGAATATGAATTTTTAGAGCCAGTAAAAATGAAAGCATACCTCTATAGGTAGTTTACATAAAAGATGAGGTCAGTTTCTTAAAGGGACATTACCCTCAAGGTCTGCTGTCATTACTATTGTGAACACTCATTCATCCATCCTGCCACTAGTGCAAGAAGTATAAACTATTTTCACTTCTCTGCCATTTGCTGCTTCTGCTTTTTAATAGCACACCAGTCTCCAGGTCAATTATGCCTTGCCCCCTGTTAAGGCATCTTCTTACAGATTTCCTTGGAGAATTTTGCTTCCTCTTCCTTATTTACATTATTTGGATGATCACAGATGTGCTGGCATTTAAAGCATCCACTCTCACACTTGAGGCTACAGCCAGCTGCAGCTTCTGCACAATGGGACAAGGGGCAGAAGTGACCACCTCCAGCCTGATGTCCACCCTGGCTCCCCTTAGTCTGCGGGGAGCAGATAGAGGTGGTCAAGGGGCCAATCTATGGTGGCCACCATGCGTGCCCCTGCAGAGCATCTCCACACAAGTCTTCCTGTCTGCTCTGTGCTCCCCTGCCACATCCCCCACTGAAATGCATATGTGCACGTGTACATGCTCTCCCTCACACACTGCACTGGAGGGCTGGGTGAATATGTGGGCTGCTGGGGATGCCATATGCACACACTGACACAACACCCATCTGCACCCACAGCACTGAAGAACAATCGTGGGAAGAACTGGTGGGGACTGATCTCTGTCTGAATTAAAGTTGAATTAATATTTTTAATATAAAATATAACCAGTGAAGGCTTCTTCTAATGAGAAACTGACCATGTGTTCACACTGGTGTGTGAATAAAATTACATGTAAGTGCATACACACCACGAGATGGGTTGCTATCAGATGGGTATGATCTAAAGCTGGCTGAGAAACGCTAACTTGCAGTACCCACTTCATGAACTCCCTCAAGAACCAGGGGTGACAGATTGCTGCTTGAGGACTTTTCAGCACAACTTCACAACGAGTTAAGTTTTATCACCATATGCCCAGTATCCATCTTAAGAAAGCATCTACTTCCTTTTCTACCACTTTGGGATGTCTCCAGTTCTAACAGCTGTACATTAACAAGAGATTGTGATTGAGTTTGTGTTCCTATTTCTCTACGCCATGCCTTCTTATGCTATGAATATACACCCTATCTCACACTTCCTGATAGTTTTGCTGGAAAAGATGTGGCTTCTTTAAATTATCAGGATGTTGCATCAACATAACGTCTGTTACAAGGAGGATGGATTTGAGCTAACTGATTTTGAGCCAAGCTTGACCTACCTTTGCCAGGACATTTGTCTGTCTTCCCAGCTTTTCAGAGGCATCAGACAATAACTCAAGTGTCCTGTCCCTTTCTGCCTTGGCAATCTATATATTCTATACTGAAGCCTGAATATTGCTTCCATAGTCCATGCCAATGCCAAACAGCAGCGGGTTACATGATTCAGACAAGCCTCCTGGGTGAACTGTTCCATTGTGCCATTACTTACCCTCACTTCAATCTCTGTTTCTGATGTTTCTAACTGGGACTTCGCAGATCTCAAGTGTGCCCCATGACACAAGTGTCTTCATGCTAAGTGCTAACTATGGAAGGTCAATTAAAGCAACGGCAAAAGATGCCTTTCATGCAGAACGAGCCTTGCATGGTAATCTCCAACATGAACAGCTAGTCTCTGTAGAATTTCTTGAGTCCAAATCCAACTTTTATCCCCCCAAAATTCTACAGTCGCAGCATCTTTCATCCTGCGTAGTATCGCTGAAGAAGATTTTCCCCAGGAAAACGCATGAATACCTCGCCAGTGTGTGGGACCCTTGATACCACATTCTCATTCTTTAGGCACAAGCACTTCTTCCCAGATATTAATTTACTTCCTTCCCATTTCTTTAAGCTTTTTGCTGTCATCCTTTGCTGGCTCTGTATTTTTCAACATGATAGTTACAGGCTGTGCTTCCGATTTCTGTTCTTAACACAAAAATAGGCAAAATGTTCAGGTTCCCCTGTTCCTTTTTTAAAGTGGGGAAGCTGAGCCTGTTCACAACTTCTTTGAACTGCAGTGCCAAGCTCTTTTTCTGTTCTGGTATTACTCTGGTAATAAGCACTCTTCTGTCTTTTCATAGCTTCATTTCTTGTTCAGAAGTTTTCCTGCTGTTTACTTTTTTTAAAGCCTCTGTGATGTTCCAACATAGTAGAAGCTTCCAATTGAACCACAAGGCCTTCAGAATGTTTCTGTTACCTTTCCCTGTGTTGTTTTTCACATCTTTGGCCACATTTCTCATGTGCTTCCTTTGCACTTTCCACTAATTTGCTAGTCAACATTCTTCCTTTCAGCACTTTCCCTTCATCCCAAAGTACCACATACCATTCCCAATATTTGCTGTCTGTTGATATTCTTCTGTCCCTGTTGCAATGTAAATTACATTCTTTAGAAGCATGAAACATTACTTCTACATGTCCAGTCTCTATCTCAGCTTCCTCTGTCTCTGCCAGTCACAGATCTGTTTTTCAGTTCAGTCTAGGATTTACCACAGAACTCTTCAGTTTTCCATTTTATTCTATTGTGTTTGCTGATTCAGGCTTTTTCAGTTACTCCTGAGGGTCCCTGCTCTGTGTGTTTCGTGTGCTTTGTGGCTTGGGTAAAGGATTTGCATTTTGAGCTCTGCAGGCAGGTTCTTGGATACAAGGCTTTTCTTAGAAAACAATTTCAGCAGAAAATAGGTTGGAATCTGCTTCAACAAATGAGTCATTAACAAAAAGATAAAAATCATTCTCCTGATTAAATATATATATGAGCAGAAAACACACAAAATCATTTGTTTGGTTGACTACAACTTCTAAGAGTATATAAACACTTTCATACATTCGGATTTTTATGGACTTCACGGCTACGCAAGCACTTTTCAGGCTATAAATCCTGGATGCAGAAACTATTGAACTTGCATACACAAAACTAATTTAGGCAAACAGACTTTGCTCTTACAAATATTATTGAACTGCTATACAAAGGTTGACATAATTCTTTTCCTTCAGCCAGTTATCTATTCGTGCACTCAACTTGAAGCACATGAATTATCCAGTAAAGGCAGCAAAACTATTAGTCTGCCTAAAGCCAGGAACGTAGCCAAGTACCTTGTGAATTAAGATCTCTGAACTCACAGGCATGAATAAGGGGAAAAAAGTTTACGTGTAACTGGAAATAGAGCTGTATAACCTCTCCTTTATGTTCAAACTATTTTTTTAATACACCCTTTGGGGAAATAATTCTTATCAAATGAAGTATGTATCCATTAAAGAAAAGTGAAAAATACATTTTACTTCCAAGCTAAAGGAGGTTTTGTTTTTAGAAATACAGTAATTGTAAAGATTGTAAATTCAAACATAGTAATTCCTGGAGATCTTCACTTGGCAGTGAAGAAACAGCTGTAGCTCACCATTTCTCAATATTCTAAGAAATAATTTTAACAAAAGATAGTAATATTAATAGTAATTACTTCTTCAGCTAAATCTCGTTACTTTCTCAAGTGTAAGAACCTCAGACTGAGGAACTTCTGTACTCATGGCCAAACCGGGCTTGTAAATCCTTTTGGCAGGGACCCATGCAACATACATCTTAGCATTATACAGTCTTCAAAAGAAACAATTGCAGCCTGCCTTTCCCTTGTGAATCCAATGCCTGCAGCAGCTCTATCTTTGCTTTGAAGTAGTAGGTCTTGTAATAACGTGCCATATGAAATAAAGCCATAGGCTGTAAGTCTTCCTTGGTATTTCCATGAACCCTAATCACCCTTTTAAATTTTCTGAAATAGACAAAACATCTTAAATCAGACAAATCATTAAGATTATGAGCACTCCTGTGTATTTGTAAGGGAGGTTTTCTTCTCTATGGACATCTATGGATCTATAGGCTTTCAGGAACAGCTCAAAGCGGATTGTACACTTTCCAAACTGATTTTTTATCAATCAAATTGTCATTATTTTCCAAAAAGAGGATAGAATCAGAAAACCTAAAGGCAATTAGGTACTCCTCAGCAAGTCAGCCAGGAATTATCTTGATGTTATCCTCATGAGAAATTACACTCGCCTGCTTTCCTTCTCTCATAAGGTAATATGAAACAGCTTTCACAGAACAATCAGTGTTAGAGAAGAAGAGATACCAGTTTATCTTAATCCACTACTTCGAGAGCAACAGACTCTTCCCTAAAATTCTTGAGATGCACCACTGGTTTGCCTGCTACTCTTTTAGAAGTTTCTCTATATCTACATCAAAAAAAAATGCACTTCTGCATCTTCTTCACGTAACTTCTCTTGCATGTCTCCAAACAATGGCAAGTTGGAGAAACATCTGCTTTACATCTGACCTTTTCCACACATGTTTATAATAGACCATAAAGCATTTTCAAATATTTAGGTAATATCTATGCAAAAGTCACGTATTTTTTATCATAGTTAAATTCATAAACAGCAATGTGAATGTGGAGGCAAACAGAAAATGAGGCACATATGGTAACCAAAAGCCTGATTAAAGCACAGGTAGACAAACTCAGTAGCTAAGACAGGTAACAGTAGTGATGGAGATGTTAACTTCAGCAATCCCAGCTCACCAGGGACTCCAGGTACATGTGGTAGATTATTAGTTCCCATTTAAATCTGGGCCCTATAGCACCCTTACAAATATTTAACCAAACAGTGCTAACTTGCAGCTAGCATAAACACACACCTTTAATCAGACCTTTAAGTGCAACCTAGACATAAACCAATATTGTTTAAGCAAGATTTAAAAAATAAAAATAAATCCTCAACTCCAAGTCTATCTGCACCTCTCTCTCTTTGTCCTTTAAAGTGGGGAGGTTTACTACACCATCGACATAACTTGTCATTCCTGGTAGATAGTGACAACATTAAAAAAAATCACATACAACTTGGAGGCCTAGAACATGTCTCTGAACTCTGAGCGTGGATTCTGCAAAGAGGATTAAAGAAAACGGGTGGTAGCATCTCGCCATCATCACTTGGGTTATTAACTATGCACATCTGCAATATGCCTTCCCTCCCACCTGCAAACTCTTAAAAACATCTCTGCCTCTCATAAATGGATTCACTTATTTTTAGGTTTTACTCTCTGTTATATCAGCTAGTCTTTGAAATGAAAGCTGAAGCAAAATGAGATGAAAAATGAGGTGATGATTCAGAAAAGCATTAAGTGATCAACCAACCATGAAAAAGTGTCACCTGCCCTAAACACATTCTGTCTTCTGTCACTTGAAGGACAAGTCTCTCACTTCTGAATGGTGAAGCCATGTATTTTTCCTGTTGAGGAGTCGTGACCTCACTCTGTGTGTAATCAATGACTTACATTATTATTTTGATTGAACGTGTGTTTGCTACATACTGAATGTCACCGATTTCTCCTTTAATGCTGATCTGAAGGGCATTCCCCTTGCTTTCCAGAAATGTCTGTGCTGCTTGTAAACAGCTGTAATCATGTTCAAATGTTGTCAATGAGACCAGCTCTCTGTCAGGAATTACTTAATGACAGACAATCCTTGAGTGGTGCCTGGGGACAAATTAGATGACCCCTCAAGGTCCCTTTCAGGATGTGTGTGGGGTTTGATGGTTCTATGGCAGGTAGCATTTTAGCTAAATGGTGTTTTTTACTTTAGGCAACCCACCAACTATGGAAAAATCAGTATACTCAGTGTAATTTCTTGTTGTTTTGTTTCCCTTTATTGTCATCTTAGACATCTGATATCATACGGTAACCTCAACCCCTGACTCAAAAATTGTTTAGATTTAGATCTAATTGTTTATGTTATGTCTAATCCAACTGAAATCACTGTGACTATTCACACATAAAACTAGGCAGATGATTTAAGAGGTTGCTGAATGACGTCCCAATACCCTTCAAGACTAAATGTTCCTTGAGAGCCCAAACCCACAGACAATCAAATACATTCTTAAAAATAAACACAGACATTCATACATAAGTAAAGGACAGAAACATTCATACCCATGAATTTAAACATGTGCACACCTGCAGAATTAGACCCTGTCTTAAAGCCCTCCTCCACATTTGACACGTGCAAACAAACCTACACCATGAAAGTATTTATTTCTCTTTCCATGTGACAAAACTATCAAATACAACTTTAATGAACTTCTCTAAGTTTTCAAGTCAGTATTAAAACATTGACAAGCCCCAGGCAGAGGTCACACCTGAACAGGCACAGATTCTATGGGAATAAGTCTGCACAGGCACTTCACCCTAATCATTCCTTGCAAGGAACTCCTTCCCAAGTTACATAGTTTGTAACTTGTTTTATTAATAGTGTAAACTATCATTTGACTTTTAGTTTTCATTTCAAAACTGCTTTTTAACAGCATATTTAACAGCCTTAGGGCAAACATCTCTCTTGGATGCATACAAAATTTGTTAGAATCACTAAGGTCTATGCAGGCATAGCTTCAAAGGCAGATTTGGGACCTATAACTTTAATTCATCCACCAAATGGATCTCCAAAATCCATTAAGGAAAAATAACTAGTAACCATCTGTCTTTATTCATCAGGCTGAAAGCAGTTAATCAAACCTAGTGGACATTTTTACTTTCTTCTTTCTCTCTCAACAGCTTTGAACACAGATGCAGCCTTTCCATAATTAAGCTGAGCATAGTAGCTCCTAGACAGATTAATTCTGGAAAGCTTGTAAAAAATGTCATATGGCATACAGGTTCTGTGTCTTGTCCTTGGGATTTCTGGGATTTTTATATTTATTTCTTTATATATATATATATATGTATATATATGTGTATATGGGCAGATTCAGGACACAACTATTAAAATTAACAGCTCCCTATATCCTATACTCTTAACCCATGACAATGACAGCAGCATTAGGGGAACCCATACTCTATGATTAGGTATAATTTTTCTCTCTCTTTTAGAGATGCAAGTCATGATATCTCCTTCATAGCAAACAAATGTCACTGGGAACTGTACTGAAACATGGGATGCAAATGGCCATCAGTAGGCACCTACTTCCACTCATGAAATGCTGAACCACATTTTTGTGAGTAAGTGAAGGGCAACATTTTTTGTAAACTTATTGACAGTGTTCTGGATCAACATGAAGATGTTCCAAGTTACAGGAGTTATAGTCTAACTAGCTGGAATACGCCTGGATAGTTCCTACCTGACAACTATTCCAGATGTGTTTTTAGGAAAGTTCTCAGATATATGATATGGTTTCTATTAACTTTAAACGGGTATATGCAAGTATCCAAGGCAGTTTTTAGATCTCAATTACTTTTGATAATAAGCTCATGTGTGTTTTCAATTTCCCTTTTTCTGCGTTCTAATATTTTAAAGCAGAAAGCACCTCCAATTCTTAAGAATTTTATGTTTCTTGTTAAATATTCTGGTTTTTCAATTTAACTTTACAATCAAATTTATGGACTGAAACTAGGATTTAAAAGTACCAACCTAGAGGCAATTTTTTGCTTCCTTCAAACTGGGGCTTTAGTAATAGCTCATGTCAAATATGCTTTTGTGCCATTAAAATTAGAATTTTAATATTGTGTGAAAGTTTTAGAGTTCTCACCTTTATAACTGGATACAAAGAAGAATTTATTGCTATTACTTTTGATTAAACAATGCAGATTAAACAACCTGATGAGTTGTGCAAAATTAGGAAACACTGTCCCAGAGAAAGCCATTCAATGACTCTAGAAAAGAGACAGGCAGGGGATTTTCAAAGTAGTCATGAAAACTGGACCACAGGAAATACTGAGAGAAATCAGCAGACATTGGCCAAACTTCACGAGTCAAATTCAAAGGAAATTTTAAAAATTAAAGGAGTATAAAACATGGAATCTCTTTGCATACTCAGGAATACAATTTTGCCTCCCCATAGTTAATTTCTGGATAACTGGTTCATCTGTCAGACTTCTAGCCCCACAGATACATTCAAACTGGTAAATGGAAATGAGGCACCCAACTGTACTTAGAAAAGTGGGCAAAAATTAAGCAGCCTTAATAACTCTGGATATTGGACTCTACAGCAGCAAATAAAGAAGATGTATTCTGAGGAAAAATTATGTTGGTATGATTTCTCTTTAAACCACACTCCTTTCCTTCACACTTAGCTTTCATAAATGCTCTAAAGAGCATTTGATAGAATTACTGTTCCCACAGCGCACATGAACAAACTGAAGCAAAGAGAGGTCATGGAATCGTAGAATATTTTGGGTTAGAAAGGAACTTAAGCTCATCCAGTTCCAACCACTCTGCCATGGGCAGGGACACCTTCCACTAGACCAGGATGCTCCAAGCCCTGTCCAACCTGGCCTTGAACACCACCAGGGATGGAGCATTTACCACTCCTTTGGGCAACCCGTTCCAGTGCCTCACCACCCTCACAGTAAAGAACTTCTTCCTTATATCTAACCTGAACTTCCCCTGTATCAGTTTGAATACATTATCCCTTGTCCTGTTGCTACAATCCCTGATGAAGAGTCCCTCTTCAGCTTCCTTGCAGGCCCCCTTCAGATACTGGAAGGCTGCTATGGGGTCTCCACGCAGCCTTCTCTTCTCCAGGCTGAATGGCCCCAACTTTCTCAGCCTATCTTCATACGGCAGGTGCTCCAGCCCCCTTACTATATTCTAATTAGTCAGAAAGTCATAGATGAAAACTCCTGTATCATGGCAGTCAGTTCTGGACCCTGCTGCTTGAATATGCTGGGTGTAGCAATCAACATGACAGAAGTACTCTTTGAGTGCAAGTAAGCGAAAGACCATCAAATGTTTTTTAGACTTCATAACAATTTTAAAGGTCAGCAGAGAATCACACTGTAGATGCTTATACAGAATTCCTCTGGAGAATGAGAGAAATGTGGGAAAAAGCAGAATGATGCCTAGCTGAAAAAACACGTGGGCATTGGAGATTGGAATTGCAGGGTCATCGGAAGAGGGTGTTAGCATCCCTGAAGAATCAGAGGCAGCTGTAGGAGATCGAGACATACATATGTAAATGGACAGACATAAATGAAAAAGGAAAAGAACTTTTACAAAGAGGGGCAAGGAACAAAAAAAAATATTACTAATCCAAGGGAATTATGCCAAAAACTTGAATAAAAAATGTTACCGTATGAAGATATTGCCCATGGGCAATTGCCAACTATGACACACCTCACTGGTCTGATTCACAGAAGGGTTTTCTACACACAAGATACTCCTCCTATTTACCTTTTCTGATGTTATCACCCCCTCTTAGTTCACATCTGTTACAAACTAAACTTCAGTATTGCTAAATCCAAGCATAATTGCTAGCTTAAAATAAATATTTTTTTTTTTTTAAATTGCAGGAGTCTAAAAGTTCTAAATGTGAGGCTCTTCCTCTTTTGGTTCTGAAGGCACAATGTGTTCAGACTTGAACCAGCTTGCCAGCAGAACAAGACTCAAAGCCCAGATCTTCACTCAGGTACAAACTGTATCTACACTGCAGCAGAGCCATGTTCAGCTAGAATTTGTTGAAAAAGTAGCAGTGAGATGCTAAGCCAGGGGAGGTTCTTTACAAAGTGCTGTTTTCCAGAACAGCTACAAGTTCAGTCCTGAGCACTGCCTCTATTTCACAATTCTGGTAGGAATCTTTGTGCACCCGGCTCATTTCTATTCATCTTTCAGGCATCTTCCTTGAATCTAAGTCCAAATGGGAGAAGCTGAAGAGGACCCTTGCACCCACTGTGTCCCTTTTGGGAAAGGATGCTCCATGCGGAAAACTCTTGGCATTTAACCAACAGAGGTCAGAGAGGAGGTATCTCACAGAGTGGAAGAAGTACAAAGCTGAGCCTCAGCTCGGTATTCTTAAGGGCTAAGAATCATAGAACCATTTAGGTTGGAAAAGACCCTTAAGATCATCAATACGTGACAGAAATTAGTAATACTGGAATCTTTAAAACTGGAACTTTACAATCTGTGAAATTTTGTCAGCACATTAAACACCTACTGAAATCTCTTAAAACTAATCCACAGCCCAGCATTGTACGGCAACACACCTGCAAAAAATGGAGGGATACATTCAACAAATTATCCATTAAAACAAAAGTTCAAGTAATGCAAGCCAGAATATTAAGAGAAAATACAAAAACTTTTAATGAAGAGGTGAGAAGTGGAAACAATTATTTTCACCTATTCTTTTGAATGCCATTACATGAATTGCATGTTGTGCTGTTATAAAGAAGTCTCTAAAATACCAAAGAGCACATAAAGCTTTTATAAAATCAGTACTAATAGCAAGGGCACATGAAGACTTAGCTGAATGGTAGTAAAGGTTTCCATTTGGTACCTCACCTGCAAGAGTACAGTTCAACTACTAAAAGAGTCAAAATTGGACAGCTCCAGCACCCAGAGACTCCGGAGAGTGCAACTGAAATATGACAGCTGCAACTCAAAGACTGCAAACATGGCCACAGAACACAGGCATCAGAAGGAAAAAAACAATAAAATCACTTTGACAATGTTTCTCAGAGTGCTGTTGTACAACCAACCCTCCAGCATGATTCTGTGATGCACTAAACAAGCTAAAACCACTGTGCATGAAATATATTCTGTAGTATTTAGATATATACATTTAGTTAAGCATTATTTTTTGTAGTAAACATTCCTCTTTTTATTCCAGAAAAGGAGAAACTAAATTAAAAGTTCGTAACTCACAGCAGCTTCATCTCAAGATATCATGCCATGGTATTAACTTTGGCTGTTATGGCTGGAAGTACCCTGTGGTCAACTCGTTAAAAAAGTTCAATAACTCAATCTAATAACTCTAATTTTAAGAAATCTAAATTATGGAACACATTAATGATGTAATATTGCACCAAGATTACCTATAAAAACTGGATTCAGTAGCAGCAGATGTTAACTGAGATCCCTTCTTACAGTATAATAATCTACAGGAACTGGACTGAGTGAAATTGGGCTGCTTCACTTCTTACCTGAGGTAATTAGGAGAATACCTAAATGGGAGGAACACTTGTACTCTATTCCCATGAGGATCATTCCAATTTTGAAATTCTCTACAAGTTAGTAAACTTTAGTAAACATTAGGACACGATGGGAAACACATCACTGACAAAAAGCTGACTGAAAAGCCAAAAGTGTGACCCCTTTGCAAACAACACATAAGGAGAGTCTGGCTGCATAATATATTCTTATTAACATTTACAAACTGTGAGTCATTTTGGTTTTTCAATTACAATTATGGAAGGCATCTTCTTCGTAAACAGATAAAACTTCATGAGAGGCTGGATGACGCTGCTCAATAAGCTAATAACGTGCATGTTGCTTAAGTGTAATTAACTGACTGCTTTAGTTGATGCCTAATCTCCCCTTTAGAGATTACCTTTATTTATGATAGTAGGGACAAGAGCCAGGAACAAAACTACACGAGAAACACAATCGGTGAAGTCTGTTAGGCTTTCTTGTTAAGAATATGGCACTCAAGGGATTCCTACTGGCCACTCAAACTGCTTTCCCAGGCTTTCCCACAGTTTTTTAAAAGGGCAAAGGAGCTCAGGCAATGTCAGTGACAGACCTGGGGAAAGAACTGTACTAGATAATGCTTTCTCTTTGAAAGTGTAAAATGACAGCTAAAATAGGCATTCCTGTGATGATGATGATAATTATAATAACAATAATAATAATAATTTGTTAAAGCTGAATACCTAAATTTATTAAGCAATTTTCCTCTATATAATTTTATTCAGCTAATGTCTAAAGAACTCCTTATGTACAGTTTTAAATTTTTTTTATAACTTGAAGATTACATATTAGACCTGAGAAATTCCATTACACAACACATCCAGTTACTAGAACATGTTGTTCTTCTAAGTCATTTAAAAGAACATTTCAGTTTATAAAGCATGTTCATAATGCATTTGATGTTTTATTCTTACATGTTCTTAGGAAGAATTAAGCTGATGCATGTCCTGGAATTAATCCAGCATTTTCAACTAACACAAATTCTGTTTCAGTGGACTGGATACTCTCTGAAAGATAAAGAAGCAGCATTTGAAACGCAAAACTCAGAATTCTTTCACTACAACAATCAAACAAAAAAAAATCATATATACTTGAATTCCCCAGCTATTCAGATCTTGCTTCTCTCTCAAAAGTAGCAAAAATCCAAAATTAGATATAACCAGATGCTGCACAACTTCTGTTAAGTGGAATGAAAAAGAAGAACAAGAATCCCTTGCGGTAAACTACTTCAGGTTACAGTACACTCACATTCTCAGTCAAATAGCTCCTACTTTGAACATGTTCTTTGTGTTATCATTCCAGGACAAAACATGTCAACATAAGGCTTTTAAACCAAAGATAAATGCATGTTACAACTCTTATCTTTGTAACTTTAGTAACTTTGCCCCTTTGTAGAGTTAGGGCATTATTTTTTTTTCTTGACCAAGTGCCTTCAATCTTCAAAATTTCTGGTTCTGAACAAATTATTTCAAAAGAAAGCTCAGGTTTGTACCAGAAATAGCTCAGAATTATGAATTCTGAATTCTACAGTCATTAGTGTCATGGAACAGAACAAACAACATCACAAACACATACAAACAGAGTGCTACTGTAAACACCAAGATGTTATTAAGTAAGCCTTATAGGGGTTATCTTATTTAAACATGGCTGAAGCAAGAAAGAGATTGCATCCTTTTTTTGAGGTTGTTTTACCCTACTTAGGTGTTCAAACTCTTACCTAATCCTTCATGTGCAAAGTTATGCAATTTTTTGCCATGTTTTCAAGGTAATTACAGAACTAAAATGGGTAGCACCATTTTTAAGCCAGTGTCTGTTCTATTTTATTGCTGTTTTAAGTGCCTGAAAATGGTAGACCACTGCTTAGACCTTAAATACAGTGAATATGAAAGCATCAGAAGTAAGTGTGAAGATGGATAACATCTCCTCATCAAATATGTTTCCTTTCCCCCTCATCAAATACAGCTTCCACTGAGGAACCCACAGAAATGTTACAAGAAATTCAGGCTTTGGTGTTCTTGCTGGTACATCTCTTCTCATCCTCCCCCCTATTGCCTGAAGACTTCTTATTCACACACAGAAAATTAACACAGTGCAAATTACAGATTAAAGAACACGTTATGTCTCAAGTTTGTTCTACACATGGCATAGCACGATTTTCTGCCTGTGAAGCAGTCAAAAGATCAAAGTAGTACAAAACTGCAACCATCAACTGGATGTTCAATTATTAGTGTCAACAATTCACAGCAGACTGACTTCACTTTGGTTTTGCTAACTAAGACAGTAAGATTTCTGTGAACCTATAGATCGATGAATTAAATTATAAATTACTAAAACAGGGAAGCCATTCCTCATTATCCGGGCAGTAAATAAGGACAGCTGGATGCACATAAATCACCCTTGAAACTGAATCAGACAACTACTGAAAGGTTAAGTATATATTTACCTGCTGAAACTGTTGCCTATTCAAACTTAAGACTTGCTTTTAAGAATAAAAGACATTCAGCACTGCATTCTAAAACCTGTCCTCCCTCACTTTGAGGGCAAAACCACCTGTAAAAATCTTTTCAAGAATATTTTGCTAGTCTTTTCATAAGATGTTTCTTAATCTACTCGCTTTTAAAGCATATAATCCCTTTGAGTACAAAGAGGCACAGTCCTTTAGCCCTTGCAGTCTTCTGTGCTCCTCTGCATTACTGAAACAATTCATAAAATTATAGGATGGGCTAAAATTTGGCTTTTAACCTCTATGATGCTGCAATTATATTGGATAAAACCCTTTTATGCTGTTAAGTATTATTAACCATGCCAAGTGCAAGGTCCTACACCTGGGTCGGAGCAATCCCAGGCACAGCTACAGGTTGGGCAGAGAAGAGATTCAGAGCAGCCCTGCCCAGAAGGACTTGGGGGTGTTGGTTGATGAGAAAATGAACATGGGCTGGCTTCAGTGTGCGCTCGCAGCCCAGAAAGCAACCGTATCCTGGGCTGCATCAAAAGGAGCGTGACCAGCAGGTCGAAGGAGGTGATCCTGCCCCTCTATTCTGCTCTCATGAGACCTCCCTTGCAGTTCTGGTGTCCTCAACATAAAAAGGACATGGAACCGTTGGAACAAGTCCAGAGGAGGCCACGAGGACGATCAGGGGACTGGAGCACCTCCTGTATGAAGAGAGGCTGAGAAAGTTGGGGCTGTTCAGCCTGGAGAAGAGAAGGCTGCGTGGAGACCTCATAGCAGCCTTCCAGTACCTGAAGGGAGGTTATAGGGATGCTGGGGAGGGACTCTTCATTATGGACTGTAGTGATAGGACAAGGGGTAATGGGTTAAAACTTAAATAGGGGAAGTTTAGATTGGATATAAGAAGGAAATTCTTTCCTGTTAGGGTGGTGAGGCACTGGAATGGGTTGCCCAGGGAGGCTGTGAATGCTCCATCCCTGGCGGTGTTCAAGACCAAGTTGGACAGAGCCTTGGGTGATATGGTTTAGTGTGAGGTGTCCCTGCCCATGGCAGGGGGGCTGGAACTAGATGATTTTAAGGTCCCTTCCAACCCTAACTATTCTATGATTCTATGATTCTGTATGTTTGCAGCACATTTTAACAAACTGGTATTAGAACTTCAGAATATCAGGTAGTATATCAGGTCAAATTATAACTTAAAAGGAACATGCTAGGTTTAAGAGAGCCTAACATCAATATTGCTGGAGCAAGCACTTACTTCAGACACAAAGAGGGAAATGCTTAGGAGTGGCTTTTAAAAAGTCCCTTGAGACTGTTTAACTCCATGGAGATTATGAAGATTAACATCCACTCATTCTGAAAACTGGGTTATCAGTGTGCTCTGCTGACTGCCCAAAGAGATGCACAGACCATACACAGCTACTTGCTACCAAAGTAAAAAGGGAGAACACAGGCTAATCTCAGCTGTGTGTTCTAACCATTTGCTTCTCCTAAAACATGTAAACTTTCTTTCTTCCCTTCCCTTAGGATAAGTAACTAATTGTTACTTTTGAAAATACGCTAATCTACATTTCTGAAGCATTACAGAATGGAAAAAAAGTTCATTTCAGATGACTTCAGAAAGTGCATGCATCACTTCATGTTACTGAATAGACACCTCAGAATCAAGCTTGCTCTTTAAGAATCCTTGCAAAAATAATTCAAAGCACTTTTAGTGTCTTCTATAGTAATTTTTTTTTCATAATTAATGCACTAAAGATGACCACAGTGAAACCCGTGCATAAAATTCAAGATGGGCAAGGCATGACCACTAAGCCCAGGTTGTTCTGATCTCTGAAAAGCTATATGGAATGAAAACTGTTGTCTATAAGACACAGTATGAAATAACTAAGCTGCAAGATCTGGTACCGCAACATCAAATATAATGCTAATACTAATAATGTCAGGTATCTGTGCTCCACCAGCACCATGGTACAACAGCACCCTCTCTCAGATCACACTGAAGAATACACAACTGCAAAAGGAATCGTCCAGACACTTTTAAGAAGCTGGTTAGGCTGGCAACTGCTCAGTATTTCCACCCAACCTGATCTTCTGCGGTGAAAACAGCCAAAGATTGAGCAGTTTGTGCCTTCTGAAGAGCTGATGGCACTCTTCTGCACCCAGCACCACAGACCCAAGATGCTGCCATTGACTGGTGATAGGAGGCTGTGGAAGGCTCCTCACCGTGTACAGCTTCGAGCAGAGCTGCCTTAACCAAATGAGGTGGGACAAGAACGTGCAAGCAGGGCCCTGAACTGCTGCTGCCAGCGTCACATCCAAGTCCCTCCATGGAATCTTAGTTGGATCTTGCTTCTGGACGTGTATAAAAATCTAGCATTAACATTCCTCCCAAAACCTGCATCCACATTCAAGATGATCTCAAACCTAAACCAAACAAGACTGGAAGAATGATACAGCAAAGCCCGCACATCCTCAGTGCAACACACACCACACTTCTTCCTTCACCCAATGATTTCAAAATTCTCTGCAATCAAATTCTCTGCCCTTTGCAAGAGCTCTGTTGAATAGAAACTAACTTCCATTTTTGTGAATTCCAGTTTTGATAAGGAATTCACTACTCCATGCACCTCCTTCTAGTCAGGACTAGAAATGCCTATAAAGTCGTTATTTCCTAAAATGAGAAAACAGAAGAATTAGACGAGGAAAATTATACAAAACATCTGTTCAGATGAACAATTTGACTCAGCCTTAGTGAACGGTGTTCACTAAACAGTGAACACAACTAATGCTGAAATCCTTTTTCTGTCTTAGTGTGGAAGAGATAGGCTAAGTTTTTCCATTTCTGGAACTCATGTGAAAAAGAAACTTTGTTTTGTTGTCTCTGCATCACCAAACGTGTGACAGTTTACACAAGCAATGCTGTACAGTGAATGGGTGTCCCAAGAAGAAGTCGATGTTATATTTTCAGAGGGTCTAACCTGCATACCTGCCTAAACTCTTGAAGCCCCATACTACTGATTTCCTTGTTTATTGATACTTGTACAGCACCTACAATTCAAGCATCAGAAACACAAATAAATCAAGCACCACCACAACCTTGGAAAGCGAAGAAGTGCAATGCCACCGTTGATACACAAATTGATGATCAGAAGGTCACTCAGGAAACTTCTGTCAGACCCAAGAATAAAACTCAGACTAATGTTACTATCCATAACCCTGTCCTCCTTTAAAAATATTCTAGTCTAATCTAGGTTGAATGAAGATTCTAATTTAGAACATTACAATTCTCTGTACCTCCATTCACAATGTAGTTGCTGTTTGTACTTTCTTAGTACTATTGTCACCAATTGGTTTTAAACATTTTAGTCAGACCATTAATGTAGTTAGTTCTGACCTAGTTTGTTTCCTCTTCTCTTGTCACATTGCTCAATGAAGAAAAGCACAATTAAGTAATACCAAAAGAAATCAATCAAAAATACAAAACCAGTAGACTGAAGTGTATTTCTCCAGATGAAATACTGCCCTGCTTCCCAAGAAATTACTCTGGGCATGCTTTGTATTTTGATGACAAAAGTCATTTTACCAGCTAAGTATTTTAAACTGCAAATGGAACCAAATGAACTAACATACTATGAAACAATAATTAACGACCTCATTGCTCATTGCTTCTAACTTGCATTGTTCACTACAGCTGCTTACCTAGCTTTTTAGTTGCTGATTTAAGGATTTATTTGCAGCCTATTTCAGGTGAATTGCAACTAAAATAAACACACACTCCCCCCCCCACCATTTACACTGCAAATGCTTCTGTCCTCACACATCTTGCCCTAGGGCACAAGTCCACGTATAAATCTGATTTCTTCAAGTGGCTGTAATATAGTTTGATTCCCTGCATGCTGGGACATATGCAAGGCATCCTCCAAAATTCCTGGTTCTTTAAAGTGAAAATTGGTAGCAGAGACCAGGTTTACGTGTTGGGAAAAAAAACACTTGAAACAACAAAACTCAGGACAAATGTTCTATTATATATAAAGTAAAGCTGGAAGTCCACTTATTTGATGGCAATACAGAATTTCTGACACATTCAGAAAGTCCATAAAGTCTTGGGAAAAGCAGGTTCCCACAGGAAATGAGAGAGCACGAACAAATGGGTTGTGCAGAATAATGAGATCCGAGACTGTCAAGTCTCAAGTCTTCGCATCTTCACATCACATCTGTCAATGTAAAATGAGGACACTATTTAACCACAGCTTTCACTGGTGTCACCACTTTGAAGGAATGAATGTTCCTTACTATAATTTGAAGCCAAAAAGGACTATTTACTATAATGAGAAATAAAACTGATAGTGGCTTATGAGCAGACGCTTTACTGTATCTTAACTACAGCTTTATTATATTCACATTATTTACTCTGACATTATCTGACACAAATCACTCACTGTGGATAACATACCAGGCAGAAAGCAAGAAAAAGCAGAATGCAGAGAGAAAGAGAGGGAGGTCTCAATCCTGCAAACTGTCCTGTATGGACATACCACAAACCACAAAGGACAAAACATCATCCTGAGTTTAACAGCTGCCTATCTGCCTATTCAAGACAGGTTGAGGAAGTTGGGGCTGTTCAGCCTGGAGAAGAGAAGGCTGCGTGGAGACCACATAGCAGCCTTCCAGTATCTGAAGGGGGTGTATAGGGATGCTGGAGAGGGACTCTTCATTAGGGACTGTAGTGACAGAACAAGGGGTAATGGGTTAAAACTTAAACAGGGGAAGTTTAGATTGGATATAAGAAGGAAATTCTTTCCTGTTAGGGTGGTGAGGCACTGGAATGGGTTGCCCAGGGAGGTTGTGAATGCTCCATCCCTGGGGGTGTTCAAGACCAGGTCAGACAAGGCCTTGGGTGATATGGTTTAGTGTGAGGTGTCCCTGCCCATGGCAAGGGGGTTGGAACTAGATGATTTTAAGGTCCCTTCCAACCCTAACTATTCTGTGATTCAATGATTCTATGATTCACCTACACAACACAGAATGCAAGGTTAGAGATACTGTTCAGGTAGCCCAAAGCTCTATAAGCTATAAGGAGAAAGTGGCTGAAAAGTTTCCATTCTTGGAGATACTAAATACCAACCTGAGTAACCTTTCTGGCTGAACCTGCTTTGTGCAGGCCGCTTGCACAGCATTTCCTTTCAACCTCAGTTATTCCACAATCCTGCGATGTTCCATTCAAAGGCAATCTGTATGTCTGCAAGGCATTTCAAGGGATGCTTCAAGGCTGCCTCTTCTGCCCATACAGACAGAAATCAGATGTGATTGAAGGATGCCCTCCAAACCAGACACCCTGCACATCTACACAGATGCATCAGCTATGCATAGTCAGGTTACACAGCACAAGCTCTGCACTTGAAATTGCTATTTAAGAGTCACCAGAGGTTTACCAGCAAGAATTCATTGCTAAAAAACATCCTTATGGATCACAGAATTCTTTCTAGAATCTGCTTCACTTTAATTCTTGCCAGCCATCAATCATCATAAAACCACTGTGTACCGTGCTTGCTTCCATCAAGGTTTTGCAAACAGAAACTTGTGCTTTTTAAGCAGATTTGACACTGAATCCACTTTTTGAGTCACACTCCCCAAGCAAATCACACTTCTGTGAAAGAAAATAAGAAAATACCACAAAGCAGACTTTGATAGTGTAATTCTTCACTGTTTTCCTATTACGGCTCACTCTCGCATGCAGCTTGCAGTAGATTGCTGATTCTTGACTCAGGAGCACTTCTGCATCACTCAGTCAGCACTGTAGGTTATTTTACCCATATTTCAGCCTCTGCTTGAGGCACAGAAGATTTCTGCTAGCATGTTACGTGGTACTTGTGATGGGTGCACCAGAAGGGTGCATACTCATGGTCCCAAGATGCTGCAAGAGCACAGCTCTCCTATGCATGGTAGGTCATCTGGTATCTTCACACTGTCATAGAATAGACTCAATAGAGTCATAGAATAGTTAGGGTTGGAAAGGACCTTAAGATCATCTCGTTCCAACCCCCCTGCCATGGGCACGGACACCCCACATTAAACCATGCCACACCCAAGGCTTCGTCCAACCTGGTCTTGAACACTGCCAGGGATGGAGCATTCACAGCTTCCCTGGGCAACCCATGCCAGTGCCTCACCACCCTCACAGTAAAGAACTTCTTCCTTATATCCAATCTAAACTTCCCCTGTTTAAGTTTTAACCCCTTACCCCTTGTCCTGTCACTACAGTCCCTAATGAAGAGTCCCTCTCCAGCACCCCTATAGCCCCCCTTCAGACACTGGAAGGCTGCTATGAGGTCTCCACGCAGCCTTCTCTTCTCCAGGCTGAACAGCCCCAACTTCCTCAGCCTGTCTTCATACGGGAGGTGCTCCAGTCCCTGATCATCCTCGTGGCCCTTCATGTTCAGCAGCAAGACCAGGAACAGCCCTACCCACCCGCAGCACCCAATTCAAGGTGTTTTCAAAGGGTTCTGTAACCACTAGGTCTCTCCCAAGTGTCCCAGTCCAACCTCACACCCCTGAGGTGACACTTGCAGGCACCCACTGATGAAGGACACAAACATCGGGATGTGGCACACCTGGAACAGGATCAGGCTCCAAAGACAATCAGAGATTCCCCACTCTAAAGTGCCACACGCTGAGAGCCAAGCCCTGGTTGAGTGTCCTTGGGGAAGAGAAGGGACAAAGCATCTCCATAGCGCACCCACCACACGCCAGCATCCCGTAACCTAATGCAGAGGCTGAGGTGGTTTTGGTGGTGGGAAAACAACGCAGTGCTGACTGCAGCACCTTTCCGGCACATAAACTGACACGGCAAGCTCCAACTGACCGAGCCAGCCCGCAGGGACAAACCTCCCACCCCACATAACAACTCCTCCTCACACTGCCCCGCCGCCATCTTGCCGGCGCTCCCGCCCCTTGCACTCCGTTTCCGGGAGGCCCAGCGGCACCGCGGCGCTGAGGGAAGGCGGCGGCGGAGCAGAAGGTACGGGTGGGAGCCGCCGAGCTTCCGTGCGGAGCCGCTGCCCTGAGCCCGGTTCTCAACCGCGGGGGCTCCGTTCCGCCCCTCAGCGCGGCTGTGCGCGCCCTGCAGTCGCCGGTGGGAAGGCCCAACCCGCCCGCAGCGCTCCGCATGCGGCCGCTGGACAGGGGGTGGAACAAGGCCCGGGGAGGGGAGTTAACTCTTTGTAGCGGCAGTTGTGTATGAGCTTGCTTTTGTCACAGCATCATCGGTAGTACATGTATACATATGTATAACCTCTCCTTTGAGAATGGATTTCTGCCTCGCCTACAAGGTGGTGAAATGGCTTCAATTAAAACATGAAATAGATCTGTGAAGAGCAGAATGTGTAGCAACATTAAAACTCTGATTGATTTTAGTGTTATATTTACAATGTGTTTTATAGGTCAGTTTCCTTATATAGTGCACAAGGAAAGAGGATGGAACCAGAGAAGGCTGCCAAGCAAACAGTCCTCATCACTGGAGGAGGTGGCTATTTTGGCTTCCGGTTAGTACATTAAGTAATTATTACACTCCAGAGTAAATGTAAAAGATTGCGGCTTGCAAGGCAGCAAAATCCATCTGTAAAAGAGAAATCTGTGGGCTTGAAATGCCTGATCCAGTTCACCCTATCTTCTTGTGATCTCGCTTTTAAACAAACATGTTCTACTGTTTCCACCTGCTTTAAGTAAATATGCTACTCTGTTCCCAAATGTCAAGCATCAACTGACTTGCCGACATTTACCTCTGTGGTCACCTTTGTAATGGGGATTTAAATCACTACCTTTCAGCCTACTCTGCTGAGCAAGGCTACACCTATATGCAGACACTTCTTTTGACAGTAAGACATGGCCTGCACACATGCTTAGCTATATGGATTAAATACTCCATCTGCTGTCAAGGATATATTTATTTTCATGGACAGTGATGTTTTAGGGTTAGAGTTGTTAATAAGGCATGTATTTTTGCCTTACTGCAGGTGGCTCTGCACGCCATGTAAAGAAAAAACCCTATTTTGAGCCTTAGACTATATTCTGAAGTACTTTCAGAGTTACAGCCACTTGCACTGGTGTGAGAGATTACGGTCATGACCAAAAAGTAAATTTCAAGGTGGGTCTTGGGTGGCAGCCCCCCCAAGATCCGACTTCTGTTTGGCTTTTTCTTCCACTGTCTCCCCTTTAAGTGCTATAAGAATACAGGTTGTGGGAAAGGAGTACCAGTTTTATCCTATTTGTCAATACCTGCGTTTATACCTGTGACTTGGAGTAAAACCTAGATGTGTGGCAAAGTATTCAGACCACCATAGAAGCATCTTGTTCATTTCTCCATCAGTTTCAAACACAACAGCAAAGACCAACCTATCGCTGTGGCAGAATTGGGATGGCACAAAAGCAGTAAGATAAAAACAGCAAGATTTAAGTATCTGGCTGCAGATTTACATCTGAAAGGTTTGCTGTTGCTGATCTGTTGGGGACAGAAGCAGAGAAATATCTGGGTTCTTCCAAAAGGCTGCTGGAAGCACTTCAGTTATTTCTTTTCTGATTTTTCCTTTACAGCAGTTCTCTTTTTTTTTTTTTTTTCCCCTTTTCTCTCCAGAGTTTGATGGATCATGAGAAGTTCATTCAGTACCTGAAGTATTACAGTTGAATCGGTAGTAGATGGCTGAATATTTAAGGTTCCCATCAGAAAAAGAAGGGAAAAAAGAAATCAGTATTAAAATAGTTAACAATCTCACCTCCAGGTGAAACATGTCATGCATCATTGTGCTAGATATACTAACATATGGTTTCTGTCATGTTTTAGTTTAGGCTGTGCCATATACCAAAAGGGAGTAGACGTGATTCTCTTTGATGTCATGAAGCCACTTCAGACTGTGCCAGAGGGAATAAAGTTCATGGAGGGGGATGTCCGTTGCCTGTCTGAAGTGGAAGAGGCTCTTAGAAACGTAATCTGTGTATTCCATATTGCTTCCTATGGAATGTCTGGCAGGGAGCAGTTGAACCGAAAACTTATAGAAGATATTAATGTAAAAGGAACAGAAAATGTCATCCAAGCCTGCAAGAGCACAGGAGTGGCAAGTCTGGTTTATACAAGCACATACAACGTGATATTTGGAGGCCAGATCATAGAAAATGGGGATGAATCTCTGCCTTATCTACCTCTTCACCTTCATCCAGATCACTACTCCCGGACCAAATCTTTAGCTGAAATGAAGGTGCTAGAGGCAAATGGTGCTGAGCTTGGACATGGGAAAGGTATACTAAGGACTTGTGCTCTCCGACCAGCAGGCATCTATGGGCCTGGAGAACAAAGGCACCTTCCAAGAATTGTTAGTTACATTGAAAGGGGATTGTTTAAATTTGTATATGGAGATCCTTTTAGTTTAGTAGAGTTTGTACACGTAGACAATCTGGTTCAGGCTCACATCCTTGCCTCCGAGGCCCTCAAAGCCAACAAAAAGCACATAGCTGCAGGCCAAGCCTATTTTATTTCAGATGGCAGGCCTGTAAATAACTTCGAATTCTTCCGCCCGCTGGTGGAAGGTTTGGGTTACAAGTTCCCAACCTGTCGTCTTCCTCTCTCCCTTGTCTATTTTTTTGCATTCCTTACTGAAGTGGTTCATCTTCTGGTAGGCCATGTTTATAATTTTCAGCCCCTCCTCACTCGCACAGAGGTTTACAAAACTGGGGTCACGCATTATTTTAGCATGGAGAAGGCCAGAAAGGAGCTAGGGTACGAGCCTCAACAGTACAGCCTGAATGAAGTGATTGAGTGGTTCCGATCTCAGGGGTGTGGAGCAAAGCCAAGAAAATACACCATTATCCATCTTGTGAGGGATGGTGCACTGCTTGTACTGCTGATTGCTTTGGTGGCCTCCTGGTTTCCGTCTGTGGCTGCATTTTCACTCTGAAAGGTGAAGTGCTTAGCACAGAGAACAGAATTTAGTTGTGTTCTCTGAGTACTTTTGGCTTTGACAGGAAATCAGAGAATAAAAAAAAATCAACCACATATTTGTGTCATTCAGGTAAGTATCTTTAATAGTTTTATCCCCAAAGAACAGAATTGCTGTATACAAAGTTGTAATTTTTATAAATAATTCCTCTCCAAAGTTAAATTGATCAGATCACTAACATCATGAAGCTCAGTATTACAGTAACAGCATTTTATTCCAGGTACAACAGCACACTACAGTGAATAGAACAAACATCCCCAGACTGACCCTTCTTCCTCCCTGACAGGATCCTTGATCCATGCCCTTTATTCCTAAAGAGTTTGTGCTACATGATCCAGAGGAGAATAAACTTATTCTTTGATCACATTCCAAAACCAGATTCTGCTTTCCACCTTGAATGTATATGTGCCTAACCAAGATTAACTGATAAACAACTAGACAATAAATAAATGCCTTTTTTGTTTGGTTGTTTTTTTAATGAGTGCATTCTGGTGTGTTTTCTAAGTTACCTCTGTGGTATCTAATGACACTTCTCTAAAACGCACAAGTGTTAATCTAAGTTAGAGGAAAGGACTTGAAGCAGCACAGATCTGCAGGTTTTTCTAACAATAACATATGCCTGTTTAAAATGAATCAGCCAGCTAAAGTGCATTCATAAATAAGACCTATGATTTTCCCCAGCATTACTGAATGGTTAAACAAATAATCCATCAAAGACATTCAGGAAGTGATTACATTCATGTTCCACTGTTCATACAGCATTTTTAGCCTTTAATAACACTTCTTTAACACCTGACACCATTTGACTAGAACTTCACCTTTCTCGTAGAGTGATGAACACTTGAAAAGACAATAGTCATAATTTTGTGGAGATTTTGAGAATAGAAAATAAGACCTTGTCAAGTACAGGTCACTACTGTCTCTAGCAACTCCCTTGTCAGTTTAATGTAGGAGAAACTTCACCTCAAAATGTTAAATCATGACATTTTTTTCCCTTAATCCATGAGCATTATGGTTTCAGTACCTCTTGGTGAAAGGACAGTCCTTTAGGAAGTTTACACTTCTGTTCAAACTTTAAGATAGCTGAAACTACACCAGTCTTCAGTGAATTTTGTTTAAGTTGCAGTTACTCCCTTCTGTTAAGCTGTTCTGTGATTTAAATAGGGAAGTGGAGAGACAGACAGTAGTTCTACCACATTGGTAAAGGATTCTGAGAGAACAAAAAGGCCTGAATAGAGAAACCAAGTTAAGAGTCTGCTGCTACCCATGTTTAAAGATCGAGATTTTTGTTAATGTATGTATGATGCATGAAGACAGCATTGTTTTTTAAATAGTTTTTTTTTTTTTTAGAATTTTACCTTAAAAAAAAACCCAAAACCAACAAAAATCACTGTTGATTAACTACGTTTTGGTTGCTCGAAATTTGACTTTCCTCCTCCTTCATTTTCCCACCAGTATGTAAAGAAACCACCATGACAGAAAATAAACATAACAGCTTGAGGGACAGCTCAAGAGAGAACTGAACCCCTTTCTCCCTACTTCCAACCCCCCCTCCCCATACTTTACATGCCTGCATAAAGAGCTTATGTGCCTCCAGCAGAATGTGGGTGGCAGAAAGGCCACTTTCCAGAAGTCATTAATACACAGCATCATAGTCTGCAGAAGAAAGAAACCTTTTTAATGAAACAGAAAGAAGACAGTCGTGACCCCATGAAAGCACTGGACCGCTGTTCTCTTTCCAACAGGCCCCGTTTTTTTTTCAAGCAAAAGCCACTGGGTTATTTTTCCCTTTTAAGTTCTCTGGTTTTGACCCAGTGTTATCAGAAATAGATAAGAAATTTTAATGCCAGCAGAAGCAAGAGACAAATACAAAATGTATGATAAATTGCACAAGCCTGCTGCACAGAGCCATAGTAACAGTATTTCATCCTAAGTCATATAAAAATATGGGACATAACTCCTGTGCCCCAGAGGAGTTTCTTCTGCTATTTCTGATCTTTTCATTAAGTAAAACTCTTGCTATTGCCATTCATAATTAGCTCAGTGGTGGGGTTACTGAAAAAATCTATGAGAGGGTCCTAAACTTATGAAGCCTAAATTTACACTGTTAATACCAGCTGAGGTCAAAGCCCTGGACAGCTTTTTGGGTACAGAGGAGAGGATGCTTCTAAGAACACATTAGAAAAAAAAGAAAAAATAATTAAATGAAAACAGCCCAAAAATACCAGTACTCTGCAGAAGCTGACTCAACACATGAACATTTCCATTTGTCTGGAGTCAAGGACGGAACTTTTCACTGATAACAGAACAGGAGGCTTTATTTTGTCCTAACAGCCCATGACTTCCACTGGAGCACAGGATACTAAATCAGGTGCTTGTTAAGAGAAACAGTCAGCAGCCTGGCAATGGCCACTCCAGTCCCATCCACAGCATGCTGGTACATTCATTAAATCCCCATCATTCAGCTGCACCTAGTAAAAAAAGCAAAGTCCTGACTACAGCAGAGGTGAAGAATACTTTTCCTCTTTCCACAATAAAACCAGGAAATCTGTGGCTTAAGGAGATACTTTATAATTGCTTGGAAATTCCGTATGTATAAAGCCAGTCACAGCTGTTCTATTTTAAGTATTTTACAACAAGAATTCTCTTTCTTCCTGTTATTTATTCTTTATTGCTACTCCTGCACGAATAGCTGAGTAGATTAAGGTAATTAATTCAAGTGTTGTGTCTGCTTCCAAATTTTAATCTATTACCTGTTTCCCGAAAGTGAATTACCAGAAAGTCATCTAAAAACTGAAAAGTGGAACTGAAAATATAGCACAGCTTCTATTTTTCCTAGTCCTCAAAACTACTTAACAACTGACAAGTGCCTCTCTATAAAGAATGATGATGATGTTTTAAGAGTCTTTGGGCAGCTGCTTAACCTCACATACAGTGTGTTAAGGTAAAACTTTGCTAGATATACATAAACTGATTCTTCTAGTGTATAGTTAAATATATTTATTTTAGATGTTTAAATGTCAATCATCCTTAAAGTAGACCAGTTTTTATAGTGCCACCTCCTAACTGACCGAACCAGTATTTCCCTTTATTCCTATTTATCAATTTCCACATACTTTCAACAATATAGTGGCATATTTATTTATGATGTAATCTTCAGAGAAAAGTGTCCTGAATACTGATAATTTACACGTATTATAAAAGATCTGGGGATTAAACTGCAATTCAAGAGTACACAAATGTTAAGGGGTCTACTTCTGTTTTAGTCAAGCTCACAATTCCCTGTTTTGCTGGAGTAACAGCTAAGAACATAGAGTTAGCAATGAATGACACTGCACTTCAACTTCTGTTAAAACTAATAGCTGTGCATGTGTATAAATGCTGTTGTGGATCAGAATATAAAGTTGGCTCCCAACTGATTCTGAAGGTTTATTTTTGTTATATTAAACTACTATTTCTAATGTCAATAAATGGAATTTCAGTTTGGAAGACTGCAGTTGGAAATGCCAGCGCATGACCACAGCAGAATTCAACAGCAGTGCTTCAGCTTGCATGCAGCATGCAGATCTTTACAACCAGTCTGAAGAATTCAAGGACAACCAATCATTGGTACATACCTAATGCCATCTCACCATCTACAAGGTAGATGTATTGGGGTGGAAAAAAGTGAGAATATAGGCAACAAAACACCAGAATGAAGCAATTTTGTGGACTTCATGCCATTACTCACAAATTCAAACATGACCTCCTAGACGACTTCAGCTGCAGATACCTCATATTGATTCCTGTTCAGTATGTGTATGATTCTTATCAAAAGATTGGTCTGTTTTCTTTTCCAATACTGCCAACAATGTAAAAAAATCACAATATGAAGACCATGTGCATTCAGCCAGCAGCGCTTCTGCCCATGTAACACTGGGGCAGAAAGTGTAGGGGCAGACTATTTATGGTGAACATCAGAATTAATGTTCTTGAAATTACTACAAACTTAATCTTTGCCTTGTTCAGGCTTTACTGTTGGAACTGATATCAATCTGATGCTCACCGCAGCTGAAGTTTCTATCTACCTATCACTGAAAAAAAGTCGGTTCAGAGTTGCAAGTTAAACATGATCTTCGACCTTTTCCTTCTGCCCTGCTTGTTTGCAGCCAGATGAAGTGCAACAGCAACCATGTCTATGGAAACAATCAATAAGTCAGTTCATATTAAAAGCACACAAATGCCCTTCCTCCAGCCACTAGAATATGCCAGCAGACCACTTTTCAGTAAGAAATGCCTCGAATGACTGGCAAAAATCTTGAAATTCAATGCACAAAGCTTAAATAAAGAAGCACCTGGCATCATCCACAAACAATATTCAAAAACTATTCATTAAGTTATTTTAAGGATTTAAAACTATATAAGAACAAAAAAGTTTAACACATACTTCAGAAAATTTATAACTGATTTTCCTGCTAGATTATAAAATTAGCACACACATTCAGACCTTCTTTCGTATTAAAACAGTTGCAACTGTGCAAGAGTTGCTACGGAGTCTGCCCCGCCTAAGATTTGAGGGGTGAGGGTTTGGAGTTAAAACAGAGTGCAAGAAGCAAGAGGAGAGTTATTACACATCACTTGCAAGTCAACAAAAGAGTCAATGCAGTATTTTCCTTCTGAGTATGGTGTAACATCCTCCAGGGGAAAGCCTTACTGTAAAATAAAATGCATTTCCATAAATACTGAGGGAGTGCCACTTTTGACATCACATATGGGTGAAGAACATGTACAGAACTTTTCAAAGGACTATAAAATGTGCTAATTTTTAAGTATTTGCACAGCAGCAGCACAAGTAACTCCTGTGTTCATCACACAGTGGCTGTCCTGTGTCAGGAATATGCATACCAACAAAAGAAGCCAGGACAAGTGGACAATTTGGTTATGTCTGCCCTGGAACTGAGCTTAACAAAAAATCCCCACAAAAGGAAAGGAAAACCCCGCACAGCAACAGCCCCAAGCTCTAGGGTTTGATCTCCCTAAGCTCTAGCATCTTGTAATCACCTGTCTTCTGTGATCAGTCCAAACCTAGATGGGACTCAGCTGCCTATAAATCCTGTCCCACCTGGAGCAACAACCTCAGGACCCACCAGACAAGGCTTTGGGTGACCTTTTCTGATCAACACTGACAGTGCAGTGTTCTCATAGCATTAAATGGGAATAGTGGAGGGCGTTGCACGAAATAAATAGCACAGGGCCTGATCATCCAGCAAACTAACCACATCCTGGAACATGCTACAAAATGCACACATGTGAAAGGTATCCCCACCTCAAGGAACAGCAACTAGATCCCCATATTACACCTGGATTCTGCAGACAAGCAGTCTAGGTTACAGCTTCTCCTCCCAGACCCACAGTTGATGTGGGTTTTAATTTGTTTAGGTGGGGGGCTGCACCCATCTAACCCTCAAAACAGGTTAATCACAGTGGAACACTAAAGACATTTCAGGCAGGAGAAAGAAAAGCAGAAAATGCCTTTAACTTTGCTCTTTTTTTCAGTTGGATGATTGGTAATTATTTTCTTCGTAATAAAAAAAATTACAGAAGCCACCCACTGTGGGATACACTATTATAGCACTTTCATCTTTGAGACAAGACTGTCTTTACAGAGTTACTATAAAACCTCTAGGGGGTTCCTCAAACCATCATCTGCGAATGCACAATGGCATCAATTAAGTGCCTCTTGGAACAACACAAGTCATTTCAGCATGGGGAGCAAGAGCAACTGAAAATTGCTGAGGCAGCTTCGCCAGGTCATGAATCACAAATCCATGCAAGTTTTCTGTGATCAGAGATGCAGCACTGTGAATGCACCATTTGATTCCTCAGGAAATCACTTAGAAAAACTTAACTCCTCTGCACACATTCAAAAGTTAAAGTCAAACATATAGATAGCAAAACTCCACCTGAAGCAAGCTGGAATTTGACAGTAATAAGATAGTACTAGCAGAAAGAATCAACACATACACAGATTATGGTAACTGATGTTAAATGTGTCACTGAAGGAAATTAGTTCTGCTTTGGCAGGAAAACACACTTAGCTAATCTAACATGTTTTCTCATCTGTAGGTCCATGTTCTTCATTTGATTAAAGTTGTAAGAACTATCATTCTTGGATTAGATACATTTTGGGAAAATTATCTACATTTACAGAACACTATCATTTGACAGTATCACCTAGAGTAGGATTGCAAGATTAAAAATTGACAGTTCATTAAAAAATTCATTTCTAAGCACATTAGCAGCTGAAAGGATTTGCAAACGATGCTATTCCAAAGTAAATGCTTTCCAGAATTTGTAATACCTTTCCTTTCCGCAAACAAAGTGATATTTCCTACTGCATACCATAAAACTTTTCCCTCCAATGCCTTAAGGCTGTGAACACAAGTTCACACATCATTGCCTTCTTAAACCTTCACACAGAGTTCAACAGGAAAAACACAACTACAGTCAGAGGACATTTCATTTGAATCAAACTTACATATTATCTAGGTCTCAAAAATGTAACAGAAAACTTTTAACATGACACAACAGAGTATGAGCTACCAGCTGCCCGAAGTATTTTATACAGTATCAGAAGTACTGTCTGCTGGCGCAGGCACAGTAACACACATGACATGACACTGCTGGTGCAGAAGTGCTTTTACAGCATTTAATAAATTAAAAAAACTGACTACCAGTTAATCTTAAATAGCCAGGTTGCTGAAGTGGTGTGATTCCATGCATGTAAATTGTTACGAACATCTTATCTATAGTCTGCGTATACAAATAGAGTGGATGATTTATACTTGTACTTCAGGTATTGATAATGAGAAGCAAGGTCTATCCAACTACGTGCCCCCAAATTTTATAAATCTTGAATACACAGAAGGCCTGGCCTGCACAGAGGGTTTGCTTTGTACAGAATATTAGGAATTAAAACAGTTTTTCTTGTAACAAGAAATTGATAAGGAAACCCGTCTTTCTGCCTCTTCTTCTTCTTCCAATCATTCAGTCTGATGAGACTGCCATTAAGTAGGATGACCAGGATAAGTTAAATCTCTTCCTGAATTGCATCACAAAGCACGCATCAAAGAATGACTGCTTTAAGAGTAGAATTTGCTGTTACTGACTTTCTTCTCCTTTAATCTTAAGGGAAAAGAAAAGGAAAAAGTCAAGTCTACTAGGAATTTCCCAGATGAAAACAGCCTACCAAGATCAATTTACTTAGATTTGAATGGCAAGTACTGCATGAACAACAAGCATTGCAGATTTTCCCCCTCAGTAAATGGGAGTAACCCAGTGATTCATGTACTGTTCAGCGCACATAAAAAAAAGAGTAAAAATATTTATAGAAAAGTCTTCCTCCCACCCCATCTTGAGATCTACTCGAGACTTCCTCCTGGTACAAGAAGCCTCTGTCTGTCTCCCTCTCGTCTGCTGCCAACTTTGGGTGTTGTGCGAAAGATCCTTCCTCTAAGTTCTGGATAATGGTCTGATACTTAACTAGCAAGTCTGTGCTGTTACAACTCAATCCTGTTTTTATCTTATTTATGGTTTGTGTATCTGGAAGCGTCTTCTGTTCCCACATACCTAATATCCCAACAGCATTTCCAGGGACGTAACAGTGTAGAAGGAGAAAGGCAGTTTATTTATTTGGCTGCAAATACCGGAAAGCTGGAGGAAAGAGGAATACAAACTCACAGGAATACCCAATTCACTCTGACCACGGAAACCACTATTTCACTCAGCAGACATTTCGCAGCATCTGCTGGCCTCTAGTGGCGTGCAGCCCAGCCTTGCTTCACGGCAGCCCTTCCTTCCTACAAATATGCTCATTCTACCCTCACCACTCTTTAGATGCTCATTTTGACAAATCTGAGATTTCCTTACTGTAAATCATGCCTTCATAGAGTACCTTGGAAATGAGAATGATTATCCACCCACCTGCGGTTGCATGTGTCTTGATATATCTGTAGTTTGTGCTCATTCACACTGAATTCTTTCAATATAGCATCTCTGTTAGGATTCCTTGAATTCATATGGGTGTCATAAAGGAGCAGCTGGTTATTAAGCTCCTCCTGGCGCTTTCGAAGTTGCCGACATGAGGAGTAAAGCTCTTCTTCACTTTCCTTCAAAAGAACACTGGAAATCAGCATAACTTCTAAGACACATACCCAAAATGACATGGAATTGACATAGTTTGGGGGATTATTCTGTTTTCTTAAATGTATTCCATTAGCTTTATAAAATGTTATAAAAGTAGTTTTAAGTACTATTTATGACTTCTAAAGAAAGTTTTATAGAAGTATGTTCCTGTAGTTTTTGCAGAAACAAACTAAGAAAGCACAAAAAAATGCCTCAGCCCCAGGCATGGCCAACAATAGCCTCTAATGGGAGCATAAGGGACATTTCAGCACAAGTCATGAAACATGTATACCTAAACACTTCCACTGGAATATTTTTCCCTAAAAAAGCATGTCAGTCCACTGAGGAAAGGACAGCAAATGGGGTGTCATGATGGGGTACAGGATTGTAGCAGTTTTAAGAATACTTTTTGAAGTTTATTTTTGACTCTTCCATCATATTTGTGTATTATGCAACATAGTACAAATCCTGGTGTCTTCCTACTAAAAACTAGACCTAAACGTCTAGGTACTGACCAGTAAACGGGACCTCTAAGAACAGCAAGTACTTGGACAATCAAGAGCGAAGGAGAGATCCTGTGTTTCTATGTAGCTATGACAATTCAATAATTGCAGAGGAACTAAGTATTTGAAGAATCATGTGCAGCAATCAGTTTCTGTTGCTGCATACGGCCCACATTAGGTCTCCAAATATTCCACAAGCATAAAGTATAATCATTATGATTCCATTTGTGATTTCAAATTATTTTAATACTTCAACACTTCGGATGCAAAACCTGTCTCCTTTATAGAGTTACTAGTGGGGAATAGTACTGGCAGAACTGAAGTCTTAATTTTCACATCAGCAGCAAAACAAGATACTCATCCTACAAAAATGACATGCAATCAATAAATGTAATAAATCCAAACATTTTCAGAGGCAGCATACTAATAAGAATGCCTCTTTCTGCACTCACTCCAGATCTAGGAAACCTCATAGGTTAGAAACATACCCAAGGGGTTTCAGTAGATCCTTTGTGTTGTCCCAAAACACACTTGTACCCAGGTATGGATTGAAGCAACTGGAATGGCCTTAGTGCTATGCTACTAATTAAGATTTTAAAGTATTTTTTTAGAAGGGGAAAGACACTTTGTATTCCCAAATTGCAATGGGAAAAGAAGATTGACAATTACCAATTTGCAGGTGTAATCATCAAGATGTATACCACACTACTATTTGTTCTTGTAAATAAACACATCCACAAAGGTAGACTTTAAAACCCCATTTAAGAATGTCCATTTCAATCTTTATGTTAAAAACCATATACAGTATCAAGGCTGACTGTAATCAGAAAATGTTGATGAATGACAAGAGACACTTTCTGAAGCGAGTAAATAAATTTTCAAGCAAATAAGACAAGCTTCTAAATGCAACAACCACCTCAGTATGGTACAATTTCTACACTACCAAGAAAACTCTTTAACTTCAACAGAAACTTCACAAGGCTCCACGTAATAATTCACAAATATGCATGCTTACAGCTACAATATTCTTACTTCTCTATTCCTTAGAAATTCCACAGCCATCTGTAACTCCCCTTCATAATTCTGTATTTCATCGCTAAGAGTATGTAGATGGGCTCTGTATATAAACAGGCCTGTTACGAAATTATATCATTTTATGGAGGGTCATCATTAAAAAAAAAGGGGGCAAAAGAACAGATGGAGCCAGACTTGATCTTCTCTGATGCTTCTTGAATGATCTGGCAGAAGTTCTAGAGGTTGATTATCTACAGCAAGACTTGATCTGCTGCAGACTGCCAAACAAAAGGGGAATTTTTTTAAAGTTCTTCTGCCTCTGCATTGGCACCCAGAGATATCAGACACTGTAAAAATACAGAGCTCTGTTGTATCTTCATTTGGCTTAACAAGCAGAAGGGGCTTCAAGAGTGTGAAATGTACTACTGTCAAAGGACTCGGTGCTGACAGATTGGGAGACATACTGCTGCTATGAACATCACTTTAAGAGCTTCTCCTGCCCCAGGCAAGTAATGATCTGAATTTCTGAAGAGAAACCACAGCAGAAGGAGTTCACAATATACCTACAAGCGATGTCCATGCTCGACATAAGAGGCACTGGTGAGTTGCTACCAGTTTTCAAAAAAGCAGCAAGCCAGAAAATAGGACTTCCTCAGGCCTCCTCTGTCAGACTTGTGTCCATGAAACATGCACATTTTAAACTTTATCTTCAAAGGACGCAGGTCTCTTCTTTACACACACACGTGGTCTCACCGTCTAGCACTGTCTTGCTGTCATGACTCTTAAGCTAGCCAACAGAAGAACCTACATAGCTGCCAAACACTGTCACTACAGAGAGTCATTTTGCATCATGCATTATAAGGTGGCTTTGAAAAACCCTTGACAACAGATGTTTGAAAAAGACTGCCACTCCTTTGTGAAGAAGAATGTGACTGAATTCAGTAATTTCCATTTCATTGTACGCAACTGCAGGCACAAATCCCTCCAGAGACATACTGACTTACAGTTAGCAGAAGTTGGGTGTTTTAATCAGGAAAAATAATATACACTGGTGTGAACTGCAGCATAAGCCTGAATGGTTGTAAAAGACCACAAATAAGAATTTAGACTCTTTTTGTTTTTCTCTCTCTGAATCTGAAGGATACTAGAAAGCATCCTGAAATACCCACTTCCTAGAAGCATCTTTAAACGTTCATCACGTGGCCTCCACACCAGTGTTTTTAACTTACATAAATTACTGAGATACAGAGAGTCTGAGAATAATCCTGCTTCAAACCAATATATACAGCCAGTACCTTTGGAACACCAACAAATGCTGTTCACAGATCAGCCACTTTAATGCCTGGCTTCATGAGCAAGGATGCATCATTATTTCCTCCCATGTGCCTTTAAAAATAGTGGTACTTCAATTAGTTATTTTAGAAAGACTGAAAAAAAGCAGATTAGCACTTCTGCAGGAAACAGAATGTCTTCCACAATGGATTGTTTATTGTAATGAAGTACTGAGAGAAATTAGTATCTTCTCTTCTAAAGTGATATCTTTTCATACAGGACCTGTAAAAAAAGATTATTCTACGAAGTCAAAGCTGAATTTAGCTAGCTTTGCATGGCATCAGCCAGCTAACATAGGAAGACAATGACCATGCTATTACAGTAAAAATTAGTGGAGGTAATGAGGCTTTGTTAGTGCATTATTTCTTGTGTAACAACTATATAATCTGTCCATCCAGGGGGAGAGTAAATCACTTTGCGTTACTGATCCTTCCCAGTACCTGCAGAAGAAATGCCCGACAACAACACATCAAACACAGAGTGAAAACTAAATCCTAATTTCCTGCTTTCCACAAAGACCTGATAACATATTCCCTAACTGCATAAAAAAAAGTGGTAGTTCTCACCAGAATTTGTTGCATCTCACAGTGAACTAGAAGTGAGGCCAGCTCTATATCTTCACTATAGCCATTCTTGAGAGGAACTGATCTAAAACCTGCAGTGGAGGAAACACATGCAAAGGGCAATTAGAGTCAAGGCAAAGGGTTACCTGCAGTCACAAGAATGGTGCATACAGTGCTAAGGGCTAGCCGATTCTTCATCACCCAAATGCTCTGCTGCTGAGAGTGGGCTTTGCTACGACAACTACAGGGAAACAAAGGCCAGAGTGGCAAAATTGCTCTTGAAAACTGAAGCCAGAAGCAGAGGAAAGCAGAAAGCTTACTGTACGTATGTCCACATCTAAGAAAATTAACAAAACAAATGCACTGACACCAGAACAGAAAAAAAATCTTCCCAGATTTTACTCAAAGCACATAACCCTGTTGCTGAAATAGAGTATGGGGTAGACAGTGCAAACTGTTCTACATAATGCTTTCCTATCTTTAAAAAGAAGAAATTTTGGTAGGGTGAGAGGATCATTTTAAATATTTATACACTACACACCCAGTATCCTAAAAAAACACTGGATTCAAGGAACTCAGATCAAAAGATCATTTATCCTTTGACATGTTGTAGCTGCTACTGAGAGCAAAGTCACAATACATCAGTGTTGAGCAGCATCTTTCTAACTTAGCCCCTTTTTATACCTACTGATCTTACCTGACTTGATTCCTTTGATGGGAAAAGTGGCATGTGCTAAGAAATTGGGATCACTGAACATATCCTCCTCATACACAACAAAGCGCAGGAACGCTAGATTTGGATCATAAATTTCAAATTTCACTTGCTCTGGACAGGGAGCCCAAACTGGATTAAGGCCATTGTCATCTGTAACGAAAGGAAACAGTTGCAGTATGAAGCAATAATTTCACTTCATTCGCATATGAGTATGTATTCTATGACATTTTCTGGGGATACAAAGACCCAAAAATCCTGTTTACCATCTGTCTCCTGTTGTAACCTTGCTTCAGAAGGTTTGTATTTGTTTATTTGGGCGGGAAGATAGGAGGAAACTTGGCAGGGATGGAAACACATGAAGAAAAGCTAATATTATTAAAGCTATTATTTGTAATTAAACATATACTTGGACACATCTGTAAAAAAAAAAAAAAGCTAATTCGTTGCTTTTATTATTGAGCCTCATGTTCCATATCAGAGTAAAAACATGAAAAAAGCACTGAGAAGACTAATGTATCATGGCCCAAGTCTTCGAGTCATTTATAGAACACTGAGTAATTTGGTATGTGAAACACAGCCCAGTTTGCTCTCTAAAGTCTTGGTCATTTCCCAAAAAAGTTAAAATCATAATCCTCTTCTCTGAAGTATGGAACAGCCACAGTGCATGTTCTTCTCCTGATTCCACATTTATTTTCCAGTAGGATGAGTGGCTAGGATAATTAGAACCTTGTCTACTAGAAAAACACTGCTGTATCTAGAAATATTAAACGGTGAACTATTAAGTGCCTGAGATATTGCCCCAGTTCAGTGCACTTAAATGAAGTGCATGTACACACAAACACACATCCCTTATGCAGAATTCACCAATTCAGCTTTGACCAAACTTCAGTTGGGTTGCACATTATGCTATTTCACAGCCCTATATACCCAAGCTGTCTCCAAGGGGATGCCAGTCTTAGACCCCGAGTTTAACTAAACACAGTCTGGCTCTCACAGTAGTTAACTCCCCATTTGGGCCAGGCTTTTGAGAACTGACTACCACTACTGGAGGCACTTTCAAGACAGCAGTTTTTAAAAGTATGCAAATACACAAACTTGTACACAGGCAAAACCTTAACAGAATTGTGACTCTGGGGGTAGTGTTACAAACTGCAATAGTATTTTTTTCTGAATTTGATATACACTGAAGTTTCTCAAATTATCTGGCCCTGAGGCAAGCAAGAGAATAAGCAGGGTGACAGTTAACTTAGTCCTCCCAACACAGGTTACAGGCCAGTTACAGTCAACGTACATTCATGCTTATCCTCTACTCACTTTATTTAAGCACACCTGAGGTATAGCCATATCCCTACAACACAGAAAACTGCAGATACTCACTCACAACTGTTGTCTTGAATTTGTTGTTATCATATTCAGCCCCACAAATCTCTACCTCTACAAAGGGACAAGCAATGCTTCTGCCAGGTTTAGGGAGATGACGAGCACCTAAAACCTTCAAAAGCAACTCTGAGTTAATCACCTCCAAAGGAAACTTGTCAGCATTATTTCTGTACAGAAGGTAGCCTACAGAACTAGAGGGGGGTGGATCTAGAAGAACATGCAAAAACCCACCCTCCCTGTCTTGAATAGGTTTGTATGTATTAAACTCACTATCTGTGCCACCATTAATAATATTGTCCATTTGGGTAACCCAGTGATTTTCACTGCAAGATACTGTAGCTGACATTCACTACATACAGTATGTGGTCCCAGGCCAGGCCTGTAATATAAGTTCTGTTATCTTTCTTCTGTCTTTATTACATACCTATTTTAAGACATTCCTGCTTTACATTCACAGCCCGTTTACCTCTTCTCTAGACTGTAATAAAATGTAGTCAATGTGTTTCTTCTCAGAAAACATATTTTTAAAGGGTATCTCCTACTATATAGCAACTGAGAACAGCAGTTAAATTCCTCTTTGGTACAAGAAGACAACAAGGCATAATTTTCTAATTATAAACCCATCTCCATGAAAAATGAGAATGACATTTTGATTAAGTCACAGAGAACCAAATATGATGAAGGGGATGGTCAGCTTACTATTTCTTCTGCTTAATTTCTGTATTTCATTATAAATATCTATCTTCCTCACTAGAAATCTCTGAACTAGTTAGTCTGCTGCTGACCAACCTCCATTAGGACCCTGCTACTGAGAAGTCATTAGATTGGAAATGCAAGTTAGTTCATTTGGAATTTTTATTAGCAATTATATAAAATTATCCCAGGATTGTTTTCAGTGCTATAGCATGTGCTTCATTAGCATGATAAAGATATAGCTTTCTTTTCAGAAACCAGTGGAATTAAGTTTTTATTCTCAAACACACTGACATTTAAAAACAGTATTTTGACAATCTGTCAGATCTTGCTTTGAAACATAATAGCTTTAGTTTTAGTTTTATAGATACTTATGACTTGTGAAAAACATAATTTACAAAAGAGATTTACCCTCACTGTCATAATCATCTGCAGTTTCCTTTTCGAGTCATTTGGCATTGGGTCATATTCTTCATTTCGCATGCTTTCTGGCTGCAGAACATAGCCAGTGCGTCCATTAAGTGAAAACAGGGCATGGTTCAATTGCATGTATTTATCTAAGGAGAGAGTTAAACAGTCATAACAGAAGAAGATCCGTATTCGAATAAAGCTAAGGAAGTACCAGACTAATGGCTCCTCTCTGCAATTCTTTCACCACTTTATCAGAAAGACCTGGAAAGGTAAGTTGGAAGACTTGGTTCCCTTCAGTAACTGAACCTTAACAGGCAATTTCTTACCAATTTTAATCCCAATAAACCCATCTCTATTCACAATTAGTTTCCTATCAATGTGTCACAAGCTAGCTGGCCCTTACCAGAAAGTGGAGTACAGCCTTCCCTGTGGCTGAACAACTGTTCACTCACCTGAAACATACAGTAGAAATACTTTTGCCTACTTACCATAAGAATCAAGGTGAAATAAACTTTTTAGAGTTTGCAGCTAGTTAAGCTCAGAAACAGTGCTTTCGGAGGCTGATTTTGGGGGACCAGCTCTATCAAGCAATCCACACATTCAAAACCAAACTGTTCTTGCACATCACTTCTTGCAGGGGAGCACAAATAAACAGGACAACCACAGTGAGGAGGATGACAGAGGGGCCAGAAAGCTGCTTGTTTATAGCAAAATAGAAGGTGGATTTTAGATTCTTTTTAACAAGAACATTACCTGGAGTTTGGAAGTTAAGAGCCACCATCTGGGAGCCACAAAGCCAAAGGCGAAATGGGTCATAGTTGGATGAGTCAACCCTCTGTCCTTTAGGATAGACACGTGTCAGTCCCTTCAGGTTGTATTTCAACAACTCAGCTGGCTTTTGCTTAACAATGCTCTCCGCCTTGGTTTCCACAAAAGAACGGATTTCTTTGAAATCAGGGTTTTCTACATAGGATAGGGAGGAAAAAGGTTACTACAGGAAGAGAGCAGTCGACATTTATACTGCATTTCTACTAATATTTTGCTTCACTTTGCTTTGTTTTGTCCTTTAATGCAATAATTGGCACAGTTTTCATGCAGGCAAACTGGGTGAGCATCAAGTCTGGAAGTGAAAATTACCTGCTTGCCACACACTTTGCAGAAGGGCAAATAAGAGTCTATAGTCACATTCTCATCTTCTCATTGCTAATAATATACTTCTGATCACTATAGCATATTTAAATGAGACGTCTTTTCCAGGGTTTAAATGGGGAGAAGAAAGGGTGATCCAGGGTTAGCCAATGCCTCAAACAATGACTATAATTACAATGTCTTAACCACATTGACAGCTTTGCAAAGAAACTTAAAGGCCACATTTGCTGGATCCTCAGGCAGCAATGACAAAAAAAAATGGGATAAGTAGTACATATTTCAGTGTCGGATTCCACACAGCACTTACAGAGACCCCAGTTCTCATTTCTATTATGAAATTATATATACCATTCCAATATCTTGCACAAATAGCAAACAGGTTCTTACAGTAAAATTACATGATGCACAGCACATCCATTTTGAAGGGTTTTACAAACAGATCACAAGTGTGACCGTCAGACAGAGTTTCTCATCTCAAAGAAGTCAGTTGACACATAACTAGTGAACTTCCCCAAGAAAGACCTAGGAGAGAGTGTATCTAGTACTAGTTAGAATTTTGTGAGTTTCTTTGTGACAGTTGAATAGCATCAAGTCCCTAGTGCACAATTTCGAAGTCCCACTGAAAACTGCATGGGCGAGGCAGAAGTTTGTTTTCCAGCATAGAAATGGTAGATTTTATCCTCAGTTCTAAAATACCAACTAACATCTGTAAAGACAGTAGAAAGGGTAAAATTCAGATGTAATGTCAAAGGAAATACCTAAGTTGTCCTTGGTTTTGCTTGTTGGCTTGCAGTAGATTACCAGATCAGATAATTCAATAGCAATCAACTGATTCTTTTCCCAGTATTTCCTCCTGTTCTCCTGTAAAATGTGATGAAGTTTTAGATTACAGATACACTGAGCATTATGGTAGAGTAACACCAGGGTACACTCTAATGCAATTACAAAGTTGATGCATTCTTTGTTGCTCAGATTCCTACCTGATACCTTAGCCACCTGCACAAATGCAATATACTTAAAGACCCAATTCAGAGAACAGGCTAACCAAGTGGGTTTGGGGTGTAGTTGGAGGTATGTTTTGAAAGGGGTTGTGTTCCTGGGGCTTTTTTCCTTAAGCAAGTATTTCAGTGCTTCCCTGATTAGTCCTACTCAGTAACCTGGCAACAATTACTTATTTTTTTCTTTTAATGGACTCTACTCAATTTTAGTTATATTTTCCACTCTGTAACTCACACAAATGCAAATGTATGCAGAAAAATTGAATGGATAATGAAGCATCTATTTATTTACAGTCCTGAGCAGGACTTAGGTGTTGTTAGTAACTCCCTAATAGCTAAATCCAAACCCTGTAAGCATTATTCCTTTAGCTTTCTATTTGCGCACCAAACCAATAATGTTAGGTGTGGGAAATCACATGTAATCTTGTTATCACCAGTAATAAACCCACTATCTACTTCCATGTTTGGAAGCACGTCCTCTGTGGAAGCTGAGCAATGGTCTGTGCAACCAGAGACTGGGAACTCCTAAAATCACTGAGACTTGTCTTGAGTGAAGACACTGGGGCTGGAGGCTTTTCAGACGTAAGAAACAATTGCACAATATTAGAAGAGTCTCATACAGAACAGTGATTAGCGTTGGTCCAAGAGGTTATGAAGCAGCAGCAATTAGGAAGTCTTCCAAAATAATTCCCTCAACAAGACAAACTGAAGAGGAATGAAAACCAGACCTAGGAAGCCACGGGCTTCCAGAATGTTTCACCGAACCAGAGATTATACACTGAAGTCTAAGACAAACAAAGAAGAATATGGTATTTAGATTTGGAAATAACCTTGGGAAAAAGCTGTCCAAACCTCATTGTACTTAGTCATCCACCACAGTTTCCCAGACGTTGCTTACAAGTGATCTGAGTTCCAAATAGCAAATGATACTTCTAGATGCTATGAGCTCATCTTTAGACATAACCCTCTAGTGATAACCAAGCAGGAGAGATAGCAATGAACAACCATTACTAAGAGCATAGCAAGTGTCACTATTAAGCAGAGATGACAAGATATGTGAAGCTTAGTTTTACTTTTTGTGTATGATGGACACTGCCCAAAAATGAAGTCAGTTAAAACCTGTATTGCAGCATAGTGCCATCTCACCATGCTTTCTCCTTCCATGAAATTCAGCCTGTTTACTGTACTATCAAAAAGGGCCTTTCCTTGACAGCTTCTTCCCTGCTCCATGCAGCAGTCTATCATGTGAACTTTCTAGAAGCCAGGCTGTGAGAAAAGCCCCGACTGACAGAAACAAGCTTTAAAGCATCTTTGAATACATAGTGTTTAACACTCCTCTAAATGTACAGTGGGAGAAAAAGCTGCCAAGCCCCTGAAGAGCTTGTACATTAAAAAAATTCCATTTAGAGACACTTCTAGGTCACATTTCTCTTCTTATTTCTAAATGGAAGCCTGGCAGAAGAACTGCCTCCCTCCTCCCCTAACGATAGGCCAACACCTCCTGTTGGCTCTTCCGTTGCTGAATTTGCAGTTCTTTGTTTGAGACACCAACCTGCCTGCTATAAATAGGATTATGATGACCCTCAGAGCATTACCACTCCAGATGACAGATAAACAGCACAAGCCAGCATGATACTCAAAACATATCTTCTAGCACTCATACCACCCACTTAGTAAAACACGAATAAAAGCAACAAAGGAAAGAGTATACTTAAGCATAGTCATTGTAAGGGCTTTCTGGTCATGTCAAAGACTTCTTAAATACTAGAAAAGATTGATGGGGAGATAAATTAATACATCAGAACACGAAAAGCAAGTCCTGAAGAATGTCTTTAAGTGGCACACATGTCCCGTTAGAGGGACACAGAAGCTAAACTTAGTCAGAATCCTTTAATTTTTAGGCAAGGATTTGGAAATATTACTACTGAAGATCTGGTAAATGCAGAATGCGCCTATTAGTTACAAATAAATAATTACCCAAACAATTCCCTACCAGTGCCACTGCATTCACCGGGAAGCAGAGTTAGGACTCACAATTAAGAAGAGTTTAGGTAAAGGCAGCTCAGATTTCACATATACTCACTAGTGGATTCACAACTCTGAACAGAAACAGCCTGATAGCTGAGCTTCTTTCCGCTTAACTCTAGGACTGAACCAGTGCCACCAGACGTAAATCTGTAATGGTATCTACTTTGTGCTACTACATGCACTTCACTGAGGTGCAGAGTGCAACCCAGACAGTATACCTCTGAAAAAAACCTGTTAACAAATTTACACAAAATGCTAATTTACATTCCCAAAAGACTTTGGGGACCAAGATTTACAGCATCAATAAAAGAGACAGAGCAACACGCAACAGAACAAAGCACCATGTGTTAGCAAGGTTTGGCAGCTAAAGACAAATCCAATTGTAAATTTACAGCAGAACATTATAAAAAACAATAAGGGATAGATTTTTAGCAATACCTCTTCTGTAGTTTTCCAAGTGATTTCACGGATACTTTGGTACCACTCAAAGAGTTCTTCTACTTTATCAGTTGCAAACTCAACACATGGATCTTCTGGATTCTTAGGTTCCAGAATGAACACAAAAGGCTTTTTGTGTTTCCCTTGTGGCATTTTCACTGTTGAGCAACACAGGAGCAAGAGGTTTATACTGAAATCCAACAGTTGTTCTTCTAAGCTGTCATTGTTGATTTATGGCAACAGTCAGTATCATAAAGTTTTATCATATTAATTTATTTTTAATCTTTCCTGCAAAACATAAGAGTCTGCTCAACACAGAAAGCTCAGAAGTCCATAGGTAAGCATCAGAAAATACATACCAACATTGTAAGTATTGAGTACCAGTATGCCGCGACATAGAGAGCCTAATGGATTGTCCTCGATAATCTGAAAAACACGAGGTAAATCTGACCCTAAATCTTCTCTTAAATGAATACAAACAGGACATTAACAGAAATAAACACGCATCATTAAACCTAATTTCAGTTTCTCTGAAAGCATGCCCACAATAATGTTTAAAAGCCTGTTTCCATCTCAAGAATTTCCTACTTTGACAAACACATGAAAATCACTATAGTGAGTGCAGCTTCTGTCCTGACAACTGGTCATTTTTCTTGTCTGCTTAAGCCTGCAATGATTGTGGATGGAAATCTAATATGTGCTTTCCTGCAGAGACTCCTGGAAAGTCACTGGGAGTGCTTCAGAACAGCACAATTCAACATTTTTAAAACTCAAAAATGTCAAAAACTGATTACTGTGGAGTTTTCTTTTGTTGAAGAGAACTTTGTCAAACACTAGATTTTTAGCTACTTTTCACAAAAAGTATAGGGTTAGTTATGCATAAAAATAATGGAGTGTGAAATGGCTATTAAGATGTGGTTTTACACATAGTTTTCTTATTTCAAATATTAAAGCAGTAATTATACAGGCAAACTAGTTAAAAGTTTCAGGTACGTTATTGTTTAGCCAAAGTATCTGAAAACTCTGAACTGGTATGATTTACATTAGCAGGAAACCATTATAACCTCCTAACACCGCACCAAAGCAGCTATCTCCTTAAGTAGTTTTTTACAAGGGGTGTTCTGACAATAACATTCAGAGAATGGTGAAGAGCACATTCATTCCTTTATTTCATGTTCTCTCAAACACAGCATGCAGAGTCATAATTCTCTAAAGCAGACTTGCACATCCAGCAGGCAGCATCTTCTAGGGTAAGAGAGCAGACAAACTTTAACCCTCACCTGGTTTTCAAGCTCAGCAGAGTTTTCAGATGACAGGTCTTCAACATAATTAGATGGAAAATAATGTTGGACCTTTTCTCCATAATCCCCCTTCCACCTGAATTTAAAAAGGAAAGTGTGTATATATATATACACACACACGACAAAACCTCCCATAGTTCACAACATGAACAAAACCTCCCATAGTTCAAAAGCTTCAATAGGCCATTAATGAAGCAATAATCCTCAAGAAATTGGTCATTAATAACCCCATACTGGTGACAGTCTAGCTGGCTATCACCAAAATATAAGTGATGAAGTAGCTAAAAGCTCTAACAAAGTGATCATTAACTGTAGTAACAGACTATTTCAGAGGGATTACAGTTATTGTAAACTGCAATTAATTACTTAAGAGGCTTTTTCCCCCTCCAGTACTAAAAATACTATTATGTGGTTGATTACCCTGCAGAAACTACAGGGAAACATTAGATTCCCAAGCTTTCCAAGCAATTTACAAGCCTTCTAAGAAAGAAAACCTCTTATGAAAGGAGACTGTACAGAGAACTAGAAAAGGTGGGTTTGATTCCCGAGAAGTACTTAACAGATCAAGGGTAGAAACAGAGCAATGATGTCAATGGTAACAGATGCATGACTTCCCAGAATACACAAGTGTTCAGGAAGGATTAATGTAGTAAAGGAGAAATACTGGATACACTGGGCTACGGAGGTTCTGCAGGCTGAGGTTATTGCTGCAGGATAGAAAAATGGAAAGGACATGAAAGAAGACTTGAGGATGACGGTTTGGTTTTTTTGGCATTAAGATTTGTAAGGCCACAGTCAGAAAGGAGCAATCAGACAATAAAAATCTTTTAAAAACTACTACTGGAAGGTCAATTTTTAAGTCCATCTAAGAAGTCACCAGGAGTTCTCCTACGAGGAGTCTTTGTCCTTACCAGCCTCCTGTTTCCTTTGTGACATTATGAATTAAAGCTCCTCGAGAGAAGCTCAATTCATCACTTCTTTTGGCTGTGTAGTCATACAAGGCTTTCACAGTTCTCTGAGGCTTTAAGAGAAACAGAGCAAAGGGGTTATCCAGGGGGATGGGTTATAAAATAATCAATAATGCAATCTTATTTAAAACAAACAAACAAAAAAATTAAAAAAGGGGATTGGATCCTTTTTTTTTTTATTTTTTTTTTTCAGTAATGAAGCTTAGAAAACACACTACTAAAATACAAAAGTTCCAGAGTGACATCTATTGGTGGTAGCAAGTGATGGTACTTAAATGCTATTCTTCCAAGTTACCAGCTTGGAAAAAAGGAAAAAAGAATCTTTCTTTTATGAGTGCTGTAACATAATTACTGCAAGACACACACAGACTCAAAAAAAAAGGGGGGAAAAAGGAGAACCACATAATGAAATATTAGTCCTCTATCTTCATTACATGTATTCATACACAGCTGGAGGCTGGAGGCTTAGGTGCCTACAAAGCCTCCACTTCCAAACCACACCAGCTATCCTGCTGGTCACATTTCCTTTAGGAAGACATGCAGTTTTAGCAGGACAAGCAATTTCTTTATCTTGGATTTACTACTACCCAAATTCTTCAGCGGCAATGCAAATTCACTGGCCAAAAAGACGAAAAAGAATTACAGCCAACAAAATTTACAAGCAGGCAAATTTTTATGGGAATTTACAAGTTGGCAGGGCATAATAAAACCCAGAGATAAGTAGACATTCGCTGTGCCACTTGTTTTTAAAACATATATATCCTAAAGGAGGACAAACCTTAATAATTCATTAATAAACCAAAGCCACCATTTTTATACAGAAAGCATATAAATAAGAACATGTGGGTACAACTTTTAAAGAAATGCTAGAAAAGCGTCACACCCTTTAAATTTCTGCTGTCCTGTCCCCCATAAATCAAGCAGCCTAACGCTTTCAATAATTCTTTTCTTTACTGCTGACAGGAAATCAACAAGCAAGTCTCATAAATCTCAGAAGCCTACAGTAAGTGTGAATATCTCTCTTTAAGCATACCACTGTAGGGGTGATTTCACTGGGTTCCACATACATCTTGACATCGTAAAGGGAGTTAATATCTTTTTCCTAAAAACAGGAAGAAAGGGAAAAAAAATGAAGTTACAAGAATCAAAAATCATAGAAGTACTGAATGAGCATTCATTACTGAAACCACCTTTTGACAATACCTAGGCAAACAGAAGAGGAGGGAAGCAAGACACCTGTTACGCTCATTTTTATACTTGCATATAGCTGAATGTGAGTTTGTTATTTAATCTGTCTATGGCTCAGTTTAATGAACAGTAAAGCACAATGAAACAGCAATACCTCACAAACGTGTCTCTTAATCAGTCAAATAGCTGTGAGATTGTGAGTACCCTTCTATGTGCAACCAGGGAAGACAATACCTACGCTTATGATTTTTGTGTTACAGTACTTTAGTCCCAGTGCTGGTTTCACTATTAGATAAAAATTCTAAAACAATACACACAGTCATATATTTAATCTTGTTCTCTCCTTGAGTTCCCATTTGGACCTGATCCTAGGATGCAGAACCTTAGCTATAGGCAACATAATAAAAAATCCTGAGGTCTAAAATATTTTCAATCCTTCTTTGTCTTCCCAGAAAAAATAAAAGCCCAGATTTTAATTTCCTCAAACATGACAGAGGTGTTTTCCCTGAAGCTTTTCTAACGTGTCCCTGCAGACATATATTTGAACATAGAAGATGTCATCTCAGGCTTTTCAAAAGCCAGTTACCTCAGCAAACCTCTCTCATCAGGAAACATGTCCATCCAGAAAGTAGGCATCTATTCTAAGCTAATTATCCAGGCTCCTAGTTCAGTCTATGGACAGAGGCAAGTATGTCTCAGGGAGATTTCTTCACGTGTATCTCAAAAAGTGAGCTTTCTAAGTACCTCTCACTTTTTACCACAGAAGGCAGTTGGATGCCATCTGTGAGATAGCTCTACTGTGGTGAAGCAAATGCCACCACTCATCCAGAGCCAGAGGCACAGCAGAATACTTCCTTTTCTTCTGAAATACTTAGCAATTGGCCTCTGCACGATCATTTTAAGATCTCTGCCCACTGCAGCAACAGAGGCAGGGCCAAATGCAGGCAAGGCTATTATCAAAAACTCATTTTAGCAGAGCAACAATTCCCCAATTCACAGAGCACCGTTTGCTAATCGAACCAGGAGGAAGGCAAGAGTTGACCTGTAACCAAAGGTGAAGCTCTTTCCTTCACATATCTCAAACCTTCTTGAGAGAAGTCAGTATAACCACCTCAGTTTCACAGATAAGAAAACTATGTGCATCTGCCACAGCTAGACTCAAACCCAGCACCGCTAGATCTGAGACTCAGTACATTACAGCAACTGTACTGTGACCATCACTCACCACGCTGTAGCGCTCCAGCAGCTCCTCAGTTACCGGGTAACGCAATTTCATCTTCCTGTACAGCGGATGCTTCTCATAGTACGTTACCAGCTCCACTAAACTCTCAAAATAGGCCGAGGTTCCAAGCACAAAGTGACGACCTTCTTGCTGAATTCGGAAGTGCTTCACCTTGCCTTCCGCTCTGTGAAAGAAGTGCAGGTGCTGTAAGAGGTACTGGTACTTGCAGTGAAAGCACCAGTGCTGTAAACTGGAACAAATGCCTTTGTGCATCTGAATCACATGAAATAATTTCTTCCTCTTCCAAAGTCTCTTTTATTCGAGTTTCAATTGCCTGATTAAATGCACAAAAAGACATTCTCACTTTTCTGTGATATACACGGCCTTGAAACATATCCATGTTTTGCTTAGATTTTCCCCCCTACACATAGGTAATCTGTCACCTTCACATGAACACAAATGATCAAGAGTCCTGATGACGATGATGCTCCACTGCCCCTAAGTGACAGGCACACTCCCCTCAAAGCGATTTGCTGTCTCTTCCCTATAATCTCTCTCATAACTGCAGGAATCAATTTTGAAAGGAAAAAATTCTTGTGCTTGAACACAAGATTTGTACTTGTTATGATAACAGTAACACAGTAGAAACACTGGCAACCATCCCACCCACAGAAGACCCCTGTATCCTTTCCAAGCTGCTGAAGTTTTGGTGCTTCTTGTTTTCCCCACTGTGAAATGGTTTTATTGAGATGCTGCAGCTCCAGTCACTTCAACATCCACCTTGGTAACAGCAGAAAGCTTCAAACCAAAGTACAGAGGGGACTGGGGAATTCTGGACACCTTCAATACACAATAAGGCATGCAAATAAGAGGAAAAAGTATTATTTTTTCAAAACCAATTTTATATGTTGCAGAAATAGACATTTTCAGAGAACCGCAATTTGATTTGAAGGCACAATCAAGAACACCACATTGCTATACATTTTATTACCGTTATTCCAAGAACCACAATTTCAAAAGTATATTCCCTGGTAATAAAAGTGACAATTTCATTTCAACATTTCATTTCCGTCAGTTACATGATGGGTTAGGATTTCCAGGGGATAAGGACCTAGAATCACTGCTGAACCAGCACCAAAGAAAACTTCAGAATAGCACCCTGAACTAAGGAGCGTCAAGGAAGAAAAAAAGAGCCATGCACAGTTCTGTATTAGAAGAAAGGGACAGTCGATGCCCAAATATTTTTTATAAAAGCATAAAGGTTTATTCCAGTCACAAAGCAACTCTTGTATACATCCCCATACTATATAAACCAACCGTGCTAATTACTGCACGTTTGAAAGCAAGAATTCTATTACTCTAAAAAAAAAAAAATAAACCAAACCAAAACAAAAAACCCACCCACGTTATTTTTTAAGTAAGGAAATCAGAACACTATTGTGCTACGACGTAATGCAGTCATATCTGCCTTTTCTTACCTGAAAGTCATGGCAAACGAATCAGGTTCATCTCTCTTTCTAATTAAAAAGGCTCCATCTCGAGGAATTCGCATCAGCATGTCTTCTGCCTCTCCCCGACTCAAGTTGCTATAGTACCAACTACAACAGTTAAAATGGACAAAGGATGACAAAGCTTGCCCAATGCCATTCAGTAAGAATATCAGGAAGTGTTATTAACAATAGGTTCAAATATTACAAGAAAAATTATGCATTAGATTTTCTCCATCTTGCCACCTGTGACAGCAGCTTATTACAAGACATTGTAATGCAGCAGCTTATTTTGGATGAAAGAATCAAGAACATATCAGAACACCTTGTCTGTCTGAAATCATAAATCTGCATTTCTTCCTTTCAGTAGGCCATTCAGTTTTCAGTAGTTTATTCAGTTTTGACATGGTAGATTTAAGGAAAACCCCAAACACAGATAAAGAAGAAAACACCAGGTGTTTGTATTTTTGTTTTTTTTCACTGTAGGGATACACCTATCTTGGATTTAATGAGTCTTTAGTGAAGTTATGGCCACTTATACTGGCAGTACATCTCAACCTCATACAGAAAGGCAGAAAAGGCCAACTTGAAAATACTCTCCTCTCTCAATGGCTTCCAAAGTTATCTATAGGTGGTCAGTGACTCCCAAATCTCAGGGCAGGGGAGCAAAAAAATAAGTTTAAAGTCACAGATCAGTATTTAACATGCAAAGGAGATTTACTTTTTCTCATTGCAAAGAAAACAGAACAAAGGGCAGTGATTACACTGTCAGCAACCAAGAGCAAGCTCTGCTCAGGATCTACAGCAGGCAAAGGCCTGTTGGAAATAAACTCCAAGCTGTACTACTTCCTACCAGCATGGGGCGAATTCAGCCTAACCAACTGCGACAGGGGTGAGGTGGAGGGCGGGAACAGGAAAACGAAACTGGGCTCACTGCCCCAGTAGTAGAGTTTCCACATGGCACAGATCATGACTACTTAGTTGTCAGGCCACAGCCAACTTCTAAATGTCCAAGCCAACCAATTGGGTGCTGTAGAACACAGAGCTGAGAAAGGAGGAATTGGCATTACAGCTCTCACTGATTTTCCTAGTTGCTGCTAGTCAACTGTTGTACCAGGTTCTCACAAAGTCGGTGATCTTAGCATCTTTCAGGGAAGCCTGTTCCTATGACATCTGACAAGCAATGGTGTGCTCCTGAATCTGGGGAATTTTCTATGCAAAAATCAAAGACCATCTAAAACAATGCAATGGACCCTGACATAACAGCCCTGGTTCTTGCCTTCTGTTATACATACTCTTTAGTCTCGTGAGGGCTGGGATTAGGGACAGCATCAGTCAGGCGCAGCTCAAATTCAGCACATCGTAAGTGGGCTTCCTTGTAGTGTTGAATGAGATCATAGATGCTATCAAAAGTGAGGTTGTCCGTCAGGTAGTATTTCACAGTGTCCCCATCACTCGAAGATCGGATCCGGCAGTGCTGGACTCTACCTGACCTCCTAAAGCAATGAAGAGAGGCATAAGGAAAAGAGGTTTTATAACAGGTTTTCTTCTTTCGAAGCATTTCCTCACCTGTTCTTGGCCAACTACTTTGTGAGCTTGTGAAGAGGAAGAAATCTGTGTCATCTCATAAAAAACTCGAAGAATAGCAACAAAAATCCTGACAAGTAATATTACAGGATTGAAAACAGTAACTTTCAACCCACAATGGCTTTAAATTTGGCATACACTTATTCCCTGCAAAATTTGCTCCAACAGCTCTCTTGGTCAGAAATAAATTTGATACACTATTCTTCATACTGTCCAAACCAGAAGAAAAAACAAACCCAGACTACCATAAAGCCACAGACACCCCAAAATTCTTTATTATTTTCCCTCTAGAGAATCTTTTCATTAAAAAGATCAATCTCTGATAATAAAGGTACACTCATGAGACTACCTTTACAGCACAGAAACCAGTAATTTATCCCTAACTTAAAGACTGAATTTTAGCCCTGAAGAAATAACAAATCCTATATCCTGACTGAGCACCAGAAAAGCTGGAGATTGAGAGAGGGAAATCAAACTTAGTCCTCTCTTGTCAACTGTAACACTTCAAATAAACCCTACTTTGCCAAAATGCACGATATTAAGACTGAAGTTTCATTTAGAAAGTAGTCTTTCACAATATCATCAATAACATAGTAATTTTAACAACTCTTCATTCATATTTCCTCTAAGCTATAAATGTGTACTTGAAAAATACACACATTTTTGTACAATGCCATAAACCAAACAAAACCCACATAAAACTTTTATGACAATCACCATACCAGAATGACAAGGTGCAATCATTAGGGAAAGCTTCACTTTCCCTAACTAGGAATGTCCCATCCTTGCCACCCATTTCAGCACAATATTCCTGAAGCAGTTTCTCAGCAGTTGTTCTCCCCTCTTTCATTTTCCCATGGAACCATTTCTCTTTTAAGTGCAGTTCAGTACGTTTCACCTCCTAGACCAGAGAATAAGAGTTTTTACAGTACATTTCTAATTTTATGATTTTGAAACAAAGTACTTATTACTGATATAACAATCTACTATTTCTAGAATTCAGCTTCCTAGCCCTGCACTTTCCCCTTCCACAAACAAGCCAATCACCTTCATAGTCACCCCTGACTCTACTCCCCAGTCAAGCCATTTCTTTGGAGCAGTGATCAATTTTAGAGTTATTCAAATATTGAAAAAATGCAGCAATGCAAATAACAGTATATATTTTCAAGGAAAAAAGAAACCTACTGCTTATTTACAGTTTCTAATCAGCTTTTCCCAGGATTCATCTGTGTCCTTCCTTAATTATTTTACTGATATTAACAACTAGGTGAATAGGTAAAATGCTGTGCATGTGCAGAGAACTATGAAGCATGCACATGTATGTTAGCAACATAACAACATGCATGGAAACCTAAAAGGTCAGAATAATAAACGACCCTGAACATCACTGCTATTGCAAACCTTACTGAGTTTCATATTTCTCATGCACAACAGCCAAGTAATACACGCTTACCTATGACAAACACTTTCCAAACGTGAAACGAACATGTATTGTGCAAGAGGTGTGCTGTAATGCTAACACAACAAACCTTAGTTCATCATTCTGTCTAGTTTGAGAACCGCAATAATGTCTAGACAAAGGCATATAAAGCCTTTGATTGCCAGCACAAGCATCAGCAGCATTGGCATTTAAATACAGTTGTATTTGTACTCCTCTTTGCAAATTAGCAAAGGGAAAATGTTCTTTTATTAAAAATAGGGTTAACTGGAGTACAGTGGCAAAAAACCTTTTTAAAAGGGTTTTCTCTCCACATACACTTGTTATCTGACACACATCCTCTACAATTTCAACACTGGCATAAAAAAATATGCATCTCTAGACACTCAAATAATCTGAGTAAATAAAAAGAACATGCTTAAATAACAAAACATAGTCATCACCTTTGTTAAATCTTCATCAGCATTCTGTTCGATATCATCACTGAATGAAAGCTTTTCATCAGCAATAGCACAGTAGTGCCGAGTCCATTTCTAAAAATGAGAGATATTAAAACCATTAACAAGACAGAAGAAAACTCAACAACCACCATTTCAAAACTAGTTGTAACAATAAACAGAATACCTCTTCCCCTCATTCACATCCATTCAACTGACAAATATTGAGAAAATTAATATAAATTTCCAGTATGACACAACCTAGTAACAAACTGCAGCAAATGTCACATAAGTGATACCTGTTCTATTGTGTCCCACATGTAAAGTTCTCCTTGCTGGTTTTTTTCTTCTTTCTTGTCTTCCAAGTTCACGTCAATATCTCCCTTTGGCCCCAGTTTTTTGTGCTTAAAAACAAACAAACCAAAAAAAAACCAAAACAAAACAAAACACACATATTCATTCACATAGAATCATATAAAATCGGTCAAAATATTTCAGTATACACAGACAACAATATTACAGGAAGTGTTTCTCTCCACCTCACAGCCACCTTCTGTGATTATCATAACTACAGCTGTTCCACAAGGCTTTATGCAACAGCACTGGAATTAAAGGTTAAAAATTTACTGGAGGTATCAGTCAAACAATGAAGAAACAACTAGTTTGAAATGAGCTCACCATTCTTCAGAGGACAGAAAATGTGAAGTAACAAATACCAAGAAATAAGGCTAAAACAAGAATCCCTCTGCAGAGAACAGGACTTAAGGAACAAAACCGAAAACAAAGTGATAAGGAATTCAGATTGAATGGGGAATTCACTGTTCTACACAAAAACTGAGCAGAAGGGAAATACTTTATGAAAAGAGGGTCTAAATTCTGCTTTCTTGAGAGAGCTCATAAAAAACAGCAGCTCAAGGGGCTGAGAATAACTTCAAACACTTAACTGCAGTTAATGATGGGATTAATCATATCTAGTAGTTCTCAACTACATTCAGTTCTGCATAACCTAATTTAGGTAGATTTCAACTTGACAGGCTTATCTGAAAAAAACCCACAGGCCCCTGAAGCAGGAGTAGCCTCTGGCTGTTTACTGACATTTTCCAAACTAAAGCCAAACAATACAGTCGGCTTACTGGCAGGTGCTGAATCACGTAAGGGCTCTTCAACACTATTTTAGACAGGACAGAATGATATGGATGTTCTCTTGTGAAGACTCATATTAGTTTGTAATTCCCTTTAAATCAGATCTGTCATGTTATTATTCATGTGCCTATCCAACTCCCCTCTATGCTCTGCAAGGTAACAACAGACAGATTGGAGGGGAAAAAAAAAAAAACCAAAACCTTACGCACAGAACTTTTGTACCTTATAGTGGGGTGCTATTATTTCCAGTCATACTTTAAGAGGCAGATTTAAGAGCTACTTTAAGAGCTGTATGCTTATATCTACCCTTATTTCATCTGTTCAGAAGTTTGATAACCAGGATGCAGTACTGTTATAAAAGCTGGGGAACAGAAGCAGAGACAAAAGTAATTATTATTTTACTAAAGAAATCATGAGCAGCCCACACATTCCACCTGACTTTTGCTTTGTGAAAAGTTCTACTAAAACTTTCAAACTGAGAGATCTTTATTTGGTTATCTGCCTCGTGTTGCAACACAACAGCACTGAGTAAAACATCTGTATTGCCTAGACAGTCTAACAGTGACTGCCTTCTAACAGGAGCACCCGTGTGTTTCACAAGTGGCTCATAAATTGCATATTTAAATATAATCATAGAATGGTTTGGGTTGGAAGGGTGCTTAAAGCTCACGCAGTTCCAACCCCTGCCGTGGACCGGGACACCTTCCCTTCCCCAGGTTGCTCCAAGCCCCATCCAACCTGGCCTTGAACACTGCCAGGGATGGGGCAGCCACAGCTTCTCTGGGCAACCTGTGCCAGTGCCTCACCACCCTCACAGGGAAGAGCTTCTTCTTAATGTCTAATCTAAATCTCCCCTGTGCCAGTGTAAAGTGATTCCCCCTTGTCCTATCATTACAGGCCCTTGTAAAAAGTCCCTCCCCAGCTTCCTTGTAGGCCCCTTTAGGTATGGGAAGATGTTCTAAGGTCTCCCTGAAGCTTTCTCTTCTCCAGGCTGAGCAACCCAACTCTCTTCAGCCTGCTTTCACAGGAGAGATGCTCCAGTCCTTTGAGCATCATCATGGACCAACAGGTTGATGTCCTTCTTATGCTGAGGACCCCAGAGCTGAATGCTGTAATCCAGGTCGGGTCTTGTGAGAACGGAGTAGAAGGTGAGACTTCCCCCCCTGGACCTGCTGGTCACACTCCTTTTGATGCATCCCAGGACGTGTTTGGCTTTCTGGGCTGCATGTACACACTGCTGGGTCATATTGAGCTTCTTGTCAATCAGCACCCCCAATTCCTTCTCCTCAGGGCTGCTCTCAATCCAGCCTGTACTTGTGCTTGGGACTGCCCCAACCCAGGTGCAGGACCTTGCAATTGGTCTTGTTGAACTTTATCAGATTCACAAATCACACTGAGCTAGTAAACATCCATTAACTTTTGCAGCTTGCAAGTAATTCTGACAACTTAATTGTGCAACCTGCAAGTACTATGGGTTTTATTTTAGTAAGAGGCACTATTTGGGGGGAAAAAAAAAGTTAATAATACTAATTAACTTTCTATTAAAGAACATAGTTCACTCGTCTTTAAGCAGACCACACTGTGTAAGATCATGACAAGCACCTGCAGCAGTGAATCCTTCCTGAAATTTTAGCAACAGCATTTCAGGAGCTGGAAGACCTTTAGGAAAGAGCTGACATTCAATCTGGCACTTGAACTAGCAACACTTACTCAAAGAAAACCAATAGCAAGCACTTTAATATGCAGTTTTACAGAATTCTGTGCAATATTGCAGAATGTTCCTAGTACACACCTAAAGCATGGGGTTTGTTGTCCGTCAACAGAAACGAACAGCTAAGCTGTGAAGCCAGAAGTAGTATTTCTGGCTCCTGCTCTTGTTTTCTTGTTTTACCTACAAGCACACAAAGTGAGCCTACCTTGATGATGATTTTTTCTTTCAGCTGGGTTGGTGATGGTAGCTGATCTGCACTGGCTTCAACAGGCTTCATTAAAAGCTGATCCCCAAATACTTCCTTGAACACTTTGGCCATGTGTCGCTGCTGCTCCACGCTACAGTGCTCTTCAATTGACAGAATGAGTGGGTATCTTTGATGGAGAAAACAAAGGTCAATGAAGACAATTTCTTTTTGCTACCACTGGTAAGGCAAGCAAAAACACAGCCTCCCTCACCCTGTCAAAGAAAATATTTAGAACAAGCAAGAAGACAAAAGGAACAGACGCACAACAGTTAGTAACAGATGTGCAATCAAAGAATTATTAAGGTCAGATGGGACCTCTGGAGGCCATCCAGTCAAAACCCCTTCTTTGGGAAGGACCAGTTACTAGGTTGGATCAGGTTGCTCAGAGTTTTGTTCAGCCAAGATTTGAATATCTGCAAGAACAACGATTCTTTCCAAGCATTTCAGACACAGTTTCAGGGCTAAAAGCACCATTATGTGACAATTCATTTCACCTATGCTTAAAATAGTGTCTGTTTTCCTTCACATGCGTTCTGAGAAAAGTCTGGCTCCATCTTCCCTACAATCATCCACTAGGTAGTGGAAGGCAGCAGCCAGACTCCCTCATTAACCTCTTCTTGAACCTAAACAAGCTTACTTCTGTGAACTTCCCTTGGCCAGCATGTGCTCTGGCCCCAGTACTGAAATCTGAGGCAGAGAAAGCATCAAATACTTCAGCTTTCTCCAGTCACTAAGTCTCCTGTCCAACTCAGTAGCAGGCTCACATTTTTCTTCAGCTTCCTTTTGTTGCAATTGTAACTGCAGAAGTCTTTCTTGCTGTCCTTCATAGCCCTCAGCAATTTCATCTCTGGATGAGCTTTGGCTTTTCTAATGTTGTCTCTGTATCCAGGAAATATTTCAATATTCCTTCTGGGTAGCGTATCCCTTAATGCAAGTAGGGAAAGCATCACACAGCATTCATGGTACTGATGGGTCTGAATCCATAATGCATCATATATTACGGCTGTCATTAACACAATATGCCTGTGCAGAAACTGTCCCATGTGACAAAATAACACTTCTCTATGTATAGCTGGTAAAGTGGAAAAACAGGACACCACAGCCTTATCATTTTCCCAATTTTTAGGCAGTGTTTTTTTTCATGCTAAAGATATCTCAGTGCAAGTTATAGACAGGCAAAGCAGAGACGCAGATTTAAACCCAGGTTATCAGTTCAGGAGGCATGCTTTGAATTCTACATTGTCTCAGCTAAGACCTCCCTGAGAACATAAACATCACCTGACAGACTTAACTTTGTCACTTGTAGCACTTTATCATTAAAAAGACGTAACCTTCAGCATGTTTCACATATCAGTTTAACAAAAGACCCAAGCAAGCAGATAGCTTTACGGCCCTCACTGTCTTCCTGATGAGAAAATTGTTACATAACAGGAATTTTCCTCAAAACAGAATCTATTAAAGACCCACATTTGGCAATAATGAAAACTACTGGAATGTCATTATTCTGCTATTACTTTTTTGCTTTAGAATAGAAAAAGTTCAGAAAGTTCTAAGTGTATGAAAACAGGCTTAAGGAAAATGAATCAAAGCTTACTCAGATGCAACAAAGGCATGATCTTTGATTGCCTGTACTACATCATCAAATTTGATCTTTGTTGTCCGTGTCCATCCATGGTAAATGATGGGTTTTCCATCAGGACCATCCCAGCAATCCACTAGGAAAGACAAGCAATTGAAAAAGGAAGAGATTAAGCAGTTACCTAAATAATTCTACTACATAGAAACACCCAAATCTTTGGTGTTGCACATTCTGAGTCAGAGATTTTCATGTTCTAATAAAATATTCGATTAGATTAATTTCTATTTCTCACAGAGGAAATTAAGCTCAGTTAAGTAAGAGCAATATAAATCAAATACAATATAAAATTTTCCCAAAGCATTACCATATTGGAATCTGGGAATAAGGAATTCAGGTAGCTATATTGTCAGCATACTAGCTCACAATAATTATCCAGGGATAAATACACTCAAAAAGTGGCAAGTAGAAAGTTTATGTCTTTTGTCATTTTTAAACCTGAAACTAATTTGAGATACATCTGCATTAGCCAAATTGAACAGGCAGTAGCAAGTAGCTTGTGAAATAACACAAAATTAAAACTTTTCAATAAGGTACAGGGATGAAGATGCATATACAGTTGGTGGAAAACAAATACACAAGACATCAACTGATTTACAAGCAAGCTGAACACGATGGCAAATGGCACCAAATTACAATCTCTGTGCATTAGGCTTGTCTGTATTACAATGAAGACAAACTTATCTAAGCTACACAAGTGATTCCAGTTCAAGTCCAAGAGCCAAGACTGTTTCAGTGTACAGTGAAATAAGATTTATAAATACACTCTTAAAATTCCAAGGGAACAAGAACCACAGCACATGAATGGGGCAACAGTGAGGCATATGAAAAACAATTTAGGGAATCAGTGCTTTTTATATGACTAACTTCAGCTTCAGAAAACAAACTAGTTCTTGATTTCAATTCTTTTTTCTTTCTTGGTAAACGGGAAACTCTGCTTGTATGGGCAGCAAGTTACAAACCACTCCACAAAGTCTCTACTCACACTCAATACATCGACAGCCCATTCTAAGGCACCTGACATAAGCTTCTGTGGAGGATTCACTTCGAAGCTGGTCTCCTGTCAGATACCTAAGGAGTAAAAGGAAATTGCAGAAGACAGGCAGTCAATTCCAACCATTTCCCACCCACTCACTCACAACATTTCTTCTCTTGTCATAGACAGTGCATGCTGATTTTTTCTTTATTATTATCACTTTCTTTTTTACTTGTGATGGAAGAATTGAACTCTGCTGAACTTGATGCTAGCAGATTTTTGAATGCACCAACTTATAGGCAGCTAAAGGCTCAATCTAAGCATCAACCAGTGCTGACACATTTCTGGAGAGGAAATCATGAGCTCTGAAACTTACCTAAACCTCATCATGCTGAGGCATAATCATGTTGGAGGGATGTAGAGGGTATTTAGAGTGATACCCACCCTATACTTCAAAATATACCTATAAGCTATATCCATATACACTTTATTTCATTCCCTGCAATATTTTATTTGTTCATCTCTCTTCCCTTTCTTTACACCTTCTTTCTTTTTATTACAGTGTTACATGAGCAGATCTCCTTCGTCTGAAGATAGTCCAAATTCATAACCACATAGGTTTGTACTTGGGCTAAAGAGCTTGCATACTATAGACTGCCAAGGAAAAGGGACAGATACATACCTTTAAACACAAACTACAGAAACCAGCATCTAAGTTACTAAGCACAAAATTCTAAAACCAGTGACAATATAAAAAGGCCTTTGAAGTTCTGACTGTAAAATAAGCTAGAAATAACAAAGAGCATGGATAGCAAATTGTACTCTTCCTCTGCCTCAGGCACCTCTGCTCTAATACTTATGCTGGCAAATAACCAAGTCCCTGATCAGTAGATGTGTTAATTTAAGGTCTCCATATTCCTTTCCTTTTCAGGATCTAATCTTTTCCACTTTGTGACACTGTAAACTATCAAAGTATCTATACACATGCACACATGACTGCCTCTTTTCCCAAGGCAAGAAATCCACTGCCCTTCAGATCACTCTAAAAGTATCAGATTTTCTCACAGGACAAGTGGAGTCCTTATGGCATTGTTATGTTCAGGTAAAATTAGAGCCGACACTAGCTCAATGAGGCTGTTGGCGCTTGGAAAAAAATGGAAACTCCTTCAGTAACTTTGTGAAAGCAGAGAGGCTGGAACAGTTTCAATTCAAGACTTCTTTTTATTTTTGTAACAGGATACAGGGTTTGGGTTTTCTAGCAGCTGAGCTCAGCTGTATCTCAAAACCTCTAAGATCTTAAGGAAAGGGGAAAACCAAGTCCCACAGACTGTATTTGCCACATTTACATCACACTTTTGGAAGGTTTCACACACCCACATAGTGTATATGTGGCATAATTTACTTTCTCCTAACACACACTAGGTTTGTTTGAACAGGGATAGAGAATGGGACTTTTGGTAACTTACGTGTTATGAGAGGAAGAAATCCAGTAGTGAGACAAAGGATTATTCATGTCTTGCACATCTATTGAATCATATTTCTCATCCCAAATACTGTTTTCTTTTGCAAAAAGGTAAGTAAGGAACTACAATACAAAGAGAGATACTGAATTTAAATGTTTTTGCCTCAAAAGACTAAAAGAAATCCAGTGTAGCAAAAGAAACCTATTAACAAGAAAGAAAAGTCCAAGAGGAGCTACTAGGAAGTATCACTATCTTACCTCATCAACAAAGAGAAAGGGTTCAGCAGTTTCTCTCATAGTGTCATCAATAAACTTTGTCATTCGTTCTCGGACTTTACTGAGATCGTGTGCCCAAGATTCCTTCAGACAATAATAATATAGTAAAACCTTTAGAAGTGGTGTTATTCTATATAAAATTGTATGAGAAACAGGGAGACCTACAAATGTGACTTACTTCTCCTTTATCTAGCTAATTTACTGCCAATATACTCGTGAATATACTTCCTCTGTGAAGTCTAAGGGAGAAAAATAAGATCTCCACCTAAGTACCTTTATAAAGATTTGAGGCCCACAAAATACACACTACTATAACCGCTATCATTTCTAAGTGCAATCTGAACTTTCTTTTAATACAGCGAAATACAGAGAAAAAGAAAGTAGAAAACTTATACAGGAAGGGTAAGTCTCACTTTTCAATTACATATGCAAACCTGGAGGGTAGCAGCACCTAACAAATAATGCACAATCCTCTCCCATGGTGTCTATGCTAAATAACATTAGAGAAGACTGTAAAGACACAGTTCCAATCTCCATCCATACTTATTTGCTTGCTGACATGGGACATTGAACTGGCTCCATTCAATAGAAAATTACCTTTGACTGGAATGTAGGCAGTCAGCTCAGCTTTTTATGTAAGAGCTGCTAAAATGAGGCCATGGCCAAGGCACTACCCCTGATGTACCTATGATGACAGCTGTAACTAGGCCAGGCTATCTTCTTTGACATACATCTAGTGTTCATTTCTATCCTTGTCTGTTTATCTACATGACTAAATGGAGATCAGTTAAAACCTTATTTACTTTGTCCTCCCTCTCGTCCTCCGGTGCACCTTCAGAGTCTTTACATAAATGAAAAATAATAGTTCTTATGAACTTCAGTGGCAACAAAGAAAAAGTATTTGTAAGGCCCAGTGTCACAGCTGACATTAATCATATTCTATGACACATCACATTTCTTTTTAATGGACATAGAATGTGCTCAACAACCTCAAGAAAAAGAACTCGGAATTACTGCAACATTCCCACCTGCTGCTCACGTAGCAGGAATCTCTGGAAGTCATGGAGATGAACTGCTGAGGCATCTGGACGGTCAGTATTTCTTAAAAAAAACAAACAAAAAAAAAAAAAAACAAAAGGAAAGTGAAGGAAAGAAATAAGAGAGCAAGTGTCACCAGATGTTATAGCAGAAAATTACAACAGATTTGTATCTTGGGTTTACAGTATAAATGTGCTGCCACCACCAAGAAAGTTTTTACGATGTCAATAGGATATTGTAATATTGTATTATCTAATTACTGTATTTTGAGCTTTTAAAGAAGCTTCCTGGATTCCTGATGTACTTTTGAAAGTGATTAACTGGGAAAAGTTAAGTACCAAAGCTCACCTTCCTGTATGCAAAAAGATGTATCATTTCATTTTACCTACTAAAGCAGCAGAACACAAAAACAGTGATGTAATTAAAAGACAATCCTGCAGCGTTATAAACATAGAGAAATGTGGAAAAATAATACAAATGAAGAGCCTCACCCAAGAATGAACACAGAGGAATCCTTTTTGAATTCATCAAGAATCTTAAAACAAACAACAAAGGGGGAAAAGATAAATAATAAAACAATATGCAATTTTCTGTCTAATTTCATCTAATAATATCCATTGGTTTGAGAAGGGGAAATATATGCCTGTCTCTTCTAGAGAAGCTTCACAGAAGTTGGCAAGATGCATTTTTAATTAAACACATAGGAAACATACTGCCAAGGCTGACAACTGCACTTCAGGCCTTTCAGTGTGAACACATGCAATGCTGAGGCAAAAACTTGCTGTTGATAACACACCTTCTATACACAGACAAGTTAAGTTTCTTGGGAGCTTTTATTGTTTGATATCAAAAAAAAAGAAGGAACTACTTATTATCCATTACATTTATTCACGTGAATATAAAACCTACATTGCTTCCAGCTTGCCACAGCGTAGTTACAGATCACAGGAAACTTACCAAAGTTGTTGAGCAAATTGAGGAGTTTCTTTGAAACGATGCACAAGGGATGATAACAAGAGTTTAAGGAAGTCAGATACCCTCTTTACCTGGCGTTTCACTCTTCAGCTTTTTCTGCTTAAGCTAATTAACTAGACTTTCATGGCCAAAACTAAAACCCTGACAGTAAATGGAGACTCTTTATTACTTCACAATAATTTCAGCATTGCTTTTAAACAGCATAACAAAGCTGTATGCAAAAGAAACAGTACTGACTTTGACTACTGAAGCTTCTATTTTAACAACTAGTTGAACAACAACAAGCACATCATCAACAGACATTTATGCAAGTAATTTCAAAATCTGCGTTTCACATAGATTTAAAGGCTTCCTGACTTTCAGAGTCACTAAACATATGCAGTTTCCACCAGCTTCATGAATCTGTGCAATGAATACATGGAAAGAGTAGTCAGACAGTGCTGAAATGTTATTCCTCAGAATTCCCACCTCCCAAGACCTGTCTGATGCATGTCTTGTAATGGACTCACCACTCATAATCTCCAAGCATGAGAGAAAATTAGAACAATTGTTGTTATTTGATGCTCAGGATAAATCTGATTTACAGAATGTTTTAGCAATAAAAATATTAACACAAGTACGGAAAACCCTTGTTCCTATCAGTAGAAGGGCTAGCCAATTAAAAGACACTCTACATCCTGAACAAACGCACAGTTTCAAGTTATTCCCCATTATATATGTGCATATCTGTACTGCCAACACACAAGAAGCAACACAAATAACTGAGTCGTTATCTTAAGACAAATTGCCGATGGTGACTTATCCACACTTCAAGAATAGGACTATACTCTTTTTCTATTACAAGAATGGGGGGGAAAGGAAATCAGTAACTAACAGAAACAAAAATAATCAGCATTAACTCTATTCTGATCAAGCACTTTAATAGTCTGAAGACTACTTATGAAAAAGCTTACCGATTTCTGTTGTTCAAACATGATTTTCTTGTAGAACAAATGAAACTGTTCAAAACTAAGCTCTTCCTTATGAGCACCTATTTCCTACAATAGAAAGCAGCACACAGAGAAATTAGAATTCCCCGAACTGCATTTGCAAACAGTAAACAAGTTACTCTTATTCTAGCTGCCACCCTCTCATGCATTCTATTTTACTCCATTTGTCTTAACCCCTTAGGATTTTTTTAATTTATTTTTTTAAGAATACAAAAAAGTAAACATATTGTTGGTTTGTAACCTAGTGCTCCCAGCCCACATCTTTAGCCTTGCATTTTGTACCCTGATTCTGTTTCCACTAAAAACAGAGTGAAGTAGTGCCCCATTTAGTCATTGTTAGCTGGAGCAACAGAAGCAAGAATGTATGCTTTAAGGGTGGAGAGTTGGAAAGCAGGAAAAGGTGGGGATATTTAAAATTCCTGTAGGAATGGAAATGACTTTCAGAGGTTACTCATATTAGCACAAGTTGGAGTGAATGATCAAATTGCGAAAAAAAACCACCCCAAAATATTCTTTTTTTTATATATATTAATTTTAAAAATAAAACACTTTCCTATGCACTTGCACAGTATCGGCTCAAAATGCAGTGCTGGCTTTGGTCAACCAAACAATGAAAAGAAGGAACATTTATGCCTGTATTTTCTTATAGCCTTGGATATAGGCAGAGCCAAGCTGAGAAATTAACTGATATAATTTATTTAACCATACACAGTAAGAAGCAAGAATATAGGCAGCATCCTGAAAAGAAATAACACCAGATAGAAGTTATCAGGTAGTTACCGCAAATTTATCCTTCAAGAACTTCATGCTGCTCACTTTGAAGTTTACTTGGGGAAGGACAGTTTTCAGCTCTCTAAGACTGATACTGAGGAAAAAATAAGGGAAGAAAAAAAGGTATATCAAAACTCCAGAGTCCTGCTGTATCTGGTCAGCTACTAAGATCTGCTATCAACCCTGTGAAATACTCTCATTTCCATTGTGTAGAGAGGGAAGGAGGCAAAGCAAGAAGGAACTTAGCCAAAGTCCATGCCAAAGCCAGATTAGAACTCAGGAAATTCCTGGCTTTCCACCTTGTCGCCAGACCTCTGGAAAAAAAACACTGCTTTTAGGAGCAAGAAAGAGCACTCTGTTTGTACCCTAAACACCAAGCACAAGCAATTTCCTCAGGGAAAACAAGTGTAAGCCAAAACAAAGAACTGGGACTTCATCAGCACTGGAAAAAACTCAGCCTGTGAAACAGGACTTGCCTGGAAGCCTAACCTTTACAATTAACCTCCCTAGAAACTGCAACACTAAACACAATGAAACTCGGCACAAACTCCTTTCCTGAATTTTTCTGAAAGCATGAATCACCTATCAAGAGAACAGAAAACTGCCCTCCACACAGTGCAAGCCCCCCTTGATCCTAACTGGACTGCCTGGTAGTGCTGAAACAATGCTAAAGCAACAAAGGAAACCCTTTCAGTAGACCCATACTGTCAGCCACTGCTCTACCCTAAGATTAGCTTTTGCTTCATGATCCCCACCAACATGTCCCTACTGCAGGGCTACTTTTCCAATACATCAGGAGGTATAAGCCAATATCCAATAAAAGGATGGTACTTGCGCCTTCACCATTCTGGCCAGTTTAGGAAACACTGCTTTGAAATGGCTCCTCAGCTCACACTAAAGCCAGGTGCACAATGCCGCAAGCTGCCTGCAGAATGGTGTTATTTCCTGGAGTAATACAGTCCTATTCACACAATGAAATATCACACTTTATTTTGCTTTTAGGAAAAGGCCTGAATGAGAGGAAACATATGTACTTTTCTATACTGAATTACACCTTAGAATAAAATGCATGTTGCAGACAAAGAGCAGAATCATGGTAAAGTAACAGATGTGAGAGAGGAGGGGCTAACACTCTCCTCAGTGTCGCAGGGTTGATAGCAATGCTAAGAAGTATGCGGCTGAATCCATTGAGGTAAAAGCAAGTCTCCTTTGCTGTTCGAAGAGCTACAAACCCACATCACACACGGACCTGAAGCAAACTACTGAAACGCAAACATATACAGCTGCACAGCACACTCGGAGCTATAACCCATGGGACTTCCTTCACATGAGAAGCATCAGGTCAGAGGTGATTCTCTGACTTCTTTGACTATTCTAATATTGTGCTTGAATATGTGGGAAAGAGACAAACCCATTTAGCCAGGCCAACTGCTTAAAGATAAATAAATAAACAAATAAATATTTTGCCCTTATTCCAAACCATTAACTTGGATTCCTTCTATCTGTACCCTCAATGTATCTTCTGTATACCAGTAGCCTCCTTCTCCTCTTCCCTAATATCCTCAGTTATTTCTTCAATCTCCTCTTCCTCTCAATATTCTGTTCTGTTCTCCTCAAAGCTCTGACTCCTGAAGGAAAGAATTCAAGTTATTGCTGGGACAACCCTATCTCTGGATATATCTGACACTGCTGCTGTGACCAGTTTCAAGCTAGATACCATGCATACCAGCCATGTTCAGGCCATGTTAGGACTGAAACAAGGCTAATTACTAAAACATCTGCCATGATCTTTGGCAGCCCATGTTGAACGTTGCTTATGCACTTTCATTGTTATGAATGCCCAAACAAGCTTTTAAAAGCTGGTTCCTATCTGTCTACATTAGAATGTAGTCACTCCAATGCACACATGGTTCAGTAATGAAGGAAGAACTGGCGGCACACCTGCACAGGAATGCTCACAGCAGGTTATACAGTCCAACCTGCTGGGCTCCAACTTGGCTGTGAAAGGGCAAAGACCTCTATGAAGCAAACAAACTAACATGCCTGCACAGATGAGCTTAATCTCTACAGTAAGACTGGAAGAAGACAACTCCCTTCTCTCATTCTGGCACGTTAATTCTAGGCAAAAAAAACAAAACTATATATTTTTCATCATTTGCTTCATTATACCACATGCATGAACATGAGTGAGTGCTATGAACACACTGTGTTTAGCAAAAGGCAAAACTCAAGTTGTTAAAGCAAGAGCAAATACTATTTTCAGGGCTCTTATTTCGCATATTAGACAAAAAAATATTTATTGCTTTTCATTCATGTTAGAGCCTGCAACAAAAGTTCACTAAAAACATACTGAACAAAGAGAGAGCTTCTTACCTGTTCCTTCTAGTTTGATCAACAGAATAGATCTGCTTTCTCAGCCAGCTTGTGGAAAAGAGGGAAAAAAGAAAAAAGGTTTAATCTAAGAATTATAAAGAAAACACAGCCAATGAATACCAAAATCCACAGAGGAAATTCAATGGAAATACTTAAGAGTCGTAAGATACATCTCTATAATAAAGCAAAACATTTCCAGTGTAGCATCTAATGATTCAGCCACTTTTATAACAAGTCTTTGTAAATACATACTTTTCTGCTTAATACTTTTTAAAGCCACATAAACAACACAGGAAGGGTGGGCAGGATAGAAGCAAACAAGCAACCAGAAGCTGTAAAAATCTAAGTGGTAAAGCAAGACAAAACTTCAGCTAATACAGAGTAACTCCATCAAGTCAAGATTTATGCCAGCTGAGGCTGCTGGCTCAAAGATATGTTAGATGCATAAAAATTAACAATTAAGAGGGAAGGAGTTTAGAGAATCCTAAAGAAAACCCTCATTAGAGTGTGTGTCCATATTAGGTGCACAGCAAAATACTATTAGCAGCATTAATAGTAAATACACAGACATTCACATAACACAATTTTGATCTAAAATGTCACTAGTAAAGCTTATCCTCAGCCTCTACAGGAATCACTCTGCTACACAAACACAGCCTGGAACCCACTAGCACTTTTTACAGTAGCCTGCTGCATTACCATGGAGTAGATGAGAATAGATAAGAATACAGTCTCCCCAACTGGAACAGCAAGCAGGTAAAGATAATATCAATGTCAAAGCCAAAATTGGTCAAGTAGCAAGCAAGGACAAGGTATACCCTCACAACAAGTAAAAGCAGTGACCACAAACAAAAATGTCAGCAGTGATAAAAAGCGATCAGGTACAGAGATAGTGTTAAAGAGCCCTTCAACAAAACTGGCACTCTCAGCATAAGTAGTTTCAACGTGCAACTTCCTATGAAGCATTAAGGGCGCAGTTCCACCATCATATGGCTGGATGCTAAAAAAGATAGCCTTAAAAAAAAGCTCATCTTCAACCTGGCTCTCTGAGTCAGCTGGTCACATTGCCATACAATGCATTTGGACATCTACTAAAGCAAGCCTACTGTGACTGCATAAGACACTTCAATTTTTCAAGAAGTCAATGCACACTAACACCAGCTATTTTTGTGATCTTATTGAGAGACTTTTGGTTTGGTGTAGGTATACAAAGTAAAGTAAATTGCAAGTCTGCATTAGTGGATGGAGCAGAGTGGCATTCCAGAACACATATATAGCAAAATAGACAAAGAGTTTACACATGAGCTTTTCTGTGTCGTACGCTAACTGGAGAGTAGTTGTTTCTTTCAGGTTTTCCACTTCCAATTCCAAAGAAACGTCAAGTCTCATGAAGTGAAAACATGTCCACATACCTCTCTGTGATCGCAGGTGTGGGAGCACTAATGACCTCTTGATACAAGATATTCAAGCCACACAGCCATTTATCAGCATCATCTTTAGAGTCAGCTGAAAAAAATAATACGCTATTAGAAACGTTGAAACAAAATCAACACAAAACCAAGGCACAAACTTGGGATGTTTAGACAAACCCTAGTATGTAAAGTGGTTGATGAATCTTTCTCTTTAATAAATCTCATTGCATAGCTTCACATCGCTAATGATAAAATTAATAAAAACAGCATAAATTTGGGGGTAGGATGTTAACTCTGGAAGCTCTGACAAGAAAAAAACCTTCTTTTAGAAGTCTGTTTCTCAGGGTATGCAAGTTTCAGTATTTCAGCACAGAGACTACAGAAGTGCTGGTGAGCTCCTGTAGTAACACAGTCAAATTCATTTTCTTTTCTCCTACCTCCCAGGTGGCAAAAGCCCAGGGACCTAGATGTAAAGCAGCTTGAAGCACACAGCAGAAGAACTCAGTGTGGTGTAGCATAAAGCTAGTTCATTATATTCCAAGCAACCAACAAATAAATTGTAAAGTACTGGCTTTTGATAGACAACCGATTCATGTCTGTCCTAACCTTGCCTTTAAACACAAATTGTTCCAGACTACATTTAGGCAAGAGGAAGAGGAAGGAAGCAATGTACAAAACTGGTGTAGCTTATAGAACACATTTAATACAAGTTTAAAAAAGGTCTAAAATTCTTTACCCAGCCAAACACCAGAAGCCAGATACATCTTCCTCCCAACCTTACAAATCAGTTTATCACTGCCTTGGGTTTTTTAGGTATAATTTGCTTTTTCATTTCCCAAACCAGAAGAGTCCTCCACATCATTTAATGTGATCACATTTGATACTGCTTTGACCTAACACAACCAAGATGATGAACTGTGTGCTGGGTATAGCCTTCCCTAAGGAATACCACAGTTAAGCTGAAACCACTTTTTGGGCCCTTAGATGAGATGCTATCATTACAGCCTTCAGCTGGGAAAGTCCATTCTCTTTAGCATGCTGGTTCTAAAATTTCATGAAGGCATTTTCAATTAAACCAGTTCTGCAAAATTATTTTCAGCAGGAACTGTAATCTGCGCAATTCTTTTAACTGCCTTCAAAGCAAAACAGTTTCTCAAAAGATGAAGGTTACATTTTATTTAAACATACTTTCAAACAATGCTTTATTCCCCAAGGATGAAGCTAGAGCCTAGCCTCAGCTCCCCATGGAAATGTTTTCCAGTTTGTTACAATTTCGGAAAGAACACTCGCTACAACTGCCAAACCAATTCTGCTCCCAAGACAATTCTGCCCTTTATGACAGCTACCATTCCCCTTAAGTAGCAATTATTTTATATTGTTTTAAGAAACCACGACAAAACACTTCCTTTTCCTTGCTGATTTCCCCCTTAGTTGAAAGTTATAACACGTTGTTCTGCAGTTCAGCATTACAGCAACATGTCTCACGGCACCAAGTGTTTCCAAAGCGCTGTCAGAGGCCTGTTTTGAGAACAGCCATGGAAGAGGGATGGAGATGGAGGTTAGGGGAAGTCAACCTGGCACAGTTGTGTTTAACCGCAGCCACTTACTGAAAATCTTCACAGACTTCAGCCAACAATGGTAAAATTTATTTAAAGTGAAAAGCCTACAACGGTGGATTAGTCATGAGCAGTCTTTAATTTCCAATGCATCAGACTGCAAAAAGAAAGTCTTCTAGTACTGCAATCTATTAATTCAATTTTAAAAAGGCAATTTAAGCATTAAAACACTTACAAAACACTCCCCTTTTCTCCCATTAAGATTTTGCAATTAATTTAACTATTTAAATGATAAGTAGCTCCCACTGTCCTGTGCAGCAACACGCCCCTTCAAATAAATGGGCTGTATGATTCTAAATCGAGGATCCATCACAACTATTTAGAAGATACATCTCTAGTAAACTCCATTAGTAGAAAACTGTATTCAGCCTGCACTGTAAGAACTCATATCCTTTTTAATTTCAAAATTAAAATTTTGGAGTTGTGACCATGGGTAATCTCACCTGAAGTAAGAAGTGCCCCAACCCTTTCCCTACGTACAGGATACAACTTCCCTGTTTCACAGAGAACTCTTCATTTTCAGTTTATCACCTTCCACTTTTACTTATGGTCCCCTAGTAAACCTCTTTTAGAAGAGGTTTAGTATTACTACGTGATTAGTATTATGCACATACCTCAAACTAGAACTTCATTTTTCTCAATTAGTTTCCAGTTGTTCATAGGCGACAGGAAAGTTTCTGTGATACAGCTGTATTATAACTCATGACTATTGTTTCCAGAACCATTTTGGCCAGACTGAAAACGCCAGGGCAATATTCTGGCCAACTGAAAACAACAGCAAATGCATTGCTGATATGTTGACAAGTTTATTGGAGATATTTAACCAGCAAAGTCTACCTTGCTAGAAATGACTGTGCAAATCAGAAACTACACTCACACAATACACTGTCTGAAAGGAAGTGGTGTTCCCTGCCCATGGCAGGGGAGTTGGAACTAGATGATCTTAAGGTCCTTTCCAACCCTGACTAATCTATGATTCTGTTCTATGATTCTAAGACATTAGAAATGCAACAGTTCATGGATGTGAAGGGCCAAGTAAAAGGTGTATCTCCAGACTTTAAACACCTGGTGCACTCCTGAACTGCACAAGTCAAAACCACAGCCCTCTCTGCATTATTGTTCCATCAATGTACTTGATTTGTTCTATTGGTAGGTTTAAAGAAGAAACAAAGAAGAAAAAAAGTACCTGCTAAACTTAAGGTGTTGAGGACAAACTGGGTACCATAAAAAATAGTAAAGCAGTGTTCTTCTCTTTGCTTTGCTTTGCAACGCTCAAAGTCCTTTGAATTCTTTCCTGGGCGAATTTCTTTTATTTCCAACAGATCCACTGAAAGGGAACAACATTCAGTCAGTTAAACTGCACTTACATTCCAACAGAGCCTGATACAGTAAGATGAAGAACTCAAAGCATGCATACATGTATGAAATACCTCTGTATATAAACGTAGAGATTTTTATTGGTCAAGAAATGCAAATTACCCCAGCTTTATCATTTCACTGTCACCAATTATCCGCAGACAAAGTGTATACACATGGCCCTTTCAGGTTACAGAAGACAAGATTTCACAAATGGCATATACTCTAAGCAAGAGATTTCCAATTGCCATGACAACGTTTCAGAGACAAAAAAGAAAAGATACAACTTCCAATTTACCCACCTAAAAATTATTCATCAGATCTTAGATAGATCTTGTCAGCTAGTCAGCTAGTATAGTCAGTGGCACTTGTAAGAAAAATATTTGAAGTAGTAATAGAAAGAGAAAAACCCAGCCTAATAATTAAAACATTTCATTTTTTTCCTGGATAAATGACAGAGATCTCTTTGGCGTTAACATAACGTGTTGTACCACTTTCAACTTGCTGCTTTCTACAGAACACAAGTACGTATTAGAGCATAGCAGACTGGGAGCACTGCACAAGCACGTACTTTCTCAAGGCAGCTCCCTTTTCAACAAACCCTTGCTACATGGCCTACACAACAGTAGTGAGGCAGCACTGAAATAGAAATATGTGCACTCTCAAGATAAGATACTTATTAGAAAAACTGAGGAAGTGGTTTTGTTCTGCCTGTGGACCAGACAAATAAACAGCTCTTCCCACTTTCGGACAGCCTTGACTTATGAGCTACAGGATGAAAAAAAATATTTCATGGCTGCTAGTGCAATGTGCTTATCAGACTTAGAAAGATCCAAGGAAAATAGCTGAGGGTTTCTGTCTATGCATTTAAGAATGCCACAATATAACCCGTTTTAAATGAGCACCTCATCAGAAACAGAAGACAGTTAATAACATAATGAAAAAGCAGCTCTGCTACCAACGAGTAAGAGATCAACACTGGTTAAAGCTCCAGCCTGTGTAATGCTGGGTTTCTTTGATGCCAACATGGAAACAAGGGACAGACAAGCAAGGAAGTTCATCAATAAAGTCCTGATAATAAAACATTGATTCATCTTGAAATTTCTTATTCTCTGCAAAGTATCCCAAGCCAAACTTTCCACCAGACACTCCTTTCTCCCAGTCATTAAACAACTTACATTGGAAAAATGGGACCTCAAAGGTTAACCTAAACCAATCGTAGGACACAAGCATTTTTCTTAAACTTACTTTTCCACGTGTAATTATCTTCAAGATAGACCTTTACACATCTCAACCTCCAGGTCTCAGCCACCCTTTCAAACCATGAAAATATCTCCTAAGATTTGCTATCTGCTTGGTCAAGGCCCCTAAATTCAGATGCAAACTTCTAAAATAAATTCATGACATGACCATAAATGACCAGAAACCAAAAGCTCCTTCTGATAACTCTAATCCTCTTACCATCCAAAGTCTCACTTAGATTCCTAGCAGTGTGTCTGAATATCCACCTGAAAAAGATGATAGGCTGAGAAAGATGGGGCTATTCAGCTTGGAGAAGAGAAGGCTGCATGGAGACCTCATAGCAGCCTTCCAGTATCTGAAGGGCGCCTATAAGGATGCTGGAGAGGGACTCTTCATTAGGAATTGTAGTGATAGGAGAAGACGTAACGGCATAAAATTTAAACAGGGAAAGTTTAGATTGGATATAAGGAAGGAGCTTTTTACTGTAAGGGTGGTGGGGCACTGGAATGGGTTGCCCAGGGAGGTTGTGAATGCTCCATCCCTGGGAGTGTTCCAGGCCAGGTCAGACAGAGCCTTGGGTGACATGGTTTAGTGTGGGGTGTCCCTGCCCATGGCAGGATCATGAGGTCCTTTCCAACCCTAACTAATCTATGATTCTATGATCTAAGCCCACCAATTCACATTAGTATCAGCAGAGAAGAATCAGGACGTAGAGACAGAAAGCACCCAAACAGAGCGGGAAGGACCTGCATGGCTGCAGAAAACTGTGCACCATGCTGGCTCATTCTAATAGTGGGCAAGAGTCACCTCCTCTGCTTTCCCTTCACTCAGCAAATCCCTGCTGAAAATACAGTTGTAACTTCAGATCAAGGCAGACCTTTCACTTCAGACTCCTATAAATCCACACACATGAACACCACACCACAAAGCCTCCCTCAAAGTATAAACTATAAGCAGCAATAAAACAGATTTCACAACCTGCGTTGCTGCTGTCATTTCAAGTAGCTCTTACCTCATACTGACCTCTGAAACAAACATACTTACTCAATGTCTTCCCCCCGTTACATATATATTCACTGCAGTTCTTTTCCTTGCATTACAACCATTCAATCCTACCATCCCATTCTCCTGTGTGAACATATGGTATATAAATATAGGCACAAGGATTTTTGTATGCACAGGTTTCACACTGGTAACAGTATTATCGTTTCCCCAGCTGGCCTTTGAAAAAGAGATTACTACACCACAGTTGTTAAACATTCAGTAAACAGAGACAACATACTATGGATGTCCTGCCAAGTTATCATTACTTTTACTCAAATAATACATGAAACACATGTATAAAACACAAGTTTTATTAAACATTTAGATTTTTACAGAAAGGAAAAAATAATACATAATTTCAGAAAATTAGTGAAAACTACCTGCATATATTTTAATGACATTTTATAGTGTCATTTAGGATGCATTATTCTGTATTACTGAAGGAAAAGCCAAGGCAGAAAAACAGAGAGGGAAAAGACACATGTACAGCAAGCATAAACTTTGGCCTGGCGCTCAGTTCTGTCTCCCCAGGTAGTCTGGAGTCATCTGCACCCTCCACACAATGCCCACTAACTCCAGAATGGCTGATCCCAACTGAACCAAGAAAGGAACAGGCCAGGAAAGGCCACAGCATGTTTCAGACTCAGATTAGTACATCAGCTGTACCAATTGAGCTGTTACGCAGTTACTGTGAACTTTTCATAGCACAATCTGTCACTGAACAGTTAAAATGCAACTTCATGTCTGTGCCAGAACTACAAGCACATCGCCTCTATCTTCTGACTGCCTTGCACTAATACAGCCTTTGTCTTTCTCAATCCCACATGCTAATTGCAGAGCTGTATCCTGACTAGGCTTTGCAGACAGATATTGCTGGGCCCTGACACACCTGAAAAAAGGCAGAGACCTGGGCATATGCAGTTTGCAGTATCAGATGAAATTCAATATGCTTTCAGGTGTGATTTCTGTAAAACAGTGCGTTTCCAAAGGAAGCATAAATCAAAGTATGCCCTATAGAGAAGTTGACTCACACCCGGCAAGACAAGGATGACACTGCCAACGCATTCCATCTCCAGCCAAACAGTTCAGAAGTCTAGTGTCACTCTGAAAACCTACAATACCAGCTTATATTTCATCCATTCTTTCATGTGATTATTTCCACAGGTTAGAAGGGTCTCCTTGGCAGCCTCATCAGTCACCTGTTGATTCCGACAACTCCCTCAAGTGGCTCTTTAACAAGACTGGACTCCAAGGCACTTTGAATTACCATTCATTGTAGTTCAGAGCCAATAGCTGCTGAACTTGAGCTCCTGCTGTTGTGTGTTGTTCAGCAAATCGGTTAATTCACTGCATCATTACATTACTACATAGCTACTTTTCAGAGACTGCACAGATTAATTGCTCAGTGACTTCCAGAGTGCCTGTTACAGCTCTTCACTGCCATAAACTTAACAATAAACATTTGGCACTCAACAACTCCATTGATCTCCATTCAAATAAGCTGGCTGCAGTTGCATTTAGTCAGATACTTATAAGTTTGAATTCCTGTTACCTTTCCTTCAGTTACACCTAAAGGCAGACAGTAAAACAGAACCTGACGGCTTAATAGAGCAACAATATACTACAGTCCTTCCCAGTTTGAGCTCTGAATTCAAGGGGCCATACTTACCAAATAGCTATTGATTTCGTATTTAAAAAATTAAAAGGCACCTTCATAAAATGAGATTAGAAGAGGTAAAATTTACATATGTGCCCAATATCAACCACATTCAGGTCCATGAAGTTCATTCCAGCCCCTATTCGCTGACAGAAATTCTGGTTGTTCTAAGATAGCATTAAACATTGCAGAACTGAGCTGCTAAAGGGAAGAAATAATTTGAAAACAGCTAAAGGCTACACACATTCATTTTTTTCATTTGACCACAGAAACCAAGCTCTACATACTCAAAAGAAGACTTACACAAAGATCCCTTGGGTAACAACCAGAGCACAGCAATTTCAAAACAGAAACAGGTGAGTTTTAATCTTCTTTTGAACAAAAGAACTCCACAAAGAGCACAACGTGGATTCACTTGCGCAATGACATCCTGATTTTTAACAGTATTCAGAATACAGAAAGCAAATGTGAGTTAAGTTTATTTATTACTATTGTATGTCTGAAACAATAAGGTAATTCAGACAGAAATTGTACTACCAGGAAAAAATAAACTACCAAAGTCACTACTGGAAATTCGCAAGGTCAGGCCTAACATTCAAGCCAAAAGGAGCACTCACTTCACTTTCCTCAGCAGAATATATAGATATTCACCACTTCTCCGAAAAAGGTATAGATGCTATAAATCTTCATACCATCTTATCCAAAGGGCGGGTGGGGGAGTGCTGTTCATTTTCCCCCATAGAAGAAGTTCACATTAGTAGAATTGTTAATGCCGATTAAATTAATTAGCTGTTTAACCTATGAAAAAAAAAATAACCCCCCCATCTATGTTAAAGAATGCAAGCCACTCCCATAAATAGTCTGTTAGAGGTTAGTTTTTTAAGTTTCCCAACGTATCTGACACCCAAAAGGATGTGCAGAACCAAAATTTGCTCTCTTTGGCAGGTCATTTTAGAAAAGATTTTAAAAGCCAAATTAGCAAAATTTAGTTTTAGGGATAAAATTCACTAAATACAACAAGAAAAAAGATTTAAAAAAACCCAAACCTTGTTAGCTGGAACAGCACCGCCTGTGGGAACATACATAAGGTTGCCATTACATTAAGTTATACATCCCTGCATTTCACCTCGCCCTGTAAATTTTATGTGGCCTCTTATCTGGTCATGTTATCTACACAACTGTATTATAGATGCACTGCTTCTCCAATGAGCTTTAATCATTAAATATCCAGGTGCCACATTTTACAGAAACTAGTGATTTTTGCTTGGCAGCGTAACACAATCTGAAAACACAAACACAGCGCAAACTTTCAGATCAAGAAAAACCAGAGCAGCTCCCACAGGCTCTAATTCTACACATTTACTAGGTACGTGCTTGGTTTCCATTCACTCCCTTGTTTAATATACCTGTGAAACATGAAAATTCAACTTGGTTTCATACTGGAGTTTTTTTTCTTTAAATCACATTCTAGAGGACAAATTCTGTAAAATCTCTTTTCAGCAGGAGGAAAAATCTCAAGTGAACTTAACCATCTATGATAACTCTTTTTCATAGATTAGGCATAAGATCAGTAACAACAAATGACTTTTGAGATGGCAAATGTATCTAGAAGTGGGCCACAGTCATTTTGTTCTATAAACTCAGTAAAAACATTAAAGAAAAAAAAAAAAACAAACAGGAGAAGAGACAATGTGAAATTAGCAGTCCACGTTAACCCTAAAATAAAACGTTATGCATGTGAAATTAGCAGTCCACGTTAACCCTAAAATAAAACGTTATGCATTGTCAGTCATATCTTTCTCTTAAAAAGGGGTATAAGACAGCTCTAATGCATTAATAAAGTTCTGGAGTGAGGAAAATAGAAATGGTTACTGTGTGTTATACCTAGGCATACCATAAGCATCCAAAGCCTCAATTTAATTAGCCTTTATTCCTCTGCTTCATAAATTTGCAATTACATTGACAAGAGGTCTGCATCTCTGCCATTCCCAAACACAGGTGTCTCACCCTCTGGGAAACAAAAAGTTTTCAGACTACATTAGTACTAACACATCTATTCCCCTTTCTCTTTCAACCTCACCTATACCCTAACCTCTTGCTCTGCATACACAAAAAGTATTTTAACAGCTGATATATAAACTTTTCCCAAACATGGTCCTCCAATGCTTTAAGCCTACTACTTGTGTGCTTAAATGGTCACTAGTTGCTTTTTTTATTTCTTGAGTAGTCTGCAATGAATCAAACACATCAAAAAAAAAAAAGATAAGTGATCTTACTTTTCCAAAGTTTAAGGGATTAAATTATGCTTTAAATCATTTTACAAAAGCAGACTGCCTCTTCATATAAAAGGCAATAAAAGAGATAAATCATCTTACATCCTCAACAGAATCTTCCTTGAAACGCCCATGCTTGTATTACAGAGAAACAGACACTTGCACATTCAAAGGATTTCTCAGAGCATAAATTCTCCTGCCTGTGAATCACCACTTAATGCAAGGATTCACAGAAGAGTATGAAGAAACTCATACATTTTCCAGTGACTAATCAAACTCTAATCACCACAAACTTTCCCTTAATAATTTTCCTTAAAGCACTTTGCATCTGATAAAGAATGAATTCTGGATTATGGAAATTATGGATCAGCTTCCTGGAGATTTACACTTTGTCACCTACTTGCTCTACAACCTTAAATACCATAACCTCTTTGGGCTCTAATTTATTCACATGCATATAAATGTGTGTACCAGAATATGAGGAAATCTGAGAGGCCCTGTTTGCTACTGAAAGGTACTCTCAGCAAAACCTCAGTCAGCCAAGACAGACATGTCTCTTAGCAGAGTAGCGACAAGCAGTTCTCACTCTTGGCCACCTCTTCCTTCCCTTCTGCCTTTCACTGCTGTCCCATAGTTCCCTCCACCGCTCTCTCAGCTATGACAGTACATTTGTTTGTGGGCCACTTGGTATCCTAGCAAAGAAACAGCGCAGCAGTGTAGCTGATGTGGAGGCAGAATTGACCCCCAGATACCACGGTGATGCACAACACACACACATCCATTGTACGGCCAGCCTGTGAGAGCCTGAAGTGGGAAGAAACAACACAGGGTGTGTGTGACCCAGGGGCCGTCACGCAGACCCACACACAGTTGCAAAGGGTAAACATACAAAAATACACAGCAGAGCCATAAGGAAGTGCCTTGCTGAGCAACACACTGCAAAAAATCATGCTGGTATGTCACAGCTTCACAGTCATGTATCTACTATGCATGAATTAGCTTCTGCAAAAAAAAAAAAGGCCCACTACAAATTAAACAAGGAATTTAGCTCCCTCTCTATGAAGAATCTCAGGCTTCCTTCTCTCATGTGTTGGTAAAACAAAAGTTAGTTTGGCCCTACTATAGTTACCAAGATCTGTAGTTCTTAAACTGCAAACCATGAACATACGACGGTCAATAAAACCTATGGGTAAACAATCCATAGCCAAGTCATACCGGGTCCCCACCACACACTTTCCCCTGCTACACTATCCAAATTGCCAGATGCCTTTGCTAGCACCAGGCAGCTTCTAAGTCAGGCTGTGCTAGCAGGAAAAAGTGGTGGAGGCATACTGTCGTCCACCCTAAACTTCCAAGAGATTTACTTATTTCTCCTGGCAGTGGTACCGATACCAGCTGCAGATTTAGTGCCATCGGTTTTAGATCCATGGCCTTGCAAAAAGTGCTCCTGATTTTTGTGCTTTTACACTCAAAATTCCACCCAAAGTTCAAGTTACACTTTTACATTTAAAATGCTTTGCAACAGAACTCCCACACTTAAACCAACTGCTTCTGATATATTCAGTGGCCAGAGGAAGAGACTACAGGAGACATTAATTCAGAGCAAGAACTAAACTTTGCTCTGGAGGAGCCTTTCATTCTCCCAGCTGTCTCCTGGCAGACAGGTGAACTAGCCTTGTAAGTTATCTGCTTAATACACACTGTCAGAAATACCATTCCTGTGCATAACCCTTAGTCCCCAAGACCTCATTCTGCACTCTGTGACAGTCACTACCCTTTCACCAGGTCATTGCAAAGGTCAGCAAAATTTACTTCTCATCCAAGAAATGGAGCAGATTTCTCCTACTGCAACCAATGACAGGGGCTCCACTGAAAATAGAGCTAGGGTGCATACCAAGAAACATAAATGGAGGAGTGGAACAAACCACAAGGGCTTCAAAGCATGGGTGATCTGATAAAGCATTAATAGCACTCTGCAACATACAAAATACAACAAAGGGAAAACAAATCCACGATACAAATAATCAAACAAAACCCATCTAACTCCTCAAGGGAAAAACATTTGTCACCGTAAGTCATATCAACCACCGCTGACCTAGGTAACTTACAATAAACAGTGCTGAGATGCTGAGCCCTACAAGCAGTCCCATAGTCCACCCAGCAAACTTCAGGTTATCTTTAACAGTTTAAAATAAGGACAATGCAGAATACAAGGAAATGTTATTAATAAGTAAGAGGCAGAAGAAAAAACTCTGACATTTTGTAGCCAGTGTCTACAAGTACTTCCCTCAGACTATGTCGGAGCTAAATGTCTCCATGTACAGAACAATAGCAAGATCACTAAAAGAAGCCCAAGCACAGGTGAACACAGTCACATCTAGCTCAGACCTGCTTCCTTCAGCCATTCGCATAGCTCCCTGCGGGCCCACATAAGGAAGCACGTTGCTGGCATTCATTTTAATACACTAATGAAACCCTGCATACCAAACATCCATGATAAAAACATTCTCAAAGGATCACTGCTCCCTTCTATGCATTTTGGTTTTGACAATGGATTGTGTTGGATCCATCTGACACAGGAAAGGTGTATGCAAGGTACTGTGCAGTTTTAGCAGACGACCAAAGAGAAGCAGTACTAAAAACTTCTCTGGCCTCCACTAAACCTGAAAAACATTTCAGGACAGGCAGCCCCTCTTTTTCCATTGCTAATCTTTCTCCTTTCATCTAGAAGGAAACTTGAAGCTCCAACAGATAGAAAACATGGACAAATTTTATTTAACTTGAAAGGTGCTTAGTTTTGTAGTGCCTCCTAAGTTTACAGGCTAAAAAGCAAGGAAAGATGACCAACAGTCACTTAACTTAATCTTTGTTTGGGCCTACAAAGCATCACATTTTACAACAGCAGAATCACAGTAAACCGCAGAAATGCACACTGTACAAGAGGATCAGAGTTCCCTTACAGAGAGCAGAATCTACTGTCTCCAGCAAGTCTGATTAGCTTGGACAAGCTCAATAGCTAGCTTGATCTCACAAAAATTGCCCCATCATCCAATAATTCACTTGACTTGCACAACTCTTGGCTGCACAGCTCTACAGTAAAGGAAAGCTTCTCATGCACAGGTTATCAACACCGTTAGGACAACTCAGGAAGGGTGTGAGCAGATACTGTTGTGCTGGTGCTTCCCCTCCCGCAGGTGGGCAGGGAGGACTACCACTAGAAGAGCTGGTACGTAATGTCATGTCTCCGATTTGTAAAGCTAAAACTTACCAAAAGCTGAAATAAACTCTTGTATTTGAAGAATTAAAAAATCATACAGCACCATTCTCAGTACCACAGTAACTTGCCAAGTTAAAAACATGGCCAAAAATTCAGCTGCTCTATTACAGTGAGAGGATTTACTTGGTACGTATCATCTTAAAATTTGGCCTTCTGATCTAATTTCAAAATAGGACATCCTGCCCTAAAGGACACAAATAACCTGTCCTCTTTCATTTAAGGAAAACACAGAGGTTTCTCCCCAGATCGTTTTTGTTAGAAAATTCCTTTTGTAAATGGCAACTCAAGTCTTTCAGAAGGTCAATGTAAAATCTCCAATACTTAGTCATGGTGTGGTCATACAATGAAGACAGAGACTGTTTAAACCAGATTTCCTAGCCTTTGTATATCCTTACGTCTTCCCACACGGAAGGGATGGGTTTAGAAAGAGTTATCTAAAGAAAGGTGGCTCCATTTTACTTTCTCATCCAGATTATCTCCATTTTACGTACTAATCCAGAGAAAAACACCTGCACTGAGCAGGAAACAGCCATAACTTTAACAACTCTTCCACTCTAAACAGAACTGCTGACAGGATTTTAATGAAAGAGACCCTTTCAAGAGTAATGCAATTTCAAATACACAGTACTGCCACATTCATGGCCATGGAGTTGTCTAAACATTTAGATCAGTATACCTAATCCTGTATCTCCTTTGCACGGGTTCCAGAATTAAGAGTAGATACCTTTTTGTTATTGTGAGGTTTAACTTAAATCACTTCCAAAATAACATTAACCAAACTTGAAAAAGGACCTTGTAATAATTATGAGCAACTCTAGATTAGAGGATTTTAGTGTCTTTCAGACATTTACAGTTTACCAGCAAGAAAACACACACTAAGACATCCAAAATTCCCAACACTACAAAACTTTTTCTTAATTTCTAAAGGACGAGCATTAACATAAAATATAGAAGTCAGTCTCCATCTTCTCTATCTATTAACAGCCTATTTGTGTGTCTCAAAGTGAACTGTCCTCACTATCTGATTTAGACACACAAACACCACAACAGATGCAAACATTTGGGGTTTTGCCTTCTGTAAAGAGCAGTTGCTTGAGTTAAAATAGCACACACTCAACAGGAAGCCATCTTACCTTTCCCACTCATACTGAATTTTAATTCTTACTGGAGTGTAGGACATGCAAAGAGCAACCATTAAGATTGCATCACAAATACTATTTCTTGTACAGCACAAGCGTATTAAGCAATATAATACTGGAGATGATAATTCTGTGCCCTCAGCCACTAAAAAATATTTATTTTTTACTTTTTACAAAGTCAACAAAATCTGCCACTGAATACTTGGAGTCGGTCATATCTACATTTATATATACAAGTCAAAATAATCTTTCTCTACCACAAAGGTGGTACCATGTCCTCAGTATAGCTCTAGAGAAATAAAAGTTTAATTCCCCATCATTGGTATTCAAATTCAGCCATTCAGTTACCAAATATGAAAGCTTCAAATCCATAATTTTTCCACTTTTCAAGCAAAAGAAAGCCTGAGTTCCAGTTAAAAGAAGAAATAGCAGCATTTAAATAATAAATAAATATTTCCATATTTCCTTCCTCTTCAGTAAAAACACTGTCAGCAAGTTAAAACTGCAGTGACTTTCATTTCAAGCAGATCAGATACCATTCATGGTAAATTGTAACAACTGTTCATATTATACTCTGAAACAATGCCTGCAAAACACAGCTTGGTTTTGGGCAGATTAATTGCTTTTTAGACAACAAAACAGTATTTTACATATTCATGCTTTAGAGTAGGGCATATTCTCAGATCTGAAGATTCTACCATTATAAAGGTCACTTAAATGTTGATCAGCTAAAGAACTGCTTCAGTACTACAATTCTCAGGGAGAGAGGCACACGGCTTTTGGATAAGTCACAGGTCTGTAGCTATATTCCCCGTTCTAGTAATGACTGCTTGTGCAACTGGAAGTGAGTCATTACCCTGGTGCATTATCCAGGTGTAAGAGTCGAAGTACAATATTCATCTTCTTTTAAAAAGGTTAAAACCTATACATACAGCAAGCTAATTATCAGGATGTACTACCACAAACACACAACACCCCCAGGAAGCTTTGATAGAAGATTACAAGTCAAACAGTGAAAAGTTGACCCCAAAATCCAGAATGCACAGCCTGTACAATGTTTAATTCAGCCCTTCTGTGCAAATGGCTATGCTAAGCCTTCAAATACATGATCACAAACTCTTTCTATCAGAGGACTCTAATGCCTTGTTCACCCACTAAGTGGTCATTTTCTATTTTGCTTTAATCTTATTGCTGTATGCATAACCTCAGGCTTTATTTGGTGAGCATATTCAAGCAATTCTCTCATAACTGAATTGTTATCTTCTCTCAGGACTTCTTTTTTGGCACACCTCACTTTGGGATTTGAGCATATCAGAACCAATAATGTACTCACATTCTAACAGGTCTTTACAGGAAGCAATAATTACCCTCATTTTCCACATGAGAAACTGGGACACTGAAAGATTATGATCCAGAGTACTTGTTAATTACAGTGTCCAGACCTGCTTGCTTTTCCCCATAACACTCTGTATGACCATATTTTCACTACCAATAATTAAAACATCCTCCAGACAACTGGTCTTTCATTCCACTACATTGTATTTCTAGTTTCACAAGGAATGAGACAGGAACCAATCAAAACAGTAGCAGAGATTTAGTACTTCTAAGTAAGGAGCATGAAGGCAAGCTACACTATTCAAAAATCATGCAGCTTCTTGGTGCATGTCTTGCACCCCCTCCCTTAACTATGCCTCAGACTCCTGTGTTCATAAACCATTTTTCTTCTCTTGGGCCTTGATTAACTTGTTCCTCACTGAAAACCTTGTCTGCTGAGTAACTTTGATTCTCACCTCTGTAGGTTCTTGCACTTCAGTATACCTACCTGCTCAGCCTTCCCAGCTCTCCAACTCCAAACTCCAACGTCTTATCACAATTTCTTTTCCCAAATAGCCCCAGTTCCTAAACTCTATGTTTCTCATATTAGCTGGCTGGCCAATAAATGTTTCTGCAATTCAGACAAACAGTTCAATTCTGTTATTGAAGATAAACACCATTCAGCAGTTGCATAGTAAAATCATGCCCATGATAAGAGCTAAATAAATAAAAGAAGTCGTATGAAAGCACTGTGATTACATTATAATAACAGGAGCTGTACAAATACCAGAAAGCACAGGCTGAGCTTGGTTGACATCAGCCATGTTCAGTAAAAACGGAAGATGAGTCTCAGTTTATTCTTCTACCATAGCTTTTGCAGTCCGATGTATCTTTACACTTCCATTTCCCAAATCTGTTATAAATAATGGGTTTAGTCAATCACTTTAGATACTAATTAAAGAGACAGTATCAACTCAGGACCCTGAAACTATGCCTTATAACCCACAGCTTCATCCTTCTAAGTCATTGGTACTTTCCAATACTGGTCATAAATAATGATTTCTATACTGAAACAGCAAAAACAGAAATTTCACTTCAGTTTCCTTGAATTTGGAAAGGTTTTTTTTTGAGAGAGCGTAAAGAAGTACTGCGTGTTTGAATTTACAAGACATCTTGATGCTTAGTGATGGAAAAGAGCTGTCACTCAGTAACTCAATTCAGATAACACAAGCACCATCATATTTAAAGATGAAGACTTTAAGATCAGGGCTTAGGGCAAAAGCACATTAATCATATTTAAGTAGCGTTAAATACCTAAATAACAAGTTGCAGAAGATTCTTCATCTACATTGCAATGACTCAGAATATTCTCAGCAAATTATCAAACTCCTTTCAGACAAAAACTTCATGTTGTTAACAAAGAATCATTAAATCAACACTTGACAATTATAGCAATCTATTAGTAACCCCAAGTTCAGGTACACTTGGCAAATACTCACAGAAACCTTCAATCTTGTCAGCTGTTTTGCTCCATGCCACCTGCCTGGTTTCCATTATGACCTGAATAGTCCTCCTTTCTGGACTACTCTTCTTAAGACTGAATACTGTCATAACAGTTCCCAACTCCAAGGTCCTTTTGATCTGGCTTTTCTCATACTCTGGAAGACCTCCATAGTCAATACTTTTTCTGGGCATTTTTATATTTTTTAGTCAAACTTTTATGGGTTTTCAGTGTCTAAAAAAAGAAAGAAAACAGAGAAAATTCAGTATTTAAAACAGTAGACACACGGCTTACATTAACAGCATCTTTGCCATTTTATCCTGAAAGTATGAACAGTCTTCACAGAGGGAGGTACCAGTGATGCTTTGGTAGACACAATGCAGCAAAATTTATTACAAACAAAGAGTCTCCTAAGACATCAAAAATGTACACTTTAACCCTAGCAAACTTCTTTCAAGCATCAAATCTGCTTTTATTAATTTATATAGTGAGAGGTCTTTGCTCATGGAGATACTCTCTGACACAGAGACAGAAGTAACTTTTATGAGATATCACCATTCTTATAGGAATTTCTTTATTGCTTTAGGTTATTTGTAAAATTATGATCCATAAAAAACTCACAAGTTCTCTGTGAGCCGGAAGTGAACTTTTAAATTCTTGAAACTAAGGATAATTTAGTTTCCATTACTGTAAGAAATATCTGGAAATTCATTTTGTCCTAAATATTGACAACCTACATGTCAACACGAGAAATATCTGCAACAGATCTGAATCATACTAAAAAAATCTTTCTCTACTCTCATGATTTTTTTTATATTCCCAATGCCATTTTCAGATAATCAAAATACTGTTTCCATGGTGAACAGCGGCAAATTTGTTGTTCTTCTTTGCCCTGTATTACTAATGAAGCATGAGCTTGCTGCCTGAAGAGACCTCTGAAGTCTGAGAAGCATCACAGGCACTTCGGCCAGAGCTGCCATCTTCCTGATACTACATCAGGAGCGAGGAAGTGCTGATGATGGAAGCCTACCAATCCAGTGACAAGATAACACATGAAATAACGACACCAGCTTGTGTGAACTCTTGCGTTATGTAAGAATTTAAACCTATGTGAGAGCTATATGAAAATTCAAACCAGCTAACGGTCCTCCTCAGAGATTTAAAGAAAATGAGGGGAAAATATGACTAAATACAAATACTGAAACAAATGCTGGCTTTGTCTAAGACGACTCAGTTTATGCCCTTTTGAAACTTAAGGCTGTTTCTCCTACACAGTCTACTTCTCCTTACTCACATGTCACGTGGCAGGTATTTGTATGCACGCTTTGGGACACATCTTGGCATAAAACAGGCAAAAGAGAAATGCGTGTGCAGCAGCTCTCATGAGTTTCTGTGCTTTGGTCTCCCACACATCACTGCATCAAAAGCTAACTACAAGCCCAAACACTCCTCTGCAATATTATTTGCAAACAGGATGCCCTGGAACCTGCTCTTTCATCCATGCACAAAGAAGGAAGCGTATCGTTTTCACACAAGTAGCAGGCGCTGCTGCCCCACAGTTCCCAAACACCCCCCTTAACCACAACCCTGAATAGGAAAAGTTTAAAAAAATCTCTGTGCACATGCAGTCACCAGCCACAGCATCTCCTCTGGTTCTGTTCCTCTCTCCTCAGTCCACTACTCTCCGTCATAAGCAGTTTCAGTTTCCGTGTTGATAGCTAATTCAACCATGACACTTCTCGCTTCCCCTTCTTCTGATCCTCCTCCCCCATGTCACTATCTCCTGACCTACTCTTCACTAAAGAGTGCTTTTTTCTGCTCCCATTAATACCACAAAACTGTCTTTCAACAGTGTGTCACTAGCTGCTTTCCGTGCAATCTGTCTGAAGCAGTTTGGTGCAGCCATCCCAATCCCTTTTTAAATTCTACCAATCCAATAAACACCTTTTTCCTTTACAGAGAAGACAACAATAGTCCCTTCTTAACTACAGAGTGGTCTCTTCAGCACTGCCCACAGTGAACCTAAAATGCTCTACAGCATGAACCACATCTCACTCTGTGTTTTGCAAAACATTTTACCGGTTATTTGGTACTTAGTATCTATAAATTGTTATTTTAATATGAAAATTGAATATCCTTGGAATACTGAAATATATATATATATCCCAATCCTACAAGTGAAAGAGAGCAGACAACTTTTAAGTTTAACAAGCAGCAGAAGATTTTAGCCAGAATGTAACTGATCCTCTTTGATTCCCTGGAACTAATCAGATGATCATTTAAATTAGCATGGGCTTGCCCCTAACAAGACAGCCACACTCGTCTTGCTACACTGACTTGTAATAACAGAAATGAAAGGAAGGGAAAACAAAAAAAAACAGAATCTTTGTAGCATGTCTGGTTTTCTGACAAAGAAACCCCATCTTCTCACTTCACTCTTTACATTAAGAATTGTAATAAAAGGAATATGCTGTGATTTGGAACAAGGTTTAACCATTTCAGTAACAATTCACTGCAATAATAAACCCCTCAACTTTTCAATGAGCATAGTTTTTCAGGAGACTATAACAAATTATACATCTTCTCTGCTTTTCACAGAACAAGGTGCAGATGTAAAATGAAACATGACTTAGAACAACAAGGAGTTTCTAAGTATAGCTATTTAATATAAAGGCAATGCCGCCAGTATTTTTGACAAATTAGTCCCTATGTACAAAGGAACTGCCTCTCAGAGGCAGCTTCTTAAAACAGTTTCCGCTGAATATAAAATACTGGACTTCCCCTTTTAAAGTAGCTCTTTCTTCCAAAAACAGAGCAAAGAGCAGTTTTAGACTAACTTAAATCCTAAGCCGTAGTTTTTAACTTATTGTGAAACAATGCTGTAGTTGAAGATATCTACTTCACCAGAAAAGGTGGAAAGAGTTCTGTTACATTTGCTCATTACCACTAACCACTTGTCTCCTGCTTTGGCAACCTGCTCCAGTTTCAGAATAATGTCACATTGAGCTGCCTGACAGTAAAACATATTAGACCTCCAAAAAAAACTAACAGAAGCCCTTGTTATTAGAGCTAATATTTTAAATATTAAGATTCTTACATGTACCCACAGGTGCCCCTCAGCCTTCTTATACCCATCACTGCACAACTATTTGAATCAACACTATTTCTACCTATTCACACAGACAGAGCTCTATAATGAGCCTCCTTGCCCCATTTTCTGCATACCTCTAAGCCAGCAGGGTATGAGCTAAAGACACCCTTATGAGCAACAGAAGCATTATTGCTCTTCTGCCGAAGAGCTATTGAAGCCTAAAGTAGAAAGAACCCCCACTTCACTTACACGATTCAACAAGTGAGCTAGCAATCACAGAAACATATCATAAGCTCCAGTTCAGACACACACACCAATATATGACTGTTTCCTTCTGATTACAGCCACCATAGGAGCTAAATATTGATGGTGTCCTGTACCACATACAGAACTGGGACCATCTGTTACTGTTTGTGTAGTAAGAGTAGTTTTGATACTTTTTTTAATTGAAAAGCCAGACTGATTGGGACTAAAAAGTCAGAAAGACTCACTACAAGTAAGCAAGTGAACATAGACACAGGAAAAAAAAGCTACTTAATCTACCCAGAAATCTGTGTAGTTAGTTTTACTTTATTACACTACTTTACAGAAACAAACCCTTCTTATCTGAAGATCAGTCTACAACTCTTAACTCCCTTTATGATAACACAAAGAGAGGAAAAACTGTACTAAAGGCTAACTACAAATGTACATGCTAGTAAAGAACATCACAGATAAGCACTGGTGAATCGATACTCTGTTAAAACTTCACCTACATGACACAGCAGGTACTTTCCAGGCTCATGAGTATATCCAAGAAGTGCTATTCAAAGTTTGACTCATCAATTTATAAGTTTCTTTGTGCTTTCAGCACTGCAAAAGGACCACTGCATCCTGCCTTTGGATTAATTTAGGACATCACCTCACCCAAGCACAGCACCGCCAGTATGCATGTCCACCGCCAACACAGCAGTACCACAGAGCTAGTAAATTACAATCAACGCATGGGTCTTTGTGCATTGCCCCGCGACGCAGCTGCGGCCCTCAGACCAACGCAGGGCAGTGGAACCGCACCAGGAAGGCTGGCTGCACACTTGTCATGGCCTGGAGGCCCCACGCTGGGGCCCTCACCCTGGGCAGAGCCATGCACGGCACAGGGCTGCTGTCAGGCACAAGTTGAAGGTTCCCTTCCTTTTTCTACGGCAGCCTGGCCTGCGGCGGAGAGCGGCCACAGGGTGCGGGGCGGCGGGGTCCCCTCAAGGAGCCCCTGTCCCGTTCAGGGCAGCGCCAGGCACGCCGGCACGGCCTTCCCTCGCACCTGCTGCTGCGCAGCCCGCCCATGCCTCACCCCCTACGACCCTCCCTCGCACCCACGGCGTGAAACCTGCGCGGGACGCGGCTGCTCCGCCCCAGCCCAGCGGCACCTGCTGCCCCATCCACGGGGACCGCCCTCACCTGGCAGCGGCGGGGGAGCTCCGTCCCGCCGCGCTCCCGGGGCTCCCGCTTCTGCTTCTGCCGCAACCGGGAAGGGGCGGGGTCACGTGACCCCCCCCCTACGGCCACCTCCTGGCGCGCGGGGCTGGCTGGGCGCTCGGTGCCAGTTCCCCTCAGGCGGGTCCGGGCCGGTGCTACCGCTCCTCAGCAGGACGGGGCTCTTCACACCCCCCCCCCCCCCCCCCTTTCTCCGCCTCCCCGCGGTGCGGGTGTCGAGGCGAGCTCCCCGCTGCCGCTGTCCCCTGCGGGCCCCACAGGCACCGTGAGGCGGGAGGGAGAGCCGCGCTGTGCCCCCTCCTGCCGTGTCGGGCGGCGCGGTGCTGCCCCGCCGCTTAGCAGTTTGTATGTTCTGCTCGTGCGGAGAGGAAAGGTCTCTAGCGCGGCTGGGAATTGCCGTACCGAACGGAACTTTGAGAGAGCGGGTTTAGGGAAAGGCTTTAGAACTTTACTGTCACTGGAGTTAAGGTTTTCAAGTCAAAATTTACTCGTTGTAGTGGATCGCTTAAAAAGTGCGATGTAACACAACCACTTCAGCTTACAATCGGCGGTACTGAAAGTATTTACCAGGTTAGGATTCAGAAGAGCAGGGACAACACGTCATACTGTTCTGAGGTCAAGCCCCAGTACTGCTGTAGAATTTGAGGTATTGGGGTTTGTCCCAGACCAATTTGACAAACCTGGAGAAAGTTCCTGTGTTCACAGGCAGAAAATGGGACAAGTCACAGCAGTTCATAGGCTCATGGGATACTTAGGGTTGGAAAGGACCTTAAGATCAAACAGTTCCTAGCCCCCTGCCATCGGCAGGGACACCTCACACTAAACCGTGTCACCCAAGGGTCTGTCCAACCTGGCCTTGAACACCCCCGGGGATGGAGCATTCACAGCTTCCCTGGGCAACCCATTCCAGTGCCCCACCACCCTTACAGTAAAGAACTTCTTCCTTATATCCAATTTAAACTTAAACCTCTGTTTAAGTTTTAACCCGTTACCCCTTGTCCTATCACTACAGTCCCTAAAGAAGAGTCCCTCTCCAGCATCCCTATAGGCCCCTTTCAGATACTGGAAGGCTGCTATGAGGTCTCCACGCAGCCTTCTCTTCTCCAGGCTGAACAGCCCCAACTTCCTCAGCCTATCTTCATACCGGAGGTGCTCCAGTCCCCTCATCATCCTCGTGGTCCTCCTCTGGACTACCGAGTTCAGAGGACTACAAAACAAATGCCTAGAAGCCAAAGCTAGGAATGTCACAGTGTTTGTAAGGAACACATTTCCCTGTGCAGGGGAAGCTCTTGGCCATTTCTGCAAGGGCTGCTCCATGTTACAACAGCAGAACCCATGTTCCAAATGTTGGTTCCCAAACATTGAAGTCTGGCAGAGGTAGCTCTTCATCTCCTCTCCTCCCAACACTGGTAGCTGGCACAAAGGAGTGAGAAGGACGCCTTTTAACAGACTAGAATCTAATCTACTGCAAGGAAATAAATGTTTCCCATAATTTCACTCAGTTTTATGAATGGTTAAACAGTAGCCAAACATTATATTTTATAAATACACCCTAGACACGCAGAAATGACTGAAACAAAATGATACCTGGAATGGGGTAGGGACAAGTTTTGCAAACATCAACAGCACTATTACCTAGCTACCTAGAAAGAGAAGAAAATGTCAATTGTACCCAGCAAAAGCTGTAGGGACAATTTGGGAAACTCCTCACAAAGCCAAACTAACAAGTCTTTATCATAGTTAAAAGCACCAGAGAGTTTTACATAAGTCTGATTTATCAGGATCAGAATTGACAAGTGCATTCAAAATATACCACCACAAAAGGAAACAAAGCCTGAAACCTAATACCTGTGAAGGGTGTGGATCATTTTCAATGCAAAATAAAAAAAAATGACCATTACAAGCTCATCATCCTTCGTTATTTCACGAGCTGCCTTGCTAAAGACTCTTCACATTTTTCCACAAGTCAGACCCCCTTCCTAACATGTGACGCAGTTACGAACTCACAGAACAACATCTTAACAGGAGACATGATAGTCAAAAAAAACAGGAATAGTAAAATATGTATCAGTCACACCAAGATGTCTCTCCCATGCTTTGTTTTTACCCTTTCATCTTTAAAGCCTTCAATGTTTCCTGTTGAAGCTGCCTTTGAAATTATGTGAAGGGTGACAGAATGCTAGCACCAAGCAGCCAACTTCCCCAGCTGCAAAAGCTAATACGAAAACATTTGTATGGTCGAAGCCACAAAGTACACACTCCACACCACAGAAAGCCAAAGGGTGCACAAGATCGTGGGCATTTTACAAGCAGGAGATAACAGTATGCTCTGAATTCCAGCTGTCAGATCCAGAATTCATCTGGGTACGTTGACAGTGAATCTGAGTTACAGCAAATACCAACCTCAGCAGCCTCTCCTGGTTCTGCTTCACTTGCCCAAGTACAAACAGCCTCCTAATATGGCATAGCTTCAGCACAGGAACCACCCTTGAACAACTCGCAAGCCACACAGGCATGTAGTTGACCATCTTTATGATACTCAGAGACTTTGCTGCAGAAGTGAAGCACTACTGCAAAGTATACCCAGCTTTGGTCTAGACATATTTCAGTGTGGTTGTGCTTCAGTGGTGTCCTGGAAGGAAGACTAAAACCTCCCAACGTTTCTTGCACAACCCTAGAGTTATCTCATTAAACTCTCTCTTAAGAGTCATCAAACAGAGAGAATTTGTCTATGGAAGAATATCATAGCTGCAGTGGAGATCATAACATTGAATTGCTGGATGTAACAAAATCTCAGCCATATAGAGATGAAGCAAGCAATCCTTAAAAACAAACCAATAAATGGTAACTCAGCACATCCAGTACTCCAGAAGTGTACTCAGACACTCTCGCAATCACAACTGAAGGTTCCAGTTACTGTCAGAATCAGCAGCTCTGTCATCCAGATGTCAAACCTCAAAAGCACACAGACAACAGAATTCCCTGTAAAGACTATGGACTTCACAGTCACAGATAATTATCAGGTGATGGGTTCAGTCCTCAGCAAAAAAAAACCCTGTATACATGTACTGAGGAGAGGTGTGGGAAAATCAGTTCTCTGAGTTGAATCTGGCCCAGCAAAGCCTGTGTGTTTAAAAGGAAGGTTAGCCACTAGAATAAAATCTTCCTTCCTTTTTTCATTTTTTTCCCAGTTTAACTTTCTTTTTATAATTTTAAAAGGGTCCTTGAATTGTTAAAAAATATAATCACAGTTCGTATTTTAAGATCTGAAAAGAGAGTCTTTCAGCTGGGAGTATATTTTTACATTTCAATTACAAATCCCTCAAAAAATTGAATTTATAGTGTTGGCACTGACACTTTCCTAAATACAGCCTTGGAAACTTCAACCTTGCCTTATTGTCATATTTGGTAATGCAGTTTTGATTAATTCCCCTGAAGAATAAAGCAAGGCGTGAACCAGAGTCACAGCTATTGCTATGTGGCCTCATGGATATAATAAATTATGATCACAAAACTGGTGCCACTTCCTCACAGGAGCTGTAAAGAAAATACAGCTTTTATGTAGAAGATAGAGGTGGAATAGCTTTATCCCATCAGTTGCAAGAAATGTTAAAGAGTCGTTAGGCAGGGGGAACAACTATTTTAGAGACTCTTACTGACAGGTTATCTAGCACCATCATAGTATTTACACTCCTTAGCGGGATGCACGGTAACTCAGGTAGATTTTCTCATTACAAAACCTAGAAGCAGAAGTTTTGTAGAGAAAACTTCACTTTCAAGCTTTTCTTTTATGAACTTTTCACCTGCAGGACTCTGAAGAAGATTTTACATTGGTCATCAAATGAAATTGCGTGCCACCTTCTCAGGACTAGGTGTCATTCCTGTTTCATATCAGAAAGCAAGTGCCAACCTGTGGGAGAGAAGTCTGTGATCATTTAAGACTAGCTGAAGACAGTTCCTGTAAGTGGAGTGGTATTACCTCGGGAGAGCTGTGTACTGCTTCTTGGATGGATGTATAATAGGGTATTTGCACACACATCCACGTGAACTGCTTGGCTGCTGGAATCCTAGGGGCCAGTGAATGCAGAGGACATCTTGCTTTATTTTTTTTATGTTTTATTAAAAAACTCATTTGTTTTGTAAAGTTCCTCTCTTGTCAAAGAACACAAATTTGCTTATGTACAAGACATAGTAATAAGGCTAGTCCTTAACTTGAGGTTGCTCGTGGTGGCCCATCAGCCATTGCCCAGCTGCCCTGTTCCACTGTTGAGATGGCACCAATTGCTGCTGTCTGGAGGGAGGAGGGAAAGGATGCCCCTTCCAGTGATTGTTGTCACTAGTGGAACAGTCCTGTATCATCCCAGCACCTCACAGCAATAGCTTCAGCTATGCTGGAAAGCCTTGATTGGGTTTTTAGGATCATCTTTAGTGTCTCAAAGGGCCTTTGTAGCACAAAGCTGACCTCTGAGAATATTTTCCAGTCATAGCAGCACAACCTAAATCACGACCTTTATGGGGACCCACCTTCAAACACAACCATATGGTGTGACAGGTCTGACACCCTCAGCACATCTCAGCATAGTGGGGTCCACCCTCCTTGCAAAGTGTATTTCTTGTTAAAAGTGTTCTAATGTATGTTTGGCTCCGTTCTTATCACAGCTTCATTTTAATCTTGGTAAATTATTGTCACTTAATCATAATATTTAAAGTAAATATTGATTTAGATAAACTACTTGAGTTGCTAGCAGAAAAGCTGACATGAAGGAAGGGAGGTTGCTCTTTTAAGTGCCTGGCCTGTTGCCTGCTGCAATGTTTGTCTGAATCCTAGAACATTCAGCTACTCAGTTCAATCCCCCTGTCCCTTCTGATTTGCAAGCAGTATGTTTAAAACAATTTCTGAGGAGTTACTGCTCTCTGTCCTTATACACAAATTACAGCACTGTCCTTTCCAATTTCTGCACTAATCTTAATTTCTAGATGTCAAAACAATAAAAAAAAAAATAGGAAAGTATATTTCACATTTTCAAAGGCATGAGGCCCAGAGAGTGAGGAGGTTTGCCAGAGATCTCATAGCAGTAGAATGCCTTGGGCAGAATATGGCTTCCAGGTTTTATGCTAGTATCCTGACTTAGGAATGGTATTTCCTCATAGCAAAGCAAGTTATGCCAGAAAAAAACTTTTCACTTGTCAGAATTCTTTTTTTTTAAGTTTCAGTTGGTCAGAAACTTCGCTCTGTGACTTGGGATGATCAATAGAAACTTAAAAAGACGTGAGAAATCTGAACTAAGTGTCAAGGTGTGTTTTTTTATGCACATACTAACTACTTATTCAGTGTCTTGCGCCAGTTTTGCTCGCTGCACAGAACACCAGTTATTTAAAGGGCCTGCGGTCACACCTTCAGATGAAATGTAAAATACTACAGCCACTGCATCCACAGAGATAAAATGCCAGCAGCTATAAACAGTGAGCAATTTAATGTTAGCAAGGCCTCAGCAGAACAGGTAAACTGCACGAGGCTGTGTAGGGAACCAGGAAAACTTTTCTCCTGTGCTTTCTTAGCTAATGAAATCTCCCCTAAAACCAGTATGATTGCAAGTGGGAAGCACTGGGGGAAAAGACAGCATTTGACAATAGTTCTGGATGGAGTGAGTTGCAGCTCACCAAAAGTCCAGCTCTTCCCCCTTGTTACCTTTCAGCCTTTAAATTCTTTCCCACTACAGAGTAGCACCCAGGGTGAGTTTAGGAGAGAAGAGTGCTCTGCTATCATCTGCTTTAGCCTCCCAGTCTCACACTTGTAAGCTCTGAGAGGCACAAAGAAGGGTAACTTAAGTCAGGCTGGGCACGGCAATGAGCAAGGCCAAACTGGAGCAGTTAACCATTGCTCTGAACTCATCGCAGGGGGCCCTGGAGGGATCTTATGGTGTGCTGCACTGACAAGAACATACACCGAGCACTGATGCAATGAGCTGTGTCGCTGGTCATTACCCATTTTCCTCTGGTTCTGCAGAAGTCTTCTTAACATTGACTTTACTACTGTGGTAGAAGCTCTCCTGGGGCCACTAAACAGACATAACCCAGGACTTTCTCCTTATGGCTTTATATAGCCACTTTATACATGGCTGATTGCAGGGATTTATTGTTGTCTAAGGCCTTCCTTCAGGGCACACAGGAAGGGAGGAGAAGTTCCTTCCATCTGTGCTCACTCATGCAAAGATCAGCTTTAATCCAACACATGCTACATCAGAAAAGTTTAGAAAAGCCCTCTAGCTAATCAAAGCACTAGGCATGGAGAGAGAGCACTGGTCTTAATACAAATAAGCATGTAATCATGTAAAAACACCTGTCAAATTCTCACTAAAATCAAAATACGGTTGAAAAATTAATGATGTACTTGAGTGGTAATTTCTGAATAGGGGTAGAATGAGAAATACTCTTCTGGGATATGCATTGCAGATGCCTGTGCCTTGGAAGAGCATCCATCTGGTGTATCTCTAGGATCAGTGTAGTTGTATAGAATGCAAATCGTTATTGCAACTGCTGTTATCTTTATGCACTGCAGTCATAACTGAATGAGTCACATTAAAGGGTCAAAACCTTCTGTTCTACTTTTTATGATAAGCATCTTTTTAATATACAGTGTTAGAGATCCTGTGCGTCAACAGATCAAGGTAGGAGTTAGTATTGGGTGAGGTACACAGACCCCAGCATGGAAACCCAATCTTATTAACGTATTTGTTAACGAGGGGAGGAGGGGGGAGACAATTTAGACAATATATCTACTAATGACTAAAATACTGAATAAATTAGATATTTAGTATAGGCTGGTGCAGTTTTCTGGTCTCTCAGACTGCCTTCTAGCTTGCAGAACAAATCGGAGTAGCTGTGTACTCTGCGGGGTACCCTGCTCAGGCGCCTGCAGATGGAGAAGACACGGTGCTGCAACCTGTGCAAATTTGCTGAGGCCCGTGGTCTGCAGTAATGGTCTCCTGAGTACCGTGTAGAGCAAATTTAACTTTGCAGCTTCAGAAGAGCCTCTGTTGGCAAAGGACCATTTTTCAGACATTCAAGCAGGTACCAGCCACCACATGACAGGCTCTTTCGCAAATACATGCGTTCACATATAGACAGAGTCATATTATTTCACTTATCATATTAAAAACTACATATAAGAAGCCTTTTGCATCTCCCAACAGATTTTTGTCCTACGAAATTCATAAGCTTCGCAATAGGTTTGTGAGTGGCAGCTACCAACACCTCAATCAGTAACATATGACTGAAAATCTGAACTTACACGCTGTATTTGCTGTTTTAAGAACAAACACTAAATCTGAACTTTACCAACAGTGAGAAGAACATGAATAAACAACCAACCTTCTTTCAATGGAAACCGTGTAACATATCTGTCATTTAACAGGAGACAATGTTTAGAATAGAGAACATAGCAATTGAATTTACAGATGCTTTTTTAGCTTGATCTCCAAAATGGAGGGAATTAAAAATAGCTTGGTTATCTTTAGCTGAGTGTCCTGGAACCTATTTGTGTATGTTTGTAATGATATTAAAAATTTCATACACACAAACTGTTTTTTCCACCTTTTTTATTTTGACTAGACCAGTAATTTGAAGATACCATTCCCTCTTTCAAATAAAATGCTTTTTAGATTTCATTTATGATTAACAAATTCCTCTTATTTTGGAGCTGAGCTACAGAGTACTTTATTAGACAAAAGCTAGAACATAGAAGGCTCTGCCGAGTAATTTAAACCCAGCTGTCTTCTCTCCAGAACCTTCCTGCCACACATCAAGAAGTATTTAACCCCATTTCTGCAAAGGAGACCAGCCCTGCTGAGTCCCAAAGGCAGCAGTACAGAGCTTACCTTTAATCCTGTGCAGAATAATGAACGATATACTGCTGAGATTAGCGAGGCAGTATGAAACAAAGGTTTCTTCCTCTTTGTACTCTGATTCCACCTGGGTGAAAGCACACTGTTAAGGCCCCTTAAGCATACAGAATCTATAATCAAGTTTTCAGCCTGGGCCTTTTAGTTAATTTAAATTAAAAAAAAAATGTCACTTTCTTCTCCTTCACAAGGACAGATTTTGTTATGGTTAACAGGGGCAAAAAAAGAAAAAGGGAAGTCATAAGAAAGAGAGTGGAACACTTGATTCTGAAATATGCCACTTCCAACCAGCAAACTCTCTCTTCTTCTGTCAACTTCATGGGCTGAGCTTTTTTCATGCTTAGTCACTTGCATCACACATTAATAATGCAGTGATATATTAATAATGTCCCCACCCGAGGTAAACACAACAGTCGTTACAGTTTCTGGTTTGTCTAGGCAAATTTTCAGTTCTTTGCTTTCTGTTTTCTAAAGCTGTGGGGTGCCTTCTCTTTCTGTTTTTAAGCTTTCTTAGTAACCAAGGGAGTTTGTAATTTACTTTTTAAACAAACACTAAGAGTCTCATGGACTCTGCCGATTCCAGCAACTGGCCTTTAAGGAAAATACCTATTATCCCTATTATCTTTAATCCTTAGGGAAACAAACTAAAACAAACACAACAGCAAAACAAAACATGAGAATTGAAAGCGCTCATTTCTGCTGTATGTATTTATAATATATAAAAGCAGCCACATGCTGTCAGGACAAAAATGTGGATGTGAAGACTTAAAAGTTAGACCAGAAGACAACTCCTGGGTTATTACCTCAGAGGGAAACAGATTAAAAGAAGGTTCCCTTTGTCAATAGCTGATGATTTGCACCAATTTTAGGTTCCATTTTAAAAATAATGAAAAAGTTGAAGCTGAGTAATACCGGGTTTCTATTTATTTATACTCAAATGGTAATATTAATTTATAAATTGATCTGTAGATCAATCTATTTATAACTAAACATAGTTTTAGGAGTTTAAAACAAAATCCAAATAGTTATATCAAAACAGTGTTCAAATATGGCAAAACAGAGTTCATTTTGTAAGTTATTTTGTGAAAACAAAACAAAATACGACATCATTTGACCAAAAAGAAAAAAAAAATTAAAAAGTCAATTTAAAGACTCATGCAGAAATATAACTGGAGAAATGGTCCTTTATAGGCTCTATTAAGAGCAACCATCTCCCCGTATGCGACAGGCAGCAGCTTCCACTGGTCTGGCAGCACAGGTGGGGGTAACATGGTAACAACATGGAGTGTTGACTTGATAACAGAAGTCTTCAGCAGAATGAGGAGACCTTGGCTGCTCTTGTGGAAGGAGAGCCTCAGTTACAGAGCAAAGGCAAGAGCTAAAGCTGCTTTTTGATGATTTCTGTAGTCTAACAATAGCTGGACTATAGCACTTGGCATTGCAAGAGCAGTATTGTTGCAGAAAGGATATATTTTGCTGAGAAAATAGCCAAACCAAAAAAGCAGCAGAAGAAAATCCTTGCTAATGCAGAAAAAAGAAAAACAAAAGGTTTTCAGCCTCCTTCTATAGTGGACATCAGCAAGGTACTTTGATGTCAGGGAGGAAAATGAGTCCACAGTATCAGAAATGACCAGGGCTGCAGGAGCAGATGTCTTCTACATCTGCAGAAGTGGTTGCAATGCTTCTCCGTCATGCATCACACATACGCTCTGCTCTGTCATTAGCTTACCTTCTTGTGGAGAGCAGCTTGCTACCCCAAAAGGTGAGAGATAAGGTCCATGGGAAAGCAAAGTGTCGCTACACTGTGGCTAATTCCTTTGAATATTTTTATCAAAGAGAGGAAAGAATGTGTGCAGAGTAGCAGTGGTTCATACCGGCTCAGTCAGGAAGTGTGGGGCTCGATATTTAAAAGACAGATAATTTTGTTTCTTGTTTCTCTCAGGGAACAAAAGCATACAAGAAAAACTTACTTTAGCTAAAAAAAAACCAAAACAAACAAAAAAAAACCACCAAAGTTTGGGTTCATATAGCTAGCTAGGTTATCAATGGATATCATGTTTCACACTGAAGAATGCCGCTTCAGGTGGAATACATTGTATGTGCATCTGTAATTGTTATAGAAATGCCAAAGAGCTAAAATACTTAGATCATAGCACTGATAACAGCAGAATACAGGGCAGGAAAACATTGAGAGATTATTAACTCTCTCCCTACCGGTGAAGAGCAGAGGCATAATTTGTTTAAAGCTGTTTCATGTACATACAGTGAAAAAAGCCCTTATAATAAAAAAAAGTAGTCCCTGCTTCTGCTGTCTTTGCCTGCCTCTTGCTGTCTCTACCCCAACTTGGACAATGTAGATAATAAAGAGGAGGCCTAAGGCATCTGAAAATACAAATCCAAAACTGACGTTGTGAATATTGCAAGTAGTGGAAAAGAAGGAATTGGCTGGAGGCATGTCTTTTTAAATTACAAACCAGCTTTTAATCTGGCCTTCCATGATCATTACTTATTAGCAGTAAACTAGCTGACAGTTTTTACTGCTGTAAATGTTAATGAAAAATTAATGCAACAAAACCACTCAGGAGCTCACAACAATAGTCCTTAAACAGCAGAGTAGACTGAAATACCCAGAATTCAATCTGCATGTTACACAGGTAGTTGCATCTATCTTCTGATGAGGAAACTGGAAAAAAAGTGACTCTGTAATTAAGCAAAGCATTGTGTGTTTTAGAATTTGTTAATGAAAAATCTACAACTGGTTCTTGTGAGGACAAAGAGATAAAGGAAAAGCTCTGTTGTGCCAAAACATTTATGGACACCTTAAAATACATTAAGACATATCACATTTGATTTGCAAAAAAAAAAGAGTAAGCCGTTTGTCAATGATACACTAAAACACTAGAAAAAAGAGCATTTTGCAAACAGAAGAAGAATCACCAAGTTTTGTGAAAACTTCCATGATTTATTTATACTCAAATGGTAATATTAATTTATAAATTGATCTGTAGATAGATCTATTTATAAATAAACAGAATTTTAGCAGTTTAAAACAAAATCCAAATATTTATATCAAAACGGTGTTCAAATATGGTGTGTGCTGAGAACAGATCTGCTGCCTTCCCAGGCCTGATCAAAAATAGTGTTTAAGCACTCTATCAAAAATCAGGCTCTGCAGAAAACTTAGGATCAGGCGGAGATAAAACAAGCTGCAGTTGCTCCTCAGAATGTGCAAAGCTCCTGCATCGCACTGGTTTAGCCCTACCCTCTTCTCCTTTTTACTGTTCAAAGCAAAGGTGGATGTTTTGGGGATAGGCTGGTTCTGCCAGCATAATGAAGATGTTTCCTAATTAGTCCTCCTACAAAGTGGAGAAGACTAGCAGTCTTTCTGGGTATATTTTAGGTGAGAAAAGACATGGGAGATACGGCTATACTTGTACAGAAGTGCTAGGTTACTGCAGGAGGAGAAGGTGGCCCAGGCAGGGTACAATCCTAGTTGATTTCACAGGAAATGGGTTTTCTTAAGAAATTACAGACATATTTTTAGCAGCTGATTTGCAACATTTTGTTCAAAAAAATACCCTAAAATCCAAACACAGGCACTGTTTATTTCTGTAGGGTTTGCTTCAGGCCCTTGAGAACAAAGACCATAATAATAATATGGCCAAGGACATAACTGTGGTTTTGCAGCATCAGGTCACACTTCAGACACCACCATCTGATGTGCTGCCGTTGTGTGGCCACTGTCAGGCTGCTTATACTGAGATGAGAACAGTGCTGGCTCATTTGCTTGTTCATACCGCTACAGGAGGAAGTCAGAACAGGGCTAAAGAAAACTCTTGCAAAGCATCCAGGGGAAAACAGTGAACTCTATGGAAAGCAAATGGTATATTCTTTCCTTATTTGACCTCAAGTTGTTTGAACAAATACAGTGGAGGTTGGGATGTCAAAGAGGACAGGGACAGCTTTCTGTGGAAAGCACTGCATAGGCATCCGAAGACAACAGCAGCACTCAGAAAGACTGTAAGCCTTCTTCAAGGGACTCAAACCATCTCACTACAGTGTGGTCTTCCCAGTCCCCTGGCCAGACCCCCTGCATGGATGCAGGTGCTCTGCACAGCACAGGTTTTGCATGTTGGGGCAGACTTCCTCCTGGGATCATGGCTGCAGCTGAATTCTCTCCCCAGCTCTAAAACACCTTTGGGTGTCTTTGATCAAGCCACTTTGTGCCTCAGTTTCCCCAGCTGTAAAATGGAGAAGACAATACTTCTCTTCCCTAGGATCTGCTTGGAGTACAGGAGGCAGTATTTGCAAATGCAGTACTTATCAGCAAGGCAACCCTGCTAATGCTAGTATTATCATTATAAATGACATGGCAATTATGTTACTATTGGAATGGAATCTATGCTAACAAAAATTATGTTGCTCTATTTAGAAATTAAATCTGTGTGAGTGTAACACTTAAAAAACAATTTGTGATTCTGAGGCCAATATGCAAGCTGTACTCATCTATATTCTTCTTTTCTCAGCCAGCATACAATAGAATCATGTTAGCAAAGAAAGAATGTTTTAAAACAGCAGTTGTTGATGGCAGCTTTAGCATCTTCACTACTAGTTTCCCGAAGGCAAAGGATTATGTAATAAAAAGTCGATATTACAGCACTGAGGTTTGAAATTACCGTGATAAATTTAATTTTAAAACAATCCTGCCACTATCATGTACTTACAGATGATAAAACATATCAGAGCAGATGATTTATAGTGTTGCCATTAAGAATATAATACAGGAGAACACTGCCAAAGTAATATTCCTATTCATATATGTCACATTACATTTGTATGTCACTTCTGTTGCATTTCCTCAAGTTGGAGGGCTATTGTGTGGAGACTGTAAGCCTCAGCCACCAAATGTGGTCCAGGTCCAGTTCCACTCCTCCTGCCTAGAGCTATCATGTGGGATAAATCAGCAAGCCTCTATGAGCTCCTGGCCACTGTGGTTCCAAGCCAGTGACCCAAAAACACCAGTGAGCATCTTTGCATTATTCAGATCCCCAAAGTTTACCTCTCCCAGGAGACTAAAATATAACTTGTGTTATTTGTGAGCTCTCTGACACATGTTTTGTTACACAACCAGGATTCATGCTCGCTCTTTTAGTACCATCCATACCAGCCTTCCTTTTAATGATAAACCAGTAATGGCTCAGTGACTCTGAACATACCAGGTGTTTCCATCATCAAACCTATTATGTAGTGCATTTCTATGAGCCATGAAGAAGGCACATCAGTTCACAGGGGGAGAGAAGACATGACTGCTTTTCTTATCACTGGGGACTGCAGAGAGGAAGGAGCAACACAAGCTCCTCTGGCAAATGACTTTATTTCCATAAGCTGCACTATATGCAGCACTACCTTTGGGCATATGAACAGGACACTGAAACAGAGGTAGTATCCCCATCCTGCAAATAGCCCCTCCTCAGCCTCTCGTCTCTGCTATGTCTAATAATCTAATTTTTTTTGTGCTGCTGCTTCTTCTGTGATACCACAATGCCACTCACTGCCTACATCCAGTATTAACAGGCTTTCTGCTAGGGAGTCATTTAGTAGAAATGCTGCTATTTCAGCAGAAGCACACAAGCTCCTGGCTTGGCTCCTCAGTGCCTTTTCTCATGCTGTGCACCCACTGCATCTTTTTTGACTGGTCTCTTTCAAATGGGAAACATATTTGAGCAGCTAAATCTAACTGCATCAGCAAAGTCACCTCCAGACACCCCGACAGCCACCAGCACAAGGTCTACTCCAGCCCTCTGACAGCTATGAAAACTTACCACAACCAGAAGAGACGCTCTCTTTCTGTCTGTGCCACAGCCCTTCATCCATCATAGAAAATGAAACTGCATGACATGACCAAATGCCTTCACCCCGCCTTCACCAGTTACATCTGCTCTTCCCAAGGGTGCTGGTTTTTTGCACAGACATATGGTAAACCAGATCAAGGAACTAATCCAGAGTAACACCAGCTGTGTTTTGGTTGCCTGGCATGAAGAAAAGAAGGTTGCCTTTCTTCTGCCTTCCACTTCGTACAATTATGCCATTACAGTAGTTTTTAGGCCTCAAAATCTTCACTTTCTCAGTTTCTCAATGATTTTTCACAGGTTTTAACTCATCCATGCAGGCTTCTTGGTGCCTAGTGATCTCTTTTGAGATAGTTTACAACAAAGATGGATTAAAGATCAACTCAGCTATTAGCTTAGCAGGTTGCTAGCTTGACTTTCTTCCAGGTATAGGCCAGTTTAGCAGCTTATCTTCTCAAATCTGCTCTTGCATATGTGGCCTATATTTGAGTATGGTACATATCCCACGATAGGGTAATTTTACTCCCTTGCACACTGTACGTTACTAGCCATTGTACATTCTTTGGGTTTTGCAAATATTGGGATTTAGCAACAGGGAGGTGAACAGTAGGAACAACCTTGTGCTAAAATAAAGCTTAAATAAAATGAAAGCGAAGGTCTACTAAGTTATAACTAGAAATGGATGTGGGATACTGTCCTGAACACATTCAAAGTACCAGAGTTTTGCATAGGTGAGATGTAAACTGAATTTAGACTTCCTTGATAGTTAGTTAGATCTGTAATTTGATACTTTCATTAAATACAGCGTTTACTGGTAACAGCAGGAAGAAGACCATAACACAAACAAATTTTTACTATTACCATCAGGTTGGAGCATCCTTCTTTGATACCTGTCTAGGGCTCAAGGCTGTGTTAGGTCTTCAGCATGAGTAGTGTTTTCCTAGATGACTTGCTCTTGGGAGGTCTTGCTGATTAGCTTCCTAATAACTTTGGATGGAGAGCATTAGTGAAGACATTATATAATAAAAAAACCACCAAAGAGCAGACAAGGACTCCCTGCCTGGACAAGCACAGATTGATAGCTTGGTTTGTTAGGTGGATATTTCAATTTCAAGACCTATCTTACAGAAGCTTAGATTTATTACTGAACGTGCCAAAGTCCGTTGATGATCAATTTTCTGTATTATTACTGTGGAAAGGGTTCCATCAGCACTTGCAAAGCTGCCCATAAGCATTCACAAATGAAAGATGTCATATTCAAACCATGCCTTTGAATTTGCAACAGAAGATGCTTATTTTCTTGCCTGGAAGTGCCATGGGAGGGCAGCAGAGATTGAGAACCGGGGACCTGCTGTGCCAGGGCTCTGTGTGGACAGGGCTGGGTGGCACTGACTTGAAGGGTGTCCCTGGCCATCCTTGGCTGCTTTGGTGGCTGCTTTGGTTGCTGCTGAAGACAAGCTGCAGGGACTCCCCTACTCTGCACCGGGTGTGTCATGGGATGCAGAGGCTGTGAGGAACTGAACGAGCCATCCAGAGAATAGATGATAAATAAATCTCTACTGGGGCCACAATATTTTAAACTTTTATTGTTTTTTATTTAGTTCTGATGGGAATGTCAAGAAGCATATACAAAGCACAGCTCAACTTGGCAAATGTCACATTCCTGAGCTGAAACGTGAGGACAAAAGCAGGTGAAAAGGAAAATAATAAAGTTTGAAAGGGAAATACTGGGTGGTCTACGCAGTGGCAGTGCTACTCTCCCCACATATAATGCAAAGAGTGGAAACAATGCAGAGCAGCCAAAGCCTGCGTGTAACTTTTATGCCTTGCACAGAAAAAGCTCAACACCGAGATTTCGGCTGCACCTGACCCTGATTCCCAGAGTCTCAGTTAACTCTGTTTGACTTGGTCATACTCAGCGATTATTTTATGAAGAAGGAAACCGTGTCATTCATCACCCCGTGAGGCCAAACCACAGCTTCAGTTCTTTCCTTGCATATTTGTGCCGTTGCCATGAGGTGGAGCCGTCCACCAAATCCCAACCGCGAGTAAACGAGACCAAGAGCTCTAGCTGTGATTTCTTTCGACTCCAGCCAGGGTGATCCTAAGCCTGTGGCTGTGTTGGGCTGTCCTGATTACTCTTGGAAAAGACACTTTGTTCGGAGGCTGAGAGGGCCAAGTACAATTTAGAGTGGATAAACCCCAACACAAAGAGGCAGGTACAGGTGCTTTTCTCTAAACTGCCTCTTGACCATGTAATAATCTTGTCCCCTATAACCTGAAAGCTTCAGATGTGCCTACACGGCTCCAGTGTGCTTCCTTTTACCTCTGTGCCCAAGGGGCACTTGTGCATGCTGCCAGGCTGGATTGCATTGCTCCACCCAGAAGATGACTGCAGTTGTCTTAGGAAGCCAAGCCTGTTCGCAGAAACTGGTGGGACAAAGCATCTCAACACAAGTCTGACGGCAGCACAGACAAGGACTGGGTGGATGTTTGAAACTGGTCCAAGGCAAGCACTGTGATTCGGTTTCGTTTGGACCGCTCCACCTTGAAATAGCTATTCTATTCCTGGTATAATTTTCCTGACGGAAATTTGAAAACCTGCAAGATTTTAATTTTGCAGGAACACTATTTTCCACTTAAAAACAAGCATGTTGGAAAAATTCCCAAGAAGCTCTGAATAATGAGGCTGTAATACTGACAGGCGTAAACCCTGTGATTGTATGTCTTTCAATGCCTGGGGTCTATTTAAGCTATGAATCCCATCTGTTATGCACAAGGAAGGCTCCTGAACATCCTGATAAGAGAGGTGTGATTTTTCTGGAAATACAGCATACAATAATGTTTTCTAATATTCGGTGTAATAAAGGAAATATTGTCGTCGGTTACCTCACTGATCTGTAACTTTCTGTTGGCAAATCTTTTGCAGTAGGGTTATAATAACATCACTCCTTGGCATCTCTGCCAGATACTCAACTCTTTATTTTCTGTTCTGTCATATAAGCTGAGTAATTTATATGCCTGTTCAATACAAAAGGTGGTTATTATATGTTTGAAGAAAGAGATTTGACAATACCTGCCTTGTAAGAACTACCAAATGAGTTGTAGAGAGGAAAGGCAAAGGAAAATGCTCTAAATCAAAAGGTGATAAGGCAGTTTTCAGATGGAAGATTAGAACATTGTTAAGGGTTCCACAAACAAATATGTTGAATTATAGACAAAAAGCCACTTTCTAGCATTTGTCCCCTTGTTGCTGCAGTCCTTTTAGGGACATAAATCCCACTGAAGGCAAATCATGTCTATAAACTGAATTCCAAAATTAATCCATAAGTAGAGTCTGTCATGGAAATGCTTATTATTAGTTTGATTTGTACAAGATGTATAGATATGATTTCAAATAAACATTATGGAAAAAATTACGTCAATTGCAGTTTTGTCTGAATAAGGACTGCACAGTATGAATGCTCTCCCAAAATAACACATCTGCAGTGATCTAAGTGGAGCTAAGATAACATTCCCTACACTGTATTTTTACACAGGTAATTTTGTGTGACTGCTTAACCACATCTCTAAAATGGCATTGATTCCCAAGGCTTTGACAAATGTATAGCAGGAGAGCCCATTGCTCTACCCGGTGAGAAAAAGCAGTGATGGACACTGGCCTGATGCCAGCACTGCTCTTCAATCTATATAAAGATGCAAGTAGATGGGTTTCAGCTGAGGGAGTAAAACCACTTCACCAGTCGCAATTGTGCTGAAACGTGCCGTACAGGCCAGCAGCCAGGCGCACAACTTGAAGAGCTTAAGTAAGGGAAGAAGAGGGGGTGACAGAAAGCCCCTTTGGGTAGGGGACTGTGTGCCAACACAGCTGCAAGGGAGCTGTGGAAAGCTCCTGCAGATGACCAGGCTAGGTAACCCCAGCCCAGCCAACAGGATTCAGAGCACAAAGTATTAAGTATGTTGGATGCCAAGAACTGCTCATGCAAACTGCCTTAATCCTGCTGAGCAAGGCAAAGGAGAATGCCTGAGCACCGTGGGAAAGAGCAGCTCATCATAGACAGACATGCAACACTGTCAGGCACTGAGGTCCTCTTAAGAGGATCATAGGACAAGCCCACCCTGTTTGTGCTGGTCTGTACTGTCCTGCTTTCCAGGGCAGTCCTGCTCCTGGGCCACCTCCATGGGGATTATCCCATTTTCCCTGTGCCCTGGACCCCACCATGCAGCCCGGTGACCCTCAGCAACTCCAGGGAGCAGGGCTCCTAGCAGGAGCTTCCTGCTCCTAGGCAGTACCTGGCTTTTGTGACATTGCAGAGGGACAGCAGACCAAAACATGGAAAGCAACATGCATCCTCCTTTCATCTTCCCCTTAAGCAAAGGTGTTATTTTCCACTCTGAGCCTGTAAGTCCAGATCCCAATTCAGAGAGCAAAGGAGCTTCTCATTAGCTCTAAATTAAAACAGGAAGATCATTGCCACTGAAGATGGAAGGGGACATTCCCTGTCTTGGAAAAGTTCACTTCGAAAAGGAAAAGCACCCTCACTTTGCCCTGGGGAGAAGAACTCGGGTGGCTGCTCTTTTGAAAAGGCAGCTGGGGTAGGAGCCTGGTGGTAGTAGATGTAATCCTCCCTCTAGAGGAGCTGCTGAACTGTGAACATGCAGAAGTGGATTTCCAAGCCAAACAATACCTGCTGCCTTGAGTGACCTACTTTTTTTGCACGCTATGTGAATAGGATGAGGCAATAGTTTATTTGGTGCTGAAAACTAAAACTGTGGGGCAGCAGCAACTCTCACATGTCTGTGAACTACACTGGAAACCTCACTGCTCCATGACAGTGGTTACTGGACAATGCCCCATTTCAGACCTATGTTTTGATAACATATCTAGCAGGAGCGCAGCCATTTTCTACATTGAGCATAATCATTCAAATTCATTAATCAGATCCAATGGGAGTTTTTCTTACTACTGTGCATGGTAGTTTAGCAAATGTAGAGGTTTTTAATGTTACTTCATAAATCACAAAAAAGTGAAAGGCATTTTCATGCTGAGCATCCAAGCAGTTCTGTGCCTCTGGATGAGCAAGGCAGAGTGAGTGAGTGCTACTGTCAGCAGGATGAGCACACTGGCAAATCCAGCTTTTCCAACAGCATTGCCACATATCACAAGCCACAGCAGCTATAAAATCCCACTCTATGTCAGGTATCACTCTTCGCCTGGCCCTGTGCTAGCAGGTCTTCTCTGCCATTATTTCATCTCATCCATGCCAGCAAATGCTCAGCTGAATCTGTACTGAGCCATCACTAGCTAAGTTTTCACTGAGATTTTAAATGTTTGTCACCCATACAGAGAGGAGAAATAAATTAACAAGTGAATCACTCTTTTGGACTTTGAATTAGTTTCTGGTGCCTGCACTAAATGACTAACAACCATTTCAGAAGTTGGGATTTAGCATATTTGCTGATACTTTGACTTGACACAGATTTTGATTTTTATTTTTGAACAACATCTGATTTCGTGGTATATTGGCCAATCAAAGCTCTTCTCAGAATGACCCCTAGGTACCAGCAAGAAACGTAACTCTGATGATTGCAGCTCAAAAGCCTGGAACATTTAATCTCCCGGTTTTTTCCCCAGAATGAGATCCCTGATTCGTCGGCACCAGAGCTGATCTCCACAGAGAGTCGCAATCAAGTCAACTCTTTCTTTGCAGCACAAAGGAAATCACATTTCTTTGAAACACCAAGGAAATCTGAATGTGTGTTCCTGTTTAGCATGATTAAGGTGTCACATAGCACTCCCACACACCCCGACACAGAGAACTTCTTGCCGGCTGCTGATGTCAAAGCAAATCAGCTGAAAACACAGAAGGGTTCTGAGAAACACAACTAGGACGCGCCAGGCAGGCTGCCAGCCAGCACCCAGTGTCGTGTAGACCGGGCAGGCTCAAGGGCCACCTCCATGCAGGGCATGGGGACAGCACACCTCCTGCCCTCCTCCAGCAGGCTTTTAATACAGGCACGGAGCACACAGCATTTGCCATGTAGGAATTCCTGCGTGTGGGATGCTTGTTGCTGGTTCTAAAGCCCTTGATAGCATTCGAGAACATCTCCAAGGGTATGAGTACATGTTCTTTGCTTTTGAATTCACCCAGAACCTTCTTTGTTTGTATTTCGTCTTGGTCTCAGTCACCTGGGACATCTCTCTCTATCCCAGTCTGCCTCTTACCATCCTGATGCCATCCTTTTGCTTTTCTTCAGCTCTTTCTTCTATATATTTTTGCTTGTGCCCTGTGGTTTGTCCACTATTAACATTAATAATTTAGGGAATTGTCTGCTTCTGCTGAAATCAATTCCTGTGCTACTGCTGCTAAGTGCTGGGCCTGGGCCCAAGAACCACTATGATGGGGCCTAAAAAAGGCAAGCAAAATGAAATGAAAGCAGAGAAAAACAGGCCCTTCATCTTTTCACTATCCCGTAGTGAATTTAGGTAGGGATGCCCAAAACCTAAGAAACACAAGCACCAAATTCTAGTTGAAATCCCTTCGTTTTCAAAGCTTTCCCATGTATGTGCTTTGGTCCTGATGCTGGAAGAAGAAGCCTCAATGCAGGAGTCCCACAAGGTCTATGTTACCTGCTGCTTAGGTACAGGCAAATGGGACTGACTTGGTGGAAAATACATCGCTTTGTGCCTCTGCAGGTGTCCACCTAATGAAAACTGTGAAGGACTGAAGTGCTTGTGCAAAGTTATTGATCCAAGAGGTTCTTTCTAAGCCCCCGTCACACTTCCATCCTGCTGCTAGGGACCATTTCCAAGAGCTACACCAACCTTATGCAGAAGACCTGATTTTTAAGCTGTCTGCTGTCTTGATGGCAATCCATTTCCTTGCAAGTGGCAGAGGAAGTATAGCACATCGTGTCTCAGGGCTTAAGCTTTGTGGCTTAATGGGGACCAAATTATTTTGTTATTTCCTTCTCTAGCAGCTAGACTGCTGAAGGCCACATGTGGGGAAACTGTCAACTGTAGAGGGCACGAACTCTGTATCAGAGAGGCATTTTGTGTTCTTAAGCCCAGGACTTTAATAGCTCTGTGGGGGAGACAGAATAAATAACCGGACAATGTAGACAATGATTTCAGGACCAGGTATGCAGCTTAACTACGGCTGAGAGGATAAATTCATCTAATAAAACATCACTGAAGCTCAACTCTCATCCTTGTTATTGAGCTACACAATTGAGCTTCTCTGTCCTTTCTCGAACAGCATTTTAACAGAAGAAGGACTTATACATTTAGCTTTAAGTGGATGGATTAAGATGCTGCCCCCAGACACACGCAGGCTGCAGCTCTTCCTGATGGCAGCAGATGGTGGCTAGCCAGCAGAGCACTTGTGCTAGGTCTGGAGCATGGCTCCCACTGGGAGCTGCCAGCACACCACAGAGCACCCAGCCTGGCTCATCCCACACGCGCAGCTGGGAGGATTACCAGAGCACAGGAGAAGCCAGCACAGATCCCAGCTCGTGCAGCTGGGAACAGGCACGCTGAGCAGGGTGTGAGCACCTCCACCTGCCTGCTCCTCAAGGGCTTGGCTGAAGTCCCTTTGGGGCCACTGGCCTGGATGCTGGGGACCCAGCACTTCACCCACTGAACCCTCTGCTGGGTTTGAGTCCATCCTTACTCTGGTGTTTGCTAACCACCCACAGCACCTGATAGGCAGAGACGTGAGGATACGCTTTCCTTACCCACCAGTATCTGAAGTACTTAGAGGTTGGGCAGGAATGTAGTGCCAGTTGTGATAGGTTATGGACAGAAGCCAGAGCAGCGTACCATAGTCACATTATTAAATAACAAGAACAGATTAGGCAATCTCTGTGCTTCATGTTGACAAGCCTGAAGGAAAGAACAGAACATGTAATCAAAAGTTGGGGGAGTTTGTTCTTTATTTTGAGCAAAAGACAATATTACAGCAATATAAGAGGTGGCATAGCATGCACTAATTATGCTACTGTGGATATTTCCCTCTTGCAGGTCTAAGGATAAGAATGAGGTTCTTATTAAATCCCAGGGGAGCAAAGAACTGGACGAACTGGCATTCATTGGGAATGAAGTACCCAATTCATGTAATGCTTTTTCAATAGCTTTTGCCCCTCCGTTCAACTAACGTGCGTAGGAACACATTCTGCTGTCACATCAGCAACCTGCAATCAGAAAAAAATGACCTGTAATTCAACTTCCTCCAGGAACAGACCAATATCTGCGTGGTCTTCTTAATCACAGATCAAGCTGAATTAAAAGTACAAATACAGAGTCTTCTCTCAGGAAACATCCAAGTCTTTGTTTTTTTGATGATTTCTGCACAGATAGTCCTGCTGAGTCACTGGGTTTGTAAGTGTCATGTGCTTAGCCCAGGGCAGGGGCTGCCCGCTGCTGCCTGCAATCCCTGGCTGTGGAGCCTCAGGTGTAAGGAGCACCTGGTTGATTTTCTTGGGCCTTCTTGGTCAAAGCAGCAAGCCGTGATTGGAATGAAACTATAAAGAAGAAGTAATGTGACCTGTACCCAAGGCTTTTTAGCTGAATTGCTTCACTAACTTAACTAGCAACTAAACAGGTAATTATCCAGCTACCCATTTCCCTGACCCAAGGATGTAATTTGTTGACTTGACTTACCACCATTCAGGTACCAATAATGATAGCTGGAGTTTTTTCCCCAGACAACTGATTTCAGGTACATAATTAGTTTAGATCCCATTAAAGATAAAAGAAGTCTGCTCCTGATTTTTGTCTCTATGGCAGTAAACACTTCAATATCAAGTAACGCCTTCTGCAGCAGTGACCTTGCTTACTCTGCTTTTGGGAACCATCCAGATAAATGAGGCTCTTTGCCTTTTTGAATTACCTTTCTGAAATGATCTGTGGAGAAAAGCTCCGCCTTAAAAGTGTCAACCCAACACTGCTAAAATGTCCCCAGGCTTTAGCAAACCCACTACAAAGCTTGCCAAAATTAACCCATCACCTGTAGTAAAGAAGTGCTGCCACATTCAAGGGGGCAGGTACAATAGGCTGCAGCAAGCCACACTCCACGCTTGCACAGAGGCACTTTACCCTATTGTAAGAAATTGCTGGCTAACTGATAGGTGACACTGATCACTGGCATTGTCATTTGCCCCAACACCTTTCTGGTGGGAAGGCAACTTGTCACAGCTGAGATGTGTGTGGAGTTGCCTTATTTACTCTCCTGGGGTGGCATGAATCAGAGTTGAAAAGTGCAGTATGTTGAAGCCAGCCCGAATTCCCATGATGTGTGAGTGTGAGTCACTCAGCAGGGAGATTCTGCCAGGGTCCCTCCTGGACGACCCGGTTCTGCTAAACACACCGGAAAACCCATGGATAAAAACAGCCCCAGTGACGCATGGGAGCGAGCAGGCTCCAGGCCTTTTTGGGGAAGCTTCTGAAACGCCAACGTTTCCTCTTGATCAATAATCTGGCTGGCAGAGCAGGGCTTTGAAGCAGCCCAGAAAACACAGCATTCTGCTTGCAGTCACTGATGTTTCCCTGCGGGAAGGTGACAGCCTGTGTAACTCCAGGAGAAGGCAAGGGAAGGATTTCTCTTCCGTGTATATTTAAAGCTGGGCCCTCCTGGAAGAGCTCTTGCTTACAGGGAAGATATTGCAGGATGTGAACAGGCTTTCTGTAACATGCAAAAGAACATACTTACAGAGTCCCATTCCAAGGTCCCACAGCTGATTTCTCTTTCTCCTCATCATCTCCTTTTTCTCTTCTCTCCATCCCAAATACTGTTTATGGAGTTATCATGGAATCTGGGGGCAAATCAGGCTGCATACTGCAGCCTGAACAATCAGAATGTTTTTTTTTGGCCTTAAAAGCCATCAGTCATCTGATCCTACCCTTACCAGAGCTGACCCTGTGACCATCACAGTGAGGGCACTGCTGTCCTCAGCAGTGAGTTCCATGCTATCATCCCAACTTGGACTGCAAAGAAAAGACACTGACAGGAATATATCCTTATAAATATCTCATTAATTTTAACCACAGGCAGCCATGAGTCATTTCCCCTTAACTACACTCCTCTCTTGTGACCAGAAATCGGGTAGTGGAGACCTGGTGCTGTGTAAAATTCTGAATTATTTTGAAATAATTTGATAATCAGTCTCAAAAATTCAGGCCTGAAAAAACCCTTCAGATTTGCTATTAGCTAATGGCCTTTACTCCTACCACAGCTGTATGATAAACCCAAGTCATTTTACTGCATCTTTTAGAGTTCAAGAAGCAGGTTGGGCTTCCCTTCAACTGTAGTTCTGCCTCCTGGTAAATTGTGTCTTTTCCTTGGACAAACTAAACCCGGTGTGAGATGATGCTCACTTTCGGGCACCCACCACAGCGTGCCCTTGGTGGTGTTCCCCACTGCTGGCTGGCTCCTGCATGCTGCTGCCAAGCTTTTCTCTTCCTTTCCTTTCCAACAACTGGCTCAACTCAGCCAGCTCGGAGCCTGATTAATCGCAGCCCCTGAAGCCTGAAAGCCAGCAGTGCCTCACATGCCAGCAGATGTTTCTCTTTTAGATGCATTGGTTCTTTCTTTTCTATTTCTGAAATAACAACAGCGTGACCAAGATCCCACCCCACAACTTCGACAATAAAAGCTGGAGCAGTACCTCGGCGCACAGACAGGCAACCGGAGGGTCTCTCCGGGTCACGCAGGGCTGGCTGCTGCTGCATTTGAAGTGATGCATCAGTTGCCATGATAAGTCACTGAAGCCTTTAAGCCTGTACTCAATATCCACTTATAAAAAAAACAAACTAAATTCCCCAGACTGCTTAATAGTCACTCAGGCCTGCCTTAAAATACACTAAAAAAGAATCTTTTCAATCAGCTTTCATAGGATTTGTATTACACATTTTCACCAGAGGTAAATTCATAGCAGGACAGGCCTGTCAGCAGCAGCCACCAAATGACCTTCTGCAATGCTGGAGGGGCCTTTTGGATCCTTTTGGGCTGCCAGAGCTGCTGCTGGCTACCAGAGCTCTGGTTGGGATGTTCACACTTGTCCAGCCTAGGGCATGGCTTCAGCTGAGGGTAGCACTAAGATCAGGGCTGTATTCAGTTCCAAACCTCTCGCCAAATTGCTTTCCTCACTTCAATCACTGCTCATTAGCCTATGGGTTCACCCTGGTGACTAATGACAGCTCGTGTCTGGAATCAGTGTGTTTCAGTGGAATAACCAGACTTTAGGGGGAGTTTCTCATTTGTACTGATGAAAGGGGAGGGGGGTTGAAACGTGGTGGTGGAGGATAAACACTGTTGCTTCATCTCATTAAATCCCCTAATTCTCTGTGGGGGGTGATCCCTGATGCTGAATGCACTCACAGTCTTTTAACACATCCCTTTCAGCTCAAACCAGTCTGTGATTCTATGAACCTGAATCATAGCGGTGGGAAAGAATAACACAGAACTGGCCCACGTTGTGCTGGCACAGCCTCCCAGCAAAGAAATGGCTGCAGATGGGTTTGCTTTGTGCTGCATTTCAAGCCATGGAGGAATGTGAAATGTCCCACCCTCCTGCTCCAACACAGGTCACCTCCAGCCACTCACTGCACTGCGGATGGGACCATGCACACCGAGCCCTGTGGCTTGTGCTCCTCTGGGAAGGGAACGGGCTCCACACCACGCCGGGCTCCTTAAGCCCAGTGTCAGTCCAAAATGGGCCCCAAAACCCAAAGTAACCTCACTCATGAGCACATGGAGGCCAACAGCTTTGTTGAGGTCTTCATGAAGACACCGGCATCCACACCAGCAAACAGGAGGTGACCCATGGTGCTGGCAGTGGCCCGTCACAGAGCCACCATGCTGATGGCAGAGCACCCTTGTCATTCCTGAGCCATGCCAGAGCTTCTGGGATGCAGCTAACCGCAGTGAGGGACAGGGAGAGGGGTGCAGCTCCTCAGCAGCGGGACAGGGTGAGGAGGAGGAGGAGGAGGAGGAGGAAGGCCCGGCCGGGCCGCTGCAGTGCTGTGTGCCGGCGCTCAGGCGGGTTTCCTTGGCAGCCGGAGCTCAGGGCACTCACCATACCTAAGTGAAGATTTTGTTGCCATGGCAGCATTGATGTCATCAGCTCTGCAGTGCCTTAACCTCAAGAACTTTCTTCTTTCTTTAGATTTTTGCTTTTTCTCCCCCCCCCCCCCTTCAGTTTGGGGTTGGTTCTTAGCCACTTGTTCATCCCCCCGAGGAGCTGACCCTTTCCATAGGCCTGCAGCAGTGTGCACCGGACCCAGACCCTTCCTCACATCATTCAAGTTCATAAACTGACAGTATTTCCAAGGAAAACGGTTTGGAAGCTCCCAAAACATGAAGGAGGTGACCTGGGGAGAGGCTTTGCACTGTGGAGATGGCCCACAGTGGCAGACCTGCTCTGAACGGTGCTTGTGGCTCTCACCATGCAGGTCCAGAGGAGGCCACGAGGATGATCAGGGACTGGAGCACCTCCCGTATGAAGACAGGCTGAGGAAGTTGGGGCTGTTCAGCCTGGAGAAGAGAAGGCTGCGTGGAGACCTCATAGCAGCCTTCCAGTATCTGAAGGGGGCCTATAGGGATGCTGGGGAGGGACTCTTCATTAGGGACTGTAGTGATAGGACAAGGGGTAATGGGTTCAAACTTAAACAGGGAAAGTTTAGATTGGATATAAGGAGGAAGTTCTTTACTGTGAGGGTGGTGAGGCACTGGAATGGGTTGCCCAGGGAGGTTGTGAATGCTCCATCCCTGGCAGTGTTCCAGGCCAGGTCAGACAGAGCCCTGGGTGACATGGTTTAGTGTGAGGTGTCCATGCCTATGCCAGGGGGGTTGGAACTGGATGATCTTAAGGTCCTTTCCAACCCAAACCATTCTATGATTCTATGAATGCAACGAGCTCACTGTCACACCACATGACAGTGGAGCTGCTGCCACTCATTTTCCTGTCAGGAGTCAGACAGACTCACCAAAGTGGAAATCCCACATCTCTATGAGGCACATAATGCCCAACAAGAGCATCCAAAGGCTGCACAGTGGTGGCACAGCTCTGGCCTTGGTGCTTGGATGAGCTCCCCACATGCACCAGCACAGTGTCCCCCCAGCACTAAACCAATAATCCCTCTTCAAATGACATCCAGCATGGTGTCATCAGCTGTGACAGTGGGACCTGGCTTCTTCACTGAGCTCAAGGAAGGGGACTCAGACCTCTGCTGGCCTCAGGGATGGATATAATCCCATTAAGCAAATCCTTGATTTCCATGGAACATCCTTTAACTTCCATGTATCAGGACTATTGCTGTTAATAATGGATCATTGCCAATGTCTGGGTCAGGCTGTTCTAGCCAAAAATATTCTACATTTTACCCAGTTCATTGCAATGCCAAAACAAGAATTTCACCTACATGACAGGACAGGAGTAGTGCTCCAGCTCAGCTTGGCTTTCCTGGGCAACCCACTCACACACAGCCCTTTTCCTTGAGCCATGAGGAACTTCTGGTTTAGATGTAGCTAGGATTTTTATAAAGATCTGGTTTATTTTCATTGTTCTTGTTACACTGAACAAATCCTGCTTCTACACTAGCTCATTGTGCAGAGTGGGATATGCTCTTTTCCTTAGCAAGATCTTGATGGGTCTCATCCAGCCGGTTCCAGGCTCACAGGCATGGGGATGCTCACATGGCCTCACTGCTTATCCCACCCATCAGGGCCAGGGAAAGCACCACAGGGTAAAACAGGACTGGAGAACAACACAAAATCACAGTCAATAGACTGGTTTTTAAATACTTCTTCTCTTTTACAAAAACAACAGCCAAGCAAAACTTGCATTTTTCTAACATGATGCTTAAACTGAGATTCAGGTCACTGTGATACATGTGTTTCTTCAAACTTCAAGGGTCACAACCCTGCCTCTTGGAGCAGCAGTAAATAACAAAACCAAGCTCCAAGATCTCAAAGCACCTGGTAAATGAGTCAGTACATTCATTATCTTTAATGTCATCATAATTGGTAAAATATGGAAAGAAAAGTATCCCTAAGCCAAAGTTTCTGTATTTTAAACATAACAAGGTATACCGCATACCAAAGACACAAGCAACACTTTCATTAAAGTGAGACAGTCAGCAGGTCAGCAGGACCCAGTATTCAAAACAAAGTATTCTTTTCAAAAGAACTTAATAAAATTTAATACAGAAGCACTTACTTGCTGGTTTTGTCTGAATATATTTAAAATATATACATATAAAAAATGATAAGCCCTATTTTAAAGTTACAAATGTATTTCGGCACTTGTTCTAGCTGTAGGTGAAAAGCATGAAAATGAAGTCTAAACAGAAAAAAATGGTAATAAAAAAAGCAAATACAGGGCTAGCAGGAAAAATACCTGAATATTTAGTATTACTGGCAAAAAGGGTATTCCAAGATCTGTTATTAATAAAAATGGTTTATCTCAAATATTTACTTCAGATGTTCCCCAGTCAATAGAAAAGAAAATGGAAAAAACCTGCATGGTAACATCCTCCTAAAACAAATATTTTGATACATGTACTCTATTTAGTTGGAAAAAATCATTAAAAATTCAAGACACGGCAATATAGTTGACTGATGTGTTCTAAGAGGTACAGCTGGTTGGCTTTATGGGGGCTGGGAGAGGTCAGCATTGCCTTCAGCGTGAGAACGGTGGTAGCACTATGGTCCTATTCCTCACAGCTGTATAGAAAGTTTCAAGGAGCTCTTTTCTGAATTAGAAACCCTTGTACATATGAGGCAGGAGATTATTGCTCCTAATAGTTCCCAGTTATCAGGGGAGTGGAAATCCCAAAGAAGGGAACAATCCTAGATCCTGTGTTGTCCAGAAGACAGCAGTCTTGGGTGGCATTGCATCTATGCTTTGGTTTTGAGCCCATCATTCCTATTTCATACCTTTGCTGCATTTATTTATATTTCCAAGAGGCTTTTACCTCTTCAGAGTCTTTGGATGTCTTTAGAGGCTTTGATGATCTCTGGAAAGTGTAAGAAGTGAGGAATATCAGAGGCACTTCCTGTGCTCAGTGCTGATGCTCAGAGATGCAGCCTCTCCCCTGCTTGGCAGGGGTGCCCTGACATGGTGACAAGCCTGCTCAAAACCCATTGACAATGCTTGTCCAATCTGGGGACACACAGCCAGCTCTCAGGAGATCAGGATACCCACAGACCTCAACAGTGCACCTAGCAATGGGCAGATCAATGCCGCGAGGACTGCACAGATGCTCCTCCACACCCTGGTGCCATCTACCACATCTCCCATCAGGTCGCACAACCATCACTCAGTTCCTCACAGACAAGGCTTGTAGATAACCCAGGCTCTACCCTGTGTGAAAGCACCACATGAACACAACATACCAAGTTCTTAGGAGGTACAAATACGGCCACACAAGACTTCAGGTCAGCAGCTGTTGCAGCACTCCCCTACAAGCCAATGCGTTCTGAATTGTAAGGATTTTAGGCATGTATTTTGCATATATCTGAGCAACAAATAAGCTGTATCCACCCAGTGGGAGACTGGAGGCAACTGACACTTTGTGTGATTTGAGGTGTTTTGTCTTCTGAAACTCAAAATGTAGCTGTGAGCAGTGGAAGAAACAATAGGAAGGTAGTACCACTGCTGAGTTTTAACAAGGACATAAGAAAAATACTCCTGAAACAGGCAGTGTTACAGCTTTATGCTCTTTTTTATGCTCTTCTTTATGCTCTTTAGACTTGCATCAAAGCTATTGCACTAGTTCAGACTGAAAGCCAAAAACTGCAGGTTAGACAAACCCCTGGTATTCACAAGTCCTGGGAAGATGGGCTGCAGTAACCTCCTAAATGAAATAGGGAAGCTTCTTAATGGCTCTGATTATGAGCCAGCAGCAGCTGAAAGGCAAGAGGGCATCATTATACAGGTGAAAACACCAGGGCCCCGGTGCCACAGTAGGAAAAATAATCAGGGAAAGCTTTCTGAGCACAAGCTGAGATGCAGCAACTCTTCCTATGCCACAGCTATTCCTCCCCTTTGTAACCAATACAAGAATCCCTAGTCCAACACAACCATTAGGAACTTCTAGCAATAACGCTCCATAACTGCCATAGGCTGGAGGCCAAAGGCATCTGCCCTGTCCCAGAGATGATTCCTCTACGGTGATACAGACCACAGGTACCAGGTTATTTAACAACACATTGATCACCTTTGAGCTCACTCTGGTTTTGTTCAAATCAGAACACTGATTTGATGGCTCAGGAGAGGAATGAGGTACAGGGCAGTGATTTGTTGGAGGTCACTGCAGAAGGCCGGACCAGTGCTGTTGGGTGGGCTCACTCACACATGCTTGTTCCCTGCTCACACCAGGTCATCGCTGGTATTCCAGCAACACTAATGTACTGTGGATGTCCAACCTCCTTCCATTGCCCGTAAGGCTGCAGGACACAACCACTGTTACCGACTGCCCAGCAGGCAGAGCCTGGAGAGCAGCAGGGCAGGAGCCGTCACCCACAGGAGGAAAAGCAGCTGTGTCCAACCTGTGCTTCACCGAGGCTTAAAGCTCTGCTTCTTTGGGCAACTTCTCAGTCCCTCATGCAACATCTCAGGGACATCTCTGGCTATTCAGGGCCCAGAAAGGCTTTGTAAAGAACCCACTGTTGCCAGGGAAGGACAGCCCATACACAGCAGTGACTGCTCAAGGGAAAAAGACTCAAAAAAAGCCTGACTGCTCCAGCTGTCTTGTTTCAGTGGGGAAAAAGTACACACATGGTTTATTGTCTTTATCAAGGGCCATCCTGTGACCGCTACTACTCCAAGAAGTACTAAACACAGTATGGATCTTGTACTGCATGTTCTAAGATCTGTTCTGTGGAATAGGATAGAAAGCAGAATACAGATAAACAGAATACAGATAAACACAAGAGGATAGGAGCCACGTAACATGATGAAGGTGAACATCTGCAGAATTGGTTTCAAGTGGGTCCCATTTGTTTAAAAGCTAAAGAGGTTTAGTAATTGTCTAGACAATTGAAGGAGGGTTGTGAAGCTTCAGCTGGATATTCTGCTGGAGCCCAGCCCACACACCAGTGTGTTTTATCAAGGGCAGTGAGCAGACTGCAAATGCAGCAGGTTCGTACACTGGATGCTGCCCTGAAACACACCTTAACATACAGAAACCCCTCCCGAGTCTGGGTATGCCCCAGTGTTCCCAGTACTACTTCAGACTTCAGGCAAACAGTGAGAAGAACAAAACCCAGACCACAAATGCAGCTCTTTTGATGGCCAGTGCAAGGACTCCCGGAGCCTGGGAAGGATTAGGAACAGTGCAGAGATAACTGGTCTAGGGTAGGGATGCAAGAACTGGCTGCACAGAAGCACAACTGTCCTGATTCTCCACCTTTCACAGAATCATAGGTTATGGTTGGGAAGGACCTTAAGATCATCTAGTTCCAGCTCCCTTGCACTAGACCATGTTGCCCAAGGACTGTTCCTTGTAGGTGCTGGTGCCTCGAAATCTGATGACTGGTGGAAAACAACCCCTGGTGCCCTGCTTTGCAGATGCGAGGAGAGAGGCAGTACTGAGGCACACCGAGGTGCACAGAGCAGGAGTGTTGGTTGATGAGAAAATGAACATGAGCCGGCTTCAGTGTGCGCTCGCAGCCCAGAAAGCAACCGTATCCTGGGCTGCATCAAAAGGAGCGTGACCAGCAGGTCGAAGGAGGTGATCCTGCCCCTCTACTCTGCTCTTGTGAGACCTCACCTGGAGCATTGTGTGCAGTTCTGGTGTCCTCAACATAAAAAGGACATGGAACTGTTGGAACAAGTCCAGAGGAGGCCACAAGGACGATCAGGGGACTGGAGCACCTCCTGTATGAAGACAGGCTGAGGAAGTTGGGGCTGTTCAGCCTGGAGAAGAGAAGGCTGCATGGAGACCTCATAGCAGCCTTCCAGTATCTGAAGGGGGCCTACAAGGATGCCAGAGAGGGGCTGTTCATCAAGGGCTGTAGTGACAGGACAAGGGGTGATGGGTGCAAACTGAAACAGGGGAAGTTCAGGTTAGAGATAAAGTTCTTTGTAAGTAAGTTCTTTACTGTGAGGGTGGTGAGGAACTGGCACAGGCTGCCCAAAGAAGTGGCAAATGCTCCATCCTTGGCAGTGTTCAAGGCTAGGCTACATGGAGCCTTGGGCTACATGGTCTAGTGGGAGGCACCCCTTCTCATGGCAGCGGGAGTTGGAACTAGATAATCTTCAGGTCCTTTCCAACCCAAACCATTCTGTGATTCTATGCTTCTATGACAGCAGCATGGAGCAAGCTGTGAAAGCCCATGGCTCCTTGAGACCCCATCCTCATGAAGCCATGACCCTCCAGCTCCGTACCTCCCACAGCATCCCCACATCACTGGGCCAGAGAAAGAAAACACAAAGCACGCAGCTAAAAGATACTCACTTACAGTTTATTTTTGCCTGAAATTATTTCACATCTCTTTGTACACAGCTACAGAACAGTAGTAGTAAACCATTGGTAAAAGCAACAGTGCTAAGGAAAATGTTGGCTTAATTTTTCTTCTTTCTAATTTGTTTTAATTCTTTCTTCCCATACTGCATCTTCATACAGCTTGGGATTTGAAGGGGGGGAAACCTGGCACGTTACTTGAGTTAAAATTCAATTCCCCTTTCACTCATTAAAAAAAAAAAAAAAAAAAAAAAGAAAAAAAAAAGATGGAAACCTCATGATTTGGGCAGCAACAGAGGTTAAAAATAAAATATAAAATAAAATAAAACTGAAACCAAACAAAACAAAAAAGAAAACAAACAAGCAAAAACAAAAAACACACAAAAAACCTATAGAAAACAAAACCAAAACAACAAAACCCAAAAGCTTGGCTTCCACTGAATAAGATTAAATATAATATATTTTTATATATAAAAAAAAAAAATGGCTGCATGTGAAACCTTGAGGTGCTGAAGAATAAAATAAAGAAATAAAGGTGTTAAAACAGAAGAAAGAAAACATCATTTTGTTTTGGTTTGCTTTTTTTAAATAAGCAGGTCTGTACAAGAAAGGCTCATTATGAAAAAAAGGAGTCGACAGCGCAGATATAAAAGAAACCACAATTATTAAAAAAATCACCTTCTAAGCAATTGTGGAGTTTGAAAAATGTAGCAGTCACATTACAGACAGGTCAGAGCTATCAGATCAGCAACAACGCTATTTCTTCAGTCTCCCCAGAGGAACATGCAGAACAATGCGTGCACAGAACAGGTAGTGAGGGAAAGGGAAGGGGAGGGGGGGGGAACAGAACAAACTGATGCACAACATGGAGGGAGAGCTTTTTTTTCTCTTTCTGAAATATTGGACGTACACAGAAAACAACAGAGGCAACTTGTAAAAGCTACAGAGTTTGGCGAATACCCTATTGGCAAAATACACGGTATCTCGTTCCTATCCCCACATTTAAACCTGACACAGTTTAAAAGACTAGAAAAAGCTTATAGGCTTCAGAAGGAAATGTGGCTTGTATTAATCTCTGCACCCTTCCCCCTACAGCTATAACCCCATGAGAGATATTTTCCTTCCTACTTGGTAACAGGAAGGAAATATCTTATAACAGTAGAGGCATTTCGAAGTCAGAAAGGACAATGTGATGAATGTTGTGACAGAGAGGGAGTATAATACAGTATGCATTACTGAAAGGCAATTCTTCAAAGAGGACAAATCCTTTAAAAAAAAGAAATACTAGTAACAAGACAGCAAACTAGTTTATACAGTTCTAAACACAAAAAAAAGAAAGAAAAGGTAAAAGAATTAACAACTCATAAATAAAAGACAGGTCCCAGACCTGTTATTTGTGAACCATTTTCTTAAATAGGTGCATAATGTAAATCTTATGTACAAAAAAGAAAAACAACTACTTTGTGTAACAACTGCAGGACAAGGGGGGGGAGGTGAAAATCATACTGGTTTTGGTTTTCTCCTCTTGAGATTTCTGTAAGTTGGATTTTCTGGAGCAGAACTGGTGGCAGAGTTCTGACTACCTGGGCGCCAGCCAAGAAAACCCAGGCAAATAACAACAAACGAATTATTTTTTTCTCCACACCGCATAAAACACAAAGGCAAATAAAACCCACAAAGGTTTTTTTTTTGTTTTGTCTTTTTTTTCTTCTTTATAATCCTCTTGCTGCTACAAAGTTGTTTTTTTTTTCTTTTTTCTTTTTTTTTTTTTTTTTTTTTTTTACTTTTCTATTTAAATTTATGTAGATTCGTGAAATCACAAAGCTGAAAGAATCCATCTGGGTCCAGGCTTGCCCTGTCCCCCCCCCCAACACACACACACACAACACCACTCCTCTCCCCCACAACCACAACTCCTGACACCAAATCCCCAAAACTCACTGCTCTACAGGGATTAGACAAAAGTTATTTCTTAGTTTGTTTTTTCTCTGTTTGTTTTAAAAATCCTTTCCTCCTCGCAAGAAGCAAAAGAGAAGAGTCAGAGGCAGAGATTTCACCACGCTTCGGTGTAGCGGACATCCACTTCCTTCAAATTGGGTAGTTTCGCCTGTGCGGGAGGGTAGGGAAAAGGCAGAATTAATGACATGTGTTTAGGACTCGGGGATAAAGGTCCTGGCAAATCCATACCATCAGCATCCTGGGAGGGTGTCTCTATCGGCCACAAAGTGCAGGGAGATGCACTACACCCAGCAGAGTACAGGTGGAGCACACAGGTGTTAATGAAGGGACAGTGCAGAGCCTTCATGGACACACAGGACCAAGTCCAACTAGTGGCTTTGGTAGCATCCATGCATCAGTCACCAGGTCCAGATCAGGTCTCCTTCATTATACACAGGCTTAGCAAAACAGGGCTTGGTGCAACCTGCTCTAGTGGAAGGTGTCCCTGCCCATGGCAGGGGGTTGGAACTGGATGAGCTTTAATTCCTTCCAACCCAAACCATTCCATGATTCTATGAAAACCTGTCTGTCAAACTGCAGCAAACAGCCACACGCTACTTCTTCAGCCTCCACTCAGTCACTGCTCGATTTTTCCCTCCATGTATTAAAACCATCTGAGTGTGTTTTATCAACTTCTGGTGTCTTTGTAGTCTCCTTTCCATAACCCACTGCTGTTGATCGTATTGTTCCTCAATTACCCTGCGCGAGGCAGAGGCAAATCTGGTGTTTGGAGGGTTCCCACTTGCCGATCCTGTTTCCGTGCTCCCTGACCATAATCGTATAGCTAATTCTCTCAAAACAAACAAACACGTTTAATTAGGCTAGGGCATAATTGAGGAGTTGGAAGTTTCTAGGAGTCATTATTACCTCACTCCTTGATTTATGTGCATGCATATTTTGATAAGAGCTAGTCATAATCCTACAGACACTGCCAGCAAATAATTTTTCAGTTAGGCAATAATGACTTCAGTAGTGGGTGTTTATTTATTGTCTGGTTCAGCCTGCCTGGTACATATGTGGGCGTCTGTGTGTGTGCAAGCGTGTTTAGTGGGGTGAGGGATGGAGAAGGGAGAGGAAATGTCATCACTGGCATGTGCCCCAAGTGCTCTCGCAGACCAAGGGCAGAAGAAGGAAAGATTTGTATCAAAAACGTGTTCTTTGAAGTCTGAGCTGTTCCCAACAGACCTACAACCATGTGCCCCAGGGGAAGAAACTATTACCCTCCCTTTGAACACACACAGAGCTCTGACAAAAATGGCCACTTAGATAAATCTCAATGAAAGAGGTGAGAGGGGGGAAAAAGTGACGCACAAGTTTCCTCAGCTTTTTTAATGCTCTGCAATCATCAGGCCTTTGCTCACAGCCAGTTTTGCTGTTTGCCCTGGCAAGTCACTTTCTCAGTTGCTGCTAAGGACTGTTAATGCAATACCAGAGCAGAGGGAACTGGTTAGGAAAACATGAGTTTCGGTACGAACTTAGCGGCAAAGGGGCTCAGAAGCAGGGGTAGGACTAGGGGAGCATTTCAAGAGACTTGATTTCAGAGCCCTAGGCCAAATGCAGCATTGACCTCGATTGTCTGTAAACGCCTGAGGCCTGATACAAGCTCCATTGTGTGAACCCATCTGCAAACCAGCTGTTAATTCCAAGGGCGACTTCTTTGCATATACAATTGTGACACAAGCTTTGAAAACCTGATCTTGAAAAATCCACCCTAGCAGCATTGCAACCAAGTCCCCAGGGTAGCCCTGGCTCCACAGCCAGAACCAAAGAGAGATGCTGCAGTTTGAAAGCAGAGCAGCTTCAGGACTTGCCTCAAGTTCGAAACTCAACCCAAGTTTGTAAGCCTGGCACAATCGAAGGTTTCAACACACAAGACAACATAATGTTGAGTTTCTCCTTCAGCCCTTGAGTTTATAGGGTAAGACTTTGGGAGATGCAACTCAAGCAACATCAGAGTGAAGCTGAAGTCCACCTAAAGTCATGAAAGCCAACACATCTCAGGCAGTCTTTGCCTGAAACCACCTGGGCTATTCCCCTCCCACAGCTACATTCTAGTTCTTGACACCATTTTGTTAGGGCAGTTGTGAATTCATAGTACATATCTCACAGGTCAAACTCAGGAACTGGACATTTGTGCAGGCATTTCTGTTTAAAGCCCAGGTCCAATCCAAAAGGTATCAAAGATAAACCTGTACCTTTTCCAATGCTTTTAATTCTCCCTTTGCATTCTGCATCAAGGCTCCGTAATGCTGTTCACCCACATTACTTTTGATCCTGTTAAGAGTACAGGACACAGCTCTGGTGGTGTGAACTAGATTCTACTGTACCCTCACCAGAAACAAACAATATGCTCCTGTTTCTGAAATCCTTACTGTTGATAGCACTGGTGAAAAGACTCAGTTTCTGATTTCATCTCATACTCATCTATTCAGCATATTAACTGTTTCCTGAGTCAGTCAAAGCCAGCAACCTCACAATGCTGTTTTCAGTCATCACCTCCCCAAAACAATCCAGTTCCCCCTCTTCAGATGGCTTTCATGCTACCCACTCCGCAGGACCAGTTCTCTCTGCCCTAGGCACTACTACCAGGCACTTGCAAAATGTGCAAGTCCTTGTGGTCCAGCTACTTTTCATCTTTCGTGGGTGCAATTCAGAAATACCTTGAGATCTTCGTAGGTATCTGCTGAAAGTTTGGTGCTGTTCATATTCAGGCTACACAGGCTCTTCATGGCTAAAACAGAAAACACACAGATATTTATGATCATGCTGCATTTTCTTAAAATATCAAGCTTACGGTAGGTCAAAGAATAAACAAGACACGACTGTGTGCGGTGCACTCAGGAAAAAGCTGAATAGTGTAAAATATAGAAGTACAAATGGATAAACAGCTGTTTGGGCCCTCATCCAGGAAAAAGTCCCTATTTAGGAAGGGCCATTAAGCATATGCTTAAGTTTGCTGACTTCAAAGGAGTTCAGGCAACTTCTCATAATCAGTTTCCTGCACATTATTCTGCACAGTGCCCGTTCTCAGCGCACGGTGCACGCAGAGGCCATGCTGATCCAGCAGTCCTCCCTCCCCCCATTTCCATTTTAGGCTCCAGTACTTAGCGGAATAGTTTCCTAAGATGAGCCATAACTACTGGCCTGTCTGGCATGTCTGTGTAGGATCAAGCCTATTAAAGGAGCCCTTTAAACCCAACAGGCGAGGTTTATAATACACTATGTAGGAAAGGGTTTCATTCTGGCACATCGAGCAGCTCGCAGTGCACGGGGGAATCCTGAATGCTGCTTAGATGGCCCTGCTCTGCCTCACCCTATTTAAATAGCAAGAGTTTCACCTCCCCAGAAAGAAGAAACAAAAAAGGGCCACAGAGGGTACGAAACCTGCTGCTCACAGTTGCAAAACTCACTAATAACTTGCTACGTGGTTTTGCAATCTTCCCCTCCTGCATCACAAGGTCAGACTGCCACCTGAGGGGACACCGCACACACAACAAAGCTGAGAAGTCTCAGGGCAACAGGTCACCACGTGAGATTGAGACAAGTGCTGCTGGTAAAGTCAGAGGCAGAGCCAGAGTAGAGTCTTGGACAGCAAAGCCCGCTGAGCACTGGGCTCAGATCATCATCCTGCTTCCCCTGCCTGCAGCTTAACAGCCCAGCCACTTGAGCAGGCAGGGAGGAGGGAAGTTTAAACCCAAACACAACCAAAGCCTGTCCTAAATCCCTGCGGAAGCAGCGCCGTGGCAGCCGAGAAATCAATCTTCTGTCTGAACCCACGTGAATTCCTCCGAACCCATGTCATTTTCCTCTGTAGCTTATTTTGGTCACTTACAACTAAGTGCCAGCAGCCCAGCATCTGTGACAGGCGTCTCGCAGAGGTTGAGCACTTGCAGCATCGTGAGGTGTTCAGAGAGAAGCCGCAGCCCTGCGTCTCCAAACTGTGGGGCAAAAGCAGAACTGCTTTCAAACAGTGCATGAACATCACGTGCGAGCTGCTCAGTGCAAACACGGCACATTGAAACGAGGTTTGCAGATCAGTCCTCAAAGCCACACTCTGATTGTTTACCAGTGTCTCAAATGACAGGAGAGAAAGCAAATAGATCTATCCCTGTTTTTGCAGATGGGGAACAGAAAAATTAAGTGACTTGTGCACACTTAACCGCAGGCCATCATTTAATCAGAATGGTGCCTTTGAAGTCTGGACTTTGTATGAGGGCGTTCCCACCAGGGCTATACAAGATGGTTATGGCAGGCTCAGTCAGTTCCCAACCACATCACAAAACAAGAGCATAATGCAAGTGGTATTAATTAGCTATTTTGGTCTCAAGAACAATGCACTATTGATTGGTAATTGTTCTACTGACCCACTTGGTTTCTGTTGTTGCTAAATCCTAGATTAATGGAAACCAGGATATCACAAAATAAATGGAATTTAAACTCTTTTTTTTAATAATTAAAAAAAAAGATGATACAAAAAGCAGGCTCTTTGTCCAGTAAAATCAAACCCATTTCGAGCAAGAAGCATCAAAGTTTTCAAATCCCAAAGTTACATTGTTAGAACAAATCTGGAGGAGACGCAAGGCAGTGTTCAAACAAGCAAGCAATCAGATTGGACTTCATATTCCCCACACAAAAAAAGAGGAAATTTCTGGGATACAAAAGTAGTTAGGAAAACAAAACAAGATTATTTACATGACATTTGGGTGGGGAAAAAAAATGCTGCTTTTGTGGTTCCACTGAGAATAAACATATTTTCAGTGAGCACTGCAAATAGGTGCTAACAGAAAATGGGGAAAACCTGTTCAATGGAGAACCTCAGAGGCCAAAACCAGCAGGGAAATGTAGAAGAAAAATTTAACTTAAAAAGCTCTTTCAATTAACAACTGAATAATTTATTCAGTTAACTTGGCTTCTTTTTGCTTACAAAATAGAATCATGGAACCATAGAATAGTTAGGGTTGGAAAGGACCTTAAGATCATCCAGTTCCAAACCCCCTGCCATGGGCAGGGAATAACCACATTCTCATTTATAGTTTGCTTCCCACATTCTCATTTATAGTTTCCTTCCATTTATTCATTATTTGAGTTTCTTTTTGTTGCTGTTGTTTTTAAACAAATTCTGGTTGATCAGCATTCAGAGCAGTTCACTGCCTGCACTGTAAAGACTCTGCTTCACTTAACCAGATGAGCTGCACAGACTCCTTTTTGTCACCCCAAATGGGTGAAAGCATAAGTGCTTCTCAGATAAAAAGCAGCACAGCAAAATACACAGTATCAACAACACCCAACTGGAACATCCAACCCAAGCAGCAACTCCTTTATAACTGAAAATAAAATGGAAGAAATAATAAAAAAAAAAGGTGGCAAAGAAAAACCAGCCTCCAAGATGAACTAGACCATAGACAGGCCCTGTAAAAATAGCACAAAGACAAACTCATTCTAAACAAGCCTCTTCACACTCTCTTCTCCTGCTGATGTAATGTGAAATTTCAGAACTAGTCAGCACTGGTTCCTGCTCTGAGTTTCAGTCTGCAAAGCACTTACCTGAGTTGACCACAGGTTCAGCTGCTTGAGAGAAGGCAGTTTAATGAGGTGCTCAGCACAAGCACTTGTCACATTGGTAAAGGCCAGGCTGAGGTTTTCCAGATTCCCAAAAGATCCTGAGCTTAGCAAGCGGGCCAGGTCTGCATCCTGAAAGCAAACCAGAGATGGATGAGCAAGACTATTGACTCCTCAGCCTGCAACGTGCAGCGGTATCACGGATACTGTTAACCAGCAGGAGCTGCACAATTATAAGACTTGTTTACAGTAACAGAGAACCACACAGAGAAGTTTCGGTTTGTTTGGCAGGCAGCTGGGCTCTTGTGGCAGTGTTGCTTTATATACCCTGGGAAAAACTTATCCAGACACGAGGACTGAAGTGTTCTTTGTGTGTGTATCCTTATGAGACACAAAGGCTTCAGTGGGCCTTTTAACTTAATGTTTCACTGCAGGTTCTAGATCCAAACCATACCCAGGACCATCACTTGGCCTCAGTGAAGTTAGTCTGGGTTTACACCAGCCTTAACTGCAACAGTGATAGGTCTCTTGCAGACCTACATGTCTAAGATCCAGAACTGGATATTGTGAAATCTGCTTTTTTTTTAATGCAAAATTCTTCCCCAAAATCTACCATTCCAAATCTGCATGCCAGTATAAACCTGACAGACTGAGGCTTCGACTTCTATTGGAAACTGCTGCATAGGCCCAAGAATGGAAATACACCCTTACTTGTGTAAACTCCAGTTGTGTTGACAGAGAGAGTGCATGACTCCCCTCTCAACTCACCAAAACCCCTGTGCCACATGGCAAATATAAACCAAGTGTCTAAATATGTTAAGATAAAGCTTGTTTCTCTATTGATGTGATTTACTTACGGTGGACTTGGATGGCAGTGTTAATCTTGTGGGACCACCTTTTCTTTGCTGTAAGACAGAAGATATTTTGGTCAAACAAGCTGCCATTCTACATTTCAGACCATCTGAACTCTATCAGGCTCAACACTAGGGCAAACCCTACTCCAATTTCAAAGCTCCCTGCCAGCCCTTCCACTCTGTCCCTGCTCTTTCTGCACTGACAGATTCTTTCCTGAGCGTGCTAGATGCAGGCCTGTTGCTACCCAGGGGACGTCCACTAAATGCAGCTTCATGCTGTGGGTCAGCATTTTGTCTGATTCAGCCTTCCATTACTTGGTTACTTTCACTTTAAAGAAAACTGCCTTAAAATGCTGGGCTAAGATAACAAAGGGGTTGAGGCTGCACAGCTGATAAAATCATTTGTCTGGCTTTAAAAAAAGCATATGCATTTCAGGCAGGGGTTAAAGACAACAAATACAAGTGTGAAAGAGGGAAGATTGTGGGTATGTCTGCATAGGTGAAAAAGTGGTAATGAGAGCACTCAAATTGTAGATCCCATCTTTAAAACTGGGGGGGGGGGGGGGGGGGGGGGGGGGGGGAATCTTTTTCTCATAGGGTCTTGCTCTGAGAACTAGACCTAAAGACCATCTCATGAAATGTTATGAATGTCACAGCATTAAGAAATGCTGGCCAGCACTAGAACCGTTTGCTATTCATACGTCAAAAGGTGGCAGAATTCGACAAGCTGACTTGCAAGATCTTGAGACATCAGGATTTCACCTTCTTTCACACAGATTCTAAGCAGGTTATTGAATATCATTCATAAACATAGTATGGGATTAGACACATCAGTAAATATCACACAGTATATATATTCACAGTAAAATCCTCCAAATACTGCTCCCATCCTGTTGTTAACTGGGAATTTCACACCCTGCTTGTCTTTCTTTTGTACCTCCATTTCTGGAGAGGACAGACCACAATGTGCTATGGCAATACTGCATGCCCGGTGACATACCAGCTCTTTTAACTCCCTCTGCCTGTCACACAGCTGTTCATACATTCTCTTTCCCACGTCTGTGCTTTCCAGGGTAGAGATGATCTGGAGCTGGGTGTCATTATTTTCAATGATGTTGTATTCCAGCATCAGACATAAAATCTAGCAGCAGAAAGAAAGAAGAGTGGTCACCGCAGTATTTATATTCAGCTGGTTCCAAATATCCTAATTACATTGTCCATGTAGTTTAAATTACTTGGGTAAGTTCTGAGAGCACGCATTATTCAGGCTAGATGAGAGGATCACAGCAACCTTTGCTGACCTTCCAACACAAGAAACCAATTTTTATTCGTAAAGAATGAACTCTAATGTCTGAAAGTCAGACTATCTACCCTGTCTTCCATTAGTGCTCATTCCTTCTGACTGAGAGGCGCAATTACTTTGCATCAGTCCTGGAAGATGGATCCATGCCACAGCCTGATTCAGAACAGGTACAATCGATCCAGTATTTCCCAGGTACACTGGCTAGACTGCAGATTGGCACACTTGGGATATCAGCATCAGCACATCAGTAGCAGAGCAAAGCAGCTCCCTAAGTGCTGGATTTTCTGTCCCTAAGCGCAAGCAGAATGCAGGTCCAGTGTATCCTGTCTGTAAGGCAGGTTAAGGAAAGGTCAGGGAGGCTCCAAGAAATGGTGATGCTGGAAGCTTGCTGCTGTGGCCAGAGCACCTTACATCTCACTGGGAATATGCCTCACTCGCCCCTGGGCAAGAGGCTGCCATAGGTGCTGCACAGGAGCAAGTTAGACACCAGGGAATGATTCCAATGGGTTGCATGGGCTTAGGACACAAGCTGCACCCCTCATGCTGCCCTGCCTTTCCAGCCACACATCATGCCATTGCAATTAGAATGCAAAGCTTTTATTCCCTGCATCATTCTAATTACCTTTAATAAAAAAAATCAAGCAAAATTATATTCAAATTCACACAGTGCACTCTGTTATTTACTGGATTAAATTAGCACACACACAGATCTAGCTCAAGGAAAAACTGTAATTTCTTCCACCTATTTAACCATGCTCTATTTCCATTTAAAATGCATGATGGCATTTATCAAGAAAGATCTTCAAAGAAACCCAGAAAAATATGTTTAAACTATTAGTGCAACAAAAATAACCAATCATAGGCACACAAAAATCAGTTTATTAATGCAAGTAAATAAGGTTTTGTAAATGCAGTACTTACGCATTGTTCATTTTGCACGTGGCAAGACAAGCATCAGGAATTTAGTCATGGAAAAGCCTTGTGGTTCTGAGTTCTGACCCCTCACCACAGACTACATTATCATGGATGGCCATTTATTTCCCAACTTAGCCCCTCCAATTGACTTAGAGCAAACAACCTCTCTCCAAATATTCTTGCACTCACTGTTCATATAATTTGCACTGCAGAACAACAATATTCCATTATGCTTGGTTTCTACAGTTCCACTAGACCTAATTCTGGGAAAGGCAGTGTGAAACCTGAACACTGCTCATAAACCATAACCACATATGTTTAGGGCTTACCTCAACCATTGTCTGGTTACCCCTTAAGGCCAGCAGCATGCAAGGTCCCAGTTTATTTTCAGCCAGCGAAAGCAGAAACTTCTTTGTTTTATAGCAGGATCCCATTAAAATATGCACCTATTTGAGAAACAGAGTTAAATTAGAGGCGTTAGCCTAAGAAACATATGTACCTCTGGAAGCGACATTGTTAGACAGTCACACAAAACGTAGACAAATCTAAAGAAAAGGGGTCCCTCATTACCATTATGGTTGCAATCTCTCAACAGCTTTATTGCTGATTGGAAGTGATACCTAGTGAGATCTGAGGGAGTGGGTAGTTTTCCTCCATGAAGGAGCGCAGCTGACAGAGGCCTGATACAGGCTCCCCAGGAAACATCAAAGCAGCTGTGCAATTGTCCCCATCCCTAGTAACACAATGAACCCAGCCCCAGGGGAACCACAGGAGACTCTTCCTTCACATCTGTTTGCAGTCCAGTTTCTCTGGAAGTGGCAGCTGGTGAGCAAGGGCTGTGTGGGCTGGATGCCTAGGTAAAAGGCAGTGGTGCTGGCTGAACACTAGCCTTGGTTCAAGGGTGGTGACAGACAAAATCACCTGTTTGGAATGAGCAGACAGGAACTGACTGGGAAAGGAAGGAATGCCTTAAGAAAGCAGTCCTGAGCCCTAAGTCAGAGATGACTTCATGTGCTTTCACATGCTCTTGTGTCATTATCTTGCTTTCTCTCTTGCTCAGTTTTCTCTGAAAGGAAAGAAATGCTGAGAACACTGCCTGAGTAAAACTCTCTTGAGTCCACTAGTTGACAACACTGTCCCGCAGACTTCTACCTCCAGAGAGCATCGGATGATATCACATAGTAACACCTATGGCACAAATGCAAAGCCACTTTTACAAATGAAACGTTAAAGAGTCTCTTCTCACAAAAGATACTGGCAATATTCTCTCCCATTGAAAAGCCCTAGAGATTAGCTGCAGACAATTTCAGTTTCCCAGCTAAAGTCCTATTTTATGGCCCAGACAGCTGATTCACCAGTTTGCTGGCAGACCACTGTGTGACAATTTGTAGTTTCCAGTGACCTGGGCAGTTAAGAGCTCCATTAACTACAGTTAAGTCTACATTACAATAAACTTGTAAATACGTTCTGTGGTTCCCCTGGTTCATAGTATTGCCTGGACTATGTTCAACACTGCTGAAAATATCACAACCACGCCATGGTGGGGTCAGTTCTATGCAGATCATGTGCTACCATGCAATTCTTCTTCCTCGTGGCTTCATTACCAGCAAGGCCTTTAGAAAAAACACAAAATATTTTCTTAAGCATCCATGTTTTTAAAGGTATCCTTTAAAAACAGTAAGCTTAACGCCAAGAAGGATTTCATTTCATGCAGTTATCATTAAACTTTTTAGGAGGTTTTCTTCAGTGATAGAAAATACTGATGCTACCACTTAACGCAAGGTCCATCTGTGATCAGGATGTTTTCCATACTTTAGTTGTTAGCAGCTCTTTAAGTATTTATCAACATCCTTGCAAAGGGCACAGAGTACTGCGTATTGATGTATGTTAGCACTGTGCTCTCATGCACGCCACCTCCTGATGCTCATAAATATCGCGGACCACAAAAGCTCTCAGGAGAAATTATATCATTCTGAAATTTTCTTTCCAAACATAAAAGACAGAATCAGTAAAGAGGGATGAAACCTTCTGTGAACAGTCTTTGTCCATTACCTGTTTTAAAGGTATCTGATCCATCTGGATTAAAGCATATAGTAAGTTTTAAGTGCAGAAACAGACGTGCATGTTCAGCATGAGGGAGATGCACAAAGTATAGATCCCCCTGAAAGTCACTCCACTGTACACCAACAAACATTATTCCCCTTACCAGGGAAAGGAAGTAATACCATTTCCATCTTATTTGGTATATGGAGAATTAATAAACATCAAGACTTACGTGACTTGACCCAGGCTGCACAGGAAGCCAGTGGCAGCATCAGCGATTAAAACTTATTATTTTCTGTCTAGTCTTTCTGAGAGTTACAAAAGAAATAACTACTAAGAAATAGAATGCTGGTTTCTAATTATACGTCCCCACAACAATGTAATTGGGCAGAGAAACTGCTAACATATTTTTATATCTATATATCCACCCTTTGATTAATTCAATATTACTGCTGGCTTTAAATTCCAAGGTAGCCTATCAATGAAAACTATAGGTGTGGATGTGTGGAACAGTCTGTTGCACCTGCCTCCCAGTATTCCATATTCTGAAAGAGTTCTTTATACAGACAAACACATGTATTTATAAATACAAAAATACATATGCACACACACATACATATACACATGGTTCTGTGCACTACACAGTGCAAAAACAACCGAAGTTCAAGAAGAGAAAGCTGACATATTAGCCAAATTGTGATTGCAAGGAATTTCAATCGCTTTGGTGATATAAAGATTTAGCCTGGTGTGTACTTGTAGTTTACAGAACCATGACAAAACCGCATTACTTACTGCAAAGAAGTTACTAAACTCACATTATGGCAGACACGTACCATACTGGCAAACAGCTCCCCATCATCATCACATGCCACTCCACCAGGGCTGTAGAGCTGGAACCAGCCGTCCTTGCCAGCCCGCACACTCAGCAAGCATGAGTGGACCTGCCAAAAAGTGAAGACATTGGGAAGGTTACAGTTCCTGCCAGTAAGCACGGGTGCCTCCCATGCTTGGCCAAAAGAAGTCACTATAAAACCAGGGTCTGCTGGAAATCCACGGTTAATATTCCAATCTACAGAGCTACAGGCAAGTCTCCACTCACAGAATCATTTCTGCAGTACAAGCAAGGACGGAAGCTGTATCATCACTCATTGCATGGCTTCTTTCATTCCCTTTACACAAATTTGCTCTGATCTAGAACAACTCCTTTCACTTGAAAAACCAAAACAAAAACCCCATCCCCAAAAGAAATAAAACAAAACCACAAATGAAAATGAAACAAAAAGACTGCAATTTCTGAGCTTCTGCCATTTTCCCCCCATTGTACCGCCATGTGTGTCTACACTTCTGATGTGATCTGCACACCAAATGCAATTGGCTAATGGCTTGCTCCTTCCAATCATTAAAAAAATCTTATTACTCCTGCTATAATAAAATGTGACCAGAGTCAGGGTGAAGGAAATCCACAAATTAACAGGAATACGTAAGAAGCTGCACTGAAGAACTGGCACTAGCAAGCTACCATTAGTCTAAATTTGGCCCACTGTAGAGATTACTGTATCTGTTCCCACAGCTTAATAGAGGAGTCTTAATTAAGGTTTTCTCCAGCTGATGATGTTGAACAAGCTACACGTGCAGCAGTCAGCCACCATGAGGCTACAGCTATGCACTCCTTCCAGTAACACACCTCCCACCCCCTTTCTCCTGCTAATTCATGGGAATTACGGTCATTTGCACACAATGTGACTGAAAAGCAGCCACATAAAACCTGTCATTTCACAAGCTGTAAGGGTCCCTGGATTTTGCTTTCCTTTTTTTTTTCTTTTGTACGGAAGAAAAGCCCTCAGAGGTTAAGAGTGGGAAGATCTTACTGGTTGCAGTTTACTGCAGAGCAAGGACAGCAACTGATACCAGACAAGGAGGTCACAACACATTTATACATAAAGCCAGAAACCATTCATATTAACGCCGTGTGCCTTGACCGGCTATTACTCCCTAAGCAACATAAGCACAGCAAAACCACACCATCTTTTGAAACAAACTACTTAAGGAGAGATCTTCAGAACAAGCATTCTTTCAGCTCCCCCTGTTAATACTCTGTGTAACCTGTCAATAGACTCACTTCTTGCCTCAGGTCTTCTGCAAATCTCTGAATCACATATTTCAGCTCCCTGGGGGAAAGAAAAGGTAAAAGGACAAGAATAAGCAGCTGCTGGTTGCAGTATTCACGTGAGTGTCACATTTCTCTTCAATTACACTTTAAACTATATATATTCATGCACTTTACAGAGAAACAAGTTGAACTGCTTCCACAGGAAGGAAATGTGAGGGCTAAAAGTGATTACCAAGGACACTGTCTGTTCACAATAGCCTAGAAAAGGTTTCAGAGACATTACAAACACGTTTGTAAACCCTATCAGCACTCAGTGCCTTTAGCCCTTGGGATACTGCTGCCACAGTAAATTACAAAGAAAACTACATCTTTTTATTATCAGCAGAACATGCTTACGGCCCCTCACAGGTAAAAACATTAGAGACACAGTACTGAATAATGAACCATTGCTATTATTGACCAGTACAAGTATTTTAAGCAACTACCCCCCTTCAATAAAACAAGCAAGCCCCCAAAACTTACTTTGTAAATTTCTCATGTGCAAGAGCCCTGAAATTTAAAACAGAAAATCATGAGGATTTGGGAGAAGGAAGGAAGGAAAAAAACAAAGAAACAAATGGAAAGAAGGATGGAAGGAAGGGAAAACAGAAACAAGAAAAAGAAGAAAAAACAAACCAAACCAAACCACAACCACTACTCAGCTCTTTCCACATAATAAAGGATTTGCTAAGATACTGCAGCACACAAGACAAAAAGAATAATCTTTCCAAACAGATCAGGTAAAGTCTTCTTCATTAATCTACGGGAGAAAACGAACGAAAACCAAAATATTACTTGGAACAAATCTTGTTGCTTTTCCTGAGTCCTGTCTAAGGACTTAGACTAATGGCAGTGAAAGCTTTGAGTCAGAAGAAAGCTAGTAGAAGACTTACAATAAGGCTGTATCATTACAGAATTTTGGCTACCTAGAAGGGTCAAGTGAATTCTTTAATTGCAGTGCAATTATAGTATGGTCACAACTAATTAACACCATGCATCAATAAAGCAATTAGCGGTCATTCTGTGAAGTGCCTTGCATTGTGGTATGGTTTACACCTCCCCCAGGGCACATGTTTGATTTAGGCAAATGATGCCTCTGTTGCCTATCTCCAAGCTCTCGCTGTAGCCCAGGTAACTCCGCACGGAGGATTAGACCTCTCTGATTCAAGACATCAGGTCATTAGGGGATGTGATAAGCTAGCAAATTGTACAATTACAGGTTGTAATGGTTGTCCATGGAGGTCTGCATTTTATAAACACTACTGCTCATTAATAGGTTTCCGAGGAAGCTTGGCTGATCCGTAGGGTAGCTTCTTCATTTAATGCAAAATACAAACGATATAGGTCTCTGTGACAGCAGTAAAGCCACCTCCTCCACTGAATCTCTCACTCTGCTCTTCTCTGCACCAGCTTTCCTTCCTTTCCTGTCTGCCTGTCTGCAGTTAACCATTTTTCTCTTCCACATCATCTTAGAGACATGGCAAGGGAAGATGAAGATGTCCTTCTGCCTCGAAGTAACTCTTCATTTTAAATCAACACTAGAGGCACAAAGCTCCTATTACCATCAGTTTTTACTTGACGTTGTATTTCACCATAAAACAACAGTAATAAGAATATCTCAGTAAATACTAAGAGTGCAAACTTACTCCTTTGGAAATGGGATAGGTTGAAGCAAGCTGGCAAGGGCTGGTCTCCAGTCATCATAGTCTGACCTGAAAAATGAACATTCTGTTAACAGGTTAGCAAGTTTTAAACATGGTGTGTCAACAGTTAGTTCAGAAAGTTTGAAGCTAAAGTTGGTGCAGGCACCAAAACCCTTCTGTTTTACTGAGACACTCAAAAGATCCACAGTGACATTTCCCTTTGAATTTCCAGCACATTCTCGAGTGAGGCACAATACATCTGGTATTCACAATGATTTCCAGAGAGTCACTGTGACTTCATGTTGATTTTATGTCAACTTAAAGAGTTCATGAAACCTGTTGACAATTAATCACTAAGTAATACTTTCATCTAAGTTGGTACAGCAATTACCAGGCCATTGCTATTTACAGCTCTGCTCTGCATTTAATTGGAGTTTTTTTATTTTGGAGTGGTTTTTTTTTGCTATAATACATAAGCTCATTTGTAGAAACAAACATACCCCCCAAATCCATTTTGACCTTGGCACAAAGAAATGGGTCAATTCAAACAGCACAGAATCTTTAGCTTAAGAGGAGAGGGACAAGTGAAGGGAACGCTGTGATGAGGAGTATAAGAGGATAAATGAAGATAACCAGAGCAGAGAGCAAAGGCCAGTGGACCCAGTATGAAGTGTCTGTTAGCACCACAGCTCCCAGCTAATGCGTTTTGTTTTCATCTCTGCTGTCAGTATACAGACAGTATACAGTACACTGCATACTGCAGACAGTGTACAGTATACAGACCAGTATACATGCGGGCAAGGTCTGTATGGCTCTGAGGAGCCATCCATAAGGGCATGTTCATGTAAACTAGGATAAAGAGAATGTCCTGCATGCACTGGCCACTGCAAACTAATCTGGGCAGCATATCATCTCAACCTATCTGCAAAATACCAGCTGCTTGACCACACCTGGTAGAGCAGGTACGGCTTCTCGTGCAGCAGTAACACTTAGCATACTGCCATCCCTCTCCTCCAAATGATCTCAAGCATTTAGGGGTTAGTTAGCACTTACTAACTGCCCTACCGATGCACTGCATGAAAAGTACAATCATTGCAGGATGGATGAAGGATACAGAAGGTAAGAGAATTGGAAAAGTCAGCACCAAAACAGGGCCAGCCAAAGCCCAGATCCCAGCACTGCCTTGTGAGGCCATTCTCACTCCAATTTATACTAATGAGTACACACTGAAGTAAGAGCAGTAAATCTCATATAGGGTGAAACACTTTGGGATGTCTGTAGAAGGCAATGTACAAAGCCTACCACCTCCTCTTACTGCTGCTACCCTTTAGATTTCAGTTTGAAAAGTCAGATTATTGGCTGCAACTTATGGAAAACTTGGCTCAAAAGTATGGTGTTTCTTTAGGATAGAACGAAGTGTAATGTTCTCAAATGGACAGTAACTACTGATAGCATTAGAAACAGACAACATATGCACAGGAACCATTCCAAAATAATGCTTTTTTTTTTTTTTGCAAAGAAAAGGTTCTATCCCAGAGAAACTGAAGATGGATGCATTTCCAAAAGTCTCATCCATTTATAGAACCACAGAAACCAGAAGTTTCTATAAATTAATAATACACATTATGTTGGACAGTCCACAAAGGCATGTTCATGGACACAAGGAAAACTTATGTGCATGAGTAGAGTATTCTTAAGGAGCAACATCAGTGCTGGCTCTTGAGTCCTCAAAGAACTGACAAGTCTAATGACTTTCAATAAATATACCTCTGGAAATTCCTACTAAACTTGTGGCCAATTTTACTCTAAAACCAACACATTTTTATTGATAGATGCAAACAACTTTCAGAACAGGCTATTGTTCTTTAAGGAGAGAAAAGGCTGAGTTGGGAAATTCAAAGGTGTTAAAGGTGTTTCACATCACATGCGATACAGTACCTACAAATCTTGCCTCTAAGAAGCCTAAGAGCCACCTGGAAGCTTAGGTCCTGGGACATCTCAGATTAGTGCTCCACCACTAACGTTCCTCCTTGAGCAATATGTGGAGTTCTGATCAGTAATAATGTGAACCAATCAGTTTTTCATGGATGATCTTCAAAGGAAATTGCAAGAGGAATTAAAAAGCTGCTTTGTAATAGACTAAGACCAAGTGAAACTGCAGACAGAATTGGACAGTATCACACCCTGACTTTTCTTGAAGCTGGGAGTTATGTGTGGCACGTATTTGCAGAGTAGGTCTGTGAGAGGACAGTGATAATAAACTATAGCTCGTTTTCCTAGGAGGAGAAGAAAGGAAGAAAACTGTGTCCTGCGAAACAAGCAGAACTTGGTCACATGAATGGGACCCGAACATAACATCTACACAGCCTGTAATCCCTTCAATCTGAGCCAGGAAACATGAAACAAACATAGCACAAGAATAAAACTAAACTACTTATTAAAAGCCTACGGTGTTTCTCCTCCTCCCACCTATTCCCTTTTCAAAAACATCTTCCTTCTGTCTGTGCTCATCTCATTTGCACTCTTCTTTCACTTCAGACAGTCGCTTTTTTTCTTTTCTCTTTTTTTTTCAACCCATTCAAAGCTCTAGCACAAGAAGAAGTGTTTTGAAGCGGGGAAAGAAAGGGAGATAGATTAGCTCTGGCTGCAGTTAACAACCACTGCTACGAGCTAGACAAAGAGGCCATGCCAGGAAGAGTAGGGAGCACCTGTGACAAACTCCTTTTGGAGCTCTTCAAAGGGTGCTGGGCTGAACGCTCACACTAATACACAGCTGAAATCCCAAACTGGCCTTATAAGAGGGGGAGAAGGACTCCCTGATGTATTCACCTGGTCTGATTTGCTCTTTTAAGGTGAGAAGCACCATGTGCTGGTAGGTCAGGGTGCCAAGTGGGTGAAGGCTGTCAGAGCAGTCACCTGCTGCTGCACACAGCTTTACTTACCCAGAAACCTACGTTGGCCAGAACACTGGCTTAACCATAATAATTAAGCCCCAACTGCAGTGACTTCGCCTCTAGGCCATCGTCGCTATTGGCCTGCCAACATAATACATTTTCCTTCCCCGGGATCACCTTTCACCAAAATGAAAACCTGCCCGTGTGTCCTGTGAGGCACAAACAATCCAAAACACACTAGCAACCCGGGGCAACCCTGATAAACATGACATAAGAGAATCCACTTGGGATATTCAGAGCATGCCACTGACCTATCGGGGAATGCGGGGAAGGCAGGGGAAGCTCCAGTGAGTGCTTGCATTTGGAAAGCTGTCAGTCTTAACACCAAGAGATTGCATGCCCAGAGCCCTCTGTTTTTAGAGGGCAATAAAGACACAAAGAGTAACTATGTGGAAGCAGCTTGTTTTTCCAGCTTGGCACAATCAAAAATCTTTCAGGTAACTCCTCTGTTATCAGCAAATAGTAAGATGACCAAGCCCTCCAGACATGTACCTTGTCCCTTCTTTCCCTTGCTCTGTACCAAATTCCCTACCAGACCCCCTGTCATATAAGGCATAAACCTGCTATCTGCAAAACAGTGAGGCTTCTTTTTATGTCCAGCCTTCTCTGAGCAGGACTTCCTTGTTTTTCAAAAGAAGAAAACGTAGAACCATAGAAAGGCCCTAGACAGGTCCCGTCCTGGCTGCTGAGAACAGAAAAGGGCTCTTCCAGATGCCCAAACACTTGTACCCCCCTCTTGGGTCTTTGGGACCAGGGTAAAGTTGGCTCCTTGGGCAAACTTGCATTGCTGTTTCCTGATGCTATTACACTGTGAGCAGTGTAGGTCTGTCCTAGTCCAAGGAAGAGGATCCACAGCCCCTTTTGCTGCAAATGTCAGTACAGCTGTTCAAGCACAAGTTTGGCTGTACAAGGAATTCTCTAATGCATGGAAACATTAACATGCAAGTAGGCGCTGGACAACACTGAGCATCTCTCAGATCCTCTAATTTAATGTGATGAAACAAAAGATTTCAATCAATTTACTGTATTTTCTACAGACCAGTTTAAGACTTGCAGCATTCAGGAGGCACTGACTGGCATCAGTAACACTATCAGAGTCCAGATGCATTAGAGAATATTGACAACAGAAGTTTGATTAACTTTTGAGCGCAGGACAAAAATACCATGTTCTACTAGAGACTGTCTCCCCTTTAAAATCTGCCCTGACTTTGCGTCATCTGCCAGCATCCTTAAAGCCATCATTTTCTGGTCTCCTTTAGTATGCAATAGCTATGTTCTGTTACTCAGCTACATTAGAAAAGGGTCAAAGACGTTCTTGGTGAACTGGTAACAGCCACAAAAATGAACTTGATAATCTGTACGATTACCCTTCTGTGCAAAAAGTGAGGTATTGCAGTGATTATTAAATAACTGCTGCTACATTTTTATCAATATTAGAAGAGCTTTTTTTTCCCCAAAAAAAGTAAGTATTGTGTAGGAGTCCGGAGAACAGTAAGATGTCCTCTGCTGAAGGTACTCTTAAGAATCCTTATTTACTAGACTTTCAATAATTAAAATCTGCCTAAATAAATTACTCCCTGCTGTCCTAAGTTAATTATGTAAAAAAGATATCATTGTTGGTGACTCTCTTGTTTTGATGATAATATTGAGTCAGACACCTAAAAGAACAATTAAATTCAATGCTAAACAACTTATTTATGTTTGGCTTACCACTGTTATTAATTACAACATTATTTTAGTGACTGCCTGCTGAGAGCTCAGCTAGTGGATAGCAGTGGTCTTGTAATTAATGTTTTCTTCCTACTGGCATGTTCTGCGACTCTCTTTATAGTCTCAGTTTTTCTAAGTACAGTAATAGTATTTAGAGCATCAGAAAGCCATCGTTCAAGAAGAATCTGAGCATGCAAGGAATAAGCATCACAACAGCATCATCTTATATTTTTGTTAGTAACTACCAGCCCTTCTACAATGCTTTTTTATCACTGGTTTAAGAGTTTAAAAATCAACATTCAAAACCTTTACTTGTATTTTAACAGTAAGGAAACTAAGGCACAAAAAGAAGCAACTTATTTAAAGCCTTCCAGCAAACCAGTAGCAGAATCAGGAGCAGGACTAACTTCTGCATTAATGCTTTCAGGTCTGAAAAAACCCAAGGGATGAACAAGAATGGAAGGGAACCTAAATCAGTGGCTCTACCTTAGAAACCCATGCTGTATTCTCATAGGTTGTGACTTCTCAAGCAGAAGGTGGACTCTGGCAAGCCAGCTGAGGAAAGCTGCACCAATTTTGTAGTATCTCTGGTCCTTCACTATACACAGGTATTCTGTATACACAACCTGTGTGTACAGAATTACCCTTGTACAAGCCAGAAAATGGCACAAAGCTGCTCCCTACCTACAACCTGTAACAACAACACTGTTTGTGTTGTTTTTCACGGTTGGTATTGAAGAGCTTGACTTTTAAAAAGACACCAAACACAGCCAAAAAAATACCTTATTTTAAGGTACAGAGTGAAATAAAAGTTCTTAGTGCAGGAAATTACATGGGAATTGACACCTGGCATATCAACTGTTTAAAATGTGGAGAGACTGTGCAGAAGAACATGCCCATTCCTGAATCTGTAAGTGTGTGTCAGCTGCGTGATGAAACCGTCAATGCCTAGTGAGTCAGCATGCAAGCCAGCATCAGGACTGAGAGAGTTCATAGTGTTTATAGAAAACATCTAGAGTCAAGGGGACAGGACTAAATACATGATGTGTTTAATGTAGCACCTGGGCGTGTGAAGCCACCAGATGAAGTGAAATCAGATGCTGTGCTATTTCAATGCGAGGTTCTCTAAAGACAGAGGAGACTAGGCCAGGGAAAATAAATTAACAAAACCAATTAGCCTTCAGCAACTTCCTGCTCAAGAATCTAATGGGAACAGTATCTTGGATTCACCTGTTCTACCTCCAGTTCTGTATGTGTGCTTATGGATGCATTTGCAGTGATTTAAAGAACTGTGTTGCAGATTCGTAGTATATATCTTGAAAAAAAATGGAAGCATGGAATCCTTGATCGCTTAAAAATAATTAATGTAGACATACAACAGTTTTGCCCAAAGGCATACTGCAACTCAGTAGCAGAGCTGGCTGTCAAAGCAAAGAGAGTTGTTTTGGGGTTGTTTTAGTGCAACTTTATTACAGGCTTCCATTCTGCAGTCCACCTTTTGTTTTTCTCCTCTGAATTTATTTATCCAGGAGAAAAACAAGCTTTTCCTGAAGAACTCTTTATTTTACGTTCCTTCTGAAGATACTGAGAGGATTTGCTGCCCAGGAAACCACAGAGCCATCAGTTTGTAAAGGCTATTTGAGCATTTGTTCACTAATAGAGGTCTGCCGCACGAAAGCAACTGGTTGACAAACACAGGCTCCACTCCAATACAAGTAAATCCAAACAAGTCATAAAACCTCTACAAAAAAGTGAAGAGAAAACACCTAAGTGGAAGACAAGATGCTGACCTCAACCAACTCCTGTTGAAGGCAGGGGAGCAGCGCTGCCTATCACTGCACAAGCACTGTGCCTAGCACAAACCTGCCTTTTTCTAGCTCTGTCTTGGGCAACCCCAAGAGCCCTGGAGGAGGCCAGTGGATGATTTTTTTGGTGGGCAAGAACAAAACAGAAACCACTGACAACAACATCCCATCTTCTGTAACATGCCTGAGGCTCACTGTACAAATAAGCTTTCCGTTTTCATCTTCCCAATGCTATTTTTAGAGCATATTGGCAGTGCCAGATGTCCCTTTCAAAGGCTGGACTCTTCAGAGCTGGAGTTAAGATTTATAACCATGCATTTGCTGGCCAAAGATGCTGAAGATGACAGGCCTGTGGGAAAAACCCCCCATTGTTAAGATGACATTGTTTGAAAAGCTGTTTAGAATAGTTACTCACAGCATCTTGAGTATTTCAACATAACAGCCAAGGATCCTGTCTGCCTGGGCACTCAGCTCAATGCTCATGGTGCTGCAGGTAGGACTGACCATCAAGCAGTCAATCAGGTTGGGCTCGCTGTCATTGCCAGCATTGGCTGTCATCTTCTGATTAGCTGTGTTGGTGCGCTCCATTTCCACGTGGATCTCATTTGAAGTAACAATAGGTGGTTTGGTGCGAGATTCAGTCACGGTGGCCTCTTGAGAGACCAGATCAGGACTTGTATGAAGAAGGCGGAGAGGCAGATTAGGCTTTCGGTCACACTGCTGCTGGCATCCATTCCTGATTTCCTTCAGGCTCGGTGAATTGTCTCGGCTGAATTTTAAGAACAAACAAATAATTTCAATGTACAAACAATAGCAGCAGAGCAGGAGAGAGCGTTCAACACTGAGAAAACAAGATCTTTGGCAATTTCCCACTGCATTTCACCCCAGCCCACTGGATTGCTTTCTTCCATGTAATTGGATTACTGCAATCAATTCAAAACATTAAAAAGCTCCAATAGGACTGCTCGGCAGTCCCTATTCTATAAAGATTCAAGCTTTTCATTACTCTAATTGGCATGTCAGTTTAGTATAAAGGTGAACTTTCCTATCCAAGTTGTGCAAAGCTGTAACAGAACCCATGCCCAACTATGTATCTGGCTACAGCACATGCCCAGACATTTGTCTGCAGCCCTCACGTCTGGAATTCCTGTTGGACACTAAGCAGCTCCTGTCCGTGCTCTACCACGAGGGAAGTCAGATAAGCATAAACAAACAGGAAACACAGCAGAGGGGAACCCTCAGTGTCTACTGGAAACTGGCTCGTGTGCCAAGAGCTGTGGCATCTATTTTGTGGTTAGTCAGGAATCAAGTTTTCCAGAATAATGGAGACAGCATTGTGAAAAAAGCTCATGCTCAGAGCTGTAGATACACAGGGATTTACACACCACCCCTCCTTCAAGACCTCAGCCTTCTCTTTGCTTTAGGTGTAACATGCACTTCATACGCCAGAAACGGAGCAAAAAAGCCACTGCTCTGGGTAGTGCTTGCTTCCCAGAGACTGCTGTTGAGCACTTTCATCTGCTGCAGGCCTGAAAAGGCTGGTTATGGCTATGGCTGCAGCCTGCCTTAGAGGAGCATCTCAAGAGTGGCCAAGCTCAGCAGGCAGCTGGCTGTTGAACTTCATCCAGGAAGTTACTGCAGTACTTCTGTACCGGGAAGTGACGAGCTCCTTGCAGCAACACTACTGTCCCCACTTGCAAGCATGGGAGCTAAAGATGTGCAATAACAGATTGCCATGTTTGCTGCCCCCAAACATGCCACAGTGAGTACAAGTGAATAAAGGCTCAGCATCTTTCAGGTTTTCAAGCAAAGAGCTTGAAATACAATCACCTATCTCCAAAACCACGCATGTGATTGACCAGAACCCCCAGACGTAACGCTAGCAATGAGGAGACACGCTCTCACATACCCACACCGATCGTGTTTACAGATGCCATGTGCTTGGAAGTAATGTGCAGTCAGCTGGGAATTCATACTGACCTGTTGATAAATTCCTCGTAACACGAATAAATGGCTGCTAAGCAGACAGCTACAAGATTTGGCAGGACCCTGGGGTGGGGGCATTGTCCAGTTGGACCATGCATGCTGAAAAACAAACACCAAGGTGACATCATTGTGAAGACTTCTGTGGGCAAAACCAGTCAGACAGAATGGGGTGCCAGAACTGGATGCACTGCCTTGGGGAAACTTCATAAGGGCAACAGGAGAGAGTAATTTTAACCCTCTAAATCCCTTGTTTATGAAATGTATCTCCACAGCCCCCCCCCCCCCCCCCCCCCCCCAAATTTCACCATGACTGAGTATTATGTGGTCTCAAGTTAATGGGAATCTCTCTGGAGAGCTCTGAGTCTAAATGCATAAGAAGAATGCACACACAGCCAAGTCCATGTGCTTCCAGTGTGCAGCTAAGCAGAAAACCCCAGCCTTATTTGAGAATTAGTTTTAAAATAAAATAATGAAAAAGATACTTCAGCAACATTGCCTCAAGGACTCTTCTGATTTATTTGCTGTTTGCCAGTACCAAAAAGCACCAGCTACTCTTAACAGCCAGAAAAGAGAAGAGCAGGGCTGTGAGAAGTAACACAGGTAAGCACATACACAGAACTTGAAATATACCACATATTAAATGTAACTAACCTATGAATAAACTTCTTCACCACCTCCATTCCAGCATTCAGCTCATTCAAAGCCAGAATATACTCCTGAGTAAAGAGCCGCAAACGAGGGCACTTCCCAAAATCCTGTCCGAAAAGGAGAGACTCAGTGAAGATGGTGAAACATGCCCGCAATGGACGTCAAAACTGGGCTTTCAAAAGGAATGAACTCAAAACACAACCAAATTCACTTTGTGCTGTTGTCGTGGGTTAAGCCCAGCCAGTAACTCAGAACCACAACAATTATGCTGACAGCTTCAAGAGCACTGTGTCACTCCATGCTGAAGTAGTGTTCTTCCCGCTAATAACAGTGTGCTTACCAATCCTCCTCTTTCCCCCATACCCACCTTGAAACAAAAAGACATGTTTAGTGGAACAAAGCCCTACCTACACTTACATTTCTTTTGTACACTTCACTTTACACCTTCAGTTTGAAATGTATTTTTTTGTTGTTTTGCATTTTTCCTTACATAACTCCAAAATTTTTTTGAAATGCAACTCAAAAGTCATTTTTTTACTTCCATTTTTCATATTCTGTCTATTTGGGATTTTGAGAAAACATTTCTGACATGCAATCAGTAAGTGATCAAGTATAAAACCAGAGACCAGCTCTTTCTCCAGTGGTCTTACTCCAGGTATAATGTGATTTTGACAGATGAGCTGACTTTCTCCTAATCCTGCAGTCAGAAAAGCACCTGCTATCCAAAATCCCTCATCTCCACATATCATTTGCTATTTTTAGGATAGAAAGGACTAGAATCTACTGTCTGGTGACTGTTCCAGCACATTCTTCACAGTTACACAGGTGTAACCTTATTATACAGCTGTTACTTAACTACAAAGATGTATATAAAGCAGTCAACAAGGCCCACTGAGGACAAACGAGCCCTCCCAGTTATCCCTCAAGCAGCCGACTGTTGAAGAAGAGTCATCCTGGGAAAATAAATGGCAGGTCCCTTCCAACCCTAACCATTCTATGATTCTAACTGAAACTTACAGAAATGCCACAAGTGGTAACACTGGAGGTCTGTAAAAGGGAGGATACACTCTCAAAGCACTGAAACCTTCTGTTCCTTATTTTAGTTTCAGGCATTTCTATAGCACACCCTATACTAACATTTCAAAGGTTTTGCAGCTACAGAAAATGACCAAAAATGTGAGTACAAGCCTAGATGTGAATACAAGCCTTGGCAGAACAACATCTTCAAGTCTAAGTCTCACTCTTTGCTAGCATTGAATGGCTGGCTGGTAACTTCATCCAGCAAAGGGACATTCCATGGTTGGTATTACAACTGAAAGTCATCAGAGTTCTAACAGCCTCTGGCAGCTACAGATATGCTTGGTGCAAGGGTTCGAGACCATGTGTGCTTTGTATATGTTTGGTGCCATTTAATTTCATGAACATTCCTTGCAAGACAGTTTTTGCAGTTGCAATTTGTTTATGAAATTCCTCAACCCATGTACGTGTCCTAACTGAAGACAGAATGGAAGTCTAAGAGATCATAAAGAGGATGTCATGCTGACTGCTCTAAAACAAAACATCTCCCAAAATAAGCATGACGCCCTGTCACCATACCAGGTACAGAACAATACAAAATCAATACTGTTTGCCCCCCCAAAAGAGTAATAATAGTGCTTTTATTTTACTGAAACATTTGGGTTGAGCCTAGAAACAGCTGAAACCCAAACGTAGGGAGATGTTGCTGAGCACTCCCCAAGCAGCTCAGCGTACAACAGCCTCCAGTACTGTGCCTAACAGGTTCAAAGTAAGTATCAGCAAGACAAAAAGCTATCCTTGTTCTCTTGAGATTTCAAAATGACAGATCAATGGAGCACTTTCTCCCTATTTTATACGTGGCCAACTGTGGAACAAAACATGCTGTAAACTTATCAAAGACCCCAGAGCAAATCAGCACCAAAGGTGGGAACAGACAGCTAGGTCTCCTGCTCTAAGTACACTGAATTGCATGGGGCCTCCTAAGGTTATGAAGTTTACTGCCAACAGTACTGTCCCCCTAAAGGATAACATTTACGTGCACACACACATTCTCTAAAGGGCTATTCAGTACAGAAGTCCCTGAAGAGCAGTAAAGTGCCCAAATCCACTCCAATTAATACATGACACAGTAAATTCTCTGACTGCACACTGCGGTATAGACATGTTGATTTTCAATCTGCAAATGTTAAGTATGGTAAATATACCCAATTCTCTGAAGCTAACCAAACACAAGCATTACGCTATGCATTTACTTTTTATTTGAGACCCCTCAAGATCTCTGGATGCTTTAAAAAAAAAAAAAAAGAAGTCAGTCTGGAATCCAAGAATAACATTTACAGAGTATTTCATTGAACACTACAGAATATTCAAAAATGTTTACATGTCTGCGGAGTGCAGGCACAGAGCCAGGACTGTGACCTGTTTGCCATCTTGGGCTTTCTACCTAGTTGTGTAAACACAAGGAATTAAATCATAATACTGTTACAAAAGTAAGAAATATGAACTGCTTTCTGCTGGGGTCATACTACACACAGCAGGACAGCAGGTGGTCTCTAAAATTACCTATCAGTTACTGAAAAGAAGTTGATTCTGTAGTTACAGAGGTTTACGATCCATCCTTGAGATCACAGCCAAGTCAACTGCCTTTAATATTTTATTTGTTATTCTTTGCTACAGCATTGTGGAGTGAAATTTGGGTACTTAAAAGCTATGCCAGGAAACGTATCCTCATCCACAAAGGATGGAGGGCTGGTAAACACTCAGACCTTCTTAGGAAAGGAATATAGATCATGTAAGAACATCTTCAGAGTTAGGTGAAGAACACAATGTTGCCAGGGCAGTCTCCTGCATTTATTTCAATCACTAGCAAGAAACTGGCAATGAGAACAGAGAAAGCCTTGGAGAGAGTAATCATAAAACAACAGAGTACACAATTACTGGACTAAGGAAGAAGAATAGCAGAAAAGCATGAGGACATTCAGGAAGCCTAGGTAAGAACTCACTGGACATGAGCCTAAAGGAAAATGGAAATGCAGAGAGCTGGGAGTGTCTTAAAGAAAAAATGTTGAGGGCCTCAGGTCAAAATCAACAAAGTCCCTATTCCCATTTTATTATTTAATGGATTTTAAACCACTGTAACTACAAGGATGCCATGCAGGGAGTAAATAAGGAGCAAAGAGCCACGTGGGAGAGAGCTGGGACTGCATATACTGGCAGTGCTGCCAAAAGAAACATTCCTCAAATCATGGCTTTGCTTAGATGCTTTTACAAGTCCCACTGATTGCTTATTAGTTCTGCCTTTACAACGCAACACATGATTGCATGCAGAATTCACACTTTGAGGGGTGAGATTTTGATATCACAGTGTTTTGCTCATTACAGGCAATACAACTTCTAATTACAAAAGGTATCACAGTAAAACTTCCCCAAACTGGAGAACTCCTGTAACGTGCACTCACCATGTTGTGTTTGAGAATCCTCTGTACCACTGGTGTGAACACTTCAATCACAACCATGGACCGCGGGCGCTCCCGGCAGTGCTGTAATGAGCAACAATCATTTTGTGAGCTGTGGAAATCATGGAAAGGGGTCTCCTCTTCACACCCTATGCATGGATTACCCCAAGATTAACAAGATCCAAGGGCTAAATTAATCTTTCCTGGGATTAGGGTACTTGTAACACTGCTCCTTCCTATATATTTGCTGGCATCTAATGGAAGATTACTGTGGGAGCTCATCAACGTGAGGCCTTTCCCTGCTGCCCACTCTCCACAAAACTCACTGGATGCAGTATTCTGTGGACTTTTACCCATTTTAAAACTTGCCAGCAGTTTTAAAAGTAAATGGGTTGGGAAGAAAAAGGTATGTAGACACGGGCAGCATAATGGCACAGACCTCCTTTCCTTGGTATCCATGCTAAAAACCTGTGGTGGACCTTGGAGGGTACCAACAAGCCAGTCCCCCATCACAGGCTAAAACATACAATCTTAATGTATCAATCAGAGTAATTTAGGTTGGGATGGACCTTTTGAGGTCATCTGGTCCAACCCCCTGCAATCCCTTGCCTTGAGTCCGAGGTTAGATATGACCCTAAGACTGGCTTAATAAAATGCAACAGTCAGAGGAGTTTCTGAAACTTGACTTAGATTCTGTAAGAAGCAGCTCCTGATTAGTAACTCTGGATGGGAATTATAAATAGCATCCAAAATGTACCCAGTCATCAGTAAGCAAATTCAAGCTGACACACTAACAGGCCTAGAAGAAAAGTAGTGTTTTCAAATCCAAAAGATCTGCAATCCAAAGTACTCAGAAGTTTATGGAAACGAATGCAAAATACAATACAAGCATGGATTTACCAGGAAAGAGTCCTTATAGTTTTCCCACTGCCATTAACCAATGACATAATACCATTAGGGCTGAGTTATGCATCATATTACCAACTCATCTGAACACAATGACTCCAATGATTTTTGCATTAGCTACATACAACATGCAGTAGGACATCTGTGGTACCCAGACTGAGGTGTGGGAGTCTGAAGCTTTTGACTCTCACAGAGCATCACAACGATGCAGTCTGATGTACGAAGAGTATGGATCTATTTATCATAATGGTGCTGTTAAATATTTGGTTGTTGACCAAAAACTAAAATCAATTTGGGCATGAGGTAAGGCACTATAGGAAAAAAACAACCAGCCCCTCAAAGAGCTACACTCATAGACAACTATGAGATTTCAGAAAGCAGAGCTGTTCTGGTACCTTGCAGAAGAATTCACAGAGGTCAGGAGGAGGATGGTTGTTTTCCAGCAAAGGTGCAATTGCCTTTAGAAAGAAAGACAGAAACAGAAAACAATTTAATTAGAGGATTAGCGACTGGAGTTAGCATTTTGCAGAGAAATGTTTTTCTTGGGGGGAAAAGATCACTTTTTAAAAGGAAGGACAAGAGTATCAGAGAAATTAAAGATGGGTGGGTTTGTTTTACATGTGTGTTTATTTTACACATAAGCTCAAGCACACCTTTGCTATGTATCCTCTGTAAAATCTTGCCTTTAACTGTGTCAGTGCAAATATATAACACGTCACAAAAGAAGCACAGTTTTTATAATGGTTTAAATGAAAACAGGAGCAGGCCAATTGCTTCAGGATGTAATACAACAAGGATGAATCAGGCTCCCTGTTTCAGTACAACATCTCTCCAAAAGACAAAAAATAAACCCCACACACATCCTTACATCCTTTATGAAAGAGTTCAAGCTCTTTTTGTGAGAAATAAGTCCCTACAAGCACCATAGCACTGTTCTTACCTTGGTGGACTCATCAAAATCAAGCATCTAACTTTGCAAGTTGAGATTAACCATTCCTTCTCTGTTGCTATGCAAACCAATGTGCTTATGCTTGGTAAATACATTAGAGGTCATACCTGCCACTGAGGTTGTAATGAGCTTACGCTGTTGTTACTTCCTTGGTAAATTAGAAAATGGCACTAGAATAATGTATTCTCTCTATGTGCTAGTGCCTTCGGGCTCTTCCAGTCTTGAGCTAAAGGGATTCCCAGGACCCATTTAAAAATAAGACTCTAAACACAGCACCTAGGACATTTTGTATTAAGCAAGTGAACACCAGATATTTTATCTGGATGGCATCTGGAGTTTTACTAAGGCAGCCTGCTTTGTTTTTTTGTGCTCCCTCCTGTCTCCTTAAGGGTTTCAGCCCCAGCGACTCTGCTCACAATGACCCTGTTTCACAAAAGCCACTTTCATGCACAAATAGGTCAAGATTAATAGGAAACCCAAGTGCATCTCCAAAGATCTGTTTTGGTTACACACAACATTTGTGAAGTTTCTGCTCATTATCATGTGCTGTACTTCTGCAGCCATTCACTCTTCCTCTGGAGGTGGTCCAGCAACAGTGGTCTGATGGGAGAGTGGGACACTATTCAGTGAGACTAGAATATACTTGCTGCCCATCCAACAACACCTGAGGTAAAGATCTCCCTTCAATCTGCCTTTTGGAGTGTTTGCTGTAGGGCCTGCCATATCACAGGAGTCGTGTGCTGCAAAACCACCCAAGTGTTCACACCAGTCTGGTATCTGTCAGAGGATCACCGCATTAGGGATGCAACTGGGTGGCTGTCAGCCTAAGGAAATGAGCTTCATTGTTTCAGCCCAGTCTTTTCTGAATGTAGGGAATAACTACAACAGACACAGGCAAGTGGGTCATGACTCTGCCTGTAAGGTCAGTGTTGAACAGCGACAGCATGAAAGCACACTGTATTTTCTTATGTGTGCTCTGAGTGAAATCAGAAACTTGCTATCCTGCATTGCCCAGTCATGGCAACATATGCTTCCCCTTCCTTACCAGGAAAGGATCGATTGTAATATTGATCTATTCCAGCACCATCTAGAGAAGGAAATCTGGTTCCATCTGCATGGCAAATCACTGTGTACTTTCAAGACACTACATAAATACATAGTACTAGCAATACTTCCTGAGAATAGCACAGATTAGCTGTGTAACAGCAGTGAACTCTGAATGCCCATAAACTGCCATGTCCTTAATGGTTCAGGCACAACCTACAGTAGGGCAGGACTTGAAGCCATCACTTAGAACTGAGAAATAATGTAGGCAGACAGGTCCTTTGGAAGCCCCCTGGTCCAACCTCCCTGCTCACAACAGGGTCACCTTGCGTCTTTCATTAACAAATCCTTCCCCCAAAACAACCAGTTGTAACTGGGGCCTGAATTTCCCTTGGCACTAGAGTGAAACGAAAGCTGCAGCAGATCTTGAAGAAAAGTAAAAGCCACTTCAGAAACTCATCTCAGTGGCTGTTTCCGGCTAAAATAATAACCTTATGCTTATTAAAGCTTAATGGTACCTTATGCAGCCACATATACTGGCAGCTACATGCCACCTTGTCATTCTGCAGAAAGAGTCATGGCAATGTGACAGGATCGGGTGCTGGTGAGGTTTTAGATTAGATGACCAGGAAAATCTCCAGGAACTTGCCAGTGGCTGAAATTAAATTACAGTGATGGGGAACCAAGCTCCAACTTTCTGATCAATCGTTGAGATTCTGTATTTTGATGCACAAAAAGATGGCCATTCGATTCACTTATTTCTATCTCTAAAAAACTGCAAACTACAGAAAAGAGTTGAGGAAGGTATTTGTATAAATCAAGTAAGCAGGGGGTTAAACTGCAGTGCCACATACACATACCCACGCTACAAAAACAATCACTTGCTCACATACCATCAGCAGTGGAGACATTCTGTATACGGTAGTGTTAACCCCTCAGGAAACTCCTAAGCCTGAAGGTTTTAGAGGGCATATCTGGAAATTACGTTTTTTGACTACGTGAAGTACATATATAGAAGTAAACATTGCACAGTGTAGCCTAGTAAGGACATCATTCTGGGAGATAATTAACCCTGAAGGCACTGTGCTTGACAAGGATACACTGTTGTTAGCCAGTTACGAAACAACAGAAATGACAAAACCACACAAATCCCAGTAGAACAAATTGGTTTGATCCTGCCTCACTTTACCAGCATCAGTGGAAATGCTTTTGTGTTTGCTTGCTTCACCGGGGCAGAAGCAAGCATTAACAGAAGTGTCAACAAACCATACAGACTTGTCCTTGGATTTTGTCAGAAAGATACTCACCACAATAATGCTCTCGTGGTCTTGAGTGGTTAAGTTGTTGTTCTGAAAGAGTTGAATAGAAGAAATAAATGAGCAAAGAGTCCTCTCAGTTGGCATATCTGCGTACACAGTCTTCTTAACTACCAACAGCTAAAAGAAAAATGCTAAAGACGTAAATTGCTTATTTTCAGAATAAAAATCATCACCTTGAAATCATTCTCTTAAAAGGAGGTCACATATTATCTGTTATGAGGGCTTCTGAAAGCTTCCGTTTTTCCCTCAGAACATTAAGATTCAAGTCACCAGAGCCACGAAAGCTGCACACAAACACCAGGATGCCAGAGGAGGTCTTAATCAGTTGGAAAACTGAAGCTAGAATACATTTCTCAGAAATGTTTTCTTAAGACCAGCTGTATATTTCTAAGAAAAATAACAGAAGGATTGTTGTGGTGCTGTACACCATTATGTTCGTGGCAGACTAACTGCTGCATTTCTCGTGAAATTCCTAGTATATACATTATTGCTACACGAATTACCACCTGTGGAAACGAAGACAATGGAAGTCCAAGGGAGATGTGTCACTCACTTAAGACATGAATCAGACCCATGATAAATTTATCATAAATAACCAAGAAAGAAACACAGCCAAACAAAAAGCCTCGAGAGAGAAGTGTTTTGTCTTGTTTCTAGAAATCTACCTAACATAGGTCAAAATCTCCTCCTTCTCAGCAAGCACAATTTCCACTCAAATCAGTAAAAGTCAGAAGCAGACTCAAAGGTAGAATTTGGACAGCCCATGCTAAAAAAAAACTCACCACAAACTTCTAACTTTTTGTCTCCCCTCTAAATCAGTGACTGTAGTGATAGGATGAGGCATAACAGGTTCAAACTTACACAGGGGAAGGTCAGGTTAGATATAAGGAAGAAGGTTCTTTAATGTGATGGTGGTAAGGCGCTGCAACAGGCTGCCCAAGGAAGCGGTAAATGCTCCATCCCTGGCAGGGTTCAAGGCCAGGTTGGACAGGGCCTTGGGTGACATGGTCTAGTGTGAGGTGGCCCTGCACACCAAGGGGTTGGAACAGATGATCTTAAGGTCCTTTCCAACCCAAACCATTCTATGATTCTAAATGCAGCAGTGTCTTCCAGGAGCACTACTGAGGTTCATACCTCTGAGAGCAGCTTTGAGACAATCTCCAGTGGTGCCTGGTGAATGGACTCATCCTGAAGGGGAGACGATAGCGCCATGTCCACCAGTGTCCTGATCTCCTTCAACACCACCTCCCAGCGGCCTGGGTTATCGAGCACTTTCTTGTACTTGTAAATCTTTTTCTGCAAGAAAAGTGAAAGGGTCACTCTGACAACACCATCAACCCCTTGAAACAACTGACTGGATATGTGCTTCCTACATGCAACTGACAAGGGGGCTGCTTTTTGAGTTTTGTCTCTTCTGATTGCTGAAAAGCTGTACTTGAAACATTAAATGGAAAAGAAAACTCCGTATGTCAATACCAACTTGCTTTGTGGAAGCAATGAAAAACTGTGATTCCCTTTTTATACTTTAATGTAAATTTTAACTCCAAAGCACTTTTTCTCCATCATTTCCTCTTGTAAACACTTCAATCCTCAGGATTATAACAGATACCAGCTAGTGCACTGTTTCCAAAGCTGCTGGTCCTCTTAAAGGGAGGTAGTCATAAAGAAAGCAGGAGAGAGAAAGGCCATCAAAGCATCATTCTATAGACACTTTATTCTGCACTGCTAATTGGTGAATTCACATTCAGAATGAATTAAAATCAATGTTATCAAAGTGCAAAATCCCAGTAAACCCACAGGGCTTTTTTTCCTGCTTTGATCCTGAAAAGTCACGCTGTCAATCTCAACAACAAACTTGTAAAGTCTCCAAGTTTTCCATGCAACAACACTTGTACTCTGAAGCATTCCCGGCTGCCTGATCCTATCTGCCCCACTTCTCTGCAAGCCCCTGCTTTACATCTAGTCATGCCCAAGCTATTTCACTGATTGCCCTGTCCACAGACCAGCAGAAAACAATTCTTACCTCCTCAGCAGCCATGTTCCCACAAATGACTGGAGCAGAGGTTGCTGTGTATTATAAATAGTGCTCTTTAGCAAAAACCCACCCTCCCAAATCCCCAGAGGGGGCTTGATGCAACTCTTTAAGTTCAAGGAAACCATGACGAGCGTTACGAGGCCACTCCCAAAACCAGCCCGAAGGGTACATTGGAACCAGGAAAGGTTGCCAAAGCAGTCAGCGGCCCCTGGGACTGGTAGGGAAGGAGCTCTGCTGTTCGAGGACAACAACTGCCAGGACCACAGCACTTGGTTCAGTTCACATACCCTTCCACTCACTGCTATGTGTGAATATGGCCCTCTGGCCAAAACGCAGTCAAGAAGCCTGGAAAGATCCAGTTTATGAAACTGCAAAGTCTGGGCACTTCTATATGACATGAAACTATTAAGCGTTTAGCGCTAAATTGGACCTTAAATTCCTAGGCAGCACTTCTAGGAAAATCACAAAAACTGCCCATGTGGTGCAGATTGAAGCTTGCAGACATAGCTGTGCATTTTGGGCTTTCAATAGCCAGTGCTTATTACGCTTTGCAAAGGGTCAGCCTGCTCTGTTTTGTTTTGGCGCTTTGTTGCTTCTTGTCGTTTCCCCCTCCGCTCGCAGAGGGCAGCCCCAGCAGGAACCATATGAACAGACTGGCTCACTGTTTATCAGCTACTTCCTTCCCACCATGGCAGCAGATTTAATGCTCAATACAGAACACAGCCACCTCTGTACCCTACCTGAAACATGAGAGAACAATACGGAAAAACAAGGATTTCAGATGCCTTGCGTTTGTCAATGCTGTTAGAGGATGGGAGAAGAGAGTGGCACTGGGCTGACATGTACAGGCTGATAAAGCAATCCAATTATCTTTTTAATTAAATTCACGCAAGTACAAAAGCACGTTGGCAGAAGTTCACACTTTCAGTGCATTTTAAGCCACCGAAAAGCTAGAGGAACATGGAAACGCATGCTGCAGACACTATCAAATGTGTTTGGGATTTCAGATACTGAGCAAAAATCTTTGTACTGAGCTCCTTGGGGCAGTGAGGGTCACCAACGTTTTGAAGCCACCGGCATTACTTCTACCATAATCACAGATTTTCTTAGAATCTTGAATCAGAGTTGAATTTCTATTATTCATATAGTGCCTTTTTTTAGGGTCTTTTTAGAGCTGCCCCAGCACTAAGTAAAATCTAAACTTCAAAGCCAAGCAGCTTTGTAACTTGAAGCAACTCCTTTCTGACTAATTGAGGACACCAAAGCAAGCTAACTCCTTTTCCATGCTGAAATTTATTCCTTGGTCCTGTACCATGAAGAAATCAAACTCAAAGCAGAATTCAAAGCTGGATGAGAAGCAGGAGCTGGGGGGGTACAAGAGCTGGAGGACTGGGTTATTGCATCCCTGCCCGCTATGGGCTGCCTCTTACTGGTGAAGGAAACCCTCTTGCCCAACAGGACGCTGCTCAGACAACCCTACCACAAATATCTTTCTTCCACTGTCAAATCCACTCTTGCCTGGCGGGGAGGGAGCAGTAGGGGAGGTTTCCTTTCCCTTTTAGATACGTCCATTAACAAATAAAGTTATGATGATAATGACGTACATAAAAGAAGAGACAGCAGGAGCTGTGCTCCCTGCTACACATGAGAGACCTAAGTAAGCTGCTGCTCAGACCCGGCGGACGGTGACTTCAAGTGAGTATCGGGGGCAGCTACCTTTGCAGACCACTGCAAGCAGGAAATCCAAACTAATCAGCCTCTGCTTCATGCTTTCAGTATGAAGGGCTGTGCCTTACCGAGGTACTGAGCTGTAATCTGCGAATGGCATTGCAGAAGTCTGGAATGATGGTGGGAAAGCAGCAGAAAACAAATAAATAAATGAGGAGCCATCCCCAAGAGGGTTGAACTCTGCTGTCCTGAACCTTTGCCCATGGTTACGCTGCTGTTTTTCTCAGCAGAATGGTTTTCACTGTTGAGCGCCTTGCTGAAAGCCTCAATTAAAGCTTGAAACCTATCAGTCGGCTACAGAAGCGATTTGCTGTGTATCAGCAAGCACTTAGCCAGCACCAAGCCATCTGCTCTATTCTACCTGTGCTTACTCCAGAGTGAGCAGAAACAATAATCACTCACAGGCTTAAAAGCAAAGCTGCCTGGTAAAGACCCGTATCTGAGAAGAGGCATGTCAACACGTGTGAGGAGTTCGTTCCCCCTGGATGTAGGTGTAAAAGATGCCTTCAGTTGCTGAAAATACTCACACAACATTCATAATTAATAGCATATACTAGACAAATACCGGGGTAGGAAACCAGTTTCTCTGGGATTTCACTAAGAGCAGCAGCTCCTGTGACAATTTATGTGAGTGAAAATAACACATGCCAACTTGGAATTTGACCCTCCTAGTTACTGACTGGCCAGAACCACACAGCTAGTGTCATTCCAAAATCTTGCTATGCTGACTTTAAAAGCAAAACCACTGAATTTAGTTAAGTACCCAAAAGAAGCAGCATGGGGAATTGAGTGACACTGACAGGGCATCCTTCATTCTCAAATCACTCTAATTAATTAAGTCTTGCAGAAACCCAAAGACTGAAGTGTCAAGCCTCTTTTAGAGGAGGAGTCCACATGTGAAGAATTACTTTTCCAGTGTTATTAAGCCAGCAAATGTGACAAAACTCTGTAAGCAGTGGTCTTTGCCAACAGTGCTCAAGAGCTCCTGAAGGGGGGCTATAGGGATGCTGGGGAGGGACTCTTCATTAGGGACTGTAGTGATAGGACAAGGGGTAACAGGTTAAAACTTAAACAGGGGAAGTTTAGATTGGATATAAGGAGGAAGTTCTTCCCTATGAGGGTGGTGAGGCACTGGAATGGTTTGCCCAGGGAAGTTGTGAATGCTCCATCCCTGGCAGTGTTCAAGGCCAGGTTGGACAAGGCCTTGGGTGAAATGCTTTAGTGTGAGGTGTCCCTGCCCATGGCAGGGGGGCTGGAACTTGATGATCTTAAGGTCCTTTCCAACCCTAACTATTCTATGATTCTAAGACCACTGTGAACAGAAAGTTTAGGAGAGCCTAGGAAACTAGCTTTTTTAAGTAACATCATTACATGTTTTTCAATCCCATAATAGCCTCATTCTGTAGCCCTTGCTCAAACACCACTTCCATGGACAAGATGATAACACCGATGTAGTTGACATCTAGGAAAAAATGGACTCTAATGCACAAAATTGGATGACATGGAACAACTGCCTTTTTCAGCCCTAGCAAGACCTTTCAGGTTAGGCACATCTCCAAGCACCTGATACAAAACGGGCAAGAAATTTAGTCCTCTTTATGACCAAATTTCATCTCTGCTTTGCTACTGGTGGTCAGGAAATGTTCTGTGCTCTCGGGAACCTATTTGCCTGTCAGCAAATAATATCTTCATTACATTAGAAGAAAGAATTAATCGCCAACCCTATCCCAGAGCAGTGTATTAAACTAGCTCACTGCTCTTCAGCCCTTTACCACACAGCAGCACGCAACTCATCGCTTCTTCACTGGAGAAGCCGGAGCTACTGCAGGCACATACGCTGACTCGGAGGGCTGCGTGTGCCAGCAATTGTTTATTTCTTGCTGAGCAACGAGGGCAGTTCCAGCAAAGGGAAAAGGTCAGCCTCCTGCACAGAGGTCCTCCCCAGCTCATCGCGGCGATGGCTGAGCCAAGGTAGTGTTACAGCTTCGTGTTGATGGCGCTTGTGTTAAATGGAGGTGCCTCTTGATAGATGCGAACATACGGAGGGGGGAAAAAAGCCACAAAGAGCAACACCAGAAGGGTCCTCTTCACTGTAGCAGGACGTATGTTAAAATGCTGCACCACAACACGAAGAGTTGCTTGTGATGTTCAACACACATGCTTGGCTCGTCCTACAAAGCCCAGGAGATGCACCATGTATTCTTGAGCACCACCTGCTGGTATTCTGTCCATTAACTCCTTACCTTCATGGAAACATAGATGGCATGGCATGCTACACCCATGTTCTGCTTTTGACATTAGCAGGCATCACTTCTTTCCCAGTATTCTGAGAAATATGCAAGAATAACTTGTTGCTAGGAGGAGTTTCCCTGATAGCAAGAGACTGGCTTAAATCACTAGGTGCATCCACTGAAAGCCTTCTGAATTAAGCTCCTACCTGCAACATTTACCAATATGAAGAAAAAAAGCATCTCACCTGAAGAGACTAGGTCTATAAAAAGTCTCATTCCATGCACAGGCCTGGGGCCAGGATGAGCTTATAGAAACTTTTCCCAATCAGGGAATCCAGACTGCTCATGCTGCTGTATTTGTACTCTTCATGACCTTCTCAAGGTTTTGCACAGAAAGACTCGTGCTGCTCTCTAAAACAGGTTCAAAACAGCAGCAGCAAACTTTTGCACTGTACCATGTTTTCAAATCAAGGCATTTTCTGTATTTTTCATTTTAGCCAGTGCTAAATGCTGAAGTACATCACCTCCTCTGCTTTGGTGGCTTCTCTAAACACAACCAGCCTGGTCAAAGCTCACATGCCTGCAAACTCCTTGCCACAGGCCAGAAAACTGGAGAGAAACGTTATAAGCTAGACATGTCCTGATTCTCACTCAGTTAAGGTCTACATAACACTTCATTTTTTGCCAATTCATGTAAATAAATATCCCGATGAAACCACCATTATCTACTGCACTGAGATTGGCACCCATGAATTACGCCCTGAATAAACATATCAAATTACAATCTGTGCCCTGAACAGCTCATGGTCTTGATGATTTAAAGCAAAGAGAGACAGAGCAAGAAAACCAGGCTGTTTTCCTTGAGGATGTATGGGAATTCAGGACCACAGCAGAACTGAGGTATTCTGATTCTCACACCTCCATATTAATGGCTAGCTCCTAAGGTAAAGCACCACCAACATGCACTGGGGCCTTAGCAAGCAATCTGAATGTTGATACCTACTCTGTTGCTGTGCTTCCCCATTAACATCATCTTCCCTGACCCCCTTTTTCAGCCTACAATCATCCACCTATTTTTTCCCAGCAGTCTCTAGCACCTTGATCCAGACCTCACTACTATCCAGGAAGGGACCCCAAACACTCAGATTGCAGTGTTTCAAAGCCATCAGAGTTCAGTGGGTTCAGCTGTTACTAATGCACAACTGGAACAGATACTTCCCACAGGCATGGAGTTTGTCCTTTGCTCAGATGCCACTTGGACAGTACCACTGCAAAGTAAAGGAATGCTGAAACAAACATAAATTTAAAAGGATGGAACACGGATGAAACACATTTCTGCCTGGACCAAGTGCAAAGTGGTGTGGGAGCAGAGGGCTCACAGGGCAGCCTCCTCACTTGCCTCCCAGCATGACACTGTACAGCTGCCATAATAATGCACTGAACAACTCGCTCCCAAAACTCACTATATATCTGTATATATCTATATATATATATATCTCCATTTCCTTTGCACACAGGTGTCACCTAACTGACCATCCCTCTGGGCTTCTGCTGTCCCATGTAATGACTATTGCAAAGGTACCATTCAGCAACAAGGTGGGATGAGGGGATGGGAATGGAAGGATATTCTATCCAAGGGAAAAAAGGAAACTAATAACACTGGGCAGTGTTATTCACTGAATTTCAGAAGACCTGAGATTTAGAGGCTGCACTGAAGACAAATCTGCATGCAAAATGTGTACCCCCCCAACAGAGAAGGGAAGAGGGTGTCTTTGGCAGACCTTCCTACTACTAAGCAGAGAAACTAGGCGTTGTTTTTGCTGGTGTTGTCTTTCTCTGAACTCCCTGCACTGAGCTGGTCAGCCACTATGATGCAGGAGAACAGCTGGCTGATGCAGACGCAGCTCTACCTTTAGCCAGCTTTACCTTTATTCGAGATGCTGTTTCCCCTGCTAGAAAATGCGAAAGGCCAACTGTGGCTCCAGCTGCACTCTGCATGGGCTAATGTGGTTACTATCGTAATCAGACCTGTCCACAGGGAAGACGGTTTTTGGCATGGCCGACATCGATGCATTCCCCGAAACCCTCCATCCCTGCTTCCATTTCCTTTTGGCAAACACTCCCATTCTTCAAGCCCCAGTTCCAGCACCAGCTTTACACTTCAGGCTGGCAAAACATCAGCTTTCATCCTGCACACAGCAACTGCTGTTCCGTATTTTTCATGTCGAAGCCAAGCTGGGGTTTGTTTTTAACGTTGCTTTGGCTATGCGGAATTCCACTACGACTGCAGATACATTCCTAACAGAAACACAAACCACTCCCCACTTGCAAAAAGCAATGGTAGAGATGCAGCTGCTATTTTGGGTTGCAAATCCCATGTAACATCTCTCCTCCAAAGAAGAACTACTTTAAAAGATACTTTCCTGGGTATTTGGATGTTTCAGCTTGGGTTTTAAAGCAAAAGTCACAAAACACCTTTTCCTCCTGATCCTGAGCAGGAGGAAACACTTCATCAACTTCAATACAGTTCAAGAACGCAGTTGTCCCACACATACAGGGAAAATCTGCCCTAGCTGAAGGCTGGTGGGTATTTACAAGCCCTTCTGGTTGCTTTAAACTCTCATGAAGAATGAGTGAGAAAAACCTTCACATAGAGGTTGCTGGAGTCACATAAATAGGACAGGATCCAGACACACTGCTTGATGTACAGCACTGTAACAGCCTCTGACTCATCATCAGAGGGAAGATTTCAAACATGTTTAGGCACAACTGCCTCCTCCTCTTGCAGGACCTCACTGCTGCCTGCTGCAGCATTTCTGGCCCTTCTCACCAGAGCAGCAAATACTCAACACTGTCTGCATGCCGGGATCTTGATGTTCTGGCACAACCCACAGTTTCCAGAGGGGTGTGAGCTTGACATGCTCCTGTATTTGAGATTATGCAGTATGAGCTGGAGTCAGCAAAATCATGTTCCATTTAAATAAGTAATAATAGAAAAGACTACTAGATGAAAAGCAAGACTGTATGTACAATATACAATCCATACTTTCTAAAAACTTCAGTGGACCAACTGCATTGCAGTGCATGGGGGAGGAAAAAAAATAGTGTTAAATTAACTATAGCAGGCACTGTATGACTGTGGAGTTCAGCATGTATCAAACAGAAAGCAGAAAACACAAAGCACTGTGACATTAACTGCCACCTAAACGCAGTCCTTGCTGAGTGCTTCTTTGTGTGGAGACCTACATTTACTGACCACATTACACAATTCTTCTGACATCAAGCTGAACTGACCCAGGCTTTACATTCATGCACTTTATATTCCACACACGACGAGTGTGCCTGTGGAGCCTAGCCCTTGACATCCGCCAGCTCTCAGCCTGTGGTGGGAATAAATGACTTTGCCACTGCAGAGAAGAGATACGTGTGTAGGAAAAAAAAGAACAGGCACAATCTTATCGCCACTGAACTTTGACCAGGTCTGCCAAATAAAAAGCCGTGTGCAAGGCTACCGTGGAGAGCAGCCAGGCAGCATACCTGCTGTGCAAAAACCCCCACACTCTGGCACTACACCCTTCAGATCCCACTCAGGCAGGAGAGAGCTGGCCATCACCAGGAAAACAGGACGTTGCTTCATCTGCAAGGCTGCAAAACGTGTGCCAGTCACTCCAGGCACGCACGAACTCTGCTCAGAACTTGCCACCTGAGAAATCACCTCAAATTGGGATTAAGCAGCTACTAACACATCGTAGAAACTGCTAACAGAAGATAATCTCTGTATGATAATCCATCCCCCTTCCATTTTCCAGGAAATGCCACTAAGCTTAGGTAGCACTGGGTAGCACACAGAGCAATTATTTCTTCCCAGATATGCAAACCGGATTAGAAAGCCACGTCATCCCTTTTCCTTATTACTTTCCATGGCTAGCAGTGGACACCCTTGGCTTTTCCTGCCCGCCTCCCCTCTCACCAGTCAGCAGAACCTTCCAAATGGACTCTTACCCACCTGTTTCACTCTCTCCTCCTTGGCAAATGTAGTATTTTTCTGAGTTTCTAGCACTGGCAACACCATAAATGGCTTTGAAAATGGCTTCTCTCTCTTGTGCACCTGCATCATCAATGTCGTCAGCAAGAGAGATGTGCACAGCTCGAGGAACATGTTTGTGTCAGAAAGCTGCTTCAGAGCCTTAGGGAGAGCATAGATACTGGATACTGATGTGATGCTTGCAAGCATCTTAAAAGGGACTTCAGAAATAAGGGTATTTCTGTCTTCGCATCGCTGGGCTTTGGCGCTCTGAGTTGTCCCATTTCTCACTGGGAGATACCAGATTTCAGAGCAGCATTTGCACCTGAAACCACCACTTTGTTCCATGTTTTTATATCACATCTTATTGCACCACATCATCACAAAACCCCAAAGTTCCTGCAACTCTTAACCAAAATGCCACTGCATCTCTTCAATTTGCTGTCTCTCTCCTGTGTATAAATGGTGCATGACATCCAAGACTGAATCAAGTCTCGTGATGTTCAGCTCTCTCATCCCCAGGCTAGCTTCCTCACAGAGGATCAGAGGCCTTTGGGGTGGTACCAAAACCATTGCCCACCTCACCTTCAGGGACCAGCCAAGTCAAGTCAGCCACTCACAACAACCCCGTTATCCTTGATGGATCTTGCCTCTGGTCACACAGCCTAAACTAGTATTTTCATGCTAAATACTACAGTGAAGTGCCACAGAGACCAGTCGATGATAAACAGCTGTGATGCAATGGCTTCTGAATGAAGGACATACTTTTACTAGCATTGCTTACTGCTGGTTGGTTCTTTTTGTTTTTTTTCTTCTGATTTTGAAACATTTGCTATTCTGGGTAAAAAAAAAGACAAGGGGGTGTGACAGACAAGATGAGCATGTGACTTACTGCAAGAGCTAGGGCAAGTGAAACAGGCTGTGACACAACACACTGTATAAGGGATTTTTGTGGATATTAGCAGCAGTTTTATAATCCTCTACCACATTAGAGAGTTTGTGGGTCAGGGTTAAAGGGAGAACAGCGATGAGGGAAGTTACTGTGGGGATCTGTTACAGACCGCCTGACCAAGAGGACTCTGGATGAAGCACTCTACAGACAGATAGGAACAGCCTCACGCTCCCAGGCCCTTGTTCTCATGGGGGACTTCAACCACCCTGCTCTCTGTTGGAAGGACGGTACGGCCCGGCACAAGCAATCCAGGAGGTTCCTCAACTGTGTGGAAGACAACTTCCTTCTGCAAGTAATAGAGGAGCCAACAAGGAGAGGTGCCATGCTTGACCTCGTGCTCACCAACAGGGAAGGGCTCGTTGGAAATGTGATGCTCCAGGGCAGCCTTGGTTGCAGTGATCACGAGATGGTCGAATTTGAGATCCTCAGGACAGTGAGAAGAGCGTGCAGCAAGCTCACTGCCCTGGACCTCAAGAGAGCAGACTTTGGCCTCTTCAGGAACCTGCTTAGTAAGGCTCCATGGGATATAGCCCTAGATGGAAGGAGGGCCCCGACACTGTTGGTTGAGATTCAAGGATCACCCACTACAAGCTCAGGAGTGTTGGGTCCCAACTAGAAGAAAGTGCAGCAGGAGGGCCAGGAGACCTCTTTGGATGGATAAGGAGACGCTGAGGTAATTTAGAGGTGAAGTGCTTCCACTTATAATAAGTGGAAGCAAGGAGAGGCAGCCTGGGAAGAATACAGGGATGTTGTCCGGGAAGGTAAGGACCAGGATAGGAAAGCTAAGGCCCAGTTAGAAGTAAATTTGGCTAGGGATGTGAAAGATAACAGGAAGGGTTTTTATTTTGGTTTTTATTTTTTCTATAGGTAGATTGCAACTAAAAAACAGACTAGGGGCAACGTAGGCCCCCTCAGGAAGCTCTCAGGAGAACTGGCTACCCTGCATTTGGAGAAGGCTGAGGTTCTGAATGACTTCTTTGCCTCAGTCTTCACTGGAAAAGTCTCTGACCACACCACCCAACTCTTGGAAGGCAGATGCAGGGACTGTGAGAATGAAGACCTTGGGCCCATGGTAGGAGAGGATCTGGTTCGAGACCATCTTAAAAATCTGAATGTGCACAAGTCCATGGGACCTGATGAAATCCATCCGCAGGTCCTGAAGGAGCTGGCAAATGAAGTTGCTAAGCCACTGGCCATCATATTTGAAAAATCCTGGAAGTCAGGTGAAGTTCCTGATGACTGGAAAAAGGGAAATATAACCCCCATTTTCAAGAAAGGGAAAATGGATGACCCAGGGAACTACAGACCAGTCAGTCTCACCTCTGTGCCTGGCAAAATCATGGAGCAGATTCTCCTGGAAGGCATGCTAAGGCACATGAAAAACAACAAGGTGGCTGGTGACAGCCAGCATGGCTTCACTAAGGGGAAATCCTGCCTGACCAATTTGGTGGCCTTCTATGATGGGGCTACAGAACTGATGGACAGGGGTAGAGCAGTTGATGTCATCTACCTGGACTTGTGCAAAGCGTTCGACACTGTCCCACATGACATCCTTGTCTCTAAATTGGAGAGACATCAATTTGATGGATGGACCACTCTCTGGATAAAGAACTGGCTGGATGGCCGCACACAAAGAGTTGTGGTCAAAGGCTCAATGTCCAGCTGGAGACCAGTAACGAGTGGTGTCCCTCAGGGATCAGGGTTGGGACCGGTCTTGTTCAACATCTTTGTCACTGACATGGACAGTGGGATTGAGTGCGCCCCCAGCAAGTTTGCCGATGACACCAAGCTGTGTGGTTCGGTTGATACCCTGGAGGGAAGGAATGCCATCCAGAGGGACCTCGACACACTTGTGAGGTGGGCTGATGCCAACCTCATGAAGTTTAACCATGCCAAGTGCAAGGTCCCGCACCTGGGTCAGTGCAATCCCAGGCACAGCTACAGGTTGGGCAGAGAAGAGATTCAGAGCAGCCCTACGGAGAAGGACTTGGGGGTGTTGGTTGATGAGAAAATGAACATGAGCTGGCTTCAGTGTGCGCTCGCAGCCCAGAAAGCAACCGTATCCTGGGCTGCATCAAAAGGAGCGTGACCAGCAGGTCGAAGGAGGTGATCCTGCCCCTCTGCTCTGCTCTCGTGAGACCTCACCTGGAGCATTGTGTGCAGTTCTGGTGTCCTCAGCATAAAAAGGACATGGAACTGTTGGAACAATTCCAGAGGAGGCCACGAGGATGATCAGGGGACTGGAGCACCTCCTGTATGAAGACAGGCTGAGGAAGTTGGGGCTGTTCAGCCTGGAGAAGAGAAGGCTGCATGGAGACTTCATAGCAGCCTTCCAGTACCTGAAGGGGGCCTATAATGGTGCTGGGGAGGGACTCTTCATTAGGGACTGTAGTGACAGGACAAGGGGTAATGGGTTAAAACTTAAAACAGGGGAAGTTTAGATTGGCTATAAGGAGGAAATTCTTTCCTGTTAGGGTGGTGAGGCACTGGAATGGGTTGCCCGGGGAAGTTGTGAATGCTCCATCCCTGGTGGTGTTCAAGGCTGGGTTGGACAGAGTCTTGCGTGACATGGTTTAGTGGGAGCTGTCCGTGCCTATAGCAGGGGGGGGTTGGAACCTGATGATCTTAAGGTCCTTTCCAACCGTAACTATTCTATGTTCCTATGATTATGTATACTGTGATGCACTCAATGCAGTAATTACATTGGAAGAAAGAAATGCACAGGCAAAACTGTGCAAGAAACGAAAAGAAAATTTTAAAACAACACCTATATCGCTTTTGCTCCTTTAGGCTTACTTAGGTCTTCTGACACCAAGAGTCCTCAACATCCATAATGCAGAACTGGGCCCCATGACAGCAGTTTAACAAGGCACATAGCATGTGTCAACGCAGAGAGTTAGGTTTTCACACCCAAAGCATCATGAGAGGAGGATAATTACACTCCTGGGAAAGATTACCAGTCTTGTCCTGTCTTCATCAGAGAGCTCCTAAACCAGATTTTTCTGCAGCTAGAGACTGATTTTGGTGCCACTCTGTATTGTGACAGCTCTGTAGATGGGAAGTTGTGATTTGGTGGAACTAGTGGTCACCATGACCTGGAAGTCCTAACACGCAAAGTATTGGTCTTAATTTTAGCCCCATAACAGTGCAGAGGAACAATTTACCAGCACAAAACCCAACCTCTTGGCCAGCAGAATGCTTCTCAGCATTCCTGAGAAGCAATCTACTCCAGCAATTGTACTTGCTCCTCTTCAGAAATCTAAGTACACAATAACAAGCTGACCTGTTTTTTTAGCTGGTTTTGACATCCCTCTGTCTTCAGACCTACTATTAGTTTGAATAGGATAGCATCCAAGTCTAGAGGGAAAAATAAAGAGCTGGTCCCAACTAAGCTAAAGCAAGATAGAAAATAACTATCTAGTTTCTACTCAAATTTCACCACTAGGCCACAAATTGGCTTTTCTGTCTGCTTAAAAAAGCCTATTTTGGCAATGCAAGAGGCATCTACGGGTATACAAAACCATGTGTACATATGGCTGCATGAGGCCAGAGCAGCTCCAAGCACCAGCTCAGATCCAGGCTGGCATCTCAGCACGTTGCCGAGAGCCTCTTTCGGTTGGACAAAGTGCTGTGCTGACACAGATATGCAGCTCCCAGATTTAAAGTGATTCATGTTGAGCCAATGCAAAGCACGGACGATGATCAGCTGCCACTGCTGCAGACGTGCCTTATGGGAGGAACCTGCTCCAAAGTCCCCCACAGAGAGTGAGGGATTTCCTAATGCAAAGGCAGTGAAAGGTTAAAAATCCCCTAACCGCTCTACCAGTTCTTAAAACACCACCACCGTGTCATGAAAAAAATGAAAGAAAACTTTCTGTCAGCATCTTGTCTGTTCTTCACCTGTTCATTCCCACTCTCCCAAAGCGAGATCAATGCCCTTCTGCTGCAACAGCACTGTTGCCTCTTGCAAACTGAGATCCCAGAAACACAAAACAAGGCCAGGATTTTTCAAGTAACTCCTGATAACAGATGGCCCAAGACTACTAAAGCTTGCATGGGAAAATGAGAACTAATGGACTCCATGTGCTATGAAGATGGCCTAGGATGTTCTTCATGTGAAGCCCTACACACACACACAGAAGTAGTAGGGGAGAATACTTAACTACAAAAAAAAAAAAACAACAACATTGGGGATGTAAATGGCTGTATGACAAGATTTCCATAACGTTCCTCCTGAGTTTGGAATGAGGTTGTTTAGTCTACAGACTGGTCAGTATTTTCAGTTGCCGCATGAAGAGCAAGGGGATGTCACCGCAGAGCCCCATCCATGCAGACACAGCTGCCTCTCATGTTATCTTCCAAATACAGAAGAATGAATCTTGGCAGTAAACATCAACCTAACTATGAGAGGGGGCATCAGGAACTGAAAAATGCCAAAATATGTATTTAGTTCACTGGAAAGCTCTAACTGGTACCGGCTTCTCAGCAGCACAGATGCATTAACACTCTACTTGGACCTTCCACCCATCCCCTAGCCCCTTAAGTCCAGTATGAAACTCCATCAGGATGCTTAAAGTCCAGCAGGAGAGAGGCTCTGGCTATCTTAAAAACCTGCTCGTGGTGTCCCACAGCTGGTACTTGTGCATTCCACAGGAAGAGTAAAATCACCAGCCAAAAACCTGTGGGCTGCCTTTTATTCATTAAAGCAAGAAAGCTGCTCTTCCAAAACTCGTGTGTCATCACGACCTGCAATACTTTCAAAGCCCCAAGGCTTAGCTTTCCATCAATATGGTAATCAAAATACTATTGACTTGTATACAGACAAAAAAGGAAAAAAAAAGGAAAAAAGAAAAGCTGTCATTCGCCTAACTGTATGATAATTATTTATTATTTCACCACAAAATAACAGAAAATGGGAACTAATGTTCTGTGAAAGTACCTCAGCTTTTCAGCTAAAGAAAGCAAAGAAACTGCCAAGACAATTACAGTTGTGTGTGCTGTGTAACCACCAAAGAGAGGATCTGAAGTCCAGACACTACCACTCCAAAGAACTACTGAGCTCTTCGAGTAATATTTTCACTATGCAGTACAGCAAAAGGCTATACAATTGTCATAGAGTATCAAAGCTTCCTCTCTCAGATCATAAATTAGGTGATCAAATACAAATGACAGACATGGGCCCTTTCAAGCATAACCAATGTGCTTTTTACCTGATCTCATAGTTTTAAGCCATAATTTACCGAGATATAAGGCTATAAATTTCTTTAATGTCATCATTTAAATTCTATAAACCCCACTCCTGTATCAGCACTATTTTTAATCATTACCATGGTGACAAAACCATAAAGGTGGTTTTTTACACAAGGAAGGCTTTACCACCCTTTCAAGAACAGTTTCTGTTAACTTAGTTTTTTTTTGCAATTGTAAAGCACAGAAAAATAATTCTCTCTGAACTTTCACCATTAGATACAAAAACCGACAGTCACCCACAGCTATTGTATAAAAATATTCAGTTCCAAAAGGCAAAGAATTCATAACCTGGACATAGTAAAGACCAGAGAGCATAATGACATTCAGGTCAAGTATGACTTTATATGACAGCCAATCCCCTTGCAATTAATAGGGCTGCTTGTGCATGGAAGTATCTATTTCCTGAAGACACAGATACAACAGTCCCTATGAGAACCAGGGAAGTATTAATCCAAAGTTAAGTTTCTGAATGAAGGCCAACATTACTTGTTGTAGCATTCAAATGCAAAATGTTTGCAAATCCCAAATGACAGCGTTGCTCCAGGTCCCCAATTCATGGGAACCAAAACATGGAAGTTTAAAACAAAGGTAATACGATTATTGACTGAAAGTCAGGGGCATGCATTCATGCTGGGCTGCAAGAGCATGAGCACAGGCAGCAGGATGAGGGAGGTGACTGCTCCCCTCTGCTCAGCACTTGTGTGACCACACATGAATACTGTGCGCAGTTTGGGGCTTCACACATAGCTTCACACACAGCTCTGCTGTACAGGCTCTTATCAACCCTGTACAGCTTCAAAGTATACTCTGCACTGAGTGAGGAAGAGGATGAGATGGATGGGGAGAGGACCAGGTGTGTTCAAAGGTCCCTTCCAATCTAAGCAATTCTACAATTAACACATTTGCATCGTCCATGCTAACAGATGGGTAAAACCCCTAACCAAGCCACACTACTCATTAGGGGACAGTCGAGAGCTGGCTAACAGCACCAGTAGGAAACACAAGGTATAGGCAATCCCTTCTTCAAGATCCAGGTCAGAGGTGCACAAAGCTCAGCCTGAGTCATGCTTCATGCTTTACATCAGGCCTGTTCTTTCCATATTGTGTCAATTCAGGACATTCCCCCAAAGGCTGTCAACTGACACATTTCATTGCTACATCATTCAGCTAACTAGAAAATACAAGCAACCCACATCGCACGATGAGGGCGGCATTCGGGGTTTACTGTCAAGCATGCTAAAAACCAACATGCCCTGTGTAACCCTTAGGTGTATTCCCTCTTCCTCAAAATGTAAATCAATACCTGTACTCTGCATCAGAACAGAAGACCTAAACACCCCTGGAGAAGACCTGGTGTCTTTTTGACTGACAACAATCAACATGGTACTATATTACAAGTGGATCTTGTAATGACTAATATTTTAAGCATGGGGTGTTAACAGGGCTCCAAGTTTTTGCAGAGAATGGTACGTCTATATGCTCAGTACTATACGAACACAGAACATTCTAAGCCCAAAGATGGCAAGATACAACACAGATAGATGTTTTCTGGGGAAATGCGAAGGGTAGGTAGGTATTTTCTTGTGTGTGTCCTAAAATGACTAGTCACAGTACCCCACAAAGCCAAGCTTAGCTGCATTCAACCCCTACAGAAGTAGTTGGTTACCAGTGTATCTAGCCTAGATCCATAAAGAGCAATGAAATGCATGTGTTACTTCATTTTGTATATTCACAGAAAGTGTTGTTATCTTTACTGATAAACTGTTACGACTTAGCAGCTTCCAAATACCAAAGACTACGTATCATGGTTTCAATCCAACCTCCTTGGTTGAAAGGAACATTCCTTACACAATGGATTAATGATTTGTTTATGCGTGAGAATCTGGAGTTGTTAACATGCTCTGTTTATTCTCTAGACAATGATAGTTTGGCTTAGCCCTAACCTGAAGGAAATCAGGATTTCTAAAAATTGGCTAAGGTGGCCAATAATCCTTGAGGAGTTGTGATACACACGGATATCCAGATTAAATGAGGAATTATGAGTAACCCTTCATGAGAGAGTTTAAATGGAAAACCCAAAGAGAAAATAACTACATAAGGAACAATCTGTCCTTATATCCATGTTTTCTTCAATGAGCCCAGCATTCAAGGAGAAAGTCACATCTAAAAAGCTGTGTAAGCATCCTGTCATCCAACTAGTTAGTTGGATGACACATAAAACCACTTGGAGCTGGATCTAAAACATGGCTAATTATGTGCTTGGTTTTCTTTTATTTCTGTTTATCTGTAGCATCTCTTTTATTATTCTCAGGATTGTAGAAAGAAATTATTCTTGATTTTTGTTTCAGTGTTTGCCTCTAGAACAGAAAAATATTTCCAGGGTAGTGGGTGACAAATTTAATTCCCACAGCATGTTAGTCCTTAAAACTGCACTACATAAAAGCTCTCTCACAGACCTTAGCACCTTCATACAGGACCAAAGGATAACCAGTACATGCCTGAACCTAAATGCTTCCCCAAATACTTAACAACACTTCTATTCACCCAGCCATTTTCCAGGTAGCTCAGATTATATGCAGCATCTGACTCCGAAAGGCTTGAAGCACAGGAAAAGGAGCCAGAAGGACACTGACAGAGTAAGAACCGGCTCCCACAACTGTGATCTGTGGAGAGGCAATTCCCACTGCTGGGAACTCTCACAATATTAGTTTGCTATCTGTCAAATGGGTTCCTCCAGCCTTGTTTGGGCAGGGCAGCGGGAGTGAAGGTCTCCTGCTCCACCTACATCTGTACTACTACTACAGTGGGGCTCTGGGTTCAGCTGGAGACCCTCAGTGCTTCCACCACACAAGTATGAAATTAGGAAGTGCATCTCTGTTGAATGTTTTCCCCCGAATCACTGCTCCAGCTATCTGCACCAGTTTGCATCTGTGTTTTACATGCCCACAGAAATGTTTTGACCTATTATTTGTGAGACCACTGGACAAATATACCATTCATCAGCACAACCACCCAATTACAATACAGCTGCGGTGATGTTCCTGCCAGCTGGTGCTTTGTGTAAATGACCCATTCCAGAAGAATAGGCTTCCTGGTTTTTTTTGTTGTGGGTTCTCTCACTACCTGCTTAATCATCAAACCATACAAATTACGGAGTGAGATGAACCTTGGCACCTGGCTCTTAAAGTCATAGGCTACGGTATTAGTAAAGCGATAAACCTCACTAAGGTAGACCACATAACTGCACCCTGCTCCTCTTCTTAGGTACACTGCTTATCTTGCCTCTTAGTTTTGTTGTGATCTCACTTAAACCTGGCAAATGTCAGCCAAAGTAAAGAGCAGAAAGCTACCAGGTGCTCTTCCTCTGAACTGTTAAGCAACAAAACCCATCAAAACTATCTCCATTATAGCAAAGAGGAATTCATTAGCGTAAAGTACCTGGGCAGTGACTAAACCCTGTCACTGTTCTTATGGGAAAAAGCTACTTGCTATTCTTGGTAAAGGGAAGGTCTTTCAAATCAAGATAATGTTTCACTTGTTTTTAAGAAACAAACTTAATGGGGGTGGGGAGGGAAGCAAGGAAGCAAAAATAAATTCTACTTTGCAACAAGTTGAATTACTCAGAGTTTCCCAAAATGAGCGGCTTGGTCAGGAGCATTGGAAAGTTTAAGAAATACTCCTTTAAAAACAACTCCCACAAAGCAAAGCTCCCTCTCCATGACTGAAAGGCATGTGAGCAAGCCAGGTCATTCTGTCTAGGCTTGCTTTTTCTTTTTTCCTTTCTTTCCACAGTTTAATTGATGGGGTGTGTGGCCAGGTTGCTTTTTTACCACTCCTTACCTCTTTTTACAGATCTGCACCTCCGACCCCAATTTTCCCCTCACTGCAGGAGCAAAGCTGGCACATGCCATCAGCACATCATTGTACAATCCTTGCCAGGGCCCAGGCGGAAAAAGACATTCCAGCATCATTTCTGTCTATGCTTTCTCTGATCATCCCTGCCTGCCAAAGCAGGAGGGAAAATAACGGCCACATGGAGATACTGTCTCTGCGTGCTTTAAGCTCTTTGTTATCCTCAGGAGTTGCAAAGAAAGCAAGACTGGCTGGGCATTGTGTTAATGATACTGTCAAGAGGCCAAAATAAAGTGCCACACCACAGCCCAGCCTCCTGCTATCAGCACTCGGGTCCCACACTCATTTAGGCAATCAGGGTAACAGGCTGGAGAATATGCCAGTAGTCTGGAAAAGATCTTGACACTTGGCTTTTCCTGATAAGAACCTGGATTCACTCAGAGCACGATCCTGCCACATGCTGATGGCTATACAAAGCACACCAATGCTGTAGTTTTGCCACACAACTGTTTTGCAACTATCAAACACACCTACAACAAAACCAGTTTGGTGGGAGGGATTTACTTCTATCTCACATGTGGCTGCTGTCAGCAGGCTGGAATCTTGATACGCTACACAGCCAACCTGGCCGACTCCACGGGAGCCCTGCCAAGGACAAGTCTTGAGCTGAAAAGCTACTGCTTGTGTTTCCCACCACAAGACAGGAGAGGACAACCGTATGCAACATCTGGCCAAAACTTGTTTCCAGCTGCATCAAAGATGCATACAGATTCCATCCAAAGGTCAGCAGCTACAGTTCTCAATGAGGAATGCACTGTTTTTGAGACACAATGTTGTCACTGTGATCCACTTCCCCTACTGAGGGCAATCAACCCATTGTTCCCACTGAAAATGAAAAAGGGCTCAAGACATCTGAAATCAAAACTGCCTTTAAACCAAAATCATCCTAAAGCATAAACACAGACTGATGCGTAACAGATTGATCCTACTTGCAGTAAGCAACTCTCAAAGACACCCTTTCTCCCTAGTTTCTCAGGAAAAGAGAAAAACAAACAAAACCCCCAACTATCTCCAGAGTCCAGAGCATGTGATCGGGCTGTGGGCATTCTGTAATGTATTATACTTCATAGTGCAAAACCAAAACCATCCTCTATACTGTTTAAATGTGAACTTACTGGCTATCTACCTTCTGAAGCCAATCATGTTGATAAGCTGGGCTACATAACAAGTTAATTTGTACACTTCATTCATGTTATAAACAAGCTGAAACTGCATACATGTCCTGATTTAGGGTTTCTGAAAGACAAGGACTTTATCCATACTGGGCTCTTATAATGAAGGAATAGGTAATGCTAAAAGGTAGAGGCAGACAAGAAATACAGTGAAGCGCAGAACTTACCTTCCACTGCAAAGAATGGAACCACTGATCCCTCAGGTAACTGTTTGCAGCCTGTAACAAACAAAAGTTACAGAATCATTAGTTTCTACCAGCGTTTCAGATCACCCAGCCAAAACTAAGCAAATCACTCATGTGTGTGCCCTAAAACAAATGAGGCTGGATTCAACCGTATTCTTCTGAACTTTATGACCCTGTTTAACTTCACCCCCAGCCTCAGAGTGAAGGAAAATCTCCACTCAAAGCTAGAACTTTACATTATAACCAGTTTACTTTCACAGAAAGCATTGAAGATCTTTCTGCACATGTAAAACACTGAACCAAAACCTTACAAAACAGTAACCACCTATAAAACAGCGTCCAACCTGAAGACTGTGAAAAATCCTCCCTGGTTTCAAGCAGGTTTTGGTCAGATCTTTAATGTCTGTAGGACATTTGCCTCTGCTATTTATCACCGGGAGCAGAGTAAGAAGATGGGTTGACATTTTACACAGGGAGCAAGGCATCCATACACTATTTTCCCTTCTAGTCCTGTTCCTCAGCTGGCCTCCGAGGCAATTCAAACAACATCTTAGCCCTTTCAGTGGTATTAAAACAGAGTGAAAAGTGTAGCACACACAGAGACTCGCAGCTACATGCACAGACTGCTTGCAGCAATGGCACAGATGTTGCAATAATCACTCCCAGTGATCGCCCGTTTTTGTCCGTATTGAGCACAGCTGCCAAAAACCCTCAGTGTGAAGCCAGGTTCGTAGCCAATGAAGGAATAGTTCAACACTCCCAAAGGTCAAAAGGCTCAGTATCAAAAAATATAAAAGCATCTACAGTGACGTAAATATGCATGCCTTAACAAGGTGACATAAGCTTGAAGTATTTGAGTGGGTACAGATGCCCTTTGGCTCTTCCAACTCTACCTTGCCGCTGCCAATGGGCAATTTCTACTCACAACTCAAAACACTTCACACAACCAGTGAAAATTACAGGATAGCCTGTAAATTCCCATTAAAAACCCAAAGAAAAATAAATAGTGAGGTACCTCACCAGCTAAAAGCCACATATTTCCAGTAAATTACAGCATCATTCATGAAATTTCACTGCCCAACACCTTTTCAGGTAAGTATTTGAAATCCACACTATAGAATGCATTTCATTTCGTGACACTGGCTCAGTTCATTGATAATGGCAAGAATGCTGGAAGTATAAATGATGAATGGTTACCAAAACCATGTTTAATCTCAAGCTCATATATTGACATCTTGGTGACATAAATTTGGGCTGGTTTCGCTGAATTAAATGGAATAATGCTCATTTAGATATGTATTACATATTATTTATTTATGAAATAATGAGATTCTATTGCTCCTCCAGCAGATCTCTAGGCAGTAAAGCAGAGTAAATCTATGATAAATAATCTTGGCTGACCACAGAGTTTATCAAAAACAAACTTCCCATTTCATAAAGAATGCTGACTTATCAGAATATGAATTTGCTACAAATAGAAGAAAAATCCATAACTTCCTTTTCTTTTTTTTCCCTCTTTGCATGGAATGAAAAATTATGAAAACTTTCAGAGTGCAGATCCTCATGACATATTGGTTTGCCAAAATTCAATCATTTTCTTCCCATTATTTACACAGTATTTTCTGTATATGTGTGCATTATAACAGGTAATGGCAGGGGGATTGAAACTAGATGATCTTAAGGTCCTTTACAACCCAAACCATTCTATGATAAAACAGATCTTTCATCTACATATTACAGAATTTCATTTCCATTCAATATACTTCATACTATATTTTAATATAATAAAGGTCAAAAATAATTTGCCACAAAATGCCTGAAGAACATTTTTAACATAATCAGAATGCATGAAGTAAATACGCTTAGACAATTTCTATCGTTGTCCAGACAAAATTCTTTTAAAAACCTCCACACTTCCTCGAAAAAATCAATTTGGAATGGAATTGTTTTTCTTTTTTTTAAGAAAATTGTTTCATGCACGGAAACAAAAAACCCTTCACTTCAAATGCCAGCCTCAAAGCCCTTTAAAGAATAAGTAAAGCTGAAAGCTTTTGTAGGCTTGAATATGTATACAAAGAAATAGCATGAATAATAGTGCAATTTACGCATCCAGTAATTTCTTAAAAAAAACCATGTGCAGATTGAGTATATATGACCTATGCAAATTAAGATACTGCTATTTAAAATATGAAATCCAAAATATTCCAGGGAGATGAAGTATTTGTCTCAGACAGGCAAAATATCCATCTGATTTAGTCCCTGGTCTGACCACTACATGATTTGAACCAAAAATGCACTGAAGTCTAAAGTAAGAGCAAAAGCTAAAGCCCTAAATGGGAACTGCTGAGAACTGTTAATTATTCTGCTACTTCTCCGAGACCCCACTTAGACCATTGTGTGCAGTTCTGGTGCCCTCAGCATAAGGAGGACACAGAGCTGTTGGAGCAAGTCCAGAGAAGGCCAAGAGGATGAGCAGGGGCTGCAGCACCTCCTGTATGAAGACAGGCTGAGAAAGCTGAGGCTGTTCAGCTTGGAGAAGAGAAGGCTGCGTGGAGACCTCAGAGCAGCCTTCCAGTGTCTGAAGGGGGCTACAAGGATGCTGGGAAGGGACTCTTCATTAGGGACTGTAGTGACAGGACAAGGGGTAATGGGTTTAAACTGAAATGGGAAGTTCAGGTTAGATATAAGGAAGAAGGTCCTTTCCAACCCAAACCATTCTGTGATTCTATGATACTGGATGTCAGTAGCTACAGATCGTAAGACCACTACAGATAATTAGCAAACACTATGTTTAGACAAATAGTGCAACCAACTGGAGCCTTACAAAGACTGATGACAAGAAACTTTAATGAGGACAACAGCATCAGGCAAAGGTAGAACCACAAGTGGTCTGGACAAGAAAAGAAACAAAAGAATGCTGTAAAAGGCAAAACCAAAACCAGCAGAGGAAAGACTTGTTTAGCTTGACAGCAGCAGTATATGAAAAGCATTCAAAAAGTAAAATTAGCAAAGTGATCAGGATTGAGGAGTGGGACCAAGCATTGTCTACATACAGTGTTAGCTACCGTAAATGAAAAGTGACCAAGCAAACTTGCATCCGGATCTAGGTTAGGAGTTTGAGCCACTCTCAAACTAGAACCCCTCAGAATGTGGGTTGTCATTCAAGATCACTTCCAATGAAAACAAAGACAAAGACAACAAAGTAAACACAGAAGCTGAGAACCAAACCTTTAAGGAATCCCCACACTTCTATTAATGGTTAGAACTCAACAGTCCGAGGCACTTGGCATCATTTCACCAGCGTTCTTTCCACAGGGTTCACTAGAGATAGACTGAATGCATTTAACCCAACCACTATTATCTGCATGGAGCTGTCTGACATCGTCATTCCCTGCTCCTCCCAGGCAGCAGAGACTAATCCTTCCAGTGCACGCTTCCGCCTGACTGATTCCATCATGCTGCAAAACCACAGCAATGTGCAGGAAATGCTGCATCTTTTGCAGAGGACAACAAGGAGCTCATTCTTGCACAGCATCTCTTGTTCCTCCCTCCTCTTGTTCAGGCTTACATAGAGAAAGGGACCACAGGGAGTATTTCTTTCTTACCCAGGGAACCATGAGCTTCAAAGCATGCTAGTATGACAGAAGAGCCATCAGGCTCTTGTCAGTGCTCATTCAGACATCTGCCCAGCTGATGGCCACCTCTGCACACAGTGACTTACTCAAGCATACACATTATTGTGCATAGAACATTTTGGAGCAATGAGCACCAAAATGTAAAATAGTGGAGGAAACTACAATTCATTTATAGGGGCTGCACACACACATTTACAATCTTATCTGATGTGCACTCCTGGAGCCCAGCACTTCTGCACTGAACTCATCACTTCCTAGGAACTGACACTTACATTTTTGTACTCCAGCTGAGGGCACAGCCTGCTATATTTATTCAGCTCTAGGGTACAATAAAAAGGAGAAAATGAGACACAAGACTTTAAAACAGGCTTTCCTTAGGGATCCTGACCACACAGGGAAAGTTGTTCTTATTCTCAGCCTTGCCCACGCAGTGTGTCCAGCTCTACACCACTGATCTTACTGCTACCTTTTCAACTTAAAAAAAGATTCAACCTAGAAATGTTTTACCTGTTGTTACAGCAGTCAACGAGATAGGAATGAATCACCATGGAGATTTTATAGCATATCTATATAAAATAATAACGTGGACCTTCTGTTTGTTCAGGCCACGATTCTGCTAAGTATTTTGTTCTCAAATGCAATGGGTTTAGAAGGGTAGAGGGAGGCACCTGGTACAAACTGATAGGAGCTTCTTGCACAGTCAAGCCCTCTGGTTGCTTTTGCACAATGACAACACCATAGAAAATACTGTAGAGAGTACAGGAAAATGTGGCAGTAAAACTCTTAGAAGTGCAAGAAGATTCAGACTACTTGTAGCTTACTTATTATTATTCTAATGATGAAGAATATTTACTTTAAGAATGCCTACTGTAGGTAATACCCTTTTTTTCTTGGAATTGTGTTCTGAAGGATTTTATAGGCTAATTTTGGGGGTGTAAATGTTCAGTCAGAAAGGAAAAGCCACCTGGGATCAGCTCCAGTACCAAGTTTACTCATAGGATTAATTTAATCAGCTTCAAAAAGACTGCTCAGGGGAGCAAAACTGTGGAAAAGATTAAATGTCAGCATACACGGAGCTTTGGTCAACATGAGTAAATTTACATCTCTGCTCAAAAGGGGGAAGTATTTTTCTCTGCACCCAAACTACTTCATTTCTTAGTCAACAAGTACAAATACACTTCTTCACTAATAAACAGCAAACTTTTTAAAAGCAGATTTTCTTCTTGTTCACATAAGTAGGAAACTGAACACTTTGTTTCACGCCAGCATTACAGCCCCTGCAGTGATTTCCACCCAGGCAAGGGGGAGGCAAAATAGGAACCTGTGTGCTGCTGAGAAACAGAACACTTGAAACTCTGCAAGAAACCAACCACTCCAGAAATGATGGTGAAGACCTTTAGCTAACATGCTCACAGCTCCACTGGTAATAATACTTCTACAGCAACAAGCATCAGCAGAAAATTTGTCATTTCTACCACACATGCCATGCTATCAAGTTCCTTTAACAGTAAGTTAGCGCTACACCATCCCTTTTTACTGGCATGCGTGTTACTCAGAAAGATACAAGAACAGGCTTGTCCACGTAGCAAAAAGCTCCCAGATTCTCCCTTACAACAGCGTCCTTCACACATACCCTTTAAGGGATTTTGCCATCTGAAAAGATGTAGGAATAAATGGGATTTGATGATCCAGATTTTGTTTTGTTTTTAACTCATCCTGTTTTCATTCTATGTTTCCCTCGTTTGCTTTCTGGTTAGCAGGATAGGGTTTTGTTATGCTTTCCTCCAGCTGATACTCATTACTGGGACCCAAAAAATATTGCAGGCTTCTCTGTACCAATTTATTATCAGCTACAGGAACAGCAGAGCAGCTCAGGGCTGCAGGAAGTCAAACCCTGATGGCACTGCTGCTTCATGCAGACTACAAAACCTTTGTATTGCTGATGCAAACCTCAGCTGCACCCCCACAACACAGGCAGGCCTGTGAAATCTGCCACTCTCCTGGCTTAAGGTACAGAGAGAGCTGCTGGTAATTGCTAAAAATGCTATTTTCCTCGTGAAAATAATATCCATCTCCGCTGGATTCTGGTCCTGGCATGATCCCTCCACACCAGCAACATCGGCTGGACTTGCGCTTAAAACAAAAGCCAGGTTTCTCCAAGGAGAATGAAATAAAACGTTACTAAAAAAGCCAGTGGAAACACTTACTGTGGGGACTCCCTGGCAAAAACAGTGTGCTGGAGCACCGAGCCGAACGTGTGACTGCTGTGCTTGTCAAGGCTTCCTGCTCTGTTTGTTTTTCCTTCTGACTACACTTGACTGCCAACAAATGAATAAAGCAACGCCAGCCATACGGATGGAAGTGGTGGCTTCGAGGCATTTAGGACCCATCCAAAAGAAAGGACACCATGGGAAAGCAGGCAGTACCGTCATGCCTGAGACACCAAAATCTCTTTCCTGGGACCCTCTCTACATGTGGTGCTAAGCAGGTCATGAAATGACACCCTGGAAGTTTTCCACAATGTCTTTCAAAGGGTCATTTCGATTCTTTCACTATCAGTAGCAGCATCCTCTCCACAATCATCCACCCAATACCATCATCAACACTGTGCTTTAAAAATGGAAGACAGAAGAGCAGAAGTTCAGCCCCGCTATTACTAAAGAGCTCACACACTTCTTCAAAGGCTAAATTTAGCTCCTGTTTCCTGGCCTTAGAGTTTGTGGCCTACAAGCCAGCTTCAGCAACACCTTTTTTCACACCTGCTATAACAATTGTGGGGAAGAGAATAACACCCTGTGAGAGCTGAGAGACTGCCTCTTATCAGAAGGACCAGGGAACATCTCATTTGGCAGGAGGAAAGAAAACACAAGTCCCTAGCACGCCTAGAAAACTGTCCATGACTCCCCAAAAACTGACTGTGACTCCCACAAGGGACAATGGGCATCCCCAGACACCAGGCAGTGAAACACGGCTGTGCTCAGATAGTTGAGCTGTAGCAACTAACACCGAGTGGGAAGCACAGGCACAAAGATGCCTTTTCGATGCAATCCCAGCCCAGATTAAGCTACTGCTGCATGAGAACCAAATCCTCCTCTGAAACCCAGGTAGACACATCCTGTTGATCACGATCCGATTTCCTAGGAGGAGCTGCATCACCTCCGGTGCTGCTTGTCAGGTTTCATGTGTTAAAATAGGTTGGCATGGGTCAGTATTGCTATGGGAGGACATCAGGATGATGTAAGGAAAGGTAATGGCACCCTTCCTTCTCTGACTCATTACTGTGCAGTAATGAGCCAGAAATAGAGCTTGGTGACAGCAGACAGGGGGAATGAGAACTTGAACATAGACTCTTGTGTTTGTCACAGAATCATGGAATCATAGAATCATTTAGGTTGGAAAAGACCTTTAGCATCAGCAGGTCCAATTGTTAACATAACACCTCCATTAAACCATGTCCCTAAGCACCACATCTACAGGGCTCCTAAGTACCTCCAAGGATGGTGACTCAACCACTTCCCTGGGTAGCCTATTTCAATGCTTGACAATGCTTTCCATGAAGAAATTATTCCTAGTATCCAGCCTAAACCTCCCCTGGCGTAACCTGGGGCCATCTGCTTTTAACCTATCACTTCTTACTTGGACTGACCCCACCTTACTCCATCCTCCTTTCAGCAGCTATAGGGAGCGATAAGGTCCCCCGAACCTTCTCCATACTAACCCTTCCCCAGTCCCTCAGCCGCTCCCCATCACACTTGTGCTCCAGCTCCGCTGCCCTTCTCTGTCCCCACTCCAGCACCTCAATGTCTCTCTTGTAGTGAGGGGCCCAGAACTGAACACAGGATTCGAGGTGCAGCCTCACCAGTGCCCATTGCAGGGGCACAACCACTGCCCTGGTCCTGCTGACACACTGGTGCTGGTACAGACCAGGATGCTGTTGGCTTGCCTGCCTGGGCACAAGCTGCTCATGTCCAGCTCCACCAATCAGCAACCCCAGGTCCTTTCCCACAGAGCAGTTTTACAGCCACTCTTCCGTAAGCCTGGAGCGTTTCAAGGGGTTGTTGTGACCCAACTTCATCCCCTCATCCAGATCACTGTTCAAGTTTTTAAACAGAACTGAGCCCTGGGCAACACCACTTGTGACAGGCCACCACCTGGATTTAACTCCATTCACCACCATGCTTTGGCCTCAGCCACCCAGCCGGGTTTTACCCAGTGAACAGCAGATGCACAAGCCATGTGAAGCCAGTTTCTCTAGCAGAATGCTGTGGGAAATGGTATCAAACGCTCTATTAAAGTATATGCTGACAACATCCAAAGCCTTTCCCTCATCCACGAAGTGGGCCACCTTGTCATAGAATGAGATCAGGTTAGTCAAGCAGGACCTGCCTTTTATAAACCTATGTGAACTGGGCATGGTCACCTTGCTGTCCTGCACATGCCCCATGATTGCACTGAAGATGATTTGCTCCAAAACCTTCCCAAGGTCTGGCTGACTGGCCTATAAGTTCCCTAGATGTCAAACCACACCAACAGTATCCCCTGCTATTAAAGAATTTATGATGCAGCATGTGCAAAACATATGTCATAACATGAAACTGATATTAATCAGAAATATTAAATAAATTGGGGGAAGTCCAAACAGTTCATTTAAATGTTTTTCTATATCTGAACTTCATTTAGATCAAGACCTTGGGAACAAACAAACAAACTAACAAAACAAACAGATTTTACCAAAAGCACACTTCAGAAACAGTACGTGTTTTGGACCAGTTTGACTTGTTCCACTATCATACACTTCCTCATACCAGAGTTGGACATTACATCAGAGAATGCCGCTGCTCCAGCTAGCAGGGCAGAATGACTTTGTAAAAGATCGGAAGTCCCCATTTCCCATAAACATGTTGAAGTCTTTTGGAACACTGGAAATAACTGAAGTATGTAAGCACTGATTTCTTGGCATCTCTGTTCCCCAGCTCCTCAGCTCATCTTTTGGATGCTTAGACGCTATTACATGTACTGGAGAGCATCAGCTGAACTCAGCTACTTGGTAAATCAAGTTTTTTGGATCTTGATCTCTTAAGTATACTAAACACAACTTTTAGTACTGGTTTGGATTTCTGAATACGCATTACAACTGTATAAGGGAAAACTATTTTTATATTCCCTTAATCTGGCCACATTTGATGAATCGAGACACTACCGAAGACCAAGTCATACCAAAAACAATTTCAACGTTTGTATTTTCAATTATGCTGAAATTCCCTTAGAGTTCTAATGTAACCTGATCCAGTCTGCTCCGCCAGTCAGCAATAAACATAACAGAAGCCCAGCTCACTCCACTTCTTTCGCCAGTCCTATGAGGTTACATAAAGACACAGATCTTTTCCAAGAAAATACCAAAGCTTCCATGCTAAAATGTTGCTTTCTCACAAATGCAACTATTTGTGTGTTCCGTTTGTTGGCTTTTATTTAAAGAAACAAATGTCAGGCTGCTCCGGATTAAAGTCCACACACCCTACCAATTTCCTTTAAACTCAGCAGGGAGCTCTGGGTTCCAACTTTTATCTTGTTTCCTATTAAGCAAGGCCATAAAGGCAGCTACCACAGACTAGAGAATACTTAGAAAGGGTGTTTGTAAAGACAGGTCTAACTATTCCAGCTGTTGAAACAGATACAGACATAAATGCTAGCCACTAAGGAAATCTATGGAAAAACCAGTCAACATTATCACAAGAAAAATATTAAAATCACCCATCAACTTGACAAATGAGTTTGTTATTAATTAAATTAACGGATAGGGGAAAGAAGATTTCATCAATGAGGACTCTAATCTAGCTGTTGGGAAACCATGGCTCATCTTCATGTGTTCCCCAATGTCACACACAGTAAAGGCTTTTCACACCACAGAATCAGGACATAGGTGGACTTGCAGCAGCCTGTCTGAAATTCAGACTCCCTATACCCCCCCCTCCCGAGTCATGCTTAAAATTGGTAAGTCATTTTGAGCCACAGAAACTCAATAAGCACCAAGCAGAGGTGTTTATGTATGGCTCCACGTGCAATGAGGCACATGCCTGTGCTTCAAGGACATGTAGAAAGACACATAAATGCCACCTATAGATCAGGAGAGTTCTCATGTCATCCCAAACATACTTTACTAAACCATTTTTGGATTAGAATGGGGGAATGGCTGCAGCATCCTTTTACAGGGCTGGAAAACCGCAGGATTACACCAGTGAAGAAAAGAGAAGCAGAGCTCTGGAAATACACTTCACAAAGGAAGTGTCCGCAAATGTTTCCATGCACACCTCTAAGCATTTCAGAGTGAAATTTGCTATGCTGAAAATCATCAAAACCTCATGACATTCCAAACCCCAGGCACAGGATCCATGTGAAGTGCTGAAGTGTTGTGTTGACTGGGCTGCTGCTAAACAGCTCCGTGTACAGACAGACCCATCAGCCTGTCTGAAATGAAAGCGAAGGAGAGCTGGACCTAATATTAGCATGACTTAGTGCTAGTCATATTGGCTTCCCAACTCAGAGTCAAGTTTGCTGTTCTATGTCTCTACAGAAGTCTTCAGTATGGAAAACATACACCAGCTTGGCACCTACCCCTGGGTTACTGAATTGACACCACTTGGGTTATTTTTCTCACGATCTGCAGGTTATGAAGAAAGTCACTTCAGAAGAGCTTTAACTAAATCCTCTCTAAATACAGATGGTGTCACATACTTTGTGGCCCTTCAGGGGCTCCAGCAAACAATTCACCAATAAGAAATGATTAAACACTGAACTGTGCCCCATGGATCAGCGCAGTGTGTACCATGATTCTCTTGGACAAAGGATACAGCAGGCATGGTTGTCACAATCATTAGGGTATCATTCACTATGCTCCTGCCTTTTCACCTACTGGACTACATTTTGTGCAGAAGTGTTTTATATATATATATATATATATATATATATATATATATAGTCAATGTTTGAGTGTACACATCCCAATACACAAGCTCTATTACGATCAAACCTTTGAAGTGATTCTTACTTTTTCAAGAAAAAAAAATATCCTATTTGATTTTTCATGAGTTATCCACAGCTTAAACTGATCTTTCCATTTTCTGCAGAAATCGCTCACCCAGTCTCTTGACAGTCCTACCTGCAATAGTCATGGCTGTATATTTAAGTGAAAAAGTAAATTCCCAAAGGGTAACATGTAAAATTGTCTTTGAAACAATGTGAAGAACTATGGTAAGAGTTAAGTTGGAGTCAACTCAGCCTACGTTATGGCTGTTCAAAGTCCTCTGGGGGCACTGCAGCTGGGTTTTCGATCGCTTTTCTTTTCCTACTTGAAAGCAGCTCCAAAATTCAGTGCTGTGGAGTGCTTTTCTGTCTCTAAAACTTGCAGTGACCTAAGGAGTCTTACAAAGCCTCACAAGTCGACAAGGAAATCTGGAGTAACATAAACACAACGTGTTCTGTTTGAAAACCACACTTAGAGAACCAGCATAAGTAGACATCCATACAAATGTACTGTATCTTCCAGTGAAGATCATGTATCCGTTTTAAAAAGATACCTGTCAGAATCAGTGCAAATTATGGGTTTCCTATATGAATTGAAGGATGACATTTTTAACTTGTTTCGTGCAGTAATAGGACTATATGTAAAAATACGATCGTTCCAGGCCCCGCATCAGTGTGCCTTTCCACAGAGTATTTATGCACAAAATCAGCAAGAAGATTTAATCGCTGTGGCCCAAAATTTCCATTCTAACTGTCAAACAACATGAAGAGTTTCAGACTTATCACCCTGAGCAAATTTTCTGGTGGTTAGATAATTTGACAGCATCAAGTTCTCTGCCTTTTCTGAGTCCATTTAATTAGATTTCATGCATAGCAAACAGAAGTTAAAGGAGATTCATAGTAAGAGAGAAAGAAAATTGCACTTCAATGTTTACTGTACCTGCAGTAAGACAGTACCCCCCGGGATCGTGAGCTGTAAACAGTACTTAGGGGCATTCTCCCAGGAGAGCAGCTGAACGTCTTCAATAGCACTGTAGGAAATGGAGTTTTCCATGTACCCAGTTGGCTACAAGAAAACATAAGAGAGGGGAAAAAAATGCTTAATTAGTCATCAGAAGTTTCACAATTTCAAGGTAAGAACAGCACTGTCAAAGTTATTCTTGGTGTTGAAAATATCTCCAAGATACCTAATTGGAAAGCAAAATTCCTGTACAGGCCATTCAGCGGACAGATTCATCCAGACACCTTCATCCAACTCATTCAAGTGTTAAGATTACTCAGACAAAAACAAAACCAGGTTAGACCAAGGTGCCTGAAATACAAAAATGTCAAACTGCATTTATTCTGGACCCAAAATCAATGGAACCTAATTTCAAGTTGAAGGAAGAATGAAGGGGTCTGGCCATGCATGTGCTATCAGTGCACGAAGAAGCACCTCAATCACACATACAGAATAGCAGTGTACTATATTAAAGTAGTTTTATTCCAATTGTTCTTCTCTCTTCCTGCACAGTTGATCAAGCACATCATCCAGACCTAGACTGCTAAATTTAAAAGTGGTTCTTGGGGCTCTAAAGATTCAACCTTCAGCTTTTGGACTCAAGCAAAATGCAGAACAACCAACCTACTCAGCCTGTGTGTAAGTACTGGTTTCCTTCACAGACTACTGATGCCCAGTTTAAAGTGAAAGTCACAATTAAAAGAGAAATAAGTAACTTCGCAATCACATGTACAACATAAATTGGTGGTAGCAAGGAAACAAACCTGAAACTCTTTATTAGTACCCCCTAAATTCTTAGTCATTACAGAAGTACAACTATCTCTGAGATAACCTTAAATATAAATGTACACAAACATATGTAAACTTATGTCCTAAACGTAAGTACATACACAGAGATATAGCTGTGTATCTATTGAGTATGCGTACACACACCATACTTTATGCAAGTCTTCATGTTGTTTAAGTAATGTATTTACCAGAGGTCCTCAAAGATGTCATTTATTTCGCTTTGCTACAGCATAAGCAAACTCATCAGTATTGCTATGGCAGAGAAACTCTTTTTTTACAAAAAATGATTAATCCCACCATGTGGAAACCCTTTGCATTGGACATGACTTGAAAAAGAATAAAGCTCATCACGTTTATGAATTATTTTCTCACTATTACTAGTTTACATATAAGTTAAACTTCTCAAACTTACTCCCACTGTGCCCAATACATTAGTATTTTTAACCAACAGCCTTGAAATAAAGAAGGCAAGGGAGAAACCACATCTATTTCAGGGTCAAACGGGGCCAACTCTTTAAAATCACAACACAGGATTCCTGGGGGCGAGTGTGAAACAAGCAAGTTGCATTTAGAACGTCTCTGCTTCTAATTGGTACGGCTTTCTTCCATAAGTTAAGTAGGTGGTGCATCTGGGAATCGTACTTTGAAGTTATACACTTCATACATGTTCACAAGGCCATAACGTCATCTGCCAAAATGCAGTGAAGGGCCTGTCATCCACCTTTGCTGCTACACAAAGTCAGTTGTTTTTTTTTCAGCAAGAAAACCCCAGCAAGGCAGGGAACTGAACTTTAATACCTTTCTCAGTAATGTTTGTAGTGGCAGTGTTCATTCTACACTAGCCCTCACCGAAAACAATATTCACTGTCTCTTTAACGAAAACCTTGTTATGCAGGAAGTATGATAAACTTCTGCTTATTCATTTACCCACAATATTGTTCTACACTAGTGACTGGAATCCCAGTGGCTTAACGCTGATACTCTACGTCATGCACTGCCTACTGGAGAGTAATTATCTCGTTTTCACAGGAAGCCAAAGGCCCAAGATCCTTTGGTAATCAGCATTATAACACTCAGGGAAAATATGAAAACAGCCAGCATAAAATCTAGTATGCTCAGGAGGAAAAGTTATCAAAAACATGCTCTGAAAAACCGGAGAAGGGAGAAATCCAGAACCAGCCGACACAAATATGGAATGAAATGAATCAAAGCAATTTAAATTTCTCTCTTAAGGTGCTGACTGCCCTTAATACCCTCCATTAACTTCAAAGAGGATCTGAAGAATTCTCACAGAATCTGTTCCCAAGAGAAGCCTCTTCTATACCTTAAACCATCCATTTAAACAGCAGTAAGGACAACTGATCCAGTTCAATCACAGCCATACACAAGTTATTTCATCCCAGGCATAAACCTCTTCTCAGAGGACAGTCCTTTTCATTAAGGGGAATGGAGAAACAGAGTTCTGCAGTTAGCAAAGGGTGGGAAGACTACATGGAATTACACAGGTGGTCCATCTCTCCAAATAAAAGCATTGTGCCAATGGGGTAGTTGATACGGCATTCATATGATTCCACTTCCATACCTTTCATCTAGCCATAACATACGCAAAGCTTTAATAAAGTTGTTTGACATCTTATTCCAAAAATTAATAGCTCAACTCTACTTCAATCGCTATAAGCACCGTCATATGCACTATTTCTGTTTTCATTAGAAATACCATGTTCTAGGAAGTGTTTTCAATTCTGAAAACAGCAGCTATAGGCAGCTTCACCTCGGTTTTGCAATCAAGAGTCTAAAGCAAAGTGATTTATCACTGCGTGGAGCTCCTTGAAGGCTCCTCCTCTAGATGGTGTCAAACACTGACAATCACACACACCAGAGTTGTACAGAGCTGAAACAGCTGCCCTCAGACCTGAGACCTCCCTGTCCCCACAGAGCCATGGTGGTCCTCACAGAGAGACCACAGCACCAAGGAGGTGAAGGTCAGCCCCACACAGCAGTGTCCTTTCCCTAACTGCTGCACACATATGGAGGCAGGACAGAGCGGTGTTCCCCAGCTGTGTTTTCTCAAGACCAAGCACAGTTCAGCCATTTATCAGGAAATGGCCTGAGGTAAAACCACAGCCTGAGTCACTGGCTCCTCTTAAAACACAGGCTATTTTGACATTCAGGTATGCAAACGTAGCTCACGGTGAATCATTGTGGTCGATAAATAAGCAGTGCAAGTGCTGGACCTTCTCATATTCCTGTTGGTCCTGCTTGCACACACATCCCCCCAGAGCTTCATCCTCACCCCCAGGTTGCTCCATGGGAAATTGAAATTAAAACAAAACACAAGACCAGAAATGTGGATTCAGAGACTTGAGAACACCAAAAATGAGACAGATCCTCAGTGGGTCACCACAAAGCATCTGGCATCAACACTAGTCTTAAGCAGCATTCCCAACTCCATGCAGCCACTTCTCTCTGCCCACACAAGTATTTGCCTGGCTGTGGCATCAGGTACATCAGGGAACCCCCATTCAGCTTTTGACAGATTACTTGAGCTCCTCGGGCCCCAGTTCCAATGGGAACCAGAAACTAGTATGCTAACATAAATTAGGGGGCAGCAGTGGGAAGGGAGCGAGCAGTGAGGACCTGAATATTTCAGTCTAATTAATGATATGAGACAGTCAAAAGCCACTGCATCTTTCAGCGGTAATACATCAAGTTCTCCTGAAAATGCCTTTATTCGAAAAAGATAATAATTTTTATTTTTATAGCTGTCAGTTTTGAATAGATATTTATCTTTCTTGGCAAAGTCTGAAATTTATCAAATGAAACAAGATAATGCACTGTTCTCATTCACTCTACAAAATTAATCCTGACTTTGGAAACTTTGGCTGGAGTATCTACATATGTCAGCTTACAGATTTACAGTTGCAGTTTTAACTTCTGGCTGTTTGCTGTTGAACATGTTCTGCAAGAGACTCATAAATGAAAATGAAATTTATTACAACAAACAAAAACCCTAAGTCAAGGAAACATTTTTCTCCTCACATTAGCCTTTAGCCTCCTAACGAAACATGCAACTTCTCCGTTGGGAAATCAGGTATGCTTTAACCTCAGTGAGAACTTTGTCTTTCTTCAGTTCCATAAAGATTTATTAATCATACAGCTTTGAAACAACTTTGTACCAGAATAGTCACAAACCAAAACCTACTATAAATCAAATCTTAGGGGAATCCAGTGCTCCCAAAACTTCAAGAACATGCAGGCTCACACGAAAGGATAGTTTTCCCTTAGTGTTTCTGGGAAAAAGTCAGCAGCAGCAGACTACTCAATAATGCAAAAATCTGCCTACTTGCTTTCATGGGAAATTCTAAAAGGGAAAGAATAAACATGATGTCTATTGTTAATACAGGGCTTGTATGCACTTACTCATATAATAATGCACTAAATCCTCAGCTGTGTATTTTCCAAAGAAAGTATCTAGGAAAGATGGATTCTACAAGCATAGATGGTTATTTGCATTAAAACATATTTAGTCTGACAACTCCCACCAACACAGCAACAATGAAGAATGATTTTCCCAATTAAATACTCCAGATGGTGGGGGGAAACGGGGCTATTCCAGACCCTTGTTCTTCTACTGACAGGTGCTTATTTCTTCCTCGGCTGCTCTTAAGAATGAGCCATGCTGCTGTAGCCCAGGATGATGAGCATATTGTATTACATAGAAGTTTTCCATACCTAAATAAGATTCAGTCCTGATGAAGAGCATGTACGAAGAGCTGATTGGTCTCAAAACTTTGATGGGGGTGGAGACTATTCAGTCAGCACAATGAAGGGCAATGGACTCTGAAACTGCTGAAAACAATGGGCAATTTCAAATAAATCTCTGTTAAGAGACATCCACGGCTCCAGACGAAGTCCCTGCAAACACAGCTAGTTCAGATAAGGGCAATTAACATCTTTGTTCATTAACTCCATAACCTACCAGGCAACATTTATCAAGTTAAACAATTAGTAATACTACGCCATAACATGCAGCGCAGCACAATTTGTCTCACTCTTGATATGGAAGAATTCACTGCCATGCACACTTGTCAGAATGACTTGAAAGAGTGTAAAGTCAACGTTAATCTCCCAGAGATTGATGTGATAAGAAAAAAGGCTGAAAGACTAATGGCTGGGAGACACCCAACTCTGCCCCAAAGCCGCACAAAGGAATTTCTGAGCTTCCTTGGAACAACACTGCATCTAATCCATCACACTTCCTAGACCCCCAGCCTGCCCATCATCACCATTCCCTTCCCACTCCACACAATATGTAGGGGATTTCATGTGCTGAAGCACAGCAAACCTCATTTGCTCTATTCATTGTGAGTATGACTACATTAGGTGAAACAGATGCTTAATCCAGGGAAACTGTGGAGAACGGATCTCTCCATGGGGCGAACCTGAATTATTTCTGCTTGGAGCTGCTGTGCTCCCAAGTGCTTCCAAGTTTGGTAGCGCCGCTTGGTGGGGTTCTGGTTGGTTTCGGAGCTTTTTGATGCATAGAAACAAATTTGGACACAGAAGCCCGAATCTTCAGGCTCTGCCCATCCATGTTAGTTGCAGCCTACAATGTACTAGTGCATAATTAATGACAGGAAAAAGAGGGAGTGGTTTTCCTACGACATTTGTTTGTGTGCAGTGACTGTGTCTACAAACATCCATGCCTGTATGTGTCTGTACACATGTACACACACACCTGTCTTTATGGCTACACACAGATAAAAGATAGTAGAAATATATCCCATATTCTTCTACACAAAAATACATCAGCAACTGTCATATGCTCAGCGCAAAGTAGCTTGTGACACAACTTAATTGAGAAAAGCCAGATCCCCACCTGTGCTGATCATGCAAGAGGCTTCGGTAGAACTTCACTGATTTATACCAGCTGGGAATCCAGTTCAGAAATTCAAGAGAAATTCGACCAAATCTAGCTTTGTCACAAAAATACTCATAAAACTCATTCCTCTAAATATTTAAGCGAAGTAAGACCAGAGGCTGTTGCATTAACTAACCTTACCAAACTGATAAAAATGTAAGAGCTGCTAGTAAGAAACAGACTACCCCAAATTGTGCAGGGCAAAAAAAAAACCCTTCTAATCTGCAGTGGTCCTGAATTACCAATACTGTGGAGCTACAGAAAATGGACAGGCCAAAACTGTTCCTCAAATAGCTGATAAAAAAAAACTCTGGTCTCAACATTAAGACATACGAGCTATAAAATCTGTGAAATCGGCACAGCAGACACCAGCAGAGGGAAGGACTTCAAATTGATTCAGATCTAAAATAAGTTTAAAGCACAGAAGTTCATCATTAAGAAGAAGGAAGGGAAAATAATGTCATATTATGGGATATGTACCATGACATACGGAAAATGTCATTATTTAGCTGAAATGCATATAGTTTTCATTGGGGTTTTGTTTTGTTTCATTTTAATTAGGAAATCCTTCTCTTCTACTGTCAAAGCCAGCTGAAGGGGCGCTTCTGAGTGTTCAGTTTATTTTACCCATGGAGCTATTTTAATTTCTGGTGTTAAATAAAACATGTATCTTGACTTCCTGAAGATGCTCATCATCAAGATGATCCCATTAAGCAGCCCATAAGAAATCAATCCCCTCTCTCTGGCTACCTCTGCATGACAAAAGGAATCTCACTGGGACTTCCAGGAGCACTGAACACTTTATCAGTTGCAGTGCTGATGTCCAAAAACCTCTCTCTGAGGTCAAACCTATACGGGAAACCTTGCCTCCCACTTTCAAGCCTCTGCTGGCAGGGATGAGAATGTGCTGCAAGGTGCACCCACTGCAGAGATGGAGGCTGACCCCAGCTCACCATCAAGATGGGGGCCAAATCGACCAGGTCACTGTCAATGGGCAGGAAGGCTGCTCCCAGACCAGTGATCAGGAGCAGGAAGAGGAGGGAGCTGTGTTTGACACAACCTGCCATACAAGAGACTTTCAGGCACTGGCCCAACTTGCCTGCCAAGGTGGAGAGCCTCTGCTCGAGGCAGCAATTCCCCAAGCACGCACTGCAAACATGCTGATAAAAACATGAGCTGCAGCCCTCAACCCCTCCCAGTGAACACAGGAACTCAAACAGAAGAATTCCTATCCCCTCACCAACCCAGAGGAAGAAAACCTCAGTTAAGGTTGCAGCTGCATCATCCTCTTGACCATGCCCTAGGTGACATGAGAAGCCTGAGGGATGTGGGGAAGAGCTCAGACTTCCTGACTCCAACTATGAATCAGCTCCAAAAGCATCCTCCTCCTCCTCCAAAACTGCATGACCATAAGGACCATTCCTTAGCAGGGTTCATGCTCTCCATCCCTTTGCGTCTATCACTGCACTACATGACATCCCCTCTGGGGAAGAAATACTTGTTAACCTTGATGAGACAGGTAGGTTACTTATCCATCTTTTAAATTAATTCAGGAAGGAAGGGACTCCACGAGCCAAAATACAGTAGGTACGCACTTTCTTCAGAAGCAGCAATAAGTAACAAGAGCAGCAGGGACTTAACTGCCTAAGACTATACACACATGTACTTCTGTGAAATGACTGACAGAGGAATATTATAAAATCCCTAACTTTTGCCCAGAACACGAAACATCTACTGACTGCTAAACAGATCTTTGCTAAGTCACCATAGCAACGATGATGTGACAGAAAACAAAACCACATCCACAAACTGTTCTTTAGTCAAGGCTGCTCTCTATTTTCAATTCCCTTTCAATAAACCAGCCATATCACATGCCATGAAATGCATCAAATGCTGATAAACCAGAGCAGAAAGGGTTGTGTGTAAGGATTTCACACCACACAGACAGACATAATGTATGCTATACTAAAATGCCACCCTTTAACGAGTACTTTCACAGGGGCGGCCCTGAGAGCTGGAAATGAAAGCTGCCTTCACAGAATTGCATAATGGTTGAGGTTGGAAGGGTCCATCAGAGGTCAGGAAGTCCAAGCTCCCTACTCAAGTCAGGTCACCTTTAACAACATGACTCAGGATTGTGTCCAGATGGCTCTTGAACCTCTCCAGGCAATGAGACTCAACAACCTCTCTGAGCAACCTATTCCAATGATCAGTCACCCTCACAGTAAAGTTCTTCCTCATGTTCAGGTGGAACCTAGTTTATGCCCATTGCCTCTGATCCTAATGCTTGGCACCACTAAGAAGAGTCTGGCCCCAACCTCTTGACACCCTCCCTTCAGATGCTTAAGCACACTGATCACATCTCCCCAGATTCCAAATAAAATTTGTCACATGGAAAATAATCAGCATGCTAAATAACTGGAAATGTGGACAAACTGACATGTACCACAAGCAGGAGACTGCTGTCCAGCTGTGTTTCTCAGAACTCATTTAGGTAATTGCAGTAGCTTGGTCCTGCTGCATACTGTCCTCGCACTTACAGCAGCTTTTACTTCTGGTTCACAGATCTCTGAAGGCCTGTCTCTCATTATCTCTCATAGGTCAACAGAAGGTTAAGAAGGAAACCACATCTGTTACCAGTAGGGTCACATATGCTGTGCAGGGATCTGCACCTCCCATGGAAAAATGTAGGGTTTTACAAAGCAAGAGGGCTGAAGGCAGCTGCAAGGGAAGAAATATATTCACCCCTGTCACCTGTGCATATGAAGTTTAACCTGAAAGGTGATCCAAGTATAAAGTACAGAACTGGGAAGAAGCTGAGCTATGTATGACCCCATGCCCTTTAGAAATACAAAATCAGACTCATGGTCTCTGCGATACTGACAGTTCTCATCACCTTTTTAGTGCACACACCAGCTCATTTCTTACTACATTTTCTTTGCAAGATCTGGAAATGAAATCGTTGTGAAACTAAACATAGCATAAATATGTTATATATTGAGTTTTTTGTTTAAACAAGTATTCACTCATCACGCCCATACCTTTTACCTGCAGAGCCATGAAAACCCTAGACGCTGTAAGAGTCAAATGGTTTCCATAAACAATTTTTTCCTTTTATTTAATTCATTTTTAATTTCCAGAATGCCACATCCAATCTCAATCCGATGAACAAGAACAGCATAGGGAGTGCAGTAACCCAACTACGCTTCTGAATTCCCAACAGGGAATGTTCTATTCTGACCTTTTTTGGAGGAAAGACAAGTAGGTCTTGAGTTCCCAGCAAAATATTAATACAGCTCCCTGGTGTACATTAGTTAGAAGAAAGGACGTGTAGCTGAGCCTTCAAAAAAGCTTTTTGTCTGTTAATGATAATCTCACTAAACTCCTGCTGTTATTAGGCAAAAAACCCCAGTGACCTCCTCAGGATGAGTCACAGCCACTTGGAATCACCTTCTGCTACGGGCCGAGGTGAGGAAACACAGTTAAAGTGCCAATGTTCTGCTTCACATGTCTTACCATCAACACTAATTTGGATGGTTCTACAGAGCTTTAAGTGAGATCCAGCTCTGACATCTGCTGCCGTGATTCCCTCTTGATTCTGTCTCTCCCTCAGCATCACACAATGACACTCTGACACTAACGGAAAGTGTCCCTCTTGTCAGCAGGAAGTCTTTTGCAGAACTGTGCTTGCACACTCCTGGCCCTACCCATAACCTCCTCCAGCACTGGTCTTCCTCATTGTTTAATGACTGACCCAGTGTTTGTACTGGGAGGGAGTGTTGCTATTTAAATAGAGGGTAACTGAAGTATGTGTGATACCTCGATGGAAGGGAGATGGAAGGGGAATGGAGAAGGAGAGGGCAACTGCAGTGAAATATCAGAGTAAATATTTGAGAAAAGTGTCACTTGACTGGTAAATGCATAATGGAGAGAACACAGAGCACCAGTTAGAACCTAAATTACCTTTGTAAGCTCCACTACTATGCAGAAGGATACACTGAAGTACAGAAAGTGGTACTCTTTGGTTTAAAAAATTGAGTATTTCATTAAAACCATAAAGGCACTGTGCTCACAAAGAATGAAGTGGTTATGAAACTGGCATACCCAAATAGAAAACATTTTGTTCCAATACAATTACTAGCCTAGTAAGTTGTTTTTCAAGATAGGTAAATATGAGTGCCTGAAGTGAAGCATAAGCACCTGCTTATGAAAGGTGCCATTATCACCATCCCACCACACATCCTCTGAAAAGCAAAGAGCTTCCAAAGTGACAGCAACCCTGCAATCTTGCACTGTGAAACTGGCAAACCCTTTTATCTGTGTGGCTCCTGAAAGGCTAGAGAAGAATTCCAAAGAATTGCAATAGTCCCTCCAGGGATCACAATGCATGTGGCTCTAAAGAGGTGCATCTCCACTTTATCAGATACTAATGCACTGCTCTTCTCTTTCGCACTGTTTTTCGGAATCCTAAACCACTTGAGTCCTCCAACAATATTTTCTGTTCCAATTGGATGATTCAGCCCTCAACAAGGCACACTTATCTCCTCTGTATCCTCTGATACAGGGTTCACACATGGGCAGTGAAACAGCTAAATGTCCTCACAGCTTCCGTTTCAAGAGATCAGGCTGGGGCTCACAACACATCAGTTTATGCAGATGTGTCTCTAGGTGATGCAGTTTGGGGGGGAAAACAGCTACTTACCCAGCCATCAGCTAATGATACACATCTGAAGATGAGAGGCAACAAGCACTTCCCAGGCTATGGGAGAGATCAGACAGCTTTCTGGATTTCCTCTGCCTGTTTACTTGACCATAAGGATAGATACACAACGCTGCACAATATCAACACAGAGATGGCTTATACAGTATCACTTGAGAATTAAACATTCAGTGAAATAAACCTCTCCCAACAAAACAGCTTTTCACATTAGATGAGGCTGACTTCCCGACTCCTTTCCAGCTTCATATCAAAATCTGCTTTAAAATAATTCCAGCCTTTCAGACAAGCTAGAACTTCAGGTTGTATAAGCACAATGTCTGCAGGTTTCACTCCCACCCTTGGCAATTATATTTTGGTTTTCAAGCTCAATTACATCGTCAAGTCAGCTTTCGGTGCATAATTCTGCAGCAACATCCTTGCCCTCTGTCAAAATTATTTTATTAATCTATTTACTATCTCTAAAGGAAATAGCTGGCTTCTATAAACCTTACACAACTTTGCAGACTGAGTCTTCCATTAGGGAGGAAAGGGCAAGAGAAATGTACCATTTCAGAGCTTTGACCTCAACAACCAGTTATTAACAAGGAAATCTGAACAATCCTTGGTGAACTGTTTGCCCAAAGTTTATCTAGCCATAGATTTTCCAATGGAGAACTATCCAAAAGTTAGTACTACCAAAGTACACGAACACTTAATGGTAAATCTTAATCCAAACCACCAAGGACTTTCAGCTACCACTGAGTGTTACAATGTGGCCTCTAAACATTGATGCAAACACGAGTTGCTTCCCCCCTATGGCATTTTGGTTTTAGCAGAATACAAAAGCTTCCAAATTAGATATATGTTTGAACTCTATACCTGAGCTCACATTAATGGGTTTTGCTCACTTCTGCTTCTATCAGCTTTACCCGAGGCAGGAATGCAAAAAAAGGATAACCATTCCTGCCCTCCTCTGTGCAATGAAAATCCTCAAATACCATCACATATCTGTATTTCACCACTGCCGCACAAAGCGTAATGGTGATGGAGGAGGAGCCCTGCTCCCTCTAATCCACAAGGTAGGTGTTCTGCAGACCTAAGACCAGTCCTGCGTTACACACCTATGCTGCTTCCCTGGACAGCAGAGAATCAGTGACAATAGGACAGCCCAAAAGCACAACCAGCTACTTGCACTGAACTGAATAGATTTGTTTCTTCCATTTCATTTGATAAACTCAACTCTCAGTAACCATGACTGAACAAAAGGGTATGTATGTATGAACTTACTGTTGATACCAGCTTTCTTCCTTCTAATTACTTTGGCTACATGTTCTTACAGCATTAACAGAATCTCATGGCACTGTTATGTTTGCAAACACAGAGAAAAACAACCAAAGCAGAGTTCAGTAGGAAAGGTTAAGCATCAAGAATATAACTACTTCATTTTAATTCATACATCTTCCCAGATGTATGTAGGAAACATTTAAAGAAGAATACTTAATATAGAGACTGTTTATCAATCATTTCCCCAGAGGCAAAGAAAGAAGTTAAATAGAAAGCACAGCATCCGTGTTAACCTCTGAAGAAGGCCCAAGAGATCAGCAGGCTTCAACTAGACATTATGAAGGCATTTTAGGGAAGTATTGTTATTGGAAAGGAAATAGAAAGCTTGCATAATACAGCAACCTCTGCCTTTTTCTCTAGCTTGCACCCTGCTGAGAAAGACCTTTTTACTTTCTCTTTCTGAAAAATACATAATTTAAAAATACGTATATCTGAACACCAAATCAGACTTTATTCCTGCTTCCTTGCAACAAATTACCAGTTCTCATTGGAAACGAATGAAAAAGAAACTAAAACCAAATTCAACACTATGAACTCTGTAGAAGATTACTTCCAAATATGACAGTGTTTTGTAATATGTTGGATCACTAAACCCAACTCAAAAGTTCAGAGAACAAGTAAGGAATATGATTCTTTGCTTCAGATTTAAACTGAGAACCTTAACATCAAATCCCACTCTTTGCAAAGTAAGAAAATCAGACTCAGATCCAAAGTACTGATATGAAGTTTGATTTTGACCCACATCCTAACACCTCCACAGCCAATCCCAGTAATTCCCTGCCAATACCACTCTCAGAGTACAGATCAAAGTCTTTACTGCACATTCAGAGCCATTCTTATGATGTAAGGATTAGGTATGAAGAAAGAGTCATATTTTCAAAGGTGCAAATACCTATGAGCATATCTTGTGCATATCGGAGCATTACGAGCCCAGCCACAAACACCAGTGCCAGACAAACCACACCTCTGAAATTCTTGTCCTGTCTCCCATTTTCTTTTTATCTCATCTAAGCACAGTCTCTACATGCCCAGTTACGAGGAAGATCCATGTAGTCATCACCCCCTCTATGCTTCTATTTTCATCAATATTTTCACTTAATTTCCACATATCCTTCATTTGGGAGGTTATTACACAGAGCTGGAAACTTAATGTTCCAGCCTGCTGCTGTGACCCCTGCAAGAGGCAGCGATGCACCAGGAATGCCTCAGTGGCAGCATACGTGCTGGAGATGTCACTGAGCTCTAACAGCACCTCTTAAAGCACAGCCCGCACAGGTAATCCTGGCAGTGATCTAGCACTAGATTAAATACATCTTTGTGAGTCTAGAAATGGCATATCCGACTTTAAATATACAGCTGCAGATGCACACAAGATTCAACAACATCTCATAGGAAGTACTCTCTTCAGGATGAATATAAGCCTTGCCACTTTTAAGAACGACGGCTGCATCATGAAGCACCAAATTAGTTATTTCAGTAGCTGTGACAGGCTTTACTCATGAGAAGAGAGTGAAAAATAACTCTGTCCTTCAGTAACTAAGAGTAGCGAGGGCAAGACATTAGAAGAACTGTTGCTGTACTTCATTTAGAAGTCCAGATCCTGCAAATGCATTCTGAGACAAGCGACCAGTGGTTGCAACAACATTCATTACACAAATAAAGAACTGCGTTTCAGCTCCTAACCTTGTCATCTATTCCCTTACTGTTTCGTGAACAGAATGAAAAGCTAGTGAATTGCCAAATGCAAGTCAATGCAAAACTCACTGGATGAGGTTTTGAGGACATCAGACTAGAAAGTCACAACGTTTCTTCTCAGATGTTAAAACTACAGTTCCTGACTAATGCTGCACCCATTTTGTTTTCCTATCAGGAAAAAAACAGACTAGGTCAAAGAGGAATGGCAACTGTATTGTCCTTCCTGAGAACTGAGTACCACAGGCTCTCGACACTGCCACAGCAAATACACAAAGCTATTGACAAGGCCTGTTATGAGAATTGTCCATCAGCATTACCAGACAGGAAGCATAATGAGCCATGTCAGACCATTAAAATGTTGGATGAGAAGGGCTTAAGATGACACTTTTACTGCCAAAAATACCAGTGTTTCAGGCATACACACACACAAAAAATCATACATTTCACTAGTGGCTGCAGGATGAACGCTACAGCTGGTTTTGCTCGTCCTGTCAACAGCATTCAATCCTGTTCTGAGCATCCTGATACAGTCCACAGTTGCTGAAGGTCTACGAGAATAAAAGAAACCTCACAGTGACTGAAGCTTTATGGGATTTGTTTTTTCCCTAATAACCTACATCACACAATTGCTCTCCATACCACCTAATTAAAATACCTTTGAAATGACAGTCCTACAGGAATCTTGAATGTAAAGTTATCAGACCACTCCCAGAGATGACTCCAGTCACTACCCAAGTCAGACACAGAGGATCAGCAGTTTACACGTCATTATACTTGAAGTTTGGACTCCTTGAGATCTCCCTTTAATCAATTAAAGACATTCATTAATATACACTGGCATTATTTGGAGACAGAAATTAGCAGATCAGCCCTCAGCACAGCTTTAAGAAGGCTGAGACTGAACAAGTCTGCGGATGGAGCTGACTTGGGCGATGCTCTGTGTCAGAGGCTGACACTTTTGTGTTGAGCTATAACCAAGTCTAATGCTCTTCACAAAGGAAAACATCATAGGTGCTCACTGGAGTGCCCAAGACAAAACTAACTCTGTGCTAAAGAAGTCTGTGCTTTAAAAAATTCTCAGAAAGACCCCATAAAATATTACAGGGTTTTCTTATAGAAGTTTCTTTGTGGTTTTGTTTTGGTTTTTAATATTAGTGCTACATAATGCACCAAAGACCCAAAGCTAATGGCAATCACGGCTGAGGACACACAGTCACTTTATTGCTCTCACCAAGATTCTGCATTCACAAAATACAAAACCTTACCAAGCGAACCCATCAGGTTTACAAGTCTCTTGTATCTGATGCAATATTAAGAGATGAGTATGGAGAGATGAGTTTAGCACCAGCCATCAGAAAGCAGACTGCAAAAAGAGCAAAAACCCCAATCAAATGAAAATAAACCAAATAAAACATCTGCCACGTTACTCCTTTTTTCTAGCAACACACACCTCCAGCAAATGGAATAGTGAATTTGCAAATCCAGTAGCACTGATCAGGAATGATGCCCTCTCAGATATTGGCAAGAATTCACCAAAACCACACAAGACCTCTTCTACTAGAAGAATGTAATTTAGAACAACTTTCTGTGGCCATTGTTCAAATATAAGCCTTAAATTCCTGAACAGGGCAAGAATACTGAAAAAGTGAAACCACTCATCTAGCAAACACAGTGGCAGGTCTTTCGTGCTCCTATTCTTCAACACTGCACTTTGTAACTCATGCATAACTCATATTCATAGAAAACTGAAGAGTAAAACCACCATACGGTGACAAAGAGCAGAATTTAAAATAGTCCCTTGCTAGATGTTTTAATCCTCTTCTGTTAAAACAGTGTGTTTGTATTATGCTAAACAACAAATTACATGTCTGCAGAATCCCTTTTCAATTATGAGCTAATTATTTCTATACAACAAAACAAAAAACCCGAGTTGTGTCTACTGTTTCACTCAACTTCTTCATAAATTATTCTTAAAGAGCAAATGAGATTCCTCATTCCAGTTGTATTTCAACGTGATCAAGACTCACTCCTTACAGCTCAGAACCTGTAACACTCTTTCATTTTAGGGACTATTAGAAATAAAAGGATGCCAATATTTTATCTGGCAGTCAAGCAAGCCTTTGAAGTTTGATGTCTACAGTGTCAAAAGACAAGTAACTACAGAACTTAATGTGTGCAGATGAACAACTGTTTAAAAATCAGCAAGAATTTCAGCAGCACCCGGTGAGGATCTGGGCTCCCTGAGTGCATTCCAGTGAATGCTTCCACTTCTAACCAGAATGTGCCCATACACGAGGGTGTAAGCTTGAGATAGTGACCTTAAGTACACACAAGGGGAGTTTAACATCTACTCTCCACATGCTTAAAAAGAATAGGGGGAAAAAACACAGCATACCTTTCAGATTTCACTGTACATTTTTGGACAGTCTTTCTGAACACTCGCTTCTTAAGCTTGGGTTTGCTGTGCTTGGCAGTCACTTTTGTGTCTTTTGCAACACTCTGCACACACAAACAGCCTGTGGTTTCATGCTTTGCTTCCCATTTAAAACTAACACTTAAACAGTAGCTTTATTTTTGTTAAATAAAAGCTTTTTTTTTCTGAATTCTGACATCTATTTCTCTTTTTCAATAGGAAGGAAAAATCGTTTGTATAAATGACACCACTGATTGCTAGGAGTAGTGTTTTTTCTTTACCACTTTGATTCACTAACTTTCATTTGTGCTATTCCTCAACTTTTTGTGCTGTGTTCCATAAAAGCAATCACAGCAGGTATCATAATGTTGACTTTCTGGGCATTAGGCTCTGACAACACATATATTTTGGTTCTTGAGGCTCTGAGCTACAGAGAAAAAAGCTTAGGTAAAGAACATGTAACACAAACAGAACCACTTTCTTGAAAATGCTGATGTTGAGTGGAGAAAAACAAGTCAGATAATTTCTCTACACACTCTGGGTGCTCACAGCAGCATCTGCTTTTGACCTCCTAAGCAAGCAAGCCAAAGGCCATCAGGTACCGACACACAACACAACAGAGACAGCTCCAACAACACACCAGTTCCACTCCAGCAAGACGTTCGCTGTGTTCTACATGCCCACCAAGTCAATATCAGCAATATCAGCTCCTGCCACCAACAAAGCAGCAGAGGCTGGAGGCAGACTTTGTTTTACTACTCCGTATCACAGAATAATAGAATGGTTTAGGCTGGAAAGGACCTTAGTACTGTCTAGTTCCAACCCCCTAGACTATCTCACCCAAGGCTCTGTCCAGCCTGGCCTTGAGCACTGTATCAGTGTCGTGAGGCAAGACTTCTGAAGATGCTTCTCTGCAGTGACGTGGTCTGTCTTCCCCACCACAGATTATGAAAACACTGTCAACCAAAGAGCTTCCTCCCTCACACAGCCTTCCAGGACTAGCAAGAGGAGAGCTGAACCCCGCACTAGCGCACCCTAATTGCTTCAGCAGAAGCTGGAAGATGTCAGCGACTGGACTTTCTACTCCTTATTCCCTGACAAATCAAAGACAAATCTGCAGAGAGCAAGCCTCCAATTCCAGGTTTGGTGTTAAAAGCACCTTGATCTTTGGCCAGCCATGGAAGCAAGATAAAGATGACCTTGCATGCAGCAAGGTGTGCTGCCTGACCGGGGCACAGCAAGGGTTACTCCAGCAAGCACAATGTCAGTGAATGTACCGAGAGTGCTACTGTAATTGCACAAACATCTTCAGCTAAACACATCCCATGAGGAGAGGCAGACCTTTCAAACAACCAAACCTGGAAAATCAGAAGCATTTTAATTGCATGACAACGGAGAGGAGCCTCAGCTGTTTAGTTTGACCAGCATGTTGCTGCATTTCTGGCAGCTTTGCCCCAGCTTCCAGCAATCTATGCTGCAGATTTTAACAGGTAGCTTTGACCTTTAAGGCTCTTGAGGGTTTCTAAGCTCCATATGCTTTCATTTAGGCCATGCCTTAGACTGTATCACCCTCAGACTTTCTTGCTTAGCTCATTCTGAAACTTCTGTTTTCAGCTGAAGGAAACCAAGTATGTCAAATACAAAAAAACGAACAACACAAACCCATTTGCTGTCACACAGAGATGGCCACTTTTTCACTATTTTATATAAAATAAAGACAAAGGCACGGCCCCAGTTTTGAAGAATCTGTCAAAACATAATCATTTCACACGTAAGATGCCTTACTGTGAAGCAGCAGCAGTTTGTTTTCTTAAACTGCCTAAATGAACTTGGCAAAAGTTAGGACAGTACCACTCACAACACGGCATCACACAAACTTACACTATGTGCCATTTCTACAAAGCAACCAGTCACAGCCTGCAAGTTCCACATCCTCACAGGCACAGCTAACCCTAACCTCCTCAACTAACACTATTCACTTATCGGCAAAGAGAACGAGTTCAAACAATGTTAATAGCTCATTTAATTCAATGGCAATCAGTCCATAAATTGTACTGGTGTCAGCTTTTGATGAAGTACAGGCTACTGCATCCTTGGACCATAGAAGATGCACATCCCAACCACCACAATGTGGGCAGTACTGACCGTGAGCGCTTCACACAGCAAGAGAACGAGGGATGTTTCACTGTAAATTACATTAAGTGGTGGAGAAATAAGGGAGAAACATACCCTCTAGGACAGGGGACAGCGTTCGCATTCCTGCTCTTGATCTGAATGCTGTTGTTATGAACGCAACACTGGGGCTTTGCAAAGTGACAGCTGGCTGTCAATGAACAGACGGAAATCAACGTCATTCAGCCTCGAAATCTCTTTGTCTATCCCACTTAATTTCTTTGTGCTAAAATCTTCGAACACAGCAGATACAAAGCCACTGTGTATTTGCCTCCGTAGGGAAGAAGCTGGTAATAACCACTGTCTAGCACAACTGTGCTTGGCATGGACTGTCAGTGATGAGCAGAGTCAGAATGAAGGCCAAAGGAAAAACTGGGTCAGGAGTGTTAAAGCACCTCTGACCTCGCACGATGTCCCCAGTGACCAAGGGATGAGATGTGCATTAGTGGGAGGCTGTACTGTTGATACTCCAGCTCTGTAGATAAACAGAAAGATTTGATTCTGGAAGCAGATAAACAAATCTCTTTCATCGGAACTAAAACAGATACATTTCAGAGCAGTGTGTAACTGCCACTGATCCTTATCACAGAGTCCCCTTTTGATTTCAATTTCAGAAAAAGATCAGCTTACACACTGCAAAACAGTGTTGCAGCTAAAAACAACTCTCCACTTACACAAGCAAAGCCGTGGCTAACCATATGTGGGATTATTTATCTATGTCACGTATGTGTATGGCAGTGAAACCCCTATTTCACCAGCCTCCTTCTGAAAAAAAGGCATCAGAAAATAAAGTGCAACACGTCTCTTTGTTCCCCTACTATCCTACTGCCAACTGGAGAGAAAATGGGAGGTGTCACAGGCATGAAAGGAAATACTAAACCCAACAGAAAACACACACACCTAACTTACATGCAACAGCAACCTCCAGAACCACAAATTATAACGAAATCTGAGAGGTTTAGAAGGAAATTACATATGACATTCATCCAGTTAGGAGAAGAAATGCAAGACAAACCTTCTAGAAAGAGATGGGCATGCAGTTACACAGCACACAGCACAAGGATGTAAGTAGTCAGTAACGGTGGCCACTTGTATAAAGAGCAAATGCCACTTAGTCCACTGGGACTCAGCAGACCTTGCTTCTCTTTGGGGTTCAGTCCCTGGCAGGCTGGATATTCACTTTGCTTCCCTATGCCCTGGGTTCCCCATCCTCTAATATGAAGGAATTTTCTTTGTAAGGCACTTTGAGATCCACAGATGAAAGGCACGGCAGCAGAACTAGGTCAGACAGTGCTGATGTATACAATTATCTCTGCAATTTACGTGGCTGGAAAGTGTAATTAAAACTCTCGATCACTTTTCTCAAAGGTTCAGAATAAGACAGGATGGTTTTGATTCCAAAATATAAGGCATACATTTGCACTTCGTTTTGTATAGTTGCATAACGACTTTTTTAAGTAAATGCTGCAGTTTAGAAGAAAGCAGAGAACACATCTAGGGATTAGCAGCTGCGTCATTTCCTATGACCTATCTATTACTTTACCAAAACCTTTAACAAAAAAAAAACACCACCACACACACACCGACACAAACTTCCTGTACTCTAACCACTGAATGAGCAAGCACAGTTACACTTCAAGAGATCCTCTGAGTAGCTGTACGATTGCACAAGCCACTGCACACAACACCCAAACCCAAATCCCAAGCTGTCGGTTTCCTCCTGTGCTACCTCACCATAAATCTAAAAATAAGGGCCACGCATACCAGCCAGACTGGGCTACATGGCTCCTCTTGAAAGACATACACAAGCTATTGGCTTTACAGTGACATGCAGTGATAACACAGCAGGCGCATTTCTTCCTTTATCTTCTTATAGAACCAAAGCCCACAGGTTTCCCAGATCTCAATTACTAGTAGACACAGCACAAAACCCCATAGACACAGCACAAAAACCACCACGGCAGTAGGCAGGAGCTGGCACCCTTTCAAAGAGCATCTGTGGAGAAGCCCAGCAATGACTGGCACGGGATCCCTTAGAGGTGGTCTCACCACAAGGGCAGAGCACCGCAAGGACACTGTTTTTCCAGCCCTCTGCCCTTGCTGCGGGCACATGACATCACTTGGCCAGGCTGCTCCACCAGCAGTAATTTCAGCCAGAGGAACGTACCAGCCACTCATAACCAAAATTATCAGGCTCCATCTCCAACACAGCAGCCAACACCGCCTTTGAAGTGGAAACCGAAGCCCAGGGCTTTTACTGTGTGAGAAGGGTGCAGATAAACAAGAGTCTGCCTTGGTTTCCTGGAAGAAAGGACAGGAGTGAGGGAAGCAGTGCATGGCTGGTGAGGTCTGATGCTTGATTCAGCTCAGCACTCGGCCTCCTCTAACTGCATATCTTTGCACAGGGGGAGCTGGGATGTTTGTAAAGGGGTGGAGGTATCATAGGGAATGGCAGCTTCTGTGACCCAGAAACACAGGCGCTCAGAGTGGCATGGGTTTCTTCACCCACCACCTATTTCTATAGACAAGACATCCCCACCAGCTCCCCAGACTGCAGAATGACAAGACAGAACAAACGGAGCAGAGACTGCTGATACCACCTTTCTTTTTATAAAAGCTGGTCTTTAGCACTGGCAGCATAGTACAAACTATGTTTCTAAACAATAGTTTAGACCACAAAGAAAATAAGCAAATCTCAGTGAATCTCCCCAGAAGTTACTGGTTTCAGTGGGCTGAATTACGGGGGGACAACAAATGACAACAAACAGTGAAGGAACACTTGCCCTGAGCTCTTTTACTTCTCTGTTATTCAGACAAAACCACAGGTAAAAACATTTTACAGGCCAGCAATACAGTGAAAACATACGAAAAAGGCCACAGGTAAGTACATTATCTTTCCTACTACCCAAACGGTTAATGCTAGTCTGGATGATCTCCAATTGCATCAAGATGATATACTCTAAATGAAAAGGCTATGTAAAAGGCTCTGTTGGAGCCCTAAATGTTAAGGTTTGTTTTTTTTTTCTCCTCTACCTCAAATAAGTCAGCTGTTACTGGAATTTATTGGTTAAATGGCAGCAGAGGACCATTCAAGTAAAAAAAAGCAACACAACCACAAGGAAATTTATTTTATGATTTGCAACAAGGTGCAAATCCTGCCAACTACTTTAAATAATCAGAGCAAACCTAATTTCCTCTCACTGGAAGGACAGAGAATATAAATCCAGGAGAAACAGAAAAAAGGTCTGTCTCATTTCTGATCCTCATGAACTGTCCTCGTGGCAACTCCAACAAGTTATGGTTATCACCCTTGCTTTTTTGACATGAAAACTAGGTCACAAAACAGTCATCTCTTCTTACACAGCATGAGAAGGATAAAAGGATGCCTTGCCCACAGACACCCAAGGTGCTGCAGGAACTTTTCCCCAAACTTTCTTCCCCGGCAGCCCAGATATCTACTGCCATTTGGGACAGGGCAGGACCAGTGGCCTTTGTATAAGGGCTCAGATCTACTGCAGGTTGTCACATACACCACTCTGTATGCCCTAGATATCTTTAAGTATATAGATGGCCCCTTATTCTTATATGGAGGCAACTGAATCCCATCCTTTGTAACTACCGTTCCACAAAAAGTGACTGACTGTGTAAGACTGCACCTTCTCCTCCCTGTTTCAACACCATTAAACTCTAAAGAACATTAAAGTAAAATGAAGGTGACAGAACAAGGCTTCCCTTGAAGTGCTGGCACTGGGGAAATGAGAAATAACCTGTTAGAGATGTAGCTGTATACACCAGCTGCACAAGCCACCACTGAAATCCTCCTTTTCTCCATTTGGCATCTGTCAAAGAACAAACTAGGGAAAATAAGAAAGCAGAGGCTTTAAAGGACAGAGCAACTCTCCCAAGGCTGTTTATGGCTTGCCTCTTGTTAAAATATTTATTTGTATTGATATATTTAGATGGGGTTTAAATGCAAATGCTCCCTTCCTCATGCTGATCTTTCATGACATCCACCAGTTACATCTGCTAGCATTTATACGAGAAACAGCAACAAAAAATTTGCAGCTCTTGCAAACATGGGTAACCAACACATTATCATGTGTGTGGCTGTGGTGCACTTATACATTCCTTGCGGAGGAGATGAAAAGGCATAACCAGGCTGCAATCTGAAAGCACCACACAAGAACAGCTACTCCAAAGTGCCCAAACGTCAAGAAGACTCTGCTGTTCCATAAGAGCTCAGCAGCTTCCCTATGCATGCTGGAGCTGCAGTGCTTACTGTGGCTTGGTCCCAGGAGTCTGCAGGCAGTGAAGGTGGTACTCCGCTTTACACAGAGCCAAATGAGTACTCTTTCTCAGCACTTCCTTCTGACTCAGGGCAGGACAAGGCAAGGGACACACTGACGTGCTGTGATTTACGCCAGTGACTGGCTGACCTGGATGGAGGCACGGCATCAGCACACTATCAGGGATTTTTGCAGCAACTCTGTGTTCACGCCTTATTACTTACTTTAAGAAAGGCACCTTATGTTATAAACATTGATTTTGACTCAAGGAAAAGGAGCCATCCAAAAGGCCATTCATGCAAAAAAGACATTTTGCATTCATACAAAAATACACTCATGCAAATCCTTACAGCAGAGCCTACACCCAGGACTCCTGTCTCTGCTAGGCCTTTACTTCTGTACCAGACAGACAAGCCTGAAAAGCAAACCTACAAAACTGCGAAGGACCAGCACCTGAGCCTACAGCTACAGCGGTGAACCAACTCTGACCATCCCCATGCATGCCTCAAACCAGCAGATGCCATGGGCCACACTACAAGGATGGTGCACTCTCCCACTACCCAATTCTGATTTACAAAGATCAGCCACCAATAGGCTATCCAAGAGACATCCTTTTATCTAAGAAAGGAGACCTCTCCTCCTTCACCGTGGCCGGGACCTCCCGCAGCAAGGCTGGTTGCTGAGGAATATGGGAATCATTCATGAACGCGGCTGTTCCAACAAACAAGCTCAAAAGTGTGGTCACTGTATATTTACACAGTTGCTTTATCTACTGTAGCTAACACGGCGTGTTTGCTTCGGGTTTTAAAAGTACAAAGTACCCACAGGCAGGAGCACCACAGCGAAGATATATTAAATAAATAAAGAGAAACCTAAAGAAATGCTCGCCAAGGAGGCGAAGACTTCACCAACTCACCTATGAAAACAGGCACCACAGTGTGCGCGGAGCAGAGGTCTGCAGGTCAAATGCCACTGATCATCCTCAGCAATGACCCCTTACCCCAGAAAAAGAGTCAGGCCTGAAACACTTTTACCTCTAGCTCAACATTTTTGGGATGCTTCTACTATGAACTGCTGTTGTCCTAAGAGCTCAGCGTCAAGAGGAGAGAAATGAGTTGAAGGTCAGCACTGCCAGTGCTATGTAAACAGAGAAGAGAGACCCAAGCCAGGAGGCAGACACACCTATAAGGGTTCCCACTTGCACACAGCTGCTGCCTCTAACAAAAATCGATTGCTGGGTGATTGGAAATGGGCTGCATGCCTGGCCTGAGGGCCGGTCGGTAAACGCACAGCATGGGTGTTGCTTCCAGTACAACTTGTCGTAAAAGTTGTTGATTGGAGATCATTTGTGGTGTTGTCCTTGCTGTCAGCCCCTAGCAAAATGTTAATGAAGTTTTCTGTGTGTAAGATAAACGAGTTCAAATTCCATGTGTCAAAAAATCCCAGTAGGAACTGCGAGGCATTGACAAAGGACAATCAAATGAACAGTAAGTGTGACAGACAAATTAAGACATCTCAGGACATCAGATTTCTAGGCCTGCAATTAACAAAAACCTCCTCACAACTCCTGAATTAACTTTGGTCAGAAAAAATACCCTTAGCTTGTAAAGAAGAAAAGGGGGATAAAAAAGGAAGTAGATCTTGTATGCATATAAAGAATACAGAAAATACCTCAGGGTAAACAGCTAGTTAAATCAATTACCTTGTTCATTCAATCTGCTAAAATAAAGATTAAAACCTCAAAAACAAAGCAGAAAGGCTCATTTGTGTTTAGTGCACAGAGCCATGTTCTACTCTGATCCGTCAAATACTTGAGATATGACCAAGTTTCCTACAACCGAACACTGATTTCCCATCAATTCTTCGTGACTAGACATTTGCAGTCATTCCAGCCAACAGGACCTAGGCATCTAGGATACAGACTTCTGAAATCCCCACCACAAGCAGGCTTAGAAGCAACGCAGCTCCTCTGAAACTAGCTCACAAGTATCTTAACCCACTCACACAAAACTGGAATCACCCAACCAGCCGGTCTCTTTCAGAGCTTATCTTCCAGCCTATCAGTTTCCCCTCAATTAAACCTGGCTATTAAAACTTAACTGCAAAAGGAGCTATTCATTAAAGTTTTGTCACATTCTTGGATGAAAATGCCCAAAACAGATGTGAAGAGTTACAAGATTTGTAACTCACAACCAGACCAAAAATGAACATAAACAATTATGGTACATTTGCACACAGCATGGGAGATTCCCGCTCCTCCCATCTCCCTTCATGCTCCAGCGCTCCCTTTTCAGAGGATGGCAGCTGTTAGCAAAACAAAGAAGGAAGCAGGAGTACAAGAGTATTTACACCAAGAATAAAAGATTAGATCTCAACAAGCGATTTTCTCTCCTACTTACACAGGCCAAGTACTCATGCATATATATGCACACATACAGACATGCACAAAGGATTCTGGAAGAAGAGAGGATCTTCAGCACAACTGCATCCTTATAATCATAAAAGCACAGATCACTCTTAGTCAAATATTGTTAGAAATTACTAGATGTTCAAGTTCTACTTGTAATTACTATTTATACATTAAACAGTAAAATGATGATACACCAAACTCCTGTATTAGCAACACACACACCATAATATAAGCCACACACCCCAAGTGTGTGTGAAACAGTAGGTAAATCTTCCTAAGTTTATTTCTAGTGTACTTCATCCAGAGACAACATTCATAACCAGATAAACGTTGGTGGAAATGGTATCGATATGGACATTCTTTTGAATCACAAGTGTACTTTACAAAGTAGAATCTGAAAAAATCACCACCAGTCATCTGAAAATATTAAATAGATCTAACGTTTTAAAACAACACCTCATGACAACGTATTGTCAAGTAAGAACTGAGTTCAGTCAAAGGACTGAGTTCAGTATGCTCCCAACTATCATAAAAGTACTTTTTTCTCCCTCAGCAAATGTACTTTATCATTATATTTGCTGGATCACCTGCCTACTTCTAAAATGCTAACACTTAATGACCAACAAAAATTACAATCACCAAGTTTCCAGACAAACTTGAGCAAATCATGTCTTCAGTAACCACCATGCATTTCTGTTCATGCCCTTCAACATCCTCTGCTCTCTGCCTGATACTCTGCACTTGTTCACATCAGTTATTAGCTGGAGTTAAACATAACCCACACATTAAAACAGAAGTACCATTAAAAAAAAAACAACCCATAACTTGTTGTCCACGTGCAATTTTTGTGTAACTGCAAGAACCATTCCTAAACATGGGCAGACGCACAGTGCAATGGCTGAACTCATCTTCACCTGCCCTCAACAGGCAAATGGTGTGTGAAGTGAAAAGAGCAGAGCAAAAGTAAGGGACTGGACCAAAACCAATGCAGAGTGGTGCTCTGAATGTATCTGATGGAGGAGTTTAATAATGCCAGTACCTGAGTTTACTGGGAAATCTATTACGCAGGTGTTGACCTTCATCAGCCCAGACTTTTATCAAAAGCTGTTCTATGAGAATGTTAGAATGCCACACCACATTGTAGCATTCACATCAAGTCTGTTCTCTTTGCTTCTCTCACATTCTCGAAAACTGGAAATTCCACACAGTGCTGAAGTGATTGTGAATACATCTGTATACCAGCAGGTATGGAATACAGAAAACTATTTTTCTGCTCGTATTTCAAGAGAAAGGTTCCCCAGATTTCTCAGGAGATAGAATCATAAAATCATTTAGGTTGGAAAAGACCTTTAAGATCACCAAGTCCAACCATTAACCTGGCACTGCCAAGTCCACCACTAAACCATGCTCTTAAGTGTCACATATGTCTTTTGAATACCTCCGGAGATAGTGATTTAAGCGCTTCTCTAGGCGCCTGTTCCAATGCTTGACAACCCTTGCAGTGAGTATATTTTTCCTAATATCCAGTACAATATCTGGTGCAAATTTCTCTTTGTCATAGAATCAAGCATGGTTAGGGTTGGAAGGGACCTTAAAGATCATCTAGTTCAAATCTTATCACTTGTCCTATCACTTGTTATTTGTCAGAAGAGACTGATCCCCACCTCACCCCAGCCTCCTTACAAATAGAGACTAGTAAGGTCTTCTTCCCTCAGCATCCTTTCTTCCAGACTAAACAACCCCAAGTACCTCAGTCACTCCTATCAGTCTTGTACTCCAGACCCTTTGTCAGCTTCACTGCCCTTCTCTGGACCAAATCCAGCACCTCAATGTCTCTCTTATAGTGAGGGGCCCAGAACTGAACACAGGATTTGAGGTGCAGCCTCACCAGCGCCCAGTACAGAGGGACAATCACTGTCCTGGTCCTGCTGGCCACACTATCGTTGATATAGGTCAGGATGCTGTTGCCTTTCTTGGCTGCCTGGGCACAAGCTGGATCTTGTTCATCTGGCTGTTGACCAACACCCCCAGGTCTTTTTCCACTGAGCAGCTTTCCAGCCACTCTTCCCCAAGTCTATAGCACTGCATGGGGTTGCTGTGGCCCAAGTGCAGAACACAGCAATGAGCCTTGCAGAACCTCACGCAATTGCTCACAGCCCATGGATCCAGCCTGTGCATATCCCCCTGGTACTTCCTACCCAAGCAGTACTAGTGCACTTAGGCCATGGGTGGTCCTTCAGAAGCCAATTTGTCTATCTGCAGTAATTAACAACTCCTCTGTGCTCCCTTGGTTTTCCATTTTGAAAGCCCTGCCCAGGGAGGCAGCAGTTCCTGGCAGCCAGTGCTGGCACTGAAAGCAAAACATACAGATGCCAATTTCTCAGCTCAGTGAAAGACAGTGAGAGTAAAGGCAGATAAACTGAGCTGTCTTTCTCTGAAATCTCCCGTGTGAGGTCTCTTCCCAACACAGGTCTATTGCCACCAAGCAAACCATCTCACCTTAGCAGAGCACTTGTAGAAAACAATGAAAATCACTTCTCTGTGGACCAAACTTTACAGTGTTGCCTCATCACAGACACTGGGCTAGGAATTGATCCACCATACATTCTCTTTTCACACGACTGCAGATATTTATACTGGCCAATAAAGACTGTGGGTCAGTTTGGGGACCAATGATCTGGGTCCATAAATATCTGTAGAACCTTCCCTAACTGGCTAAGAACAGCTGTTTAAGGAAAGGCAACAGTAAAACCTTCCTTCTCAATATGCTTTTACTGACCAAACATTTTATGGTAAAAACTTCCAAATCTTTGGGTGGTTCATGGTACCAGGCTTGGAAAGGCAACACATCATCCATGTTAGCAAGTCAGTGAGCTCAAATGTGGTATTATTTGTGTCAGACTTGCATATTAGCAAAACTTTGCTGGTCTCAGTTGCAGGTACTCTCAGTGGAGTTTAAAACAATGAGCAATTAGCTCCCAAACAATGAATGGTGGAAAGCAACTCCTCCCAATGAAGTTAGCTCTTTAACAATTGCCAACACTCCAGAAACTGGAAAGACATTCCACTTTTGAAAGAGAAATACAACTTAGCAGTGTCTGGCAATACCCTTGTTAAGAAAACCTGAGATTTTAAAACCAAAATTTTAGTTTTTTAGCTAAAAAGCTACTACAACATGCCAGCTGGTCTTGGGCACTGTGTGGGGTATTAGGATGAATTTACAGCTGCAGCTATGACTTGTAGCCACAGAGGCCAACAGAATCTGCTTTTCTTCTCTGCAGTCCAGAGAGGAATCTATAGCCTGACATGAGCTCAGTAAGATTGTTCCCCTGGGATACAAGGTCATCGACCCACCTTTACATTTTACTTTCATAACTCAAGGCTTGATAAAACAGGACCCTGAAAGCCGAATTTGACATCAAGTTAATCCTCCCTAACTGCAGTGTTGCCTCCAAAATTTAATATATTACCTGATAAAGGGGGGGAGGGCACACATTCTCACACAGACACAGATTGCACCACACCTTTCCCAGCAATGTGATGCTGGGAGGAGATGTGCATTTTAATGTACCTGGTGTTTCAGCATGCATCTGAAGAGTCATGCCTTCCTGGAGCACACTGGTAGGTGGCTTGCCAGTTCCATGTCCTGCACTGCTATTCAGGTCCCAGTGGGAAACAGCTGAAGATAGAGACAGAGCAAAGAGCACAAACTCCCTGCTTCAATTTTCAGTCGTTCATGGTTAGGCTTTTTCTTTTGTTTGTTTTTAAGGGAAAATTCACGCAATATTTTAGTTCTAAAAATTCCCAATTATAAAACCATAGCTACAAAAGAACTCTAGTTAATCTGTAAACTTTACAGGAGCACTGTGGCAAAAAAACATATACCTATACTAAAGTTTATAAGGTTGAATTTATCATAATGCAGCCAGAACTGGATGAATGCTAGGTAAACACAGCCCTACCCGTTATGAAAAGCTTAGCACTGAAATGCACTGAGCTGCAAATTGGTTTTCTTTTTGGAAAAAATCTGGTGCTTGGAAAACGAATATGATGGAGCCACTTCTATAGCTTATGTGAGCCAGAACAACATAGAATAAACCTCTAGCTGAGAAGCCAACTTCACAGCTCTTTATTTAACCTACAGTCAGTGAAAAGGGACAGTTTGTCTTGGGCAGAGTCGTGATCTAACCCTTTCCCTCCTTCTGCATTCCATTTCTGCTTTCCCATTGATTGCCCCCTCAACCGGGCTGGTTCAACCATCTGCAGGCCTGGGAGGTCAAAAATAATCCCCACTCCTTTCTTTGAGCACTGATGAATCTCCTGACCTCACTCACAGGCTGCCTGTAAACAGCTGGACCACCCAAGCAAAGGGTAACGTGGGGTGGGAATGATGGGACAGGAGGCCTGAGGAGCTTCAGCCAGCACTTACATAGACACAGCTTTTCAGCTGACAGCTTTTGTCAGTGCAGCAATGGCCTTTTCCACCAGCTCCTATAATGGCACCCTCCTGTACAGACCCCCCAGATTCACACTTTTCTAAAACTAAATTCTGCTTTGCTTTTAAACTCAATCTCAGTATTTTGCACAGATTTATAGGCAACTTGTTTCTATTTGTAGTCTAGTATTTTCTTATAAAGCATTTTCAAGTATTTGATTTGGCTTCACAAGACATACTCAGCTGGTTAGCCAAGAGAGAATTGATGGTCTGCATCCTCCAGGACCCACCCTTGCACTGTGTTAAGAATGACCAGGAGTATTTTAGGATTTAGGAAAGAATACACAGTTAAATACATATAAAGGATTCCTATATGTGCAGGACCAAAAGCACTGAGCAGCTATCAACTCCTGATGGCATCAATGCTAGAGGCAGCATTGCAGACCACACTGAAAATGCAGTCACCTACTTCATAGATGCGTGCATGGGTTTCCACTAACTGATCAGCAGCTCTGATAAATATAAAACAAGTATTTTGGGCAACATTTATTATGACTACCTTCATATTTACAGCTTCCACTGAAAGCTGGTTGAAAAATAATGAAAACTTTTACCACTTGCCCAAACTGAAGAATCCAATGCAGTGAGGTCAATAAGCCATTTCAGCTTCACAATTCACACTACTCAAAATACTGAATTACTCCACAATTCCACCAAATTTTGTGCTTTTTAAAAAAGAATCCGAATTCAAAGACTGGGAAGAAATGCCAACACACCAAGCTCAGCTACATGCAGAACGAGAGGAAGGAATTAGCATCAGGGTCTCCCACACCATTCAGCACTGGCAGCCTGGTGCATCCCACAGCTCTAAAGAGCTTCGCTCAGGTAAATGATGAAAAGTAAGTCAAACCCAAAACCAGAGCACAGAGTTCATACCAGATGTGGAAAAGCTGTTGCTTTTCTCTACGGTCAGCCCTGGCTGTGAAATAGAGGCTGGCTGTGATAGAATTTCAAGCAGCAATGACCTATTTCAATGTTTTATCCTTTCCAAGCTCAACAACAGCTGAGAACACAGGACCTGGGCTGCTCAAGTGATAAAGATGAGTAAATTCTCTATCCAAGTAGCACTGGGTTAGGCAATGCAGTTCAAATCTGGAGCAGCATGGTGAGATGTAAGAGCCTGCTTTAAGCTGCTGCTGGAGGAGGTTATTACAAAAGTAAGAATGTCTAATGAATCTAAGAATGTATATGCCCACTTGTTAGAAAGAGCGCTGCTCTAGCTCCCACCAGTCAGGTACAAGACAGAATCACTATCTGGTGTTTCCTAAAGAGCATTTAGACACTGTCTCAAGTGTAGCAAAGGAAACTGCTCTCCTTATGGTGCCAATGCTCATCTCTGTCCAAACCAAAAACACAGTGTTAAACTTAACTGTTGCTCAAAAGCACATTTTAGCATCCAAACAGGAAACTGGAATAGTTTTACACCGCTTGTCTCGCTTCAAACTATTTTAGCAGACAGCAGTTCTCAACCTCTGGTAGCACCAGTAACGTTTTCATGAGAAGCTGAGCGTTCCTGACCATACACATACAAGCTCCTCTACTCACAGCTGCACAGCCAACTTTATAAAGTGCAGAAGCAAAGCACATCCAGCAATTGTTTCCATTCAAAATGCCTTTTGTAAGCCAAACTCGGGGGGTGGTGCAAACAGAGGAGATGGGGTTTCCAAATAAGGATGTTCAACTAAAGGCCAAATTTGAGAAACACTGAGCATTCTGTAGTGTTCTCCATCAGCATCTCCAAAGGGCTCCACTCTGCTGGAAAACTGGGCATTCATCGAAGAGACTAACTTCAGGTTTTGGCTAAGAATATCACCAGCTTTAGGTAGGCTCTAAACATGAGCTAGGACACTTCATCTGCCATCCTGCATTAGTACATCCAGGCACATCTGGTTTCAGAAGTCTATGCACTGGTGTACTGGTATAAAAGCCTCTCCATTATTTAACAGAGAACCCTGAACACATACACGCAACCGCTGCCTGCCGACCTACAATGAACTTGCAGACATGTTGATCTTATCTCTCTAACAGATGAGGTTTGCACTGACAGATGGACAATGCTACTGTTAAATTAATTAAAAATTAATACCATTAATGTTGGATGAGCATGAAACCAATTACCTTTGAGGTAAGGCACTTCTAAATAGGGGGAAAAAGAAAGCAGTTAATGAGGTTTGAAGGTAATATCTCCCGGCACCTTTAAAGATATTTCCTTCCAGTTTTTCCCATTTTCTTTTTTTTACCTTTGTCAATGCTTTTGCTAGCCTATACTCCTGTATTATCCCCTTTTTTTAGTTAGCTAACTGCTATCATTCTTACTCAGATGTATAGAATGTAATGGCAAGCCAAATCATTTCGAATTATTTCAAATGTCCGTTTCATAGAATATAATGCAACAGCCAATATTTAGAGAACAACTGAAAATACATCCAATCACTCTATTTTCTACCATTAGCTTTCTGCTTCTCCCATAGATGAGTTCTCATTCCCATTCTCCTTACACTTGTGAGGCAGAAGACTCAGGCTTCTGGGTAACATGCAGAAGGTAATTTTTTCTGACATCACTACCCGCACAATTTAGTGAGTGTGCCCATTGAACCATTGTTTGCAATTGGGTCTTCGAAATTACTAACCAGGGCAAAAATTCTGTGGTGCCAAGGAGTCAAGCTGAGCTCCTCATTTCTTAGCATCCACAACTCAATTAGCTGCAAATACCACACCAGCAGCAAAACAGTGTTTCAATTTCTGCTGGCACATAAATCTACAAACTGATTTTAGTGTTTGGATTTAAATCAAGTAACCTCTCGACTACATAAACCAGAGCTTGATACTTAGAAGTATCTCCCCAAAAGAAAGATAAACAGGGGTTAGGGGAGATTAGGAGAATTTTAAAATGTTATTCTAAATCTGAACTAATAGATTGGTTGCTACTGCAATTATCAGTTTTGTGGTTTTATATCCAACAATGGAAGATTAAACATGTGGTAACAGAAGATGACCGTATCTCCACAATGATGCCCAAATATTAGAAATCTGATATGTACTCTAAGCCTAAAATGCAAAGAAACTAAAGAACAAAACTTTCTAGTGGTTATGCTGGACAAGTCAAACTAAAGAAATGAGGACTCAGGTTATTATAAGAATGCTCTTCTTGACTTCAGTGACAGCACTTACATGTATAAATTTCAGTCAGCTATACAAAGGACTGTCAGAGGGCACAATATGCACACATTTTACTGTTTATGATGATCAAGACAAACTGGCAATGGATTTAGAGTTCTTTTTGCTTTAGCCCCAGCTGCAAGGGTAGGTTACCCATAAAACTTCATGTATTAGGATGTGCAATCAGTTTTAAAGGGACTTTCTGAAATCAGTTTCAGTGGCAGGCACAAGTGACAGACTGCCATGCTTTGGCATGAATATGTACAACCCAACCAGCTTTTTGTAGGTCTACGTGCAACCCTGGTATTCCGTGTTTCTGCTTAAAATGGATCAATTACAGCACATTAATTAACACAGCATTTAATTAAATACATTTAAAATTAGTGACAAGGCTTTTTTAGCTGCCTTTCCATGCAACTATTTTCCCCTTAGATTGTATATAACCCTCTTTTAAGTTTCTTCTGTGAGGGCAGGGAAGGGGGGAAAAGGGCGAGCGCTCAGATCAGTTTCTAGAGCATTTGTTTTCCTAATTTCTGCTTTTCACCCACTTTCTTTGACTTACACTGCTACATCCCCACCTATTAGACACGGCCCCAGAGCATCAGCAGGTCTTGGCCCAACTGCTCACCCAAGCAGTCCAAGGCAAACTGTTGGTACTCACTCCGTAGGACAGGCTCCACTAGTAATACTGGATGGGGAGGGCATCTGAAGCACTTGTCACGTAGGCTGTCCCTCTGGCCTCTTCAGCTGCTGAACTACTTATTAACTTTGCTGCGTTGGATTGTATAACAGCTTCTCTCTTTACTTTTTTAGTGTGGCACAAGTCACTTTCGACATCAGAGCCGCCGAGCCTCCATGCCGAACACAGATTAACACAGCGTGTTTGTGCTCCTGTTGTCACAACAGAATTTAGACTAGTGACTTGGTTTCAAAGGTGAACTTAACAACAGATATGAGCAGGTGAAAGGCATCACGATGAGGCCACCACCCAATCTCACCACAGAGCAGCCCCTACATAGCAATACAGCTCCGTCGCCGGTTTGTTCTTTGGCCTCTGACCTAAGTCCTCCAACGAGAATATTGATAGCTGCTGTGGAACCACGGTTGTCTGGCATTCTGTTTGAATTTTTAGATGGCATACATACTCAGGAGACATTCATAAAGAGGTGATGCAACCATGCACAGAATCTCTCTATGTAATGCCCACAGCATCAGCCCAGGTCTTTGCTGCCTGGTCATAGCACAGTCACCTCTAACCAACATGCCTGTGTGCAGAAGGGGCATTCCTAGAGAGAACACCACTTGCGTCAGATGTGACCTGAGTTTTCCTTTGAAATCAGTTTATTCACTCACACCCTTGGTGCTTTATCATCTTCTGGGCAGTTACAGGGAGGCAGTATAAAATAGAAAAAGATGTAATTCAGTTGTCAAAAATCACAACCAAGTTGCACTACAATCCAGGCAGGCAATATCAATGCCAGTAAAGATCAATACTCCCATAAAATGGTGTTATGCTGTGCCTAGAAAGCAGAGGGAGCAGTAAGAAATACTAACACAAAAACACCCTACTCTCTTCAAGAATAGCTGTGAAAGCAGTAGCAATGATTGTACCATATGAACAAGTAATTACTGTCAGGATTCCATCTGGATCAAAAGTTTGGCGACTATTTTACTAGAAGGAGTATCTCCAAGTTAAAACCAAATTTTGAGCTATAAGCCAGTACCTCCTTGCAATTCCCCTTTCTCCTTCCTGTACAACCACAGCATTTATCTAAGGATTTTGTTGTTGCTGTTGTTTCTAGTTCTTATCCTGCAGGAGAACTTTGATTCACTCAAGAAATTTTAACTGAAGATACACACAGTATTATTGTCACTGCAAACAAACCCACTTTTCACTTTCAAACTACTCTGTGGCACCCTTGCCTTCCCAATAAATATATATAAGATGAAAAGCAAACAAACATGCTATCGAGGTTTCCCTCTCTCAGACCCTAATAAGACTCTGATGAAAAGAGCAGAAACAAGCCCTGCACAGCTGTGAAGCTAGGGTTTTCAGGTGAAAACAGAGCAATTCAGGTTAAAGCTTTGTTCTGCCCAATTTCCTGCCTTTTAGAAAGCTCTTAGTGCATAAATGAGATCATGCAGGAGGAGGTAATTAACTGTACTTTCTCACTACTGCTTACCTTGAAATATCTCATCTACATAGAAATGTCCTCAGAGCAGAGACCCAAAACCCACTCTCCCTCAGTCAACAAAAATACACAGGCCAAACTAAATACTCTTTTAGATTACAGCTTTTCCAGCATTCACTGACAGAATTACTCCCCTGGCAGAAGGGGAACATAAAAAAGCCTTACTGATGAGCTAAAACGTCCCATCTCATCCTCTTCCTCTACCATTGTCCATCAACATACCTCTACTGAAGAATCTAACAGGGAAATGCAGTGACTTCCCCTGTAATGCTTTTCCGGCCTCCAGCAATTCATGACTCCTCTGGACAGACGAAAAAAAAAACCCATACAGATCAATTCCACTGCAAAAATCCCTTAAACTACATTAAAATAGAAATAAATAAAGATACCTAAAAAAAAAAAAGGAAATAAAAACCAAGTTCCAAAAAGCAAGTTTTCAGGTTTTACCAGACTTCTACCATACTCCAATTGTAAGGTCCTTATTCCCCCTTCTACAGTAAAACCATCTTCAAGGACAGAAGTACAATAACCCCAGCACAACCTGGAAATTGTGTACCACACAGACAAAGGAAAAGGCCACAGCTATTAAAAGAGCTTAGAGAGCACATGGAAAGCGATCATTTTGCTTTTGTGCTTCTACTCAAGGAGCTTCTTGTTTGGAGTGGCACGTTTCAAGTGTATGTCAATATTGACCAAGAGAAGCTGGTTTTAATAGAAGTTACTATTAATTGCTGGTTGTTTTTTTTTTCTTTTTTTTTTTTTAATTGCATTTTCCTCCTTGAAATTAACTTGTGAACAGCTGAGTGAGTTATTACATTTCAAGTTAGGACTCTGTTATGAGCACAGGAACAAGCCAAGTTCTGCAGAGTAAATATAAACAAAATAATGCTACAGTTCCACCTGTAAAGGCTTTTATCATGTTCACAAGCTCAGACTGTAACGCAGGTTTTATCTTCAGGCCGTTAACACTAGTAACTCATCAACCATCAACCACTTCCTGCTGAGCCAGCCTCTCTGCTTGGCCAGTTGCCTTGCATGGCTCCTGATGTCTCACACCCCAGTCACTCCTTTCTCCATTCGAGTCCTACGACATGAGTGTACTCATTTAAGTGACTATTGCACTGAAGACAATCCCACTGCATCAGATGATTAATACTTTTATAATCTATTGTGCAAAGAGTTAAAGATTAATACTGTTTCACAGGGAGGGAAACCAAGGTGGAAAGAGCAAATAAATACCATTCTGGAGACTATGTACAGGATCAGCTGCAAATCAAAAATTCCTAGGGTATCACTCAGCTAAACACATACAGTTATGATAATAAGTGCAAAGAGATCAACTGAAAGTGACCAAAAGCAAACACCAACTCAAAAGTTTCATGTTCAAGCCGAATTAATAACTGATTAACCTAAAATTTATTAATTAAAAGGGTGACCAGAGTCACTGTCTATTTTTGAGGAACATAACTAATTCTTCTTAGGTATTGAGGACTTGATACAACCTTGTTTTTCCTCATGCATCTCAACAACTCTTCACCCCTCTGGCATTTCCATTGAAATCACACCCCATTTCTGGTTCATCTGAGATTACATCAAACAGGAAATAATGAACATGTGTGTCTGTTACAGACCCTTCAACACCTGAGGAGTATGAGCTGGAGCTAAAAAAAAAATCACTATGTTGGAGCTTTTCAGAACCCAGTTCCACTCTGTGTGAGCATCACTTGTACAAAAGGCTCATTTAAGAGGAAACCGCACTGCTCAGTGAGTGCCTGCCCCAAGAAGCCATCAGGATTTGGATGGCAGAGGGACAAATGACACAGTAAGGGTGGGGGCCCAGGCAATACTGTTCGCTCGGTTTCCAACCACCTCCTAAGTTCCCGTGCAGGTCAATATGCATGAATCACATTCTGAGATATGCTAGTAATCAATACAATACAGGAAGATGGTATGCTTGAAACAGATTTAGCAGTCTTGTGTTTACTCCTCAATACAAAAATTTACTCTGTTTTCATCTCACAGGCTGGCTTACTAACTATAACTGAACTATCTTCTGTTCTGATCAGAGAATTACCCAAGAAGTTGAAACACTTGGTTATTTATGTGGCACAAACAACTTTAGCCAAGGACACTTATTCTTCTAGAAGGAAATAACCAACCTCAAAAAACAAATGTTAAAAATGCAATGTCAGCATCATACTGTTTCCTGAACTGTTCTATATTAGGTAATACACTATTTTCATCTAGGATACACCTAAATTGTGCAATTACCACAGTAACTCACCTAAAAATGGGAAGACGCCCACCCAAGTCTATTGCTGTTCCAAGATGAAGGGAAGAAAAGGGCAAGCACATTCTTCAAGGTTTTTCTGTGTCCTACCATAAACAAATGGTAAGAAATAAACATCTGAAAGAAATGGTGAGCATCCAGACTAGACCCTGGGAATGAGTATGAGAGGCTGATGGAAAAGCTGCTTTCAGTGGTGTCAAAAAATGTAGTGAGAAGGAGAAGCAAGATTAAAATAATAGTGAAAATACTATAAGGCCATTATATCAGACTGATCCACCATGAGGAATTAAGGAAGAAAACTCATTGAGATCCTCTGGCCTGAACTGACCAAGGTATCTCTTATCCCTTGACTGCAAGGCTCCTGACAGCGGCCGTTTCTGTGCATCTGTATGGCCATCAGCCCCAAGGTAGGGGTTAACAGACAGAGAATCACAGAACAGTTAGGACTGGAAAGGATCTTAAGATCATCCAGTTCCAACCCACTACCATACCATGATACAGGGAATACAAGCAGAAACTGATGAAACATTCTCGTTTACTGCAGTGAAGATTAGTGACCAGACCTCAGATGTATATGAAAACCTCCAAGCCTCCAGAGACAACTAAGCTAGTTTTTCCTAGCACACAGCTCTGCTTCATGTTCATCTATTGTTGCATGAGTTAAACAACAAAAGTACTGCTGCGCTGCCAAACCGGAAAACCATGCGTTAGAGAAAGCCAAAGCTTTCACAAAATAGTACTGTGGGAGGCTGAGAAACAACTCGAGATTCGAGGTCTTCCCAGCAGTCACAAAAATAAAAGGCATTTAATGAATGTTAGATTTTTAACTGTCTGTAAAACAGATTGCTCAATGTCCAGAACATACATAAATGGATAATGTATGCAGACCATTCATGTCAGCAAAACCACACGTCTATTAAAAAAGCCCTCTCTGTCATTGGAACTTGTGCTCCAGAAATGCCATCTGCATAGCATCCCTGGTAACTGCTCATTTTTATAAATAATGATCCAGCCACTTGAGGCTTATTCTAAGGACAGTCTCAAAAGCCATGAAGGAAAAAAAAGAAAGAATCGACTAAGTCCAGAACCAGACAACTTTATATTGTCCAGCATAATCAGTGAAAACTCAAACGCTCCTTCAAAATACAACAAAAAAACATTATAGAGTTAATAATCTCTTCCCACGGTCAGCACATACAAACACAGCCTCCTGCTAAGGTCCTTGGTTATCTGCCATACATCTAAGAACAGCGGTAGCAGCAGAAGAGTCGTATCACGTAACAGGCAGGACCTCATCCTTTTGCTGGTCAGATGCAAACACTACCTTAACAAGGGCTGTAAACAAGCTGATAAAGTCTGACGTTTTGGGATGGGATTTTAAAGACCAGTGACCAGGAGAACCCTATGAAGCTTCTATGGCATTTCATTTACAGCACGCAAACAAGTGAAAAGGCCTTTGGCCACGGGTAAACTACAAGGGAAGTTATGCTTCTGCTGCCTTTTATGCCTCCCAATTTAAAACACGTAATTGTTTTAAATGGCCTCTTGGTTGCAGGTTAGCTTCAAATTCTGGTCATTACGATTAGGTAATGAATGAAATTCCTCAACCATGTTGTTCTCAGAATGTGTTTTTGCATAATTATTTCTTTTGTAAAGAGCAGGCTACCACAGAGAGCACTTCTGGATGCAGCATAAACACTGCCTGCCTGCCTTTCTTCCAAAGAGATGTTTCACCTTTGACGGTTTTCAATGCAGAATTACCTCAGTTACAAAGCAAGCTTTAAAAGTAAGATCACTTGAACTTACAAAGCACCCCATCATTTAATGACCCCAAGTTAAGGCAGCAGCACCATTCACTATTCTAAATCACCTCCCAGCATTTTAACCAAGTTCAGCACAGAATTGGATTTGTAATTCTTCTGTTAACAGAAGCACAGCCAAGACTCCCAAGACACTGCTCCAGAACAGCAACAGGCAATAATTTATGCTCAAGTGTTTGTGCAAGAGAAATTCTATAGGATGTTTTAGGTGCTCCTAATTTGAACTCAGAAAACCAACATCAAAAAAGGAGCCTGCCAAAGGACTGTCATCATCTCATGGCGTCCCTGTTCAAATTTCCCTGCCCAGGAGAGGCACGTTACCAGACTGCCGAGGAGCTCAAGGAAAGTCAATGCTTTTGGGGCATCCCTATAACCAAAGTATCAAAAATTGGAAAAGCACTCCCAAACAACGGTGTTGGTGACAGCTGAGCAAGTCTTTACTTGCTGAAAGGTTCTGGTCACTATCAAAGTAGGCCAGATTCAAAATGGAATACAGTTTAAAAGCTTTGGTAATTAGTATTTTCTTTGCCTCTGGAGGTTTTCATACAGGTTCAAACTGCCTTTTTAAATACTTCTGAAGTGTTCTTGCCTTATAAAGAATGGCCCTGCACGTTTAAAAACCTTAGCCATGTCAGCATTTAAAGACAGTCAAGTGATTTCAAACCTGTAACCACACTAGTGATGTGTGTGCACCGCAGACAGAGAACCCAACATACAGGCACAATTAAAGAAGCCCCGTAGCATCTAGATCTATAGGTTATATACACACAGGACTATCATCAAGACCCAGACCTCACTATAACCTGCACTGCCCAAGAGTATCAATAATGGATAGTAAGGATATGGAGAGTATGCTCCATAAATGCCTGACTTGAGTTCCAATTACATGACATCAAATGACTAAACCTTCAGAGTATGAATCACTCTCAGCAACCACTGAATTCAGCTGACACAAAAGGATTTTAGCAGACTGGTTTAGACACCTTTATAAGAAGCTTTATGCTGTTTAAGTCAAGTAAGCTGAATTCCATCCCAAGTCTTTTATCTTGGGTCAGCAGCCTGGCTAAAGTAAACCTGTCCAGAGCCCAAGGAAAGGGTGAAGGAGAAGAGACCAAATCATCTTTGCCTAGAGATATCAAGCAAATACACAGAGATTTTTTATTTTTAAACTATTTTTATTTTTTTATTTACATTTATGCTGTAGGCTATTTCTCTGCATTTCTCCACAGCATCCACTAACAAGGCACTGAAGGTAGTAAATCTTGACTTCCATAGACCTCCCATTCCTTCTTTTTTTAATGATGCCAATCTGCATTTGTTTTTAACAATATTAAAACCAAAAATAATATAAAAGATTTGCTATCAGGGAAGATAAGGAAAATGATGAGAAACTTACTTGGGGAAAAAAAGAAGCAAGTCAGCAAGTCCTCAAAGGCTAGTTTGGCAATGGGAGGCAGTTTCCAAAGCCTAAGCTTAGGGGACTGCAAGGCTTTAAGGCAGTTTGATTTCTGGGGTGGCAACGCTAAAAAGCACTGGGTAGTGCAGAAAAAGCAGCCAATTCTGCTGTATGCTTCTGAACTCATGATGAACAGAACTAGTAAAGTGAAGCCACATGAGCGGGACCTGAAGGTCTGTACAACAGCCAGAAAGCAGAGAAGAGAGGGAGGGAAGCAACAGGCATCACATTTCAGCCCTCAAGCATCTCATGTCTTTGACCCTCTGTCTGATTCCAAGCTCAAATACAGTTCTGACGTCCAAGGTGTCACCCTATCTCCAATTAATCAAAGGAGAGTCCTGTTTAAGTAGTCCCTTCTCAGGAATCCCATGGCCTGGTTTGGAATTCGATCTCTGCCATAGCTGTCAACAGATCCACTTCTTGCTTCTCCCTTGCTTTTGTTTTCATCCAAGTCAGCTCAGTAAGCCTGGAATGAAACATGCACAGACAAAGCACAGGGACAGTGGGCCTTTCTAGCAGGAAAGAAGCATAGGGTTTTTGCTGTGGTGAGCAATGACTACCTCATGCAGGTGCTGAGGACAGGACTGTTAAAGGTATGCTAAATGCTCTTAAGTTACCACTTAAGACGGCGCAGCTAAACCTGGCAGTCAAAATAAATACTTACCATCCTCTGTTGCATGAAGCCCACTGTTTTCTGATTTCAGACTTTTTAATTGTTTACCAAGCCATCAACAAACCTTCCCGCAGTGCTCCCATAAGCGTAAAGCATCTGATCTTTAAACAAACTGCCTGGAGAGACCAGTTTGATAAGCAGTGAAAAAATAATTATGCCATTGAGAAATCAATTTATTCTTGGGCAGAAATGTATTGCGGCAATTATCTTAAACACAGGGTGAAGTCCATGCAGAACCACTGAGCCAGACTTTAACACAACATGCTATGTCAGTGGAGTATGAGAAAGCTGACGGTATTATCATCACCGTCTAAGAGATTAAGAGTCAGACTGACATATCTTTTCCAGTGACTTTTGATCAAAACATACCTAGTTGTGTAGAGGGAGGTCTCTGCTCTCCAATAGCTACAGCTTTCAACAAGAAACATCTTTAGGAAATCAATACCCAGCCTTCTCCACACACACCTAACCTTTGTCCTGTCATTCACTGCCATTCATCTCAGATAAACACCATTTCTTTCCTCCCAGGTTACACCCATTACATGCAAACTGTAAACCAAAAACTTCAGAGCCTGAAGTTACAAGAAAAACTATCTGAATTCTTGCTCTGTACCAGAAAAGCAGGAACTCCCCCACTTTTCCCCAAATAATCTACCCAAAATATCACAGGCGGATCTAAATACGGACAACTGTGCAAAGCACCCCAGGACTTTGTGGTCTAATCACCAAGATCCTCCTGCAAGGGCTGAAAACCCTCAACTCCTACCTGCTCACAAGGGAATTAGAGACATATATTTTGCAGTTTAAACTGAAACCTGAGGGTTAAAAATTAATGCTACAATAAAGAAATCTGCAGGTTGATCACATCTTTAATCCAACTCTGCAGCTCCTCATCCCAGCCCCGAGTCCTCACAGATGAAGGCCCGAGCAACACGAGAGCTCCAATTCAGAGGAGAAGCAAAACAAAAATGGAGCTGCCTATTGTGGCTCATTCTAGCTATGACTAACGAAGGGGCTTGGTTGTGGGTTTTGCTTTCTTCCTTCCTTCCTAGTCAGTGAAAAAGAGAAGGCTGTGAATACGATTGCAGATGGTAATCACAAATTAGAATCAGAGAATCACAGAATAGTTAGGGTTGGAAAGGACCTTAAGATCATCCAGTTCCAACCCCCCCTGCCATCGGCAGGGACACCTCACACTAAACCATGTCACCCAAGGCTCTGTCTAACCTGGCCTGAAACACTGCCAGGGATGGAGCATTCACAACTTCCCTGGGCAACCCATTCCAGTGCCTCACCACCCTTAGAAGAAAAGAACTTCCTCCTTATATCCCATCTAAACTTCCCCTGTTTAAGTTTTAACCCATTACCCCTTGTCCTGTCACTACAGTCCCTAATGAAGAGTCCCTCCCCAGCATCCCTATAGACCCTCCTTCAGATACTGGAAGGCTGCTATGAGGTCTCCACGCAGCCTTCTCTTCTCCAGGCTGAACAGCCCCAACTTTCTCAGCCTGTCTTCATACAGGAGGTGCTCCAACCCCCTGATCATCCTCGTGGCCTCCTCTGGACTTGTTGCAACAGCTCCATGTCCTTTTTATGTTGAGGACACCAGAACTGCACACAATGCTCCAGGTGAGGTCTCACGAAAGCAGAGTAGAGGGGCAGGATCACCTCCTTCGACCTGCTGGTCACACTCCTTTTGACACAGCCCAGGATGCAGCTGGCTTTCCCAATTTGATCTCTCAATTTGAATCTACTTCCTGAATCTTTTGACTAACAGACCTTTCGCTTTGCACATCTCTCACAACAGATCACAAAGCATAAAGCTAAGTCCTACAAAATGAGAATTATATGAAAGGACTACCCCACTTCATCCCTCCTGACATCTCTCACTTGCAAGCACATACTTATCCAAATATACATTCAACTGGTAACCAGTCTTGTTTTCTTAGTTGTCCACAGAGTAGAGTGTAAACCCACACTTTCACACAGATTTTAACTAAATTAGAATACTTCACTTCTCTGGTCTAGTGCTGTATTTTGATTCACAATATTTTCACCCATTTTCCCTATGGAAATACTTTCTGGTTCGTGAAAAACAAAGGGAAGGATTGATTGATGAATTTCTAATTAATTCATACCTGAGAAAAAGCTCAATAGCTTCCTCAACCTCGCTTGGCTCTACTATGTCTTTCTGGGTCTGGTTTATGCCTTTGGCCTTCCATTATCTGATCACTAATAAGTGATTAAACATGGAGAAATCGCCTGCATCTTGCAGATGGCAAATCTAAGATATCAGAAGTTTAAGTAATTTTTATAGGCAAGTACTCATCAGATTTTGTGCCTGCCCCCTCTCCCATCTTTCCCATTCTCCTTGCAGAATGTTCATGCACATGCAGTCTCACTCTTCCCATCTCAAAGAGGCATGATGCATACTGCACAGGGAATCTCATGGTGAGAATTACCTCTTCCATTGTATTTGTCATGATGAAATTGTGAGCCCCTAGTACAGCTGTCTGAATGGACCCAAACAGAAATCTATCTCTCCCTGCTCCTGATCAATTAAAGGATAGCTGCATCAGCCCACTGGGGAATGCAGAGTTAAATTTTGGCAAAACAGGGCATTACCCTCCTTAAAGCTGGTTAATGTGCTGAAAACCCAAAGCCAATACACTGGGAATAGGAAGTAGAATTACTGAATGTGCGTCACTGCTTCTAGGTTCCCCTTTTCTCCTGTTGCTGAACTACTGTAGCTTGCATGTTCTCAAGGGCATAAACTTGAGTAACAAAAGGAAAGCCATTCACCCAACCCACTGAGCTGAAGAACTGCCATCATTTTTGGTGGAATTTCAATGATCACTTGGTTCAATGAAAAGAAAAAAGGCTACTGGGGCCAGTAAGGAACAACACACTCTGCAGCATTTTAATAAGTTAAGCCATTATAACTTGCTCAGCAGAAACGTCAAGAGGTTTTGTTTGCTTAAAAGGAAACAGTTAAAGTAGCTGTTACAGTATTTGCAGTGACTCTTTCCCCAGACTCAGAGCTATTAATGACTGTAATTCTTGCTAGAGTGTGATTTAGCAATAGTCACGTTGACCCGGTGCAGCGTATCATGGGACCATACAGCTTCAGAGCACTCAGCAAATATTAACCTGGTTATTCCCAAAGACACGGAATTCCCATTTCTATTTTTCAGGTGAGGAAGCAGAGACTGAAAGCGAAATGGTGTCACACCAAAACATCAAAAGATGAGAAGAGAGAACCAGGTCTGGGAAACAGTGTCACACTTGCAGATGAAGCATCTAGTCTGTAACAGAAATGTCATATTTTGATTGCAGCAGAGCAACTTGCTTAAATCAACCATGGTATTTCAGCGGTACTCACATTGTGCATGGCTTGTGCAAACCAATACTAAAGGTCAGTGTATTTAACAGCTACATAAAGTTAACATTGTTTATTGAATGCTGCTGGCCTAATGCAGTAAAAAAAACACAGACACAGGGATTTGCTCAGGATGACCACAAGCAGAGCAAAACCCTGTTTAGGGTGAAAAAGAATGAATGCCCTCAATTCTTTAAATAATACAGCACCACTGAATGTCTGCAATTCTGGTCAAAGCAAGCTTCCCATGTGCAGTAAAACTCTTCCTGAGGAAAAAAAATGTCTTTCTTTTGCAGGAGGTTTCAGTCCCAGTGTTTATCATTCCTCTGCTGCTCGTTGAAAGACCCAGACAAACAGAACAGAAATCTGACTCACTGCAATGGAGAAAACATCACGTTCATCCTGTGAGTTAAGGCAACTTCTCCAACCAGAATTACTCCCTTTGCTTTCACTCCTTCCTAACTTAGCAATTTCAGGTAAATCTGCAACACTTGCTTTCTTGCTCTCCACCTTCAACATTGGGAAGATACAGTAATTTCCCCTTTGTTGGTACCAGGGGGTTTCCAATTCCCCAAGGGACAGAAATTCCTTACAAAACAGTCAAAACCAATGCCAATTAAATGGAAGAAACACTGGTCTGGTACCATATGGAAATTAGTAACAACGTATTTGCCAGTCAAGCTGATAACCTGCTTTCTAAAATTCATCTCTGACTCCCAGAGGTAAAGAAATAATGAACAAACAGCAACAAGAAAGTTATGAAATACAGGAACCAACAAGCGAGGTGTTTTTAGTAGTACTGGAGATAGAGATACTGGCTGATGCTGACCTATTTTCCTGGCCTTTATTACACATTCATACATGTGACTGGGAAAACAGATTAATAATGCCACATAAGACACAGAGGATCAGAAAATATCTTCAGCACTGCAGAACAAGTCACCCATGACTAAGAAACGACGTTTTATTCAGAATTCTTTGGTGAATGAAAGAGAAAAGGCTGAATGAGGCTGAACGTTGAACCTTATTTTCCAGTAGCATATAGTTAAATGCTTTATTTCATGTTTGTACAAGGATTTTAAGATATAAACCTGTCACCAAGTATTAGAAACATCATCTCTCAAATAACAAACCCTTCATGATGAGAGGGCTGCTGAAACAATTCTGTACATATTTTTTAGTATTTTCAAGAGGGTGCATTCTTTTAAGAACAGCTCTTCAGGTTTCTTCATTATTATTATTTGTACAATTTGAACACAATCTGACTTGTAAAACCTTAATCACCAAACATGTCTAGTAACAACTGGTTTGCATGTCAAGAGAAGGCTCTATCAGGGTTACAAGTGCCTGTATACAAAACAATTCTTTTTTTAATATTCATTTCCATTGTTCAACTTGGGCTTCTGAAGTTCTTGTTCCGCTTCTTGCTCTGACTCAGACTTTGGATATGGCTTGGTACAAGAGTCCATGGCTCCCCTTCCCACCAAAGATACACAGATAACACTGCCCAATTATAAAGCCTATCATGACAATGCACATCATGATTTATCAGATTCACTGGGGTAACAGTCCACAAAGTGGTAGAACTACACCAGACAATCTTAATGCATACTAACAAACACCCCTTTGTATGACTTCACACCAGTAAGGAGTTTGCCACTTGACACCTACTATATACAAACCCAAAATAATTTACTAATATCCTTCCTTGTAAATGACGTTTCCCAGAAAAAAAACAAAGCACTTTCCCATAATAACACCTGCTAGAAATCATGATCCTTAGTGTCTACGTTACTTATAGAATCATAGAATAGTTAGGGTTGGAAAGGACCTTAAGATCATCCAGTTCCAACCCCCCTGCCATGGGCAGGAACACCTCACACTAAACCATGTCACCCAAGGCTCTGTCCAGCCTGGCCTTGAGCATCACCAGGGATGGAGCATTCACAACTTCCCTGGGCAACCCATTCCAGTGCCTCACCACCCTCACAGTAAAGAACTTCTTCCTTATATCCAATCTAAACTTCCCCTGTTTAATATATATATTATATATATATTATATAGTGGTTTATACACTAAGTAAAAGTCTTCTTCAGAACTGAAGTCTCAAGATCTAATCCAAGGGCCATCATAGCCAATTCAAACATCCCCCAGTTTATTGCCTCAGGTTCCTACACTGCAGTTGTGCGAGGTTGTAGCTCAGGACTAAGGCATGAGGATGCTTTACACATTTACCATCACAAACAGCTCTGTCATAATGAAATAAGTGTTTGCCAAATCACTTCCTAGTGCACCTCTACCTGGCTTGATAGCTTCTTGGCTCTGATTCTGCACACTGCAGAGCACTCAATTTCCAACAGGATTTGACAGCATGCAGTATTTTGCATGATCAAGACCTATGAGTCCCAGTTGTTGATTCTTTAACTCACTGTGGTTGACACCTAGTTTCACTTCCATTTGGGACTGCTAGAAAGCAGTCTGAAATTAGCACACAATTCCAGCAAGCTGGTTTCCTAAATACATACCCCAAATAGAAACAAACCAGACATTAAAATTCAAATAAAATAAACCCATTTTGTCATAATTTCAGAAGAGCCTTTTGTCTCCAGTACAAGTTCATTGCTGTAATATTTGCAGTTTACATTTCTGTAATTCAAAACATTTTGCTTTTGGTTGGCAGGCTTTACAAATCCAATTCAGTAAGCCATCAGTCGCATACACAGACTGGGGCTTCCTAGTGGGTAGCTCTTCTTATTTATATTATTTAAATTCCTTCCCATTGACCTGGACAGCACGCAAAATGATACTAAAGCCGTTTTACAAATGTAAAATTTTAAGAGGAATCCTCCAAAATTCATGGGGTTTTCTTCATATACATCTACTATAAGTCATTCAAATGGTTGCAGCACAGCTTTTAAAAACCCAAGCAAATCCTCTTTATATTCTGCAATTTGTGAAAACTCCTGCTAGCATCTAATGGAAGCTTTCTGTTGGCATGTCACTGCAAAAGTCTCAATGGTTTAAATTAATTAACATGCATTAGGTTGACAGTTTAGAACAAACATCTACAGTTTCCAAAAAACAAACAAACAAAAAAAAGTCAGATAAAAGAAAAAAAACATTAATTTAACGTCTAGTTTCTCCTTTGCATTCAAAACCTAAAACAGACTTCTTGTTACCCTGTCACTGACCCCCACGTACCATGGCAATGGCTCTGCAGGCAGAGGTAGGCTAAACAGGGTATCAGTGTTACAGTTTACTATCACTGAGACGACTACATGTGTAAGAAGCACATTCTTCCCATCACTGCACTTACTCCATAAGGAAGCCAGAAAGGGCACCAGGCCAAAGTCTGGTAGTTAAGCAGACACGCTATCGGGTTTCCCACATTCAAAGAATCTTGCTGCCAGGGAAGCATGAAAACTGCTTCCTACAGGCTGGGTGGCAGCGGGAAAATGAAGCGAAACCTGGGCAAGCACATTATGGCACTGATCTGCACAGGGCTTTTAAGATTTCTATCTAGCTGAAGTCCAGCTCTCAAAACACAGGAGCTTCCTCTTATCACCCAGCAGCTCTTTCATTTTCAGCCCCAGTTCTTTTATCATTGTCCCCTGACAGTTTTATCTCCAACAATCCCTTTTTCGAAGGCCAGAGGATCTCCTGAGCAGTTTTTAATCTATCTGCAAACACACATACAACCGTTGTGCCTGCCACAGCCCTTCTCCCAGCATCTTCACTGTTTCCAAAGAGAAGCTCTGAGCAGCACCAAAGAAAACTTCCTGTGACTCTAATATATACCTCCTGCTCTGTCAGGCTGATTCCCAGTTCCTCCAGGGCAAAGCACAAAATTCACCTTTACATCTTTCCTGATGTGACAAAGAATGGAACCTGGTTTTACATACCCAGGTAACTTCTGATGTGCGGTATATCATGCAGATCAGTGTGCTACACCAATTTACCAGCAGCAGAAGACCAGACTGAGTCAGGAACTGGTTTCCTGATCCCACGCCAGCGAGCTCAGCAGGTCAGCCCTGATGGAAAGGTCACTCTCCAAAACAACCAGGTCCAGTCCCTGTGCAAGGAGCCACAGACAGAGCAGACAGGCTCTGACAAGGAGTTCAAATGAGGTCCACACTCGAGGTGAAAAGCCCCACACAGTGCACAAGCAAGGGAAGCTTATGGCAACTGGTCAATCCACGCCTGATGTTCCACATAGAAAGCAAAACAGTCCTCAACACCCAAGAGATGAGTGCCAAACACGGCATCTCACAGGAAACAAAGTCATGTGTATACAAAAGCTCCGGTAAGTGATGAAAGAATTACAAGACATGCCAGGGCTGAAATGTTTCCTTTTTTTATGGCATTTCTCTGTAAAAGAGCTCATTTACTGCTGGCCCTGGTATTCATCGTTGCACAATAACTTTGTAAGAGCACGTCGAACTGCTACCACGTAGTGTGCGAACGTGCTGGCCAACATTTAACTCACGTTAGAAAATTCATCATGAAAGCCATTAGATATTTTAATCCACGTGGCTGTTCTGGCTGCTTCTAAAAGGTAAATTTTGAGCAGGAGCTGTTAGTTACCCATTTCATTTTTATACAGAATCCATCCAGAAAGACACACACTGGCTTGAAGACCAGAGGGAACAAAACTGATTAATAAAGTAATCCTACTAGCCCAGATAGTATGTAATGCAGTCAGGCAAGTGAACTTTCCTAGATGTATTTCTGTCAAACAAGGTCACTGCTATTCCCTTGTTTAAAAAGGAGCCTTCTTTTACTCTACAGAAAAGCTTTGCATTAGTATTCCCTGAGCAGCCAAATATGCATATACAATTGTAGTGAGACTCCCAAAAAACACAAAATGTGGCCAACACAGAGCATTACTGGAAACTCTCATTCCCTGACAGCACTGTCAGGCTCCTGTGTCCTACCTGTTTTGACAACTTTCCATACCAAAAATGATCAGCTGCACCGGAACACCCGCAGACCACACACACACAAGGACACAGTGCAAAGCCTGCTGAGCCGAAGGAAAGCTCCACATCAATTTCAGTGAAAGCTGTGTCTAACAAAAGGTCGATAACAGATGTGGTTGAATTAAACTTATCTGAACCTGGCCAATCGGAAGATAAAGCTTAAGGTTTAAACCAACAGATCTCAAACCCGCTGATGTCCTGCAGAGAGTTTGTGCTGCATACTGTTAAGTCTACTTCCCTCCAGCAACTACACTTGTTCAACATAACACTACCTTTCCAATGCTTTTATCCCCACATAAGCTGCTGTGCAGTCACTAGAATGTCGAACAATAGGTCACCCATTCAGTCACAGTTTATTTGCATGCAAGGCAAATTTCAATGGAGCGCTTAAATACAATGGAGACAAGTTCTTGCCTAAGGAAAGATAAAGTACAGTCAGTCACTTTATCCTAGAACTTAATTCTGATGCTTTGGGGGTTATGTTTTCCCCATCAACAGTTTCTAAGCCACTCAGGCAGAAACATTTGTACTACAGAATCTTCCCTTTGGTTGCCGTCTAATTGTAGACATGACACACACCCCCAAATAAATTCTACTCCAGTGTGGCCGTAATGTGAATCCTGACCCAACAACAGGAATCATGATGAAGAATCACAGCCCTTGCAAACATCACTGGTGTTTTACCAGGCACTGGGTCCCAAGTAACACAGTTGCTTCAGCTGCACGGATGTCGCACAAGCCTCTGTTTAAATACTGCAAAGTGGTAATCTCCTGCTTTTGCTACTTTGAAACTGAGGAGGCAAAGGAAAATACCTGAATGTGCAGTCCTGAGGTCAGAGCTAAAGTTTGATTTGGGTTGGTTTGGACTAAGGAGAAACGTCCAAGAACAACTCACTGATTTACTTTATTTCAGGACTTGGCACACAGCTTGGACCCAGTTCAAAATCCAATGACACTGAGCCAGAAAGTGCTACAGAAAGAGCAGAGATAGGAGACATCTGGACTGTGTTAGGAACTTAGAGCCTCAAAGCCCTTTAAAAATATTCTCTTGCTCATGTTGGGACTTCTCTTGTTTTTGTTTCGAACAATCCAAATGTTAAAACTGTGTTTCAAATTAAAAATTAAAAAAAAAAAAATATCAAAAACCAAAACCCAACCAACAAGGCTTCCTCTCCCCCAAGAAGGACAACCTAAGCCAATTAAAAAGTAAAAAGATTACTTTATGATGGCAGATGAAAAGTGAACACTCCTACAGTGAAAGTGGTAATTTCCAATAGCACTGAATAAATGCTCCTGAAGCATCATTTTCAGTATTATTACATCACTGCAAACTTCTCACACAAGTAGGACAGCAAACGCGTCCTATAAAAACCTCTGATCATTTAGGATTCCTGCTCTGAGACACCGTTTTAACCTATCCAGCAAGTACTGAAAAGAGTGGAATTACCCACATAAAATTCTTCTTTATGTCTAAAATACTGTGGTCTGGGTTCTAGGATATAACTGGAAAAAAAAAAAAACATTTAAAAATGACCTTTTAACTGTTTCCATCTTAATTCTATTTTAATTGTCATCACCCATGGCAGGAGGGTTGGAACTAAGTATCTCTAAGGTTTCCTCCAACCCAAACCATTCTAGGATTTCACGCATCTGGCAGCAGTCACACTGATCACTACAGCTTCTTAAATACAATGGGAGTACAATGGGATTTGTGCATACCCGTTCTGTGAAGGCCCTTAGAAAAATTAATTAAAGATGGATTTGGGAACAGAAAAAGTTACTATAAGATTTTGATATTTATTACAAAACTAGAATAAATACAAGATTAATTATTCAGAGAACTCTAGCACAAAACTGAGCATTTTATAAATTAATTCCTCAAAAATTCCAGTTGATGAAGTCTAATTGATTAGCCCTTAAAATAAAAACATACAGTAAGCAAGCCTTTTAACACCACCTCTCCAGTGGGAAAGCAGGCAGGGCTCCCAAGCACTTTGCTATGGGCTATATGAGTCAGTGGTAGAGCTGGAGGAACACAGGAGCTCCTGGAGCTCATAGGAGCACACTGACCATCCCTTGACGAGAAGCAGGAAAACAGACATCTTAACTTTGGCATTTTAGCTCAGGTAAAACAACCATTTTGTTCTTATTCAACACTTTCCTCACCTGTAGCTTTCCTATCTGGCTGCAGCTGCCTGACAGAAGTGAAATGCTGAGAATGCAGAGAAGTGAAAATGACAGAGAAGTGCTGAGATGCACAACACATAACACATGTAGTAGCATTCTCATCTGTAAGAGACTGCACCTCCACGAACTGTAGTGAATGAGTACCTCTTCCCCCTCCAAGGATGAAATCAGTTGACTGTGCAAGGTTTGTAACAGAGTGCTGGGACATTTTAAGATCACACAAAACATGGGTCAAGCCAGCATAAGAGGAATTTCTCTGCACAAATACTGCATTTCCTGAAGCTTGTTGCATATGAAGAATTCATCTTACCTCAAAATAAGTGTTTTTTAATAAAAGGCAAGGTAATTCTAGCCCGAGCTGTCTTCCAATACAAGTTCAAGCAGGACACTTCAAAGTGAATAACAAGAAAAAACAGAGTATTAAGAGAAGAGTCTGAGCAGTCAAATTCAACACTTTGACCAAAGACAAGGCTCAAATATATGCAAACAGGTTTGAGCGGAAAGTCTTTACGGTGTTCACCAACAGTGAAAGCTTCTGATAAAAGTGGATTTAATTTTAAAATAAGCTACTTTCCATCCTTCCGATTGTTGGGAATACTTTCTTAAAATAAATGATAAAAAAACTCGGCCCTTATTTCATTTATTCCGTATCTTTGATTATTTATATTAATTAATAGGACACCGTATCCCATTCTTCCAAGTACACGCCTTGGCACAGCAAGGGCTATTCTGCATTCAGCAACATGCAACATTTCCGGCAGTCCAGCTCCAGGAATAGAAAACCAAGGGAAGGCAAGACAGCCAGATAAACAAATCATTTGGATACCTAAAAACCCTGGAGATACTGCAGCTATTGTCATTTTACACCTAAGCTCCTCTGAGACATTCCGACAGTGCCAAATGTAGATGAAAATAATTAATGGGCTTCTTGGAAGTGAAAAAGAATTCACAGAATCATGCTCTTAAGCAAACAATCCAGATACTAAATCCTGCACAGGACATTTTTGCGTGCACTGAACACTGCCCCGTCCAACACAGTACAGTGTTTGTTGACTGCACCAGATTTGTCCAGCGCTCAATGACACACCTCACTGATGATTACTAGTTGTGCCATCTGCAAATTCTTTAGTATCTCACAGGTCTGATGCCGCTTCTACAACCTGCAGTCATTTGCAGCAGCAAAATTTAAGTGTGAACTTCTACCAAGCATATATCACAGTGTTTTGCCTGCTGCGCAGGAGGTAAGACTGTCAGCTCTCATTCAAAATATTTATCTAAATCTAAAATTGTTTCAAAAGGCAAAAAGCAACAGCAGTACAGAAATGACAGAAAAGATTACCTGCTAAAGACTGCACCTTTTAGTGACACCTCTGTACCCAACTAACTTCAGCCATGATGCTCCTGCAGAGACATCTAGGAAGTAAAGTTCTTCCAAACCAATGGAGTACGCCCAAATCAAATCAACCCAATGGAGTTGATCAATCAAATCAAATCAAAGCCCAGCAACAAACCAACCATCTTTACTGCAGACAGTATTCCTCTTCTACTTTCCCATAAGAACTCAGAAAGCCAAACCAAGAAGCACAGATGCAGGCCAGAGCTATAAACCCCAGACTACAGTTCCCTCCCCTAGGAGCTCAGGGGTGTTTAGATTCTGACTTGCGGTTTAAGTCCATCTGTGTTCCTCAAGTATAAACATCTTCATTGAAAAGAGACTCATCCTGCACAGCCATTCATTACTGAGCTCATCTGTGAGAGACACGGACTGGCACATTTCTATGACAACCAAAAAGAAAAAAAAATAGCAGCTTGGCACAATTTAAACGGCTTTTTAAAGCCTCCCTATTGTTCCCAAGGCTGCTTTCTCTTCCTCTAGCATGTATAGTTATCTTGGATATACTGCCCAGAACATCAGCTCTTCCTGAACCGGTTCTCTTTTCGTTGGGAAACAGGGTCTTTTGTAAGATTTAGATTCAAAAACTAAAAGAATCGAAGGAGGTACTGCCCTACCAAGTCTGACTGAATTAGACTTGCATATACAACCTAAGGAGACAGCCCAAAAGGGACCATAGAAGTCTGAATTAATAAAGTGTTCCCCAAAAAAGCCTCTCTTTAAAAATGAGGAAGTTCTTTACTGCAAGGGTGGTGAGGTCCAGGCACAAGCTGACCAAAGAAGTGGTAAATGCTCCATCCCTGGCAGTGTTCAAGGCCAGGCTGGGCTGTACAGAGCCTTGGGTGACATGGTCTAGTGTGAGGCATTCCTGCCCCTAGGAAGAGGATTGGAACTATATGATCTTAAGGTCCTTTCCTATGATTAAGTCCCAATAGCTTGTTTTGTTTAAAGATCTTGCTGTGGATTAACCCAATAAGAAAAAGCAAAATTATCATTTTTCCTCAATTAAAACCAACAAAACTCAAAAACAAGTTTCACCATTTGAAAACCATCTTTCCTTCCCTTGCTGGATCTCGATCTGGGTTTTTATTTTTACACTATGACATCCTAATTTAAAAAAGAAATAAAAGGTAGGGAGGAAGCAACAGGTACAATATAACCAGTACAATGGTTTCTTTTTCCACCTACTAAAACCAGATAGATACAACAGGGAAAACATGACAGTATCTTCTTCCTTCTCTTCACAAGGATCTCATGCCACTATACACAGGATGACATAAAATTATGCCCTATTTCAGCCAAGATACAGGCTTCAGCTCAAGCAGCTTGTACACTTCCTTAAAGCACTGCTTATTTAAAAGTTCACACACTAAAGCAATTTAGCACCAGAAAAATAAAGCAGCTCTTTCTCTGACATATGTTGCCAGTCAATGCAGAATTCACATTGTCCTTATGTTTGTTATTCCATCCCCTCAGATCAGTGACTGCCAGCTTACACGATTCATTAATTGTAAGTAGTTAAGATTGTTTTTAGTACTATGGTACAGATGCCAAATCACTCTTATTGATTCCCAACACGAGAGGATGGTATGAGTAAAAACAATGGAATGGACTCGCAGGATCTACACAAGCCAAGCCACAAATATAGTGCCAGAAGAGGGTTTTTTTTTTCACTCCCATCTTAATTTTTTGAGATTTAGTCTCAAGCCAGACTCTGCTGAACAGGCAGCCTGATGGATCTTCCACTAAGACTCCTTCTTACTTGTAATAGCTCGTGCCATGTGACCACAGGAATAATAAACCACAGGAATAAGAGATTATTTTTTTAAGTCACAGAAACCTCAAGCGCAACTTTGTTATGGCCAAATTTTCTCCTGCTGTCATTAAAGGTTTCCCAGTTACATACAGACTGCACCCATCAAGTCAATGATTTTCATCTCGACAGTGTTTTGACTTGATCTTTTACTCACAAGTCATTTTGTTTAATTTGCTTCAGACATTTTTCCACACACGATTCAGAGCAGTGATACACCGCCAGGCAAAGTACTGAAATGTTCCCAAAGGCATAGATGAAGGAAAACTCTGTTATTAGTGGATCTAAAAGGTACTTCTTATTACTTAACCAGCTTGCCACAAAGAGTGTAGGTAGCACATTACTGTTCGCAAGTAGATGTGAGTTTGAGTCATGCAACAGAAACCACTACAACCTCCTGGCAGAATCAGATGCTAGAAAGACAAAAGGCATCAAAGTCCAGCCCTAAGGTCTCATTGATTCTCTCATAATTGAGGATAGCAGTGGTACATAAAGCCACAAGAAAGCGCATCTCCTTTCACTCCAGCTCTCCTTGCTCAAGGATCAGATCAAAAGCTGTAAGATACAATGATCTTCAGAAGGGCTTTACACTTACAAATTCAATCAATGGCAGAAATCTTCATAGAACCACAGAATGGTTTGGGTTGGAAGGGATTAAAGCTCATCCAGCTCCAACCCAACCCAAGCAGGGACACCTTCCACTAGACCAGGCTGCTCCAAGCCCCGTCCAACCTGGCTTTGAACACTGCCAGGGATGGGGCAGCCACATTTTGATTTTGACCAATTTCTAGTCAAAAAAAAAAAAGTTTATCCCATATTTTTAAGCAGTAGCTATTACACTGTTAAACTGTATTTTTCTGTGCAATGTTTCCCACGTCATAAAACTAACACAGGGATAAAAACTCAGGCTCAAGTGTCTTAAGAGGCCATGTGATAAACTATAGCAAATGCCATGGGACTGATTCTGTACTAGCTCTCACCTGGACTTGCAATGGACAAGACAGCTGGAAATACAGGCACTCTGATGAAAAAGAGAATTAAGGTACTTCTGATTCTGAAAACTGAGATATTGCACATGGTAAGACTGATTTCCATAAGTGCAGCACATTCCCTTCTCCAGTTTAAATCTGCAAACGGTGGGCTGCACTGTTTATTTTCTGCTGCCTACACAATGCATCAGATCTGCCTACCAGGAATACGTTACTATCTGCAGGAGTATGTTCCCCTGAGATATGTATACTCCCATCCACTCCGGAACAGGCAAAGACCACGCAGTATCACGTTGTGTTTCCAGCTCTCTCCAGCGGTATCCTATGCCACGTCCTCTCTCTCCAGTATAAAGATACACCACTTCTGAGACCAATGCAATCATCGCAGATGGTGATCAGTTACAAACAGGAAGCATCCGTCCTTCTGCTGTATTTCACAGAAGAAACCAGCAGCAAACAGTTCCCTCATCTCCACTGCTCACTTCTGTGCACTCAGAAACGCACATCTTCACACTGCTGTCTCTGTCTCCACAGCAGATAAGAGTGGCAAGAAAAAATTCAACCTACATGGCAAGCACTTCAATACGGGCAATACAACTGTTAAGATTTACTCACAACCACAGAGTTCCTGTTTTCTCCCTATACGGATGAGACTTCCAGTTCCCTGATGAGGAAATGAAGTGATGTGACATTAAGCAGCTCATGAATCTCTTCAATTAATGCATTCTGCACAACGGAGACTTCCAGGGAATTATCTGCAACCACAGCACTGCCTCATTCCCACTGCCGTGTCCCTGAGAATGAGTCACTGCAATTCCCATGTTCTTGTTGCAGGCAGAGACAGAGTCCTCTGTCTTCGTTAAGTCTGGTTGGAATCAAATACTGAAACTACTTACACAAAACTTTAATTAGGGTTACCTTATTTTCTGCAACTATGGAAAGCACAGTTACCGTCAGCTCTCCACTCTTCGCGCTGACTAGAACTTACGCTACAGGAGACAACATTCCATCCCACCATCTTCAGGGAACAACTGCATAAGTTTATAAACAGTACCAAGATAGCAGGAGGCTTGCAAGCTGCACATCTCCAATGCTGAGCTATATTACAAATCAACTGCAAAGCTATCCTGGCACAGGACCTAAGTTCCAGGAGGAAACAGGACAGCAATGGCTGAAGCCAACATGGGTACATCACTCTGGGACCCAAATACATGACCAAGCTCAGTACCATTCCACAGTGAGACCCAGGGGCACCACTCTCATTTCTGAATAGGTCAGCCCCTTCTAGTAAGTCATGGGAAGTAGAAGGGGGAAGAAGAGAGTTTTGAGATAGGAGGTATGCCTTACTGCCCTCCGTCATACCAAGGGTCAAGAAGGTCTGCTAAGCCTGCAAAGTGGCTCTCCTAAGCCACCAAACTATTGCAATATTTAAAAGATTCAAAACATATTATTTACTTTAAATAACTTTTCATTTAAAAAAAATAAATTGCATTTAAATTAAATAATGCCAATTTAAAAGATATTTTATCTTTATCAAATTGGTTCAGGGGATATAGGAGTTTGACAGTGGCTGGTTTTGCACATTTCTGGATACTGTAATTTTCATTTAGAAAAAAACTTGCCAGAAAAGACACAGAATCTGTGTTAGAAGTGTTTTAAAGCTTGAGAAAGCCTTTGCTGAATACAGCTACTAGTCTGTATGTGTTTCATGTGATTTGCAAACTAGAAACACTGGAATTTTAGGCCAGGAAGATGTCATTGACTAATGGGGATTCTCCCTTCCCTCTGGAGTATAGGTTTATAGAAGAATAAGATCATGCTCTCCAGGCAAGTTTATATGAAATGATTGATCTCCAGCCAGCTGCAGTCAAGACATCTGCTTGTTTTCATTTTACTACAGGGAGCTTCACCCCCCTCCTTACCTCCAAAGGCAGCCAAGATTACATCCAATTGTAAAAGGAAAACTTTTAATAATTTCAGAACTAAAACTTGAGAAACTGGGTAAATTGCAGAGGCCACAGATGCACCTCTGCCCCACCTAAAGCACTCCAAAGAACATGAAGTGAAAACTAGGCTGAGGAAGTCCTATTTAATCGAGTCTATTGACCTTAGCACAGAGACATCACTGCTGTATCCTGTGCTTTACATGCAGATCTGCCCAAATACATGAAGGTATTCCTTTGTTTCGAGAAACCCTCACACATTCCACATGGGATCATGCAGACGGGTCCTCGTGTGGTCAAATAAAGTTTGTGAACCCGTGCCTTTATAGCTTTTCCATATTAATCCGCACTCTGGGCATATATCCAATTAAAGCCTTATGTATAGATCACTAGGTTACTAACTGGCTTGCATACTTGAGGGCAGGGGAAAATAACAAGCTCATGACTGCATAATTTCACACTGCCTGCGCTTTCACTTTTATATGCACAAGTCTTTTAATCTAGTCTTACCATAAATAAAGAGTAATAAGGCTTGCTGATAATACTGTTGGGTCCCTACATGCTGGAACACACAGTAGCTCGTGGTGAATGCACTTACATTAACACTAACTCCAGTGCAAAGATGACAAGGTCTTTTCACGAGCACACTACAAAAACAGGAAGCAAAGGGGAAAACTTCACAGTGTTTGGAAACAGCAGAGCATTGTTTGTACAGGCTTTTCTAGCAAATGCAACAGAAAATAAAATGGGTAACATGAAATCGGAGCACAGCACAAATGTCTCAAGACAGCGGCTCCCTAAAGATCTCCAGGTTCAGACTATACAGGCAAGAAGATGCACGGGGCTGGGGGGGGGGGTCCTCTTTATTTCTGCTAAGAAAATCTGGCAAAGACAGACAACCTCCCAAACCCTTGACATTAAGGCTAGATAATGTAACACAGCACTGCACCTTCACCTCAGTTAGAGTGGGTATGATACACGAAGAGGCATTAGGAAACACATAATCCTCACTGTAGAACAATGCCAAGTATTTCCATGATTTTTTAAATACAGTAATATTTTTAATACTATCATATTTAAGTATTTCTATGATTTTTAAACTGCATTCAAAGGGAAGATACAATGGCACAAGCTTCACACACTGTGGGCTGCCCCAGAAGGCTACCTTCACCTCATATGAAGAGGCTGCACTGTGCACTACATCCCTTCAAGATGAGTCAAAAAGCTCCAGTCACAAGCACGCTGCGGTCACCAAGTCAGAGACTTCCCCTTTCAGCTGGAACACACAGATCCGATCTGTGAGCTGAGGCTGCTTTGTTTAAATTTTTTCATATCATCACCTCTTTTCTTCCCCTTCCCCCCTCAAGTCCACTCAGCCCATGCTGTAGTACCATTAAGTGCTTACAGCCTGCACAATATATATAGATAATGCATGCAGTTGGTGCTGCCTCAATCCTGGCTCAGCACAGGTTTAAAGCAACAGAGGACTGATTCTGTATTTGGGCAAGCACCAAGGAGGACTCAGTGCTTTCCCATCTCATCTATCTCCATGAAGAAACAGCTTTATACACAGTCAACTCCCACGATAGATTTGATTTCACCAGATTAAAGTACATTAGTCAACCCAAGTCACTGGGGACATCTGAAATAACTTAAAATAAATCAAGAGAGGATTAATTTCAAAGGAGGCATTGACACACCACCAAAAGAAGTGTACGCTAGTGTTAGGAGAGAAGCCATTAGCAGTATTTCTCAATGCCGGTAATTTTTTCCACCACAAACAGTACAGCAAGAAGATGTTACAGTCTTGGGGCAAACGCTTGGCTCCAAAGGCAAAACGGTTACCTAGAAGGAGTATGTCAATATTTAATACCAAAGTGCATGTCTGATCCTGCACATTTCATTTAATTTCAAGCTCTTCCAGCTTTATTTCCTGTTTCATTCACAGCAACCAGAAAAGATGGATTATCTAACCTTAGAAAATGTGTTTTCAGTCAGACAAGACATGTTAACTGTGTCCATCCTTTCACCTTCAGCAACAAAGTTTTGTGCCAGCACATTCTACGTTTTCTTCAACGTCCACATTATTTGGTTGCAAAGCAGAGGAGATTGTCAGTGCCAGGAATCCACTCAAGCCGCTTGCTCCTCTGGGAGAAGAGGAAGAGCCTGTTCTGTGCCTCTGGATGTCAAGATACTTTTTAGTTAAAAAAAAAACATAAAATTATTAGCAGAGGCAAAATAAAATAAAAATAAAAAAAAAAAAAAAGGAGTTGAAAGAAGTACTGAAAGTAATGACTAATAACTTGTACTTGTGTAATCTATTTCATCAATGTTCCTCACCTTCATATGCCAGGAAAAAAAAATGGCTGTGTTTCATAACAAAAATGATCAGGAATACTACTTCAAGCCCTTACGACACAGCTGGAGCTGCTACTCCTTTTGTAAGGAATGTATGAAGTAGTATCAGAATTGCTGCACTGAAAGAATAAGCTGAAGCTCTTTTGCCAATACTATAATCATGCCACTATAAGCTATATAATAAAGGCAGAAGTTTACAGCAGTTGCACCGATTTTTGTCTTCTTCAAACAACGACTGAACATCTGTAACCTGACATTGTTTCCTCTTTCTCCAGACATTCAAATAAACCTCTCTCTGTTCTGTGTTACTGCTGGATAAGGAACCCTTCATTGAACATGATTCATCTTCCACAAGGAATTAACAGGTACTTAAACTATGGGCATTTCACAACTCAGTGGTAAAACAAGGACACAGACAGATCTTGTTCAACACAGTCCATCCAAGTAGATGGAAATCTCCTCTGCTGCAAAAGTTAATGCTGTTCTTCAAAGAATCACTGGGACTTCCACAGTTTTGGTCCCCTCCTCCCACTTTTTCTCAGTGCCAAAATACTCAGATGACAGAACACTATTAACTATAGTCACAGCATCGCGGAGCCAGAGCATTCAAAGCGGGCTCACGCTCACAACTCTCTGTCTATCTCTGATATCCAATGGGCAAAGAAACCTCTCATTGTGCAACTACCTTTCAAGCTGACAGGAACAACTCAACACTGAGATCCCCAACTAGAATAACTGCAGATACCAGAAAAAGTCTGCAGAGTTACATTAGCTAATGATGATGGCTCAGAGATCTACTATTTAAGAGCCCACATCTTTTTACTTTCAGTTTCCTACTTTTTTTACAGCTTACACTGTAGCAAATAGAAATCTGGTGTTTTGGTATGCCTCTGCAACCCTATTCTTCTCAAATGATTCCTAAATTTAAGAGCTTAACATCAAAAAGTTTGTATGGTAAATCCAAGGTATGAGAAGGGAAAGAGAATTGCTGATCTTCTCAAAAACAACTCTCAACACCCTGCTTCTATAGTAATTTTGAAACATCATTCTCATACTGAAAATTTCAGTGCAGTCAAGGTTTCCCTGACTTACTCTTTACTGCTGAATTCAATCTTAACAGCCTCTAAATCAAAAGCTAAGTGGTAGGCTGTCAGAAGTGACTATTAGGGGAACATACAAAGCATGCACGCCTCAGAAAGCAAGAGACTTGAAGTGATTGGCACCTGGCTCCACGACAGGTATTTTCTTTGCAGGAAGATGGAAGGGTAGCAAAAAGAACACAACACCCTGGACTACATTCTGCTGTCAGTCACTCTCCCACACTTCCACTGATTTTAAAGGAGGTTTACAGCCATTAAGAAAACAAATAGCCATCAAACTCAGGAGGGAAGATGCAGCCTGCCAGCCAAAGCAAAGGCAACTTGATTTCTGCTCCAACCCCTACCAGTAATTTATTGTGAACATCAGAGCAAGGCATGAAATGCTACTGGTTCTTGATATCCAACCTATGGGTCAACTCCAACAGTGAACCACAGATGCACACACCAACTGCAAACTAACCATGAACTAGCAGTACCAGACCTGTCTGAAAAGTCTCATCTACATTTGTCTCTTTGTTTTCCCCATGTATAAAAACACTGACAATAAAGCACTTTGTGATAACTGAAGTAACAGTGAAACTGAAACCCAGTGACTTGTAGAATTAAGTCATCATACTGCGATCCAAAAAAACATTTTTTCTGATTACTGTAAAGGCCAAAGATATTTTTTTTATATTTTTTTTATTTCATTCACAGGTCAAACAGACATTCATATTTACAGAAAAAACACACACACCCTCAGTATTTTGATTTTAAAGTTGGATTCCCCTTGGCAAGTTTCATAAACTTGTTTTTTTAAAGCAGTTTTTATTTTACTATTAAAAATGCCTATCCCTGAAAATGGATAACGAAGTCACCCAGTCTTATGTTAGGTGCTTGCTCAGAAAGAGTAAAACCATGGCCTGCTCACAATACGCAATGACTGTATTACAGCAGCAAACAAAAAACTCTGTGGTACAACAGAACCCCATTACACCAGGAACCAGACAGGGCAACTGACACCTGCTGATCCCTAAAGCTTACATTCAAAAAGCTAAAAAAGACAAAGACTGGCAGGAAATGGCCACTGCCATGTGAAAAATGGCAATATCACAGCTTTACCATTAAGAAATACCTGCTCTGTGCTGTCTGAGCCGTACTTTGTGAACACACCATTGGCATCTTCAGGAGGTTTAGTGGGAAAAACAAAAAAAAAAAGTTTTCTTCTCAAAATTACCCAAACTGTCTACCTGATTTAGCTCAGTTAGAGGTTAATTGTCTATACACAAATAAAGAATGAGGTAACTTTTTGGTTTACAGAATTTCTGCCTTACTTTTGGGTTAACACCACCAGAAACCTCATTTATAAAATCTGCATAGACAAATGTACGCATCAAAAATATGGTAACTTCTAAGAGAAAACAGATATTATTTATGATTATCCCTTTCAAACAGTTTCTCTTTAGGCCTAAGGAAAACATTATGCAAAAAAAAAACCATGAAATAATTATATTTCTGAATACAATTATGTATTCTCAAAAAAAAAAAACAAAAAACCAAAAAAACCTATCTCTGATTTAGCTTAATCTCAACGTTCTTCAGGCAATGTTTATTGTGCCACATGTCCACCTTTGTAATCAAAATCCTACAAACCTAAATCCATTTCTGTGTGCATTTAGGGCTTGAGGTTTAGGTTTTTTCTTCAAAAGGGGAAAAAGACTTTATTTTATTCAGCATTTCTCTAAGCACTGGAAATCCAAGAAGCAAAAGCCCTTTAGTGACAGTTCCAAGCTCTTCACATCCCCATTCTTAATACCATGGAATTAGAGGTCTGAAATTTTAGAAGCATTGGATAGTTGTTTTTATTTCATTCTTTTTAAAGCCCTGGTTATGACTCTTCTCAATGAGAGTGAAAGCAATTTCTCCTTTTAAATTTTCCTTCCGATGAGAAAATCATGTAGTCTCTCAGTCACAGGAACAAGAGCTTTAGAGAAACTGCAACATACTTTGAAAAGCACAAGAGCTCTCACCCCTGAAACAAGTGGTAATTCTGAGCAGACAACGGAGAGACACACTTCAAGGGCCATAAAAGGCTCATTCCACTCTCAACCTCAGGTTCTGCCACTGCCTACAAAGTGAAAATGGCTGTAAGTGTAAATATCAGGCAAGATAACAGCAGAAGCAGCGAGAAATTGGGGGTATCCCCTATAGAGGATACACCCCCATGCAGACTTCAGCCAGGACCACATTCCACAGCAGTATATCAGCAAATTTCAAGACCAAAATGAGGGGAAAAAGAAAAGACATCAACTTGCAGCAAGCAGCAATTTTTTCTTAATAAACCTCTATTGCCTGGGGAAGAGAGGCAGGGGGGCAGCTGGCACATGTCCCATAGGGCAGCAGCAGTGGCTGGCAGGACCTTTCTGGGAATCCTGAATGAGAAAGGCATGCACCCCAGTGCAGTGTGACCCAGGGCCAAGCCAAATCACATTTCCCTGCATCACTGGCATGGGCTCACACTCCTCCCACAGTACCTTCACTTTTCAGCTATGGGGATGACGTCCGTAAGTACATTTGCTGACCCACCACAACTCTACTGTATAATTAAGCATTAATACACTGCAGCAAACCATGTATCTTCCCCAGCTTTGCAGTGCATGAATGCACAGAGAAAGCACTTGGTCCCATGGTCTGTCATGCTTTTATGAGGTTTGCTGCTGTCCATGCCAGGGCTGTCAGACTGTGGTGAGCAGTGCTCATTAGTTTCTCTGTCCTCAGCCTCCGTATTCCCCACAGAGGAAAGTAAAGTCACAAACTCACTTTCCATCAGGACAGCACCTGTCTGAATATTGACATAAAAAGGGGTGAAACAGCAACAGCTTCTACACCAATTCTGTCTAACAGTGATGTTTCTAAGCCTCTTGCTCATGAAACAGCCAACCAAAGGAAAAAAGCAGGGCTCTATTCTGCAGAAGCCTGGCAGCAGAGCCAGCCATCCCCCGCAGCCAGCAGCCAACCTGAAAGCTGCACAGTGATCTTTCCCTGAACCTTTCTGGCTCTCTGAACAGCACATCCTGCCATTCACGTTACAGGCAATGAGTGGTAATCCCTCTCCTCATATTACCCTACTGATTTCAACAGAGCGAGACCAAGAATGTACGTGACCAAGTGTACTTCCAGTTCAGATTTTATTCATTGCAACTTGACGGGCTTCTTGAGCTCAATTAGTAATGGCACACATCTAGCAGACATGTTCAAATCCAGAGGAAAAATGTGCCTTTTTTCCTCAGATTCTCAAAAACACACACACACAAAAAAAAAAACACTTAAAATTATTTTAAAACATACTGAAATCCGAGATGAAAGCAGAAGGACACAGCCTGCACCATGAACTCATTCCCTGGACACTACAGTCTGCGGACTGGCATGTTAACCTGCTTTTGTATTTCCCACCCTATCGGTCCTGTCCCATTAGACATCGGACAGCCCAAGTGGCAAAGGCAAGAAATAACTTTAATTAATGGAAATGACAGCAACATCAGATGTCCACAAACCCCGAAACAAGACCCCCTTCCACCAAAACCTAAAAAGTATTGTTAAATTATCCTGATTTCTAAGCCTAGTAGTGAAGGCCTTTTAATTTAGCATGTTTCTGACTCCTTCATGTTTTCTCTCCACAATCACAAGAGCTGAAACTTCACTCACTGTTGACGTGTTTGGCTATAATGTATGCTTTTCAATTGTCTTTTCCTTTTCCTGGTATTGCCCCTGCATTCTTAAATATTGTGCAAAACAGGAAAATTTTACGCAATGATTTAATAATACATTGGTTTTGGCAGCAATTCCAGCCTACCATGTTTCCCTCTCTCCTCTTCCTCAACAGTCTGGCGGACTATCCACTGAAACAGATCAGTTCCTTGATCCAGTTAAAAGACAAAATATCTGCGAAAGGTTCAAACAGAGAAAGTGTTTCCCAACCCATTCACAGAGATTTTCCCAATGTGACCCTGGAAACTGTTAAGCACATACAGAAGACATATTGACACAGTATGGCACAGATGAAGAAATGAACAGCACAGGCCAAGACAACGTTACTGCTAATGACATTTCATCATCAGACTGTGCAATGAAGTTATTGAGTGCACATACCTGCACAAGCACTGTATATGGATTTCACATGCTAAAGTATCAATCATCTTCAAGTACACAATTGTTTACGGAATGAAGCACTACATATCTATAAACACATGCAGACACAGAACAAACTGATACAACTAGCACTGTTCAAAACACTACTAAACAAGCCACAACCTACCCATGCAACCCACAACCTAATTACTTGTAAAGACTGAAATATTTGAGGTAAGTCTCTTCTTTTCGTAAATCCTATACAGGGAGATAACTAAACACCTAGTAATCCAAACATGCTTTCTAACACAGAAGGAAATGAAAGTACCCTTTTTATTCTACGTTAAAACTCACCTGTTATTTAGGAGCTTCAAAAGTATAAAGCAATTATATGCAATAAATAGCTAAAAAATGAAAATTAAAAAAAAAAATCACTCCTCTTTATGTACTAAACCTACCACCGTTCTCCTCTGAAATGTCCGTCAGCATACACTGTTCTGGCAGTGATTCTGGTGGGACTAAGGCTTCAGCCTGTTCTCCCACTCTCACTAACAACACAAACTCGCAGTTGAGGTTTGTCAGTGCAAATAGGACTCTCAACCTGGCCTTTCAACTCTGAAAAACTGAAGATCCTTTTTGTGGTTTACAGAATCGTAAAAAGGGTTGTGTTGGAAGGGACCTTTAAGGATCGCCTCATCCAACCCCCCTGACCTGGGCAGGGACATCTTTCACTAGATAAGGTTGCTCAAAGTCCTGTCTAACCAGACCTTGAACACTGCCAGTGATGGGGCATCCACAGCTTCTCAGGGCAGTACTTCCTTTCCTAGAAGGACCACACCCCGACTTCAATGATCTGATGATCCAGCATCACCAGTTAGAATGCTCTACTACAGAAAGATGATCTCACAGTTCCACAAAGGCCCAGCCCCAGGAGGGATGCTGAGCTCCTCCAGTCCCTGCTTTGATACAGGATCAGGTCTCCGCTGAGGACCAGAGGCAATTTAGAAGCTTCCTCAGGGGGGCTATTACCACCATGCTGTGGCTATCACCACATCTTTACTCCCCAGCCAAAACGAAAAATGAGGCAGAAGTATTTCTGAGTATCCTTTTTGCACGTAAAATTTACTGCCTGGGTGTTAACACTAATAGCCTTGAGATTTCTCACTCTATCAATGAATACAGCTTCTGTTTTCATATTTTATATAAGTTCTGTGATATATAAACACATACCTTAACACTACACACTTATAAATATCCTTTTTAACCACTGTAGGAACTGTATTTCCAAAGGTATGTTTGATAGGCATTAAACAACTTTAAAGAAATACCATTTCAGGTTTTCTTATGCAGAGCTACTAAGTAATACAGCAATAAAATAAGTCTGTCACAACAGAGTAATGTTTCATTAAACGGCCAGATCTTCAGGAAAGTTTGGGTTTCATTACTGCAGGCACATGCCTACCTTTACTTCTGAAACACAATCTCAATTTCACCAGCATAGATAACACAGAGCAATTTGGTCTCGATTTGCAGAGAATTCTAAATTATCATGGTTATACGCCAATTACAAGATGCAGTGTTCTCTCTGATGTGCCTGAAGAAAATACCTGATAGACAGAAACAGGAGCAGGCAAATCATTTACACCAAAAACTTCTTGTCAAATGAAAGCAGTCATCTGCAACAGTAAAGAATGAGAAATATTAAATTTAAATAGTAATTTATCATTCAGATAAAAAAAATCTTAATTTGCTTTGTTATTTATGTGTTCATACTTATTTATACATGCCATGATGGCAGGTCTATCAAGCTAGTTTTACTCACATTTTTAGAGCCCCATCAATAACACAGGGCTCAAGGACAGCACCTGGTTTACCGAAAAGACAGTTTAGTTTACTTTTTATTATTATAGCTAATTCATAATAATTCTATTTGGGATCTGGCTAATGCTACAATATTTCTTTTCAAGGAAAGCTTTAAAAAAAGAATCTTTTAAGATTGTTTTGAAACTTCTGAGCTGTGCATAATACTTCCCACTTGAGCTAATTGTTTTTGAAGGGAAATTTAATTTTAAAAAGTATGTTTTTCTAACTAATGGGAACCTGTGCTAAAGTAAACAATGAGTCCACCCTGATAGGAGTTTTTGCTCTATCTTTACCAAAAGTAGGAAGGAAAGACATGCAATAGCATGCTGAAACACATGCAGTAGCAGAGTTGTTGAATTTCAAATAACAATTAGAAGACAATTTTCTATTCCATTTCTACTTGAGACAGATCATCTTGCCCTGCCTCATTTAATATTAATTGGTTATGTTCCTGTCTGTAGAAGAAAATATAAATGCAGTTCCCTAATCCACTTACTTTCTTGTTTCAAATATACTTCTGATCTTGTCAACAAACTCCTGTCCTCACATGCCACTTTTGTACAGAAAAAGAGTGTAAAAGACACATCTTTTCAGGACTGTCACCAGCTCCGAATATAACATTACCTTAAACTTCACTTACCTGCCAAGGCAAAGCCAAAGAAACATAAAATGGGCATGAAAAGCCAAAGTTTCCACCTCCTTGGGGGGTATTAATGAGTAACTTCATGGCTTCAATTATGTCTTATCTTCCCAGATGGGAATTAGAGAGGTCAACCCTAGCCGGGGAAAACGAATCGCTTGTTTATTCTTCCCCTGTCTGCTGCGCATACATATGTATCACAAGTCTTTCTCGCAAGCCAGTACTCTAAAACTCATTGTCCGAAACATCTTCTCCCAAGTGGTGCAAGAAAAAGCAGGAAAGAAAAAAGCAGGGCAGAGACATGAAAGGGACAAGGCAGAAGGATATTAAAAGCATGGAAGTTCAGTTATGACAGCTACCTTTAAACTACTGAAAATTAAATTTTAACATGGCTGCTGAAGATAGCCACAGGGTTATTCTTCACACACACGGAAAGAGAGTCACACAAGGAATACTGAATTGGGTTTTATTACTGTCTTTGTTTTTACAATCGCTGCCCTTCAAGCTGTGTAAGGACAGATCTCGCTAGGAAAACAAAAATTAGTAAGAGAACTACATCTGAGTTTGGTAGGTGTTTATAAAATAAACATTATCTGTCCCATGGGGGAGAAAGTCAGATTCATCCCCAGGCAAGCTGATGTCTGGCAAACAGAGTTTCTGAGTATCAAAATTTCCTACAGGGACTTTAACATTTACATTTTTAAATAAATAAATAAATGGAGTTACAGATATGTATTTACTTTCACCAAATAAATCTTAACCAGAATGAAAGCCGGGCCAAGATGGGAGTGAAACTGTAACAGTGAAACTGTAACTGTGAATCTGTACTGTATTTTACCCATTCTTTCACAAATGAGAAATGTGAAGCAAATAATGGAAACAACACATGAATAGATAAAACTCCTAACACCTACAGTTACGGAGCTCTCCACTCCACAAGCAAATACTTTTCCACTGCATATACCGATTATTTTATTAACATGGACTAACTTTGATTGTAACACGTGTTTGCGATAACATCTCAGGAAAAGCACTTTGTAGAGAACATTATTTTCTTCCTCCCTAAATTTAGATAAAATAAAGTCCTAATACTTGTTCCATCACATTGTTACATGGCGCTTCTGCTATCTTGTCAGCACAAAACATGTAACTGTCTAATTAAAAAACAGGAGTAGTTACCTCTCACAGAAAAAAAAAAAATTAGGTAAGGTCTCATTATTCAGACTCATATATGGTCACATACAGTGTCTACTCATGGAAAAAGCTGCAGATGAACCACCCATACACAAACTACTGCGAACTCCTACTTTACAGCTCAGGCATTGACAAGTAAGAGCTTGTGTGGAGTAGACTTGAATTCAAATACGTGTCTCAAGTGACAACAAAAAGGACAGAATCAACACATAACTTACCCACTGTAGTCACAGACATAATTTGCCAGATCTGGATTTAGCTGTCATTACAACTTTTGCTTTCAAATGCAAAACAAAGTGATGTTATTTTCCTGTTCAATTTTATTCACGTTACATAGAATGCAGTAAAACTCGTCATGCCAGAGGATTTGCAAAGGGATGATGTGAAGATTAATTACTAGCTGCTCATAAAGCACCCTGCCTGTGGAAAGCCCTATGTGTAAAAATGACCCTGTTATCAAAGTTGTTGAGTGCTCCCAGTGCTCGCTTTCAGTGAACGGTATGGATATTTTTCCACAGCTCCTGAAAACCAAATCAATTGTGTTTAAATACCCACCTACAGTTTCAGGAAGTTTTGGCATTGTTTCTGTACCTCACTTCTGCAGGGGCTGGGGGTTAAACTGCCACGGATTTTGCTTAAACCCTATCTTTTCAGCTCAAAAGAAGTTAAATCAAGATATCACAGAACCAATGTCTGAAAGATACCTGACAAACGTACCCACGCATTCAGGCAACAAGTGAACACGGACCTTATCCCAGTGCCCCAATTACTTTGTGGAAACCAAAGACACTATTTGAAATAATAAAGCACAGATATTTCTGTGACTAATGGTATTTACTTGGTGAGTTAGCGCTGGAGCAAAATGATAAGGAGCAAGACCAAGCACAAAGAGCACTGCTTAACAAAATGGAGCCTGCAATGGTATGTATAATGTTTTAGTATCTTCTTGTTGTTTATATACACAAAATAATAAGGAATGAGAACACCTCAATGTTAATTAAATCACAACCCCAGAGGACTTCATATATTTTTTGAGAGATGGTTTCTTTGGTGACAGGTTTGCCAGCAGCTAGAGTTTGGAGTCTCCTGTACAAACACAACTTCATGCCCCGTATTGCCACATCGCAGAGATTAACATCTGAAGCATGATCATGCCTCTCTCTACCGGCATCCTTCTGCTCAGAAATAATCGACTATGCATACTGCCTGGAAAATGCCTCCACTGATACTCACCTTCTCCTCTGTGCTGATGGTATCTTAATACAATGAAGAAGCGCAGAAACTCATTGGCCTCATGTCTTTTGGGGGTTTTATCAATACTTGACCAAGTTTTTCCTTCTCCCCTTATACCATAGTTCCGTCAAAGAAAGGAAACATTACCTTGGAAACATCCTCGACAGCCCGGTGGAAAAGGCAAGCAGGGATGTCATTGTGGCACACAGAATTGCCCTGTTAGAACAGGCAGTTGGCCTACCTGAAGGTTAAAGAGGCTCCCACCAAAAACCTGCTTTGAATACTCCACACCGGAGCATGATGAAGGGGAGACATTTATACATGCCCCTGTGTGCCAAAGGGTGAAAAAAATCCACCCTCAGAGCACAACCCCGGCTGCATGAAACCCATTTCAACACACCATTGACAGAAATCCACACAAAAGCCAATCCACTCTCTCATACCACCAGTGTCCTATAGGAAGGCCAGAATGAAGCCATTGAGAAAAATGAGACATTCACATATAAATCAAGAAACGACAGCATCTTAGTGCTGAATGATTAAAAATCAGTGCAAAGCATGTTTTGTGTGCGGTTTTAATCACTGTTAGACATAATACGGGTGTAATCATATCACATTCTATGTGCATGTTCAAATAACACTGGCCGTGAAATTTTAAGTTGCATGTGTAAACGTGAATCAGATTCTTAACGACTGTATTCCATTCTATTGTACAGCTTTTGTACTGGTGATATCACCACCTTGCATTCTTCTCCAGCATCATTTTTCAGTAGGAAGAAACCCTGAAGGAATCTCCATGTTTTACGATCACATTACCAGTGTCTGGGCAGGGTATGATATGACTGTCAAATCAGAGCCCCAAAACGAGGCCTAAACCATCCAGACGGTGCAAACCGCGAGCCTTTGCTCTCGAATTAAAAGCATCTCTCACCTCTGAACTGGCCAACATGCCAGCAGGGATCCGCCGGCTTTGGGCTGGAGTGTCTCGGTGTAGCGATTTCGTGTCAGTGTTACGTTGAGATGGGAGGAATTAGAAGAAAAACGGGGGGGAAGGGGCGAAAGCCCCAGCGATACTGATAGAAAAGGTGGTAAGAAGGAGGTTAATGGACTTGACTGGGAACCCCCACCGAAACTGCAGGATTAAACATCCGCAGCATTACGAAGAGGGAACCAAACCCCCGCAGGCATTCCGGGAGCCCCCCACCCCCCCTCCTCACACACACAGAGCCCGGGGGTCCCGGCGCGGCCCCGCCGCACACATCGGCACAGGCGGCCCCGTCCCCGTGGATGCCCCGCAGGGCGGGGAAGCCGCCGGGGCCGCGTTGTGGCCGCCCCCAGCCGGGCCCGTCCAGGCTCTTACCGTGGCCGAGGCGACGTTGTTGTCCGCCAGGGTCAAGTGGTGCGGTTCCCACCGCCGCAGGAACTTGGAGGTGAGGATCTTGCTCAGAAACGTCCGGGGGTGCCGGATGACACACACCTGGATGTCCCCCTCCTGCAGCAGCTTGTACCTCATGCCGTTGCAGTGGAGCGGGGCTCTCCGGCACGGCGCGGCACCCATTTTATTCCCCTCGGGAGCGGACATCTCGCCCAGCAGCGGCTTGCTCTCCTCGGTCTGCCTGCGGTCACTGGCCCCGCTGGAGCAGCCAGTGCGATCCATGGCAGAGCCCCTCGGGTCCGGGTGGCGCTCGGTGGCAGCCGCTTGGGGACACCGGTCTCTACGGGCGGTAGAGACGGGTGTAACCAAGTAAAATCAAGATAAAATAAAAATTAAAAAAAAAAAAAAAGAAAAAAGAAGAAAATCAAACCACACTGTGTGGATTTAAAAAAAAAAAAAAAGGGAAAAAAATGTGACGGGAAAAAGAAAAAAATGCTAAAGGAAGATGGGGGAAGGGAGTGAACCGCACCGGAGAGGGCAGGGGGAAAGGGAAGCGATAAAAATCGTTATTCGAACTTCCCAATCCGCCCTCCGGCGGGTCTCCTTCGCCTTCAGAGCGCCGCGTCCATGCTCGCGGCCAGGCGCCGGCCGAGCAAAAAGGGTCGGCTCCCGGCGAGGGCTGCGGACAAAAGCCGGCGGCTGTGGCTCCCAGCGGAGGCTGCGGAGAGTCCGGCCACGGGTCCGTCCTTCCCCGCAGGCTGTGTCCGCGGGACTGAACGGCGGCGGCGGTCGCGGTCTGCATATACGTGGGTGCGGGTGTGCGGGAGGGGTGCGGGAGGAGCGGGGGGTGGGGGGAGCGGGAGGGGGGGGGGAAGGGGGAGAATGTGTGTGTCCACGCGCGCCGCCGCCGCCGCCGCCGCCGCCGCCGCCGCGGGAGGAGAAGGAGGCGGCGAGAGCAGCGAGCGCTGCCGACAGCCTCCAGCCGGAGCCGCGCCGGGCTCACCCGATTGGCTGCTGCGGGGTCATGTGCCGCCCTCCCTGACGTCAATGGCGGCGGAGCCGCCGAGGGCAGCGGCCGCGCGAGGTGCGCGGGAAGCGGCGCGCGCGTGTCCCTGCCGCCCCTCCCCTTCCCTTCCCCTCCCTCCTCCTCCCCCTCCCCCCGTCCCTGCCCCTCAGGGGGGGCGCGTCCCGTCCCGTCCCGTCCCGTTCCTTTCCGTTCCGTTCGGTCCCGTCCCGTTCCCCGCCCCTCCGCCTCTCCTCGGTGGGGCGCGGCTGGAGGTTGGCGGACACACGCGTGCCGCGCTCCGCATCCCCGAGAGGGGCGGCTCCGCCGCTACCCCTCTGCCGTGAGGGGAGCCCCCAGCGCAGCGGGGGAAGATGTGAGGGGAAGGCGGCGGGGATGGTGAGGGAGATTAGTGAGGTAAATCTCGCTTGGGTTCGTCCCCCGCGCTGACGGGAGCCCCGGGGGTGGTGGTCTGTGCCGCGGGGAGGAGGGAAGCGTGAGGTGCCGGTGCGCTACAGGTTGAGTTTCGGGGTACGCGCTCCGGCGGTAGGGGGTTGTGCAAAAGGCGAGGGAAGCCCGGTTCTCAGTGGGCGCCGCTTCAGGTGTGCCGTTGGATGCACGGCGGGACTGGGAGCCGCTGCGCTCCGCTGAAGCGCTAGCCGGGGAAGGGCAGGGATCGGAGCGCAGGTACGGGGGAGAGGCACCTCGCTAGTGCAGTGGTGAGTGTCCTCTGATGGTCTGTGAGCTAGAGCAGGCGTTTACCCGGAAAAGAATGCTGAGCTCCCTTACTAAGACCTCTAACTGCTTAACAGCTCACCTGTGTGCAGTGTGTGTGCCGCGTAAAGAGGAATGGCACCGTTTATACTTGCCTAACTCTCGGCTATTTAAAAGGTAGCTGTAGAACTTGGATTCCCTTTCCAATTTCCTCATTTGAACAACGAGGTTAGGACTCTGCGTACTTTATATAGTACATGCACTTGCCACTGAGCTGTGGAACTCATCATAGTGGGTATTGCAAAGGTCCAGAATTCAGAAGGAGTTTACAAGGCTGGTTTATTTAATGCTAGAAAAATACTTGGAGAAAGCAAGTTTAAAAGATTTAAGCTCATTTCTAGCTGAGGGAGGTTGGGAAAGGGATGATCTTTCTGACAAGCCAGTTATTTCACAAAGTGTACATGTGGCTGGGTCTCTCGTGGCATCTCCTAGTGCAATAGATCTCAAACGAAAGGTGCCAGCAGGTACGAGGGAAGCCATGAGCCTACCAAAGAGAAAGCTCTTTCATCTGATATGTTCACATCACGAGTCACACAGATTATCTGTGAGAGAGGCAAGCTGCAGCTAGAAAGGTTTGGGAGCTGTTGTCATAAAGCCTTTTGTAGTGACTGCTGTCAAAGACAATACATGACCTGCTGTACCACAATTAGTGCAAGCATGTCCATCAGTTGTGTTGTTACAGAGTTGAAACAGGCTTGCATTTGACAGGAGAATTGCTGTTTAAACATTTTCAGGAGGGAAGGCTTTGTCATCTATCGATTACTAGCAAATTTGAGGGACATTTTTGTTGTATGCTAGTTACGAAACTGTAAAAAAACTAGAATGTTTCTGGAGTACTCGTAAGTACCAGGTGATAGAAGGATGCAGAAGTACACAATTTGGCAAAGGTGAGCAGAAAGATGCTCATTTAATGAATAACACAACCAACAGGAAGACAAAAATCTCTTACAGAGGTTCAGATTGTCAGTAGCTTTTAGCCCTGGTAATTACTTACCTCCCGAACCTAAACCAACCCACTAGGTATTGTGCACTAAACAGTAGAGGCAGTTCCCACAGAGTTTTGGATACCATATACTGCAAGGGGTAAATGATGCCTGTATTTACACTGAAGTAAAAGTAGATATAATTGTAGCTGTATGTGCATCTGCAAAAGAGATGACTTGCAAACTGAACTTTAAAAGGACAGCTCTATTTAGGTGTAAGCTGTTCACTGCAGCAACTGTCTTCTTCTAAGAATTTGTAGGATACCCAGTACAAGGGACACCTGTTCTGGTTTGACCCAGCGCACTGTTGTGGTACAAACAGTAATGTATCAATAGTAGAACTGTGCGCATACACTCATCTGCACAAACATATCTTCCCTCAGCAAGAACACTTCCCTCAGCAATAACTGCAACCAGAGTGACTATTTAGGTGAAAGTTTGTGCAAACTAGCCACCTGCTCACCACTGCTTTAAATTTACCATAACTGTAATTTCTGAGGTCTGCTTGCCAGAAGGAGGAAGATTTGTGAAGAGGCTGGTGTTCTTAAGTGAAAATCCTAGCAAATTAAAGCAGATGTTTTCTACTCATGTTCCATAGAAGGTAGCAAAAGAAAAAACCAAGGCTAGTCTATAGGGGCAACCCGCAAAACACCTAAAAGGATCCAAGTGTCCGCTGGAAATCCACCATTCCAAAGTATTGAAATCCACTGAGATATTGCAGAAGCCCAGTGCATCAGGCAGTGCTGCTCCTGTGCATGACGGAGGTCCAGGACCTCAGAGGGGCTCTGCACTTGCAGCTCCCACTGAACCCATGCTCTCAGGCTGCAGGTGTTCTCTCTCAAGTGAGCTTGGCGCAGCACGCTAAGATCAAGGTATTAAATCTCACACTGCCCGCCAGAATGGGGCGACTGAAAGCCCTGTCTAGGCAAGTGAAATTGAAACACACTGCTTCCTGCACAGCTTGCCAAAACGTGCATCCAACCTTCCCTAAATAGCTGGTGTATGACCCAAGGCTAAGCACATGAAAATTAACGCCCCTCCTCATATCACTTATAAATTACACCAACACAAGTTGGATGAAGTGCATTCCTGGCTTTGTGTTTTTCCTCTTCTGGCTCCATGTGGCCCAATATCTCAGGTATACATGCTTGGCAGTATTTCAAAGTGGGTTTTGGGGATTGCTATATGGTTTGGTTTTCTCCTCAGAACCTCATTTTTGTGTGCAAATCAAACCAGAAGTTTATTGTGAAAGTAGGAGATACTCATATAATAAAACCTGAGCAACTAAATCATAATAAATAGTAAATCAGTGGAAACGTACCTCTAGTTACTCACAAGGTGCTTATGGGTGTGCTGTTGGTTTTGAGTAATTCAAGAATCTGTGAGGTTTTCTACAAAATACTTCATTTCTGTGCTGGAAAGGAAGCACGGTCTTTGGAAATGAAAACTGAGTAGTTCACTGTCATTGATACTGCTATCAAGTAGTCCTTTGAAGTCAAGGCCTCTAGATAAATTTGAAGGAGGAAAGAGATAGAGACTTCGTCTGCTTTGCAGAAATATCAGTGCAGTTGGACCAAAATGAGAGTAGGGCTGGTGGGGAAGCAGGCAGAGGTAAAGAGGAGAGGTGACAGAAGGACAGTTCAGATCTGCGTGCCAGTCCTGTGCAACACTCCTGAGCTCTGCCTTTTCATTTGCCTTTCTTTGTATCTTGCTCTGTATTTATTATTCACTGCCTTTTCATAATAGGCCTTGTAAAGAGAATCATCACTTCCTGAAAGACATCATAGCCTGGAAAAAAATTTGCAAGTACCAGGTCCAGTCTTAATCAAAAAACATATTTCAGCATTTGGTCTCTTGTCTGTGTACACGCAAGTCCACCAGATGTTTTGCAGAGGCCATTGCTGGGCAGCAAAACAGAAGCACTGTCCTGACATAGCTTCTTAAGCTTGATAGCACCAACTTATAAACGTGTTAAAATGATGTGACATTCTGAAGGAAAGGAAAACGGCAATTTTTGAGTAGTGCTCGGTGCCAGTAATACAGCTTGTGTAACAGTAGGGGGCTTAGAAGACACATGAGAAAACTTGAGATGCCAAAACCTATGCAGGAAGAATATACTGCCTGAAGGCACCTTACTTGAGAGTAAATCCATACAGTGGCATGGGCCAGATACAAACGCTGAGATGCCTCAAAAGGCGATGTGCTTATCAGGGGAGAGAGCACTGCCCCAGAGGGGCTTTGCTGGATTTGTTGTATACTTTAAAAGAGAAAACAAGAAAAAGGAATAAAGTACACCCTTACTACACCTTTTAATTATTCCTGATTTATTTTATAGAATGTTACTATATTAACAGATGTTTTGGCATACTCTTTCCCCAGGTCAATCCTTTTATTGTCTCTCACTGAAGTTTTCTGTCAGAGGCTGTGATGGCCTACCACATTCACACTTTCTGTCAAAAAACATTGCTGCTCTTGTCTGGTTACTCTGTCCTTGGGAATTGTCTGTACAGAGGTGCGAGATTCAGTTTTTCCAGGCAGAGAAGCAGGCACTAGGAATTCTTTATTCAATATCCATTCAGACTCTCACACAGCAGCTGTCCCTTCTCACGTTTGAATCCTCGATGCATATTACAGGTAATGGAGCTTTCTTCCTTTCACCACACAGAGGTGCTGTGTGGATTATGGAATTCATTAGTCAATGCTTGCAAATTGCCACTGTTGACTCAGAGCAAATTCCTGCTATAAGATTCACTAGTCAGCTCATTTTCATAACAATGCTGTATTGATAAAAAAATACTTTTAAATCATTCTTTAGTGAAACTGGGGAATCCAACACATTCAAGGAAACATATAAAACATAAAAGAGATGCTGTCTTAGTAATGCTAAGCGGCTTGCATTTGAAGTTTGTTTAAATTAATCAGCATGGTGGTGTTAAGGGGATTCAGTAAGTTGTAAAACTTTGGGAAACAGAATTATTTCCCAAACGGAATTGTTTCCCTAAAAGGGGTGATGGACATTTAAAACCTAACTAGATAAAGATTAAAGAAACCACCCTGCAAGGAAGAGTTCTTAGTTGCCCCTAAGGGAAGGAAGGACTTGATTGGGGTACCATTTATCGCATACACATAGAGATTACATTTTTAAGCATCTCCTTCTTTTCCTCAAGTTTCTCATCACCCACCTCTGAGCCTAACACTAATTTTGGAGGGCAGCTCACAGGTGGAGTAAGTAAGGAATCAGACTCTAATGCGAACTTGTAATTCTCTGACATCTCTGACATCCACATTTCTAGTCCTCTGTTTCACTCAGTAGCAGCTGTGTTCTTTTTTTCCCAGCTCATGCACATTACACTATGGGGCTAACTACATGCTGCACAGACTCTGATGACAAATATATCTTTGATTCCTCACTGACATAATGCACACTTGTGAGTGCATGATGCAGAAATCCTACTTTTTTCTGCCTGTCACCATCAGATGTTCTCATGTAGGGGGATGTAGGATGAAGCTGGTGGTAGCAGTTGCTAGAAGGAGCCTGCCATCTGCTGATCTGAACAGTGCTCCAGTCTGACTTTCACCTGATCTGGTATTAGTAGGATGGAGCACTATACAAAGCACATAAAATACATCTAAACAGAAGCAGCATCAACAGACCTGCTGTGGTGAAGTGAAAAGAGGAAGGGCCAAGTCTATAACCTCAGATCTAAGTCTGAATTGGACAAACAGAAACAGAGTGGCAACTAAAACAACTACATAGGAAGGAAATTAGCAGAAGATGCAAGGAAGAGGGGGAAGAGCCTGAGATGTCTTTTCTGCTTTACTGCACCTGATCAGATAGGGTAACTAAGGTATCGGCTGTCCTTCCCCTGTATTCACCCTTCTGAGTGACCGCAGCCCTAAGTGTTTAACTTCTTCCCTAAGAGCATCTGCCTTCTTCCAGAGCCACACATGCACCCAGGCATGGAAAAAAAAAATGGAAAAAAAAAGAAGAGCTCCCAACAAAATTCACCAGGCTGCCATCCCTTTTCCTTCAGTTCTTACTGACATAAAGATGTATGCAAAACCCTGCCATTTGGCAGGACGTAGTGAAAAGTCACCATTCCCCTTAGACTGTCTGCATTGTTGTTCCCACCCCTAGCTAATATTTCCTATTTCATCAATAGGTCACATCCTACCAGCCGTTCCAAGTTGTGAGTGCTCATCAGTCCAAAATGCTCTTATTATCTCTTACATATAAAACATCACCATAACACAAATACGCATTAAAAGTCAAAGGGAAACGGGATATGATGCAGAGCTGAGTGCTTGTCACAGTGTGATGACATTTCCCCAAAACAGATGAAGAACAACTAAAAAAGAAAAAGGTAGTCAACACATCAGAGAAGTGTATCTTCACTCACTGAACCAACGTGCTGGGGAAGTGAAATTAGAATGGGACAAAATGCTGATGGACTCGGATTCTTTTCCGACAGACCAAAGGGAGAAAAAAAAAGCAGAATAGGAAAGAGCATCAAGTAATAGCAGGATTAGTATTCACAGATACTTCCTCTGGTGAAGAGGTGTCACAGAGTCAAAAAAGAGAAGATAAATTATTATCCTTAGTTACTGTGTTTATTACTGAATTTCTGTGTTAGAAAAGTTTCAAACCAAAGTTCACAAAAGGCAGCCGAAAGTCTCATACTTGACCTCAGTTCTTACCTTAGTATGAGCAGGGTTATAAAGCAAAGTACAAACTACAATCTGATGATGGTACAGGCTTGCTGTGGCTTTGTTGTGCTAAGTTCCTTGTAAATATATCTAATACAGTCCTTGGACTAAGAGGTCTAAGAACACCAATACAAAGGGCAGAGAGAATCATCAATTTAATTTACCCTTCATGACTTACAGATTCCCAGATGCAAACTAAAAGGATCGGCTGTCGGGCTATACTGTGATAATTATATGCTTTGTAATTTTTACCTGTCCATTAGCTGGCTATAGCTGATTTCTTGGAAATATAATGTGTTTGGGGACTTCACAATTTAAGGGGAGACACAGAATAAAAGAAGGGCAGTGCTTTGCGCAGGACAAATCGCTCTGTGGCACATCAGGTGGGGAATGATGTGCCACAGAGGAAGAAGATGACAAATTGAGAGAATTCTCTGAAAAGAACAGATAGTCAGTAATGGACAGGCTGTACCATATACCTAGAATAAATGCTTCATGCATCATAACCGGGGGGGGGGGGGGGGGTAAAAAGCATAGAAAAGAAAAAAAATATATATAACTTTGATAATTCCCCAGGCTGCAGCTGACTCACAGAAATCAAGAGTTTCTGAGTTATTACAGTATTGCAAAATGGAAGCATTTTATATGATCTGTGCATTTGGCTTCCAGTAGATAAGGATTTTTTTTTTTTAGTAAAAATACATTAAATGAAAAAAAAAAGGCTAAAAAGTGTACAGCTTGACTGAGCTTTTCACTAGTGCTGTGGAAAGCTTTCAGACACAAATGCAGAATAAGACACTCTGGGAAAACATCACCTATCTAGCACCACTCTTGGAGCCTTTAGTAAAACCTGAAGCATATTAGGGATGGTACAGGTGTTACTGCAAGACAACTTGTTAATTGGTTAACGCCATCAGCAAATTGCACCGATGCAGGTATCCATTTACATGTTTACCACATCCACACAGGTGATGGGAGGAAAGGGAGGAGCTGCAGGAGTAGTGGATGTAACACCTGGACTAGGTTACCATTGTCAACAGGAGTAGAACAAGGGCATTCTATGTGTACTGGGTCATGTTTGTGAGTACAGACAGCTGGGGTTTGGCCTCTTGTTTGTCCTGCAGTCAAGGACAGAGGTCATTAGAGTCCTAAACACTACCCAAATTTTAACAGTGAAACGAGAAATAAAATGTTGGGTGGGTTTAGCAGGACTGGGGCACTGGGTGGAAAGGTGCAGATAGGGATTATGGGGCTGATTTACCATGTTTAGAGGCCTCATACTATTGAACTTATACCTAAGTATAAGCATATTGAAGATACTATTGAATCCCGTGGTTTTAGGTCATCTAAAGAGATTACAGTTAGCTTAGCAGTAGTTTTTAATGAGAAAACCTTTATGTGGGACAGAAAAGAAAGACGTTCAGCTGATTTGCTTCATGCAGCTGTTTCAGTCAGCTTCTACATGTAGCTAAAATGAAATGCCTCCTGAAGTGGGTGTGAGGGTAATCAAGTACCAGGTGTTAATGGACTGCAGTATTTTCTAATGCCTTGTATTCTGAGGACAATGAGCATTTGAGAAAAAGTCTATTTAACACATTGGGAGCTGTGTAGCTGGGTTCTGGGAATACTTCTTTCCATGATTGTACACAGGGAATTCAGACTGCTTTCATGTCTTTTATAAAGGAAAAAGGAAAAGAAGGCTGAAGAGCAATCCAAAGAAGGAGTTCAGGGATGAAGGTTCCAGGAATCATACCTTGCCTGGGAACAGGGGATCAGGCAAGACTGCTATGCTGTTATCATACTGACCTTGATTATGAAAGCATATGGGTTCACACTTGCAATGCAGCAGGAGTTGCCATGTCCTTGGATAAGCCAATTAGTCTGCAAGATTGAATAAAGAGATATTATCACCTTTAATATGTGGTGCTGCTACTGCCACTGCTTTTCAAAAATAGTCTCCTGTGCACCTTAAGTGATGATTTCATTTATCAACCAGTAAAACCCCAGCTTTGGGGTTTTAACCCATCTGCCTGCCCTGTGTGTATATATCTGGGTAATTTAATGAACGCTTCTGGGTGTTGATTTACGTCATTGTATCTCTATATAAGCATGCCTCTGTGAGCATGCTCTTGGTTGATTGTGAGCGCCTATTGTTCACGCTTTGTGTGTCTGTGTCTGTGTGTCTGAATGTGACTGTGTTTCAAATCTTCCCCTAGAAAAACCAAAGAGTCACATGTTTCATGAGGTTCTTTGTTACTTAAAAAAAAAAACAAAACAAAAAAAAAGGAAAAGAAGGAGGAGACAATAAAGGATAATTTAGAGAGAAAAAGGGGTAGGTTTGGCTACAGTTAATCGTCTGCCTCAGTGTTCACTGGAGAAGATGGGGGAGTTCATTACAGACATTGAAACATCTCAGGGGAGGATCATATAGATTATGCTGAAAGAGAAATAGAAACACTAAATTATCTGGAGGCTCACAAAGCAATAGAGCCAGATGTCAACTGACCCCAAAGCAAAACCAAGGTATGCCCAGGATTCCCTTAGAAACTGTAAGCAGAAATAGAGAAAATTATTCCTAACTGCTATCAGTGAGGTAGATCTCTGGGATACCAGATTAATTTTGAACCTATAACCTGCTTCCAGCTGCAATTCCAGCTCACAGGGAAAGATACTATTCTGAATTAGAATGCAGAACAAAAAAAAACCCAAACATTAAAATCAAAGTAAATGCAAAATTTCCCAACATGACAGAATCCTTTGAAAAATAACCCTTAACAATGGCCCATTAACATTATCATGAGTCTCCTCAAACCAACTGCTAAAGGGTTCAGATGGATTTTCCAGCTCGTGCCCAGATCACTTTGCACACGCAGCTCATTTTCCTTCACTTAGACAATCATGGGTCTCACTCACAACCCCTTCGCTGCAGTATTTGGTCAGTTCAGCTGCAGCATAAGCAACTGAACCCAGTGGCACCTCACCAGGGTAAACAGCAGTGGTCCTGTGTGCAAGACAGTGACATCCTCCATTTCAAGCAAGAGAAAGACAATTCCCGTTTTGGAAGCTGGTACACATCCTAAGACCACAGATACAGTCACTGCTCATGTCTTGATATACCAGAATCAGAGATTTTTGGCATTGGTGGCTGGGTATTCAGAGGACAGCAAATCTGCTCACACCAGCTTGTATTGTGCTTTGTTAGACAGACACTACAAACACAAAAATGTTTGTATATGGAAGTGCTGGGTATATTACTTACATCCTCCATCATTTTGGCTGCCATCCAGCACAGTTCCTGAGAAATACCTAGGACATTTCCTATATATCCTCTGTTTGCAGAGGGACTCCTACACAGCACAACTCTTCCCAGTAGTGCTATTAGACAGGAATAATATCAGCTCTGATTTTTGCATGCATTTCCTACAAGAGGTAAAACAAACTGAGGAAACTGGGACTTATGTCCCCACATACAATCCTTCAAGTGAAAACTAGTTAAACATTTTTCTGCAACGAAATAATCTCTTTCTTACAGAGAAAAGCATGACTCAGATTTTGAAAGAGTTGGACACTTACAAGCTATCTTTCCTATAGAAGTTTACACTAAATTCATAAGCCTTTGATGATCCTGTTCATGCCGGTTCTTTGCAGGAAGCTTTCCCCATGTTCCCAGACACATTTCCCCTAATTAACATCCTCCATGAAGTCACTTCTTTCTACCCGTACATCTTTACCCAGCGCCCTGTGTTTCTCCAGCCTGCTGCCCGCCTGGGATGCCAGCAGTGACCCCTCTGCAGAGACCCCCAGTGCTAGCAGCCACGGGGTCCATCTGCCCCTAAAGCCCATCAGGCTGTTCACCAGCTCCGTGCAGTAAGAGGGGATGTTGTCAGCCAGGGCTATTGTTTTTAACAGGAAGCAAGTTTGGCCGCCTCTGTAATTGAGATTGTGGGCAATAAGCAGGGGTGTGGTGTGCAAAGCAAACAAGGCAGGATTAACAGCTCTTTTCACTTCTGGTTAAGGAATCAGTATGGTGGTGGCCCACAGGATCCCGTCCCATATTGGCTAGGGCTTCTCCTCGTGACCACAGCCAGGAGTGAACAACCAGCGTCCTCCTGACTTTTCAACTGGTGAGTGAAGATAAAAGTCCAGGCCCCCATGTTCTGACAGACCTTTACAAGCTCCACATCTTGAAATGAGATTATGAGAGAAAATTAAGAACAGTCTTTTCCTTTCAATAGGTCTTTAAAAACAATAACCAGGCTTTACTGTAAATTCATTTATTTACCCTCCATGTGCCAATTCCCAAGCTGATATCTCCTCTGTGTACCAAGGATATATATAGATCTAAACGTGGCAAGAAAACAGAAAGATTTTATTTATTTTGCATAAGGGCAGCAGTGTGGGGAATTCTTTTTTTCCAGGAAGAACTCATATCTGAGAGGTTATTAAAGAAATACTATGAGGTAAATAAAATCCAGTTTATATTTAGCTCAAAGGAGGTGACAAATATTGGTCGGGTTGACCATTGCCTTACTGAAACTCATTCAGAAACCACTGTCGAATAAAGCACGAAAACAAAGAAAACAGAAGAGCACATATTCAAGATAGGTCTTGTATATGCTAAAGTGAGCAATGCTTTTCTGTTTATTGCCAGCATTTTTAAAACCTAACTGTGAATGAAGGAAAGGGACCTAATGTCAAATGCTGGCCTGCATTCTGCTGAAGTCACCTAAACTGCTGGTTTGGATCTCCACAACTGTCTGAAAAACCCTCTCACTACACATAGGGCTGTTAATGACAAACACAAAACCCATGTCCCTTGTCCTGCCACACACATCCTTCCATACCTTACCAAGGCCAAGTGTGGACATCATTCCCCATCACAACAAATGTGCATAGTGCAGGCTGGATGGAGCAGGGGCAAACGGAGCAAACCTGCAGATAAGTTTCCTTGCCAAAACCCAAGTCTGTGATAAAATTGGCCCAGACATCAGTGTGGCAGTGTGTATTAGCTCAGGAACAAATTCAAAGCAGGGATGAGGCAGCCATAAACATTCATACCCCTGGATCCAGACATTCGTTTAATCCCTAACACTTTACATGCGGGCTTTGAGGAGATGCCCTAGATCCATCCAATGATCAAACACACTTCAATTCACTCACAAGGAAGAAGTACCTCATTTCACCAAGGAAACCCTACCCTCTTCACAGCTCCCTTCTGGGCCATCCCTCCCCACAGGGCAAGTGGGTGCTGCTGGAGGATCATCATTCTTTCCTGGCACAGCCCCTAATCCACCCAGCCTGACTGCAATGAGATAGCTGGCTGTTTGGGAAAGAGCAGCCCTGTGGGGGGAGAGTTTTTAACCTATTCTTGCCTTGTTCCATGTGAGGAAGCCACAAAACCTCTCTCACTGAGGCAGCTGAAAGAATCCCCTCCTTTGTTCAGCAGTAGAGCAGAAAGGACATTTAACCAAAGCAACTGGAAAGTAACTTCAAGAGTTATTAAAATCTGCAAGCACTTGCAGTCATTTATGTGCGCTCTACTGAATGAACATGCAATTATCAAACGATTCACCCACCTCTTCTAGGTTGTTGGGGTTATTAAGTGAAAGCGAAGGATTGCCCTGCACACCTCAGATAAAAGAGCCTGCAGAAAGCTACATTAGACTTTGCTATGCTAACAGTTGCTGTCTGCAGTCAGAGTTCCTTCTCTAAGCAGTTGAGCACTATAAAGCGCTTGATGGGACACCGCCTTTGCCTAGGGATAGATTTTGGGTGAGATTTTGGAAGAAAGGTTTGCATACAAGTAGCGTTTGATCACCGCTGGAATGCTGTTTTCCTGCTAGACACACACACTGATTTTGTGACCCTGTGTTCCTTTACAAAAGAAGAGTGACCTGCAAAACCCCATCATTTCATATCTCAAAGTGGTGGGGCAATACAACCTACATAACAGTAATGAGTCATTGGGAAAGAGAAGGATCAAGCTCCAGGGATCTCCTCAGCACAGGCCTGTAAATACACTGGAATGATTTGCATTCCACAGCTTGCAGAATTCACAGATAGAAATCAGGCATGGCTAGGGTAACTGAGCAATATTTAGTAGCAGAACAACGAACCACCCGGGAAAGTACGTACCTATCTAGATTCAAGTAGGGAAGTCACTCTGGGCAAGATGGTTCCTTGGGGATTGCCTGCGCAGGGAGGTTGGTACAGGGTAAACTGAGGTTTGAAGCAGGTGTGTAAATCCACTCCAGATAAAGGTGGTGTCAACAGTCTGGTTGTTCTCAGAGCAGTGGATGAAAATTGCCTGTGGCTTTTCTGGCTGTACTAGAGTGAAGGCCCCCAACAATCAGAGAGCTGGAACAGCACTTCCTAACTCTGCCCATAGCCTGACGTGCAGCAGCTGCAGATGTTGCCTGTTCCCTCATCCATTGCAGGGCAGAAGTTACTGCCCCCATAACAGGAACCAGAGAAGCAAACCTTCATCTCTTCAAGCCCCTCAGGCCTTTCTTTACTGGTGCAATTACACGAAGCAGTGTGAAAGCTACACCAAATTTGGGATGAAAAAGCAAGACAAAAGCAGCACAGAATCTCAGTGTGAGCCACCAGGCTGTGAATGGGCACAAATGAAGCCTGGATTCAGGTCCTGTTATGTAGGGCTCAGGCTAAAATCGCAACCAACCACTCTACTCCCAAAAGTCAGCAGTGTGGGTGACCTGCAGTCTCCTTCTTCAGAATGGCAACACAAACAGCAATGACCTTCAGGGAAGGAAAAAGAGAGGCAGTCCTTACTGATGCTTACTGATGGTGACTTGTAGGTATGGTTTTGCTGAGCCCTTTTAAGGGAGAAAAAAAAAAGGAAGAAAAGACCAGAATAGGGCTAAGGAGGAGCAACAGAAAGGGAGCAAGCCCCAGGCAGATGTGCCCAAAGCCAAGAGGCTCTGATCAGACTTCCCTGTTCATGCACCCATCAGGCACATGACCTGGCATGCTAATACTGAAAGAGCATCAGAGGAAGTGGGATTTGGCACAGTGTGCCAGCACAGGGAGACAGATGCATTCAGTCCATAGTGCAAGACCGAGGCCATGAGTGTCTACAACACCACAGTGTCTCTCTCCAGCAACCTCTGGCCTTGGCTGTGTTAGCTCTGGTGTGCAGCACCAGAGAGGAAAGACACATGGTGTTGTGATGAACTGCTCACCATCTCTCCATTCCCATTTTTGGGAGCAAGGCCATCTCTGCCTGCAACAGAGCCACATACGGAGCTTTTCCCACTGAGAGGCTGTTGTGGGTTTCCCTGTGGCCTGGGTGAGAGCAGCTCCTTTCTGAACAGAGCCACGATGATGCTGATGTGGCAGAACATCCCTGCTGCCACATGGGAGGGGTGGATGCTGCAGCAGGAGGACTTGAGCCCAGCAAATTCCATGAGCCACCCCTGCTCCTAAATTCTCTGTCCTTTGGGAATGCTCCAGATTTGGTGCAGGTATTGGGGGACCCCTGGTAGGCTGTGGCACTCTGAGCCCCAGGAATTCAGGCTTATCTCTTGCATGCTGAGAGTAAGTTTACATACCATTTGCATAATGCTTTGGGTGAGAAGTCTCAGAGGAGGTAAGGGTGTCACTTGTCACCAAATTGCCTTGTGAAAGCAGATTGAGATGTGTGAATCTACTAAAGAGGCTTGCTTAAATCTCTGAGGGAAGGGACTCAGCCTCGTTCCTCCTGCCATCAGAAGTGCAGAGACACTCACCTGGGGTTCATCTTGGAGATTATGGCACATTGCTGCTGGGCAGCAGAAGAGGGTTAAGACGACCAGAAAAGCAAAGTGAGCAGGGAGGGCTAAAGGTGGAGCAGTTTCATCTTGTTCAGACTTCCTCCTTCCAGCAGCATCTCTGTGCACTGAAGCATTACAGGTGAGATCTCTGTGCATCTTGGTGGGCCCTATGGCAAAAGGGGGTACCCATCTATAACTACAGGACAGTTTCAGGGCAGGAGTATGGCAATAAACTACATATCTTACAGAAGAAGTCAGCTGACAGCAGGCTTTTCTGTGTGTCAGAACCTCTAAGCAAAGTCCTTCCAGTTATGGTGGTATTGGATGCTGTGTGGGCAGCTTTCCCACCCCGTGCCCTAGTCTGCACCCTGTTGTGGTAGCTCTGCTCCCCAAATAGCATCTGGAGCTACTGCAGGTGCTTCAACAGCCCCTATTCAAGGAGGGGTGAGAGCCTTTTGTCATCACAGATTAGTGCTGCACACCGGTTCAGCTCTGTTCTTTCCTATTTCAAAACAAGGAACAAGACAGAAGCATCTTCTCCAAGGAGATCAGAGGATGACCTTGAATGACTTTCTGGCATGTTCAAAGGTCAGCCTTTCTGCCAGTCACACAGACGGGGTGCAAAGGAGGACAAGGACCAGAACTGAGGCCATCAGGGAGCTGTCCTCCATCCTCAATGCTGGACCATTTGCCTTCATCTCCACTGAGTTTCTTGTAACAGTTCACCTAACTGCTACCTGCAGTTCATCTGCTGATAAGCAACACATAAGGCACTTACAGTTAGCCAAAGCAAGAACAGCAATTAACCAAAAGAAGCAGGTAAGATTTTAGATCCTGGCTCCAAACAATATATTGTCTAAACTGAGCTACTACCTTCATGGGTTTTTTTTTTTGGCATGGAGCAAATTTAAACTACCATAATTTCAAGTTTCTAGGAGCTTTTTGTTCATAGGAAAAAATAAATGGTTAAAATTTGAGGGCCTCAGTATAAACAAAACCAGATTGTATTTATGAGATTAGGGTTTAATATTTGTGGGCAATATTTGTGAATTTGGTGACACCCATAATTTAGTAGGAGTGCAGTGCAGAAACACTACTGTGTGCTTTGGACAAACCACTTAATCATTCTGATTCATGGCATCCAGTGCTAATGAGAAGAGTCTCCTATGCTAAACTTATCACACATGCAAGCTTTGTTTTGCCAATCAGGACTGTGCCAGGGAAGCACAAATACCCAAAGATTATAGGCAATGGGGATGGGTGTAGCAATAAGGATGAACTTGGCAATTCCGTACCTTCAAGAGAGAGGAGAAACTTGTTTTGACTTGCAAATGGAATAAACCTGTCATAGCTGTGACAAGAGTCACCCAGCCTAGCAAGAGCTAGGGGTTTTGTTGAAGTCTCTTTAATAAACTGGTGTAGTGGGGGAAGAATCTGTGAGAAGCTCTGCTTAGAACACACTCACTTGGTCCTCCAGATTCCCTGATCTGTTCTGCTTTCAACCATGGGTCATTCCAGGTCCAAGCAAGGCTTCCCTGTCTGGCAGCCTCCTGCATACACAGAGCCCTTGCAAAGTCAGACCAAATACAAAACCTAAGCATAGTTTGTTGGACTGGGGTCTTACTTTGCAGTCTTAATGCTGCTTATACCCCAGGATCAACCCCAAGAGCAACACTGACATGGCATGTTGGAAACAGGGTGTTGGTTCGCAGTATAGATGCCTGTGGCTGTGATGATGTCTATTTCCTCTATGTAACTATGTTGTTCTAGTGTTCTCTGACTCACATAACTGTCTTTTCCAAATGGTTACATGCAGTCATAAAGAAAGACAGGGCATTTCTCTGTTCATTTAACCACAAATTCAGAACTGAACATCACAAAGAAATATTGTAGGAAGATGTTCTCTTGCAATACTGCCAATGACAACGAAAGAGTGGAAACAGAGGAGACGTCTAGTTGAAATTCACTTCTACAGATACAAAACAATTTGGAATCGTATTATACCTTCCTTTTAAAACTCAAGGATAAAGTAGGCAACAGCTATGGTACTCCAAATAATTCTTGTCATCTATTTATTTATCTATTTAGGCAAAGAAAATGTTCACTTTTAGGACCTTTAGAAAAATGCGTTTGTACAATAAAGTGCAAATCCATGGAGCATCTGTCATCTCAGAACAGGGTCAGAACTTTGTGCCATTTTAATTACAACAGCTTCAAGGAAGAGGTTAAGCTAGGATAATAAAGGAACTCCAGAAAGCTGGAGTGAGCAGTCAATAACAAGTAGCAAGAAACTTATTAGATTTTGGCTTATGTCAGTCACGCAGCTAATACCTGGAGAACATAAAATGTCATTCAGCATGGAGGAAAAAAGTCAGGAAATGCTGCACACACCGAACCAAGTAGTGGTGCATTGGTTCTGACGCTGACATGACACCTCTGAGCAGAGGGAAACGGAACGTGTCTGCGTTCCCCAAGATTCCAACTTGGGAAAATACTACAATGGCATAATGCTACTCCTGTACCAAGTAGTGAGTCCAGCCTATTTCTCTGAGCAGGGCCTGTTTAACCTCAGCCACCGCCCCACACCTGAGGGGTTTGTTTCAGACTGTTCCTCCTCAGCCCTTTTCTGGTCTCATTTCTTAACACGGGGGTTTCACAACCACCCGGCTGAAAACCAGTTTTGTTTTCGTTTTAGCTTGCACAACCTTCCTGCTCCCTTTAGACATGTATAGGTAGTGGGGGGTTCGCTTTTCCAACTTCCATGGAAATATTTGTAGTAAGATGGAAAATCCCAGGGAGCAGTTGGAAAAATGAGAAGGCTAGAATGCCGCACACCAAAGGGACGCAGCGTTTGCTAACTCCTTCGTTTTATGTGCATGTCATTCACAAACTGCTTTATGAAAACGGAAAAATTAGTGAGGAATCAGTCAGGTCCTGACAAAAAATAAACTAATAGTAACAATCTAATTTCCATGAAAACGGGCTGGTCTCCAAAGCATCTGCCAAGAGCAGACAGCACAGTGCTTGCAGCTTCCCTTTGTTGCTCTTCAAAGCAGGTAGAGTGAGGAATGTTCTCATGCCTCATGGCAAGCTCTAAGATGTGGTACATGACTTTCAGATGAGGGAATTTCATGTTTCTTCCTGAATATTTCACACTATGACAGCAAGGAGAACAGCACAGACGCAGCTGAAATGAGGAGGAGATGAACTGAAAGGCTGAAAATGGATTCTTCAGCATTAATCTGTAGTACATGGAACCGAGCAGGCAATTGAAACCAACATGAAAGAAGATGTAATTGCAAATCAGCAAAACTTGCTGAAGCACAGATAGCAAGAAGCAAAGAATCACCCCATCTGATGCCCTTCACAGAGGAGAGCATAGTTCTTAGCTCCATGGCCAGCTGATGTGAATAGGTAGACCCTTTCCAAGGAGATACTCAGATCTCATAGGCACTTTCCAAGGACACATTCAGATTTCATAGGCCCTTTTCAAGGAGACGTTCAGATCTCATGGGCCCTTCCTAAGGAGACATTCCAGTCTCAGACCCAACAGCCCTAGGAGGAGCACCTCTCTCTCCTCAGCACTGGGTGAGTCACTTCAGCCATGAGCATCTCAAGGAGATCTAGGACAAGCTAAGGAAATCACAGCACAGCCCTCCCCATCCCTGCGAGGTCACCACATCCAACGACGCAAGCAAAACCAAGGTGAACTGCGAGCAGGCACTGATTGGAGGCCACGGGGCCATACCTAACCCACTGCCTCGTTGCTTGTGCACTGTGCAGTTACTGCAGTGTATGGGCCACAGCTCTTACATCTGAGCCTGCAATAAAGAGGATGAGCAGGAACATTAAGGACTCAACCATACTTGGAGAAGGGGGCTCTAGGGAAGGGCATGGAGAGGGAGAAGAGGGAGGTCTTGCAGCTGATGAGGACACAGGCAGGAGATGCTATCCTGGATTTGAGGAGATGGGCAGCACTGCTCGAAGGAGGCATCATGGTAACATGTCACCCTGTTGCTTTGGTCAGGCAGCTTTTGTCATTTCAAAGCGCTTCTGTTGTTTGGGACTCCTGCCCCTGACTGGAACAGGCGAGCAGATGTTTATGGGGTCAGCAAAACCCCTGCTGCACAGGGCCCTGAAAGGCGTCCTTATTGTCTGTCCTGAAGCAAATCTCACTGTGCTTGAAAGTGCTTCAGTGTGCTCTTACCTTTAATTGCTTTTCTATTCCCGAGGCAGGAATAAGGCACGGGAGAGCAGCAATAGGCTGTGCAGAATGTCAGGGCCATGCTGCCTGCAAGGTGAACCCTGCACTCACCGTGTCCCTGGGGTGGCAGCGCTCACGCAGGCACCAGGAACAGCAAGGGATGGATGGATCCAGCCTCTTCCTGAGCAAAGCACCCAAGCCAAAAAGCAGCCCACAGTGGTAAGGACCTGACGTGTTGCAGAGGCAGCAGGGTGGGTACCGCAAGGGGGATCTGCTTTCCTCCTCAAGACAGAAAACATCAAAGTTGCCCTTAAGAATGAACAGGCTGTTAGTGCATTTAGAAAAGCAAACCAGACTGATTTCAAAGCCCTCTTCCCAGAGGTCCTTCCTGAACGTACACCACATGCAATGGAAAAGGACGGCACGCCTGGCAGTTAGCATTTTTCACCTGTGACCCGGGATTGATGTCTATTTAACTCCCTCATTTTAATCCGATGACATGCCTCAGGGAGAAAAAAAATCCCTGTCAGGAGTTTGGAAGGGAGCTGGAAAGAGACTAAAGTCACGCTCCGCACTTCCCCTTCCCTGCAGAGATAGGAGGGCTGCTTGGCCTTTCCTGGCGATAAGCATATCCTGGTGGTTAAAAATACCTTTAGCTCTTACCGTAAATTCTCCATTAGCCAACTCATTCAGCCCAGCCCACGGTGCTGGAGTTCACAGTCCCTTAGAGGCCACACGTGACAGAGCTTGGCCTGTGGCACACCCAGATGCGCTGAAGAGGCAGGAATAATGTCACTGGTGCTGCTGGCATTGCCTGGAGCAGCAGGAGCTGGTGAGTGGCAACCACTCATCCCAACTTGCACCTTTCGCAGGACCCTGCACTACCTTTAGACTCCACCTTCACAGCAGCTTCCAGACAGAGAGCAAAGGGTTGTGTTGAATTCTGAGCAGCAATTAATTCTGTTAATCTTATGTTCGCAGTGATCAAAGGGCTGACTGAGCAACACAGAGCTCAGCAAACAGCAGGGCTTGCTGATGGATTTGTGATTCCAGAAGCCAGGAGCCACTTACCTCCTCTGCAAAGCTTCTCGTCCTTCCCACATCACCTCCTTACCTGGAGAGCCCAGCCTGGGAAAGCCTGCTCTGAGACCTCGGCTCTGCAGAGGACACAGACACCACCTCTTACCAAGGAGGCACCAGCCCTGGGAAGAACCTGGCTCAGCAGAGCCGGGGCTGCTCCCACACCCCAGCACCTCCACAGCAGCAGCATTATTGTTCCTGTAAGGACAGAGGTGGTGGGATGCTCTTCTTGCACGCTGGGATAGAAGTGGTCCTTTGCGATTCCCTGTGGCACTAACATGCCAAGCCCTGCTATGTAAATGCAGCACCCAGCTGCCTTGGTTGGCCCAGCACGGTGCATTTGGGATGGCAGAGGGAGGCTTTGCTCCAGGCCATTGAAAGCCTTGGCTGAAAATCCTGCTCAAGGAACCATTCCTGGATTTCTTCTGCAATATTTTAGAAGAAAACTGAGGAGGTAAAAAGGTGAAGAAATGGAAACTTGAACTTTTATCTCCTCCGTGCATAAAAGGTAAAGGAAAACCAGGCAGCAGCCCTCTTCCCTTTCTGTTAGCATTCCAGGCTGTGGAATAAAGATAAATCTCAAGTTCACCCTCCTGTCTTTGTTTCCCAGGACTCAGTAAGACAGGGGAGATACGGCAGAGCCCATCTACGCAGTCATAACCATGGGAACACCAGCAACAAGGGTAAACCAACAAGAGATTCCCTATCATCAGCCCATATTTACACTGGAGGCCTCGGGCTCTCTGCACCAAACTGGCTCGTGGTTCAGGGCCTGTGCTTTGCTTGGTATGGCTGTTGAACTAAGCAGGAAAAGGTTGTTACTGAGCAAATATCCACCCTTCTGTCCTAACACCCATCATCCCTGTTAAAATACTGTTCAGAGCACCCAGCACTCTGCTGTGGCACTGCCTTCCCACTCCGCTGCCCTTGCACAAGCTACCCCTAACCTTCCCCTTGACCTTGCCTTACATCTGGCCTTGCCTCAATATCCTTTCATTTAAGAAAAGGTATTCAGAGCTCTGGGTGAAATAATGTAATTTCCTGAAGCCCAGAAGCGCAGGACTGCTGCAGAGTCAGTTTATTGCAGTCACTGCACTCCCACCTCTCACCACAGACAGCATCCCTCCCATTAATAGTCTGGTTCTTGTGCCTTGGCAGAGGCAGCAGTAGCAGAAGCAGTGGCTGGTGCATCAGTAAGGGGAGAAGTGCAGCATGAAGGAGGCAGATTGTTTAATCTGGGTTGCAGCTGCTTGGCATCTTAAGAAAGCCCTGAGCTCTGAACTCACAGAGGCCGTGTATGCATGCCGTGGTGCAACTGAGGATTGCCATAGACAGGGCAGCCCCGTAAGGAGCTGTTTGTACCCACCCCTGGGAGTGCTTGTGCTTCACATCTTTTTTCTCCTCTTCTTTTAAAGTGATGTGGAAGCACCAGGACTTTGAAGAGGGCAAGTGAAGGTGATGCAGGGAAGAACAAAGACACAGAGAACAGTGAGGATAAGCTAAAGCTCCTTCCCATTCCCATGTCTCATGGAGTGGCCACCAAACACCCATGGGTCCACAGCCATAACATTCACTGCCCCGACAGTCAGAGAGGGACCGTTCAAGCCTCCCCTGATTTCCTTAGCCTTTCCTCCTCCACTTATTTCCTTTGGGTTTTCCCCTTTCATTAAACTCCTGGCATGTAGAAATGTTAAATAACAAAGCAGATAACTCATGGGAGATGGTATTTATAAAATCTACTGCTTTCTTTTTTTTAATTCCTCTTCATTTTTCATAAGACCTTGAGAGAAAATCTAGAAGTATGTCCTTCCTTCCTTTTGAAATGAGAGAGAAAAAGCATTAAGGAGCAGTCAACAGGTTTTTCAAACCATCAATGTTTTATTTGGTTAGTTTATTAAACACCTTTTAAGACAATTAATTTTGGTCTGTACCCTTCTATAAAATAATTCAAGTTCTGAACAAACCTCCAATACATAAAGCAAAGTTACTTTTACCATATGCAAATTTCAGATCAAAATACAACACTCTGATTTCTTACATTTATAAAACCCGGTCAAATACAAACGACATTAAAAAAGATAAAACACTTTCACTGATCCTTGGTACAATATTACAGCACAATTTGCACAGTGGCAACTAAGTCCCCAAAGCACAAGTCAAACACTTTAGAAAGGGAACCTCCCTTTTGTCACCCAACATTATACTGAACACGTAAACGAAGCGAGTGCTACTTAATCCAGGGAAATTCTCGTCTCCCTTTTCGTCTCGTGAGCCACAAAGCAATGCTGCAAGGGAGGTTACTGGTAAGTAACCACACAGCTTCCCTGCTCTGCTCTTCTTACACACGTTATGTGCAACTGCTCCATGAAAGTAAATGGATGGAGGTGGACCAGACTCTGCACTGGGCAATTTATGGCAACCAAAGTAAACCAAGGAAAGTGTATTTTCCTAAAATCAGATCATAAAACTATTGGGAAAAAAAAATAAATAAATACCAAATTATCTGTGGGTACAACTGGAGTAACTGACTTTTTCTGCGCTTTCAGGACATACACTACAGACTCAGAGTGTTTCCAATTGTTGAGAGTTTGTTCCACTGCAAAACTCAATGTTCCAGCTGTAGGTCAAAGTGCCATTGAAACTGCACATTTTTTCTTCCATTATGAGAACCCACGGTAGCATGCAATGTTCATTTGCTATTATGCCTAAAGCTTGCACTTGCACTAACCTATGAACGAGGCGGGATCCCTTACAAAACAGGAACAAAAATACAGACATAAAACTATAAAACGGAGGTGTCAGTTGACAAATGTTCTGAGGAAGCCTTATAATAACACCGCGAGAAGAGAACTAAAACCAGAGCAGTAACAGAAGGGTCTGATACATCAAACTTGGGTTATACTTTGCATAGGCAGTCAGGGCAATTGCACTGCAGGGCAACTGAAGGGTATTTTTACCTGCAGTTCTGCAAACCCCTTCTTTATTTCCCCCCAGACCACTAATTTTACTTATAATTCAATTGTAAGTTCAGTTCCTGTATTCTTAGCTAATGTAAAAATGTGCATGTAATTAAATGTAAAAGTACACTATTTTTCTTTCTTCTCCCTCCCCTAAACTTATGTCTTCTCTGCTGGGATACCACACTTTCCAAAACCTTTCAGGTCTGTTAACATTAGTATTATCCCAACAGAATACAGAAGGAGAATTACACTGCACAAATAGTACATTTAAATAATGCTCGAGTGTAAACAATACAGGATGGAAACAGCTTAAAAAATCCCAGCAAAACCTTAATTTCCTAATTTAGTCTTTTAAGTGCAATTAAAACACTGCCCTTCTCCCAAAAGATCTCTCCATAATTAAGCTACACGACTAGGCTTATTCCCTTAAAGCTACATACCCATGCTACAACTCATTATATTGACTTAATGCAAATACCTGTGGGGGAAAATTAATTTACAGGGTTAATTAAAATCTTTGTAGTATTCAAAAGGAATGGTAGTAAAGGGATCAACCATGGAAAATGTGGTAATACACATTTTTAAAAAATATTTCCAATAATTCTAACACAAAACACAAGTATATTTTGAAAAATGCATAGAAACCCTGTCAATACAAAAATCCCCACTGGAGTTACACAATTAAGCAATTTTAATCTAAATAGTTTATGTGCTTTTCCTATAAAGGCCACTTTGACATACAAATACAAAAGAATTTACATAATTCCCCCCCCCAAAATAAATTATTTGTTCCTCAATTAAAAATACTGAATATGGAAACCTAACAACTCCCTTGATGCCAGCTGCTTGTCCGCAGTGGCAACTGCCACAGAAAATCTCCAAACAGTTTCAATCATCAAAAGAAAGGAAAAACAGCTTCAGACTTTGCTCTGCCTAGCACTAGGGAAAACCTGGTTTGGGGGCTGGAATAGGCTGAACCCCTTGCACTGCATGTGCTGGGGAGGGAATGAACACACAGGCGACTGCAGAGATTTTCTGTGTGTCTCCCATGTTGTGCATGCACTGAAATCCCCTTTTGAAGTCAGAGAAGCAAATCAAGCCTAACCTGAATCAAAGAAGACCAAATAGCGAATGGTGTTAGGAGGGAGAAGCAGTGTGATGTACGACGTGGATTAAGTAAATAACAAATACAGGTGAACTACTCGGAAAGCATGTAAAGGTGACAAGAGGTGATCAACTATTGGCAAAGACCCATTCACGGGATGTAGAACTAGGGGAAAACAGTGTACCCGTTTCACTAGTACTTAACAGGGGGAAGAACAGGAACACAAACTTAACTGGATAAATGAAGCAACGGGAGAATAAAGAACCTTTACCAGCAGTCCTGACCACATGGCCATTTATCCCCAAATTGCTATGGAAGCAGCAAAATCAAACTCACATACAAGCGGCGGAAACGAAAGCTCAGTTGGGGTGGATTGCAGATCAAGTCACAGGTATTCTTTACTGTAAGCACCACACCCGCACCTGAACAAGACTGGATGCACTAAAGCTAGACCTACAGCTACCTGGAGAGGCACAGCAAAGCCAGAATGCCTGACATGCTCTCCAGCAGAGATGCAAACATTACAAAGTGGCCCCTAACTCGCTCCAGAGGGTAGCCCACACTGGTGGGTTTGCAAGACAATGTCCAATTGACAACAATACGAGACTGACAGGAGGGATACATTTTGACAGCACATAATTCAGGGTCAAAACACCTATAAACTGACCGGTGAGGCAGGGAGAAGTAGGAAAATCATCGAACAAGAGTTATTTGGCTGCAAGACTGTTGGGCAGCCATTGTGTTCAAGTTCTCCCAACCTTGGACCAAGGACTGGCTTTGGAAGGACACAAGAGCTGTGCAACTTCTGTATCACAAGGAATTCAGCTCTTTGTTGTGCTATATTGCATAGTTTGACTGAGGCCAAAGAGCATTTACATCTTATTTTTCCTTGGTTTTAACAGAAATAACTCAGCATACTCATGTCTGAGGATTCCAAAGCCTGGCCCCAAGCAATTAATGGATTAATTCCTAGAGCAGTTCAGGAAGATTTTTGGGGTGGGCACACAAACGGATACAAGCAAAAACTCCATTCCCACAAAAAGCACAAAGACCCACAGAAAAGGTAGCCCATAAAAAGCCTGTAACAGTAAACACATCTGTAATATAGAAGTCCAAGCACAACAGCTGGATGATGGGAATAAACCTCGCTGCCAAGCTGCATGCCAGCGATGGTCAACAAGACCAGGTGAGTGTTTCTACCACAACACACTGATGTATTTTCTGTAGAAAAAACAGCAATATATTCTCACAATACCCTGGTACTTATCAAGATCTCAGATTTGACAGAACGCTGAACCTTTATGAGAGCAGCACCAATGTGGCAGGTATTATGTACCAACACCCTCCTATTACTCAGTTCATGGAGTACAGATAACATAGTTGGATTAATCAGTTATTTCATTCTTACTCTAAAAAAAACACATTTTTACAGTGCAAAGTCAAACTAAGTGTACTAGTCATCATTCATGTAATATGTATTTCAATTCTTTAGCTCAATCCTACAAGATTTATGTACTCAGTAAAGATGGTTTACAGAGGGAAAACTCCGAAGGCAGAGCATGTAATATGAAGTTCTGCTTTTGCCTTTTGAAGGCAAAATTAAAACAGTCTCAGCTTGTCAGGCCCCACTTCAGATTATTCAGCAGTTAGCCTACAAACTGGGACAAGATCGTACATTTCTGTTTTCTCAAAAAATCCCCCAAAAGTGGAGGGGAAAACCAGGGGACTGGCCAGGAGCTCACCAGTTATTTAGGGCCATAGCTGCTGTTCCACCCTGTAGAAACAGTTCCAAAGCCTCCAGTAATTTCAGGTTTCAACAGAACAAATGCAAAATGTTAGATCTCCTATAGCACTCAGCCCAAAAACCTGTATGTCTTATACTCATGTAAGGGACAGGGTGAACCCATCTTTACCCACCCTGCCAAGGCACAGCTGCAAGGTTCAGACTCTGTGCACAAGCCTGCCAATGAATGGAGCTGCTCTTCAGCCTTCCTTAAAACAAGAGGATCGGGGATTTCGGGGTCCCCCATTTAGTGGCTGTTTTTCAAAGCATGCTGCACGTAATGCAGATACTCCTCATAAAGGCCACCAGCCCAAGGTTCCTGGCAGTCTGGGCGAGTTAGGATGGTCCAGAGAACAGCACCCAGCATGTCCTACAATCCTAGAGCGGTTTGGGTTGGAAAGGATCTTAAAGCTCATTTAGTTCCAACCCTTTCTGCAGGTTCAGCACACTCAGGAAACTGGTGACTTCCCTCCACTCAGCACCTCTGTGCAGCAGAACGACAAGGCAATCTGTGGCCTCCTCAAAAGGCTAAAGGGCTCTTAGATTAACAAGACTGAGAAACACTAAACCAGGACTGTGAGGCTGTAACCTGGTGTCTGGAGATGGGACAAGTTCAAACATCACCCCCAGCTCCTTCCTACTGCTCCACACAGGGCAGGAATACGACTTTTTGTCCTCCACAGAAAGAAAAAAGTTCTAGCAGTGATTAATCACCAAATCCACAAACCAAACTGATGGTATGGATTAAACAAAAATACAGGGCAATAAGGATGACAACAGAGTTCCTACCCAGGACTGAGGTTCAGCTCTCTACTCCACAGCTGCACCCACAAGAGCCTCCTCATCAGTCCCATCAAGCTGATTCCACTGCAGTGATGGCAGCACTCGGTACCATCCCTCCCTCCTGTCTCCCAACCACTGGAACCAGGGGGTGAGCCAAACAGACCTTGGCAGCCAGATGGCTCCGGAACAGGCTCAGCTGAGGCACAACCTTGAGCCTAAGCCACAACCCACACCTGGCCCCCCGCAGACTGATGGAAACAGCCACATGGGTCACAGTGTCCCAGGCAGGGAGGAAACAACACACCGCCAAGACCTTGAGAGCAACACCATGAAGACTGGTATTTACAGAAGAGACACAGTGATCCCAACAGAAGGCTCTGGAATTAGCAGGTAATTGGTAGGGAGCCTTGAATAGCTCTTTGTTTCATCCCTACTGTTTGTGCATTGGCCAGTAAGATGATTGCTACACCTAAGTCCAAGTTAACATGAGCTGCTACTTAAAAATTGTATAGGACAATGTTTCCCATAAAGCATTCAGGTTTGCCTTTATAAAGAAGGAGAAAAAGGCAAATTTTTCCCATTACATTTTGTATTCTTAAGGCCTTTGACAGTTCAGAAGCTGTCCGTATGAAGAGGGATGAATACTCCAAACAGAAAAGACCAACCCAGGAACCAAACACAAGCCGATTATCAGCCTACCTTAAAGTCAAGCACAGTGTAAGGAATTTAAAAATATGTCAAAATAGCACCTTTAGAAGCAGAAAACACTTTTTTTTTCTAATTCTTCAAGCTAAGCAAAACCCTGCACACCTGAAGATCCTAAACAGATGGGCAAGCACATCATGACAGGTACAGAAGGTGGGTATTTATTTGGACAGTTCCTCCTCTGTAGGTGAGTAAACGGGAAACTTTATGGAAAAAAAATCCAAATTAGACATTACAGAAAAATCAGTGAATCTCAATAGAGATAACTGATCAAGTTCACAGGCAAAGCAGTGCAGAGTAGAGGCAGAGAGATAACCATCTGATCTCTCCTTAAGAGAGCAGAGACTTCTATTTTCTTAGACAGATTTTCTCCCTCTTCACAAGTTGCCAGGACAGTCATTCAATTACTTCTCTCATTTACAAGTATAACAGTTACTTTCAAGTAATTTAATTTTTTATTTACTTTTTACAGCAGCTGCAGGTCAACCTTGGTCTTTTTGTACAGACAATGCAGTTAAAGCAAACTATCTTTGGACAATGGCATCATTCTGCCCCGCTTCTAGTGTGCTTTTAGCTTTTTGTTGGAAGGACAATATGCAATTTGAAACAAAACAGAACAAAAGAAAGCAAAACAAAAGATTTGACAAAGTGAAAAGGAAAACAAATGAGGTAGGTGGGAATAAGGGTTTTTCCCCAGGGAGAAGGCAGCAGACTTCCAACCACAAGTAGCACTCATAGAGGGGAGTGGGCTACAGATGCTCTACCTACAGGATTGCTCACAGATGTTCAGGTGATCTCTGTTCTACTAACATTAGTTTTACCAGCTTGATGAAAACTCATTTAATCATTTCATCATCTCCCCACATACACCAAGTGGAGTTAGAGGATGCAGAGGTATGCAAAAAGCCAGTGCACAGAGAGGTGAGGGGGCATCCCTAGCAGCTCTTCCCAGTGATTTTTAGCAAAAGCAATGCATTCAGACGTACATTTGGGGCAAGAGTGAAGGCAAAATCTTGCTAATAAAAGTGACGGGCAAAACATCTGACACCAGCAAGCAGTGTTATTCATGGTGTCAGTAATCTGCATGTTTGGTCTGGACAAGGCTTTGAGGATCAATTCTCAGCCAACCACAGCCTCGACTCCCAGCAACAACCCAGACATGTTCCATACACCAAAGGCAACAAGGGGTAGCAATGACATAAGCCCTGTACAAAAACAAGGCTGTTACCCCATTAGGTGCACACCAAGGCCATGTGCAGTAAAAGGAGAAGCTTGTTTTGCTGATACTTTCTTCCCCCTGGACAGAACCAGAATACATCTTGGTGTTTCTATCAACTAAACTAAGATACAGAATAGTCAACATACATTGCAAAATACAATTTCAGACCCTTAAACAGAAAAAAAATTCAATTGTAAATCATTAGGTTTTGGAAGTCAGGGAGGAAAAAATGCTTAAAGTTGCCTTAGCAGCTGTTTCCCCAAGCAAACACAAGCTAGAACAGATCTTGGTTTCTCTAACCCATCTAGAAGAGTCCTTTCAAATGCTTTAAGACCAGTTCTGAAAGAGTCTGAAATTGAAAATATTTCTTAAGAGGGTACTCCTTGGCTTCCCTTCAGAAAGAAACCTTAACAAGAGCTTTAAAGAATGCCAGCTCTGTTCAATTTGAGCACCTTGTCAGCTCCCCTGGTGTTCTGGTTTACATACTCTTAATAATTAAGCAGACTTACTTTTTAAAGACCTAAAAAAAACAAAGCAAGTGACAAGGATGACAAAGCTTTCCTGCTATCATGTATATTAATAAAACAGATGCTGCCAAGCCAAAGCTTTAGCACGTGAGATCATTAAGGTGCAAATCCCAAGAACAGCAGAAGTTTCTACAGCATATATGCCTACCACATACCACATGCTACAATATGAAATTTGGAATTTCCAAAATCGCTTTTGCTTTCATCAGGTCCAATAATATTCTAGTTCTTATTCTATTCTGAAATGAGCAGAGGTGGCAGCGTGCTAACAGAATGCACAGGAATTATACTTGGGAAAGCAGCCCACTGTGCAGCCTGCTAACACGGTATCAGACTTTGACTGGGTTTAGAACTATGGATGAGCATAAGTTGCCTTGACAAAAGCAGAGGATGTGTTAGGATTAATTGAGAAGAATAGGACATAGAAAGGCAAAGAAAATGAAAAATAAATCAAGGGCATTATGTGATTATTCAAAGCACCTGGTATTAAAATGAAGTAAAATTACATTCTCATGTTTTATCTTTAAAATAAGGTAAATTACAGAGAGGAGGTCTCTTTTTATCCTATTATTGTAACCAGATCCATCAGCTTTCACAAGGGCTCAGTATACTCTCATCTAATTATGAAAATTCAAGGGCGCAAGTAGGCAATGGCATTGAGCTCGTTCAGTTCCTGATACTCTGACAGATGTTCACTGTTTACAGGAACCCCTGCAAAGAGGTTTAGCCTTTTGCACTGGAAAGTTCCAATCTTTGTCTCACTTTTCAAGACATTTCAGTAGATTACGTCAAATAACCTTCAAATAACTCCTTTGTGTATTTTAATGATTAATAAGCAGCTACCTAGAATAAGCTGCTTAAAAAACACCTTTAAGATTTTGCATCACTAACAAAGTTACAACATAATCACCTGTTGGTAGCAGTTTAATTCTCCTATCACCTCACTCCTTTTAGCAGATGATTTTAGCTAGGTAGGCACTTTGCATGGTTTTAGTCTATTCTAACAGCTTACCTTTGAGAGAACTGATTACTGGAGTGTAACAGCAGTTGGATTTCAGAGTCACACAGGACATGGCTGATCAGAGATGCCACCTTAAAGCCTGGCTGCAACCTTTTCTTCCCACATTAAGGAATTTCCCAGAAAATAAAACCACCAAAACCCATAGGGATTCTGGCGAGGAGGTGACCAGCCTGTCAGCAAGCTTTAGAGCACACAGCTCTGACCCCTGCAGAAAAGAAACAGGGCTTACCCAAACCTCACTGGCTTCACAGCCATGTCTCCAAGTCAGCCTTTACTGACTCACCTTCCCAATCCCAACTGACCAGACAGATCTCCCTTCTCTTTCCCAAGCAGTGTGCCACAGAAACACACGCCCTGCTGACACAGCTCTCAACTCCAACAGCAGACAAGGAAGAGCAACAGAAAATGGCAACTGTCAAAAGGCCGCAGCACTGACAGCTACAACACCGGCCTGCACTTGATCCTTAATGGTAAAAGGAAATACTCCATGTGAAGATGGAAATAGTAGCTTTAACTGCAAAACAAACATGTATACAATTAGCACCTGGCCCAACCACCTGAAGAAGCTGTTTAAGTATACCAAAGAGTTAAGAGAACACAAACACCAAAGCTTTAATGCTAACACCAGAAACAGAAAGGATCCACATCCTAAGTCAAACAGAACTTGTTGGAAAACATCGCTGTGAGTGGCACCAAAACATACCTCAGTATGCCTGTGCCCCTGGGTGCAGTCATACATCCCGAGACGCAGCATTCCTTCTGCTGATAAGATTAATGCAAGCAAACTGCATTTTACCTAAATATTTATAATTTTAAATAGTAAAACCTGTTGTCAGCTGCCATTTGTTAATGGACTTGCATGGCACTAGTGCTCTAACAAAGTGTCCATATGCATCACAGAGAGTGATGTCTCAAGGCAGCTGTGAAGAGCAACACAAACCTGCAGAACAGTATTAAAATAAAAGATTTACAGTGTTTTAAATAACATTCATTAAAAAAAAAAAAAAAACAACAACAAACCCAAACATAACAGAACCACTGGTCTTCTTTTGGAAGACAGTGAATTTTAGGCATCTTCTATATTTTAACCAAACAGTTGAATTTTTATACACAGAGGAACCCAAAAGTTTGGCACTTGTAACAACTTGCATTTGTTATTGCATCCTACTCTTTGCATGGCGTATGCGTGTTACCAGAACCCACACAGGCTGTACAGCCACAAGAGATATGGAGCCAGGCAAAGAAACTGCACTTGAACCAGGGAACAGCTCTCCCTAAACCCCTCACTTTTGTACTCCTGCATTTACCAAATCATTCAGGCACAAGAAATATAGAAAAAAAAGAAAAGAAATTAAGCTGCTTTCTGGAAGGGGTTTTTAATGCAAGCCAGGTGCTTCAGAAGCTTTGATGAAAAATCTCCTGTTTACACTAAGAACTCTGCTTCAGAAGGCAGGCTGTACCATGTGCAAGGAATATACAGTCAAAAGCAAAAGGAACAGAGCTTGCCCACAGTTACCAGTGAGTGCATTTTGTCAATTAGCTTTTGTTTAAGATTCACTCCTGTTCTTTTGCGCAACCTCACCTAAATTTGCCTTCCATTTAAAGATGAAGTACCCTCAAAGCTACAGAAAGTCACCTGACCGGGAGCAGCCGAGCTGATAGGTTTTAGTTATTGTGGAAATGCTGCAAGGAGTAGATGATAAAATATCCGAAAACAGGTAAAACTCAACAGAAGACTCGCCAGAATGCCTCTTTTTAAAGTTATTAAAACAGAAAGGATGAGAATTTGAAATCCAACACTGACTCTTCAGGAATACGAGCATCTCACAAAGCCAGATAAGTAACAGAGACCAGGCCAAGCCTGTGCCTCCCTAAGAAACCCAAGAGATTTACATAGAGAAGAACAGCACTTTACTCCTTTATGTCTGTAATCACTACTCCTGCTGTGGAGAGCAGCCAGAAGACTACACACATAGAACATGCACGGAGAACACTGCTGTGTGCTTATGGTACTGTCTCTTTTTCTCCCCACTTGCACTCTCAAACTTTGGATTTTACCCTTAAATTAGCAATTCCAGAGGTTTTCAAAAAATTGCCTCTGGCACACAGAAAAAAGAAGAGGAAACTTTTGGAGGGGTTAAGAGCTGGAGTGAGGATTGAGCCACTGCTACTCCCATCTTCCACAACCCCTACCCCATATTTGGTGATTTTCTGATTACAGTCATAGAATCCTAGAATGGTTTGGGTTGGAAGGGATCTTAAAGATCACCCAGTTCCAATCCCCAGAGTGCAAACTCACAAAATGCATGGAGTTGCTTCCCGTATGGTTCAGCCATCACATAAAGGGGGTACACAGCCACCAGGACAGCTGGGGTGGTGGCATGCATCAGTGAACCCAGTTCAATCTATAGCTGTCTGCACATGCTCAGGAAACCGGTGACTTTCCTCCACACAGCACTTCTGGTATCAAAGCCTCCCTCCTCTACTGCAGTCAACTGTTTCTTCTCTCTTGGGAAAAGTCAGGTCAGTTCCCCGTACATCATCAGCTGTACAATCAGGCTCCCCCTGAGGAAAGGAGAGCCTCGGCTTCAAAGCCTTGCTCCAGACTGGGAGGCAGCGGAACCTGGTTATTGCACGTCTCAAGAAATGCATTCATCAGTGGGCTTGCAGATCAGAACTGGACAGACACAAGTCAGAGACCCTGAAAGATGCACACACAGGGACTAGAGCATTTCCAGGGTCAGCCCCGCGGACAGCAGAGATTGGCAATAATCCACACTCCCTTAAAGCAAGGCCAAGGAAGCCAACTGTGAGATCTAGGGAGTGCTTTAATCTTCTGCTTGAGCACGCACCCGGAACTCCAGGACACAGTGTCTCTACAGACTTGATCCCTGGCCACCAACATACATGGCTTAAGGAATTAAGTTTGTGCCTGTTTGAGGTGAAGAGGCTTAAATTTCTTAGTCAAATCTCACTGAGTGCATTTGCAACACACTCCAATTACTAGATTTGTTGCATTTATGTTAAAATTAAAAAGTAGGACTACTTATTGTTAATCCTACTTTAAGTGTAAACATTTCGTTCAATAACTTTAACTGCAAAACACTGCTACAGCATATACAATTTGGATTTATTATGTGCATTTATTACTTGGGGTTTCTGGACGCTGAATGACTTCAAACGTACTGGGAAGCTACAGGGACTCAAGAGATAGCAGCCTGCGATATTCTGAATAACGTTTTTCAAACATTTTGTAAGCCACTTAGAAAACAGCTCAAAAGTGAAATAGATACTTAGGAAACATCACTTTTCAACATGGGATCTTGGCACTTGTCTAAGAAAAAAAAATGGAACAATGTAAGATTTTTCAAAAAAGGGAAGTTTTACAGATAAACTAACAGCACTTGATTTATTTCACAAGACAGCCAAGGATGGAAATAGTTCACATTTCTGTAGTAAAGCATTATATATAAATTTAAAATCTGAAGACATATATATATATACACATACACCAAGTTTACTGCAATGCATAAATATATAAACTTTCTAATATGCCAACTAATATCGGTCAGAAAATTGATGTATATAGTTCAAGTTTTGCAGCACTTCAGCATTGTAAAAAATAAAAAATAAAATAAATAATGGTCAAGGGTTTGGCTGCTGCCCTCTTTTTATCCCCCATTCTTTTGCTCAGAGTCCCAGTAATTCCAACTACACACCAGCGCTATGGAGGGACTGAGCAGAAGTAAGTTTAAGAATGTCTCTTCAAGGAATATTTAATGAAATATAACTATTTTGTACTACTCTGAGATTGTATTTCAGCATATCTAAGATGATCCCATAAAGATGAAGGTTTACACTAGCAACTGAGGGCAGAGATTGGTTTGTCTGAGGTCCACAGAGTTGCAGAGTGGAAAGTATTGTATGTAGTTATAATACTGGTTATACAACATCTTTTCTTCTGAAGGGCAGGAGGTCTTATTTCTATTTCCATCTCCCTCTTTTTATTTGTTTTAAATAAATACAGGTTATGCCCCACCCATCATAACAATAATGAAATTAAAAATTGAGGTAAAAGTGTTCTACCAACTGATCTTGACTATGAACAAAACTCAGAAAAATACCACTACTGATGTGAACAAGACTTAGTAAGAAAAACAATGCAAGACACTAAATTCTTCACTATAACCATACCATAAAACCCAGCTTTCAAAGTCAGACAGCAGTAAACAAGACTATACCTTAGCATAGAAATCATGAGTAAACCAACTTTTGATCACAATTTAAAGTCACTGTAGAAATTTTTCTTAACTTTTAGTCCAAAAATCATGTTTTCTGAAAAAAAAAAATACAGGCTTGTCAGATTTCACCTTTGTTCTATCAGAAATAAACTGCACTTTTCTATAATCCCCAGTTTTAAAACCATTTTTAGTTAGCAAGTGATCTGAAGTACAAAGGAACACACCTATTTTCTTTAATTTGTCAAGTTTTGCTGATTTTAAACAAAAGTTGCAATCATTATTAACCACTGCAAACACTATTTCCTTTTTACTTCAAGGAAACAGCCACCAGAGCCAACACAGGAACACATCCCACCCACCTGTACACCAGTTCATCAGGCTATCCAAATGACAGCGTAGAAAAACACGGTTTACTTCTCTGTAGTATACTGTATCCATTTCAGATTAGTCCATTTTAAATATATTAAAAATATTTGTAGGAATGAAACCATTGCAAATGAATGAAAAAAACCGTATGTACACACCTCCAACATTTTTAGGCACAGACCTTAACTTTTGAGAAAGGACTAGAAATCAAAGGTGCAACAACCAACATCTCCTATGGCATTATGGTCAAACCAGTATACCACAGAGGTTGGTTATCATATAGCTTCTGTGTATTACAGCTATCCAGTCCAAGATAGCACATTAAGTCTTATCAGTTCCCCTCAGGGGAAACACATCTGAAATCTTACTGTCAATAAACTTCGCCAAAGGAATACCAATTCCCACCTATTTCAGACATAAAAAAAAATCCTCCTTCGATAACACAGTTCTAATCTTCCAAATGGCTACAACTGAAGGTGTTTCATTAATCCCCTTTTAATTTCCCCCCCTCTCTTCTTTTTAATGTATACTTAAGTTATTTGCTCCCGAAACAAGAACTGAGACTCAAGCTTTTTAAGCATTTAAAACAAAAACAGTTACCATACCAAAGCACAGCATACAGTGTAAGTTTCAGCTGTAATTTCTCAGCTTTTCCTTTATATAGAGCTATATTATGGTGGACTGCGCAGAATTCTTCCAGTCTCCTCCTCTGTCAGCATACGGCTCACGGAGAAGGTACACGGATGCGGAATAACCCCTGTTGAAGCTGCAGGCGAAAGAGCTTGCAGTTTGCGATCCGCAAAGCCGCGCAGCCGGTGCGGCGGAGGTCTGATGGGAACAGTGGTTTAGTGCGCTGCCAGGTTCCCGTGCTTCTCTTAAATTCTCTAACATAGTCATAATTTGTACCTAAAGTCACACATGCACACACAAAGAAAGAGATAAAATGCTTAAAATATAATGTAGCTACTGTCACATTTAACCTGTAATAATGCAAACACATGGATAAGAGAGTGTACGGAAACGCAAATCAGTTTCTGGATGCATGATTGAAATTATTGTTAAAAGGAAACTACTATGACATTTTTATCTACTTAAATCCACCACATTTGGAATTCTGCTCTTTTACATCTTGTAGAAAGCCACGTTACACATTCATATACCTATATATGGCCATGAAAGCACGTTGTCTTTCAAGCACCTTTTACAGTATGTGGCCAGATGTTGAGAGCTGAATATTGAATATGAATATGCTTACTAGTACACATTTATTCATTTGGGATTTAGAGCCTAGAGTCACTATTGCATCCATATGAACCACTGGATCATGTTACCAAAACGCAGAACCAGCTGCTTACCACCACAAAGGCGGGAGAAGCACCTACAGGCACTAACATTTTTAATTATATTTATACAAGTGCATAACATACTCCTCGTCTTGATCTCTTATGATCTTCAAACTGCTAAGCAACCAAATGCTTTAGTGCTGAATCAATTTCTGAAGAGCTCCAGTGTACAAAACCAAACTGTATGTTTCTGTGCGTCCAACATAATTAACCACAGTACCTTATCAGAACATAGTCCCAGCCTTTTATTCTAACAAAATGCAGTCTCATTAGTGCCAAACAGACTGGAATAATGCCAAGACGGGAAAAAGATACGCAGAAGGTTATTAGTTCTAATTCTGACCTGTATCAAGATCTCCAATCACATATATGCTGGCTCCGATGGGCACAGCTCCATACACGAAAGAAGAACTAGTTGGGATACATAGGTTCTGGTCATTTAGATAAATCCACCTGTAAAAATAATAATTAAAAAATGGTGATTTTTATTGAGCACATTAAAACATCTGGATTATTTTTGCAACTGTAACCAGTAAAAAGTACTTTTTCAAATACATTAGCAATTAAAGGAGGGCCAAGGAGAACCTCTATCCTCTGCTGGATAATAGGGGAAACATAGTGACTGAGGATGAGGGAAAGGCTGAGGTACTTAATGCTGCTTTTGCCTCAGTTTTTAATAGACAAACCAGCCATCCTCAGGGTACTCAGTTCCCTGAGCTTGATGGCACAGATGGGGAGCTGACTGAAATCCCCACAATCCAGGAAGAAACAGACAGTGACCTCCTGCTCCACTTAGATGTATACAAGTCTATGGAGCTGGATGGGTTCCACCCAAGAGTGCTGAAGGAGCTGGCAGAGGTAGCTTGCTAAGCCACTCTCCATCATCTATCAGCAGTCCTGGTCTAGTGGGCAGGTCCCTGAGGATTGGAGGCTGGCCAGCGTGACGCCTCTCTACAAAAAGGGCAGGAAGGAAGATCCCAAAACTCCAGGCCTGTCAGCCTGAGTTTAGTGCTGGGGAAGGTCAAGGAGGAGATCATCCTAAGTGAGATAATAAAGCACCAGCAGGAAAATGGAGGGATCAGAACCAGTCAGCATGGGTTCATGAAGGGCAGGTCCTGCCTGACCAACCTGATCTCCTTCTACAACAAGGTGACCCTCCTGGTTGATGAGGAAAAGGCTGTGGACATTGTCTATTTGTACTTAAGTAAAGCCTTTGATACTGTGTCCCACAGCATTCTCCTGGACAAACTGACTGTTCATGGCCTGGATAGGAGGATTTTTCACTGGGTTGGAAACTGTCTGGATGACCGAGCCCAAAGATTGTTGGTAAATGGTATCACATCTCATTGGCGAGCGGTCACTAGTGGTGTCCCTCAGGGCTCGGTGTCAGTGCCAGTGTTAACATCTTCGTTGATGATCTGGATGAGGGGATTGAGTGCACCCTCAGTAAATTTGCAGACAACACCAAGCTGGCTGGGAGGGTTGATCAGCTGAAGCATAGGGAGGCTCTGCAGAGGGATCTGGATAGGCTGGATCGACGGGCTGTGGTCAATGTATGAGGCTCAACAAGGCAAAGTGAGGGCCCTTCATTTGGGTCACAACAACCCCATGCAATGCTCCAAGCTTGGTGAAGAGTGGCTGGAAAGCTGCTTGGTTGAAAAGGTCTGGGGTTGCTGACTGACCGAGCTGAACATGAGCAGCTTGTGCCCAGGCAGCCAAGAAGCAAACATCCTGCCCTGTATCAGCAAGTGTGGCAGCAGGACCAGGACAGTGATTGTCCCTCTGTACTGGGCACTGGTGAGGCTGCACCTCGAATCCTGTGTTCAGTTCTGGGCCCCTCACTATAAGAGAGACATTGAGGTGCTGGACTGAGTCCAGAGAAGGGCAGTGAAGCTGGCAAAGGGTCTGGATCGCAAGACTGATAGGAGTGACTGAGGTACCTGGGGTTGTTTAGTCTGGAGGAAAGGATTCTGAGAGGGGACCTTATCACTCCCTACAGCTATCTGAAAGGAAGTTGTGGTGAGGTGGGGATCAGTCTCTTCTCCCAAATAAGTGATAGGACAAGAGGTAGCAGCCTCAAGCTGCGCCAGGGGAGGTTCAGGGTGTATATTAGGAACAGTTTCTTCACAGAGAGGGTGATTAGGTATTGGAACAGGCTGCCCAGGGCAGAGGTGGAATCACTGTCCCTTGTAAGTATTCAGAAACAAAGTAGATGAAGCCCCCAGTGATATGGTTTAGTGGTGGTCTTGGCAGTCCTAGGGGAATGGTGTATGATCTTTTGACTCAAAAGCAGAGTGTACAAGTTCATCTTTTATGTAAAGACTGCCTAGTTCAGGACATCCTGGCACTTCCTAACCAGGAAAAGCAATTGGTACTGCTGTATGTGAAGCTCATAATACTTGATCCTGAAGTTGCTTTCTTTCAGAATCACTCCACTTATCTGTATAACCAACCCATAATGAGTTCTTGCAGCCATCCAATATGACTTTCTGGAAGGGAACAGGCATATAAGGGAGCCTTTTCTACAACAATAGATAGAAGACTGGCAATTAAAATTGCAATGGATTTGGAGGAAAAAAAATAAATGTCTATTACCTGGAATTGAAATAGACTTTCCTGATCACCCATCAGACTCTTTTTGAATCATTTTCTTGCTCCTACTGTAACCTCAGTGTTCATTTCAAGTGTATTCTCATTTCAACACTGAAATCAGCCTGACCTTTCTATCAAGGGAAAAGCAATTTTCAATGTTGAAGCCTTTGGAGACCAAGTAAGTAGTTTCCTCACCCAGTGGGACACTGACTTGTAAAGATGTCCCATTTATCTAGAGCTGTTAGCATCCTTTCTGTGGGTCTGAAACAATTTTGTACAAAATGCTGCTGCACTTCTGCAGATGCTCTCACAGTTACTGTTTAGAAAACCCTAAAAACATACAAATCAATGCTATTTTAGCACAGCAATGCTATTCAGCAGTTTTAGTTACTACTCCTAGATATTTTATCAAATAATTTACAGAGAACACAAAAGCTTGAAAAACTTTTGAAAAGCATCCCATATATTTTCATGGCCATACCTGGTTAATTTGAGAGAAATTAACATTAGGAAAAAATCTTGACAGATACTGCTGACCTTTGAAAATTCTGTGTTATCTTAACCCATGATTCAGAAGCAAACCTCTTTTCCAGCACTGAAGGATATGCTGCTACTTACTAATTATCTTGGGGAAAGAGATCAAATTTTAAAGGCCAAATGAAAGGCTCAGCTGTCCAGTACTGTCTGTGCTGTACACGCAAGTATTCTGATTCTGTAGAAAGCAAGGGAACGTATTGTAGCAGTCACAGAGGAACTAACAGCAGCAGAAACAAAAAGCCCTCTACACTGGTTCAGAGCCCCTGTTAAAGAGCAAAACATCTCACACCATGTTACATTAGCTTCTTTTCCTGACTGTGCAAGAGGACACAATATTTTCACTGGTTGTTGTGGTTTAAGCCCAGGACACTGGCTTTTAGCTACTAAGCGACCTAGAAATCATGAAAACTGATTAAGTGGCAGAAAAATGCAGGATGACGACTGTAATTCCTTTCTTTTTTCTTTTTAAAATAGTAAATACAGGCCCACGTTAAGGAAGAAAAAAACAACACAATTAGACAAGTTTAGTCTAGATACTGACGAAGTTTAGGCTTGGAAAATATGTGAATTTCATGGGCTTATCTGCACTAGATACTCAGGGCATCAAAGTTTAAATAAAAGTACCCTAAACATATGAGGCCTAAGCATCTTCCTACTGTGTATCACGGAAGGATGACATTAAAGTGTGTGCAGTTGCCTATGAAAAATCACTGTCACCCTTTCTCAACGCATATACTTTAAAAATCAGGCAGAACTTTTCAGGAACAGAGGCTTTAGCAGTTAAAACTAGGAAGGAACAAAGACAGGAAGGGCAAAGGGTCACATTTCTTCAGAATTTGACTAAGCTCCAGCTCCATGTGGGTTGTGCCTGCTGTTTGAATACGATGGAAAAAACACCATGGCAAGAAATTCACAGTCTTCAGGAATCTGAAGACACTCCTTGGGACATAGCTCTTGTGTTTTTCCCTGGGAGGGCTTTACTCAACCCAAATCAGAGAGTAGCAGTGGAGGGAAGGCATGTACCTCCGTAACCACAGACAGCAATGATTACTCTGAATCTGAAATATGCTTCCACTAGTGTTAAAAAAAAGGAAGGAATCCTGATTCTTTTTTTCAGTCTGAAACAAAATAATCCATCCACACTGCTGTGATTAACAAGCAGGATGGCAAGTGTTTTGTTTCCAAATGAGAAGTAAATAAAAAAGTGATACAGAATCAATGTATTCCAGACATGTCACCTAAAGCTTACACCAGCTGTGAAAGGAAGCCTACAAATGAATGAGAATCTTCTCCGTGTTCCTCTCCTCTGACAGTGCTGTCAGTCACTTTGTTTTCTCATCACATTTGCATAAGCATTCTTCTAATGAAATTCCTGCACACTGAATGGGAGAATCTTCCTAATTACACATACTATCAAATTTGACAGATGGACCACTCGGTGGATAAAGAACTGGCTGGATGGCCACACACAAAGAGGTGTGGTCAATGGCTCAATGTCCAGCTGGAGACCAGTAACGAGTGGTGTCCCTCAGGGATTGGGGTTGGGACCGGTCTTGTTCAACATCTTTGTCTCTGACATAGACATGGGATTGAGTGCGCCCTCAGCAAGTTTGCCAATGACACCGAGCTGTGTGGTTCGGTTGATACCCTGGAGGGAAGGAATGCCATCCAGAGGGACCTCGACACGCTTGTGAAGTGGGCTGATGCCAACCTCATGAAGTTTAACCATGCCAAGTGCAAGGTCCTCCACCTGGGTGGGAGCAATCCCAGGCACAGCTACAGGTTGGGCAGAGAAGAGATTCAGAGCAGCCCTGCGGAGAAGGACTTGGGGGTGTTGGTTGATGAGAAAATGAACATGAGCTGGCTACAGTGTGCGCTCACAGCCCAGAAAGCAACCGTATCCTGGGCTGCATCAAAAGGAGCGTGACCAGCAGGTCGAAGGAGGTGATCCTGCCCCTCTACTCTGCTTTTGTGAGACCTCACCTGGAGCGTTGTGTGCAGTTCTGGTGTCCTCAACATAAAAAGGACATGGAACTGTTGGAACAAGTCCAGAGGAGGCCACGAGGATGATCAGGGGACTGGAGCACCTCCCGTATGAAGACAGGCTGAGAAAGCCTGGAGAAGAGAAGGCTGCGTGGAGACCTCATAGCAGCCTTCCAGTATCTGAAAGGGGCCTATAGGGATGCTGGGGAGGGACTCTTCATTAGGGACTGTAGAGATAGGACAAGGGGTAAGGGGTTAAAACTTAAACAGGGGAAGTTTAGACTGGATATAAGGAAGAAGTTCTTTACTGTGAGGGTGGTGAGGCCCTGGAATGGGTTGTCCAGGGAAGTTGTGAATGCTCCATCCCTGGTGGTGCTCAGGGCCAGGCTGGACAAGGTCCTGGGTGAGATGGTTTTGTGTGAGGTGTCCCTGCCCATGGCAGGGGGGTTGGACCTTGATGATCTTAAGGTCCTTTCCAACTCTTAACTATTATATGAGTGTATTATTCTACAATACTGTGTTACTAGATTTAGTTGACTACTTAAGATACTGCTGGAAGCATTCCCTTATTTTTGTGATGTTTCAGGAACAAAAATAATACTTCTAGGGAGTTTTTACCAAGTAATTCGTATTGCTTCTGAACAAGTATCTCTCCCTTATCTCCCTCAATATCTGCAAACTTTCATAATGCTTCTGAACCAAAAGCTCATGAAGAGAAGAATGCCTACCCCACTTACAGACCACCAGTGGCTATACTCCAGGACAGAGATCCATCAGCAGGTCTTGCAAAGAATCCTAAAGCCAATCTGTGCTCTATTAAATATTTCAAAATATTCACATCAAAAACAAGAAACCCAAAACACCACAGTGTTTACAGACAGCATCCAACTCTCCACACACTTATGCAACACTAAATGATATATTATAAATTAGGAACTCTGGCAGAAGGACTGACTGACCCATGAAGGTCCTTAAGATTAATAAGATTTCCTGCTGTTTACAGAGTAAAGCAATGCTGGAACATTGAGTGAAGGATACCCTTAAATACCCATGAAAGAGGAGATGGAGATGTTAATCGATTTTTAGCTCAATTGGTATTTTAAGCAGGGTACAATAAAGCACATTGAGCACAAAGAGCTCAATCCATAGCCTTTGAAGATAAGAAAAAAAAAAAAAAATCTACATCCTGCAGACCTGCACTATGATATTTGCTATTTGCTATCCTTTGGTCATCTAAATTTATTCATGGTCATGACTCAAAAAATAGACTGACAAAACATTTATTAATTGAAATTAACAAAAAAACTCACTTCCAGAAGTACTTCAAACGTAAGAATTGTTTTCTACATTATCCTGTCCACATTTCATATATATGCTACTACCCACACTCACTTCATTTATTTTATGATTTGCTTATACTGCATATCTTAAGAGGAGCCTCAGTGTTTACTCTTCTGCCACCATGAAGATTTCAGCACATCTCCAGTCTTTACAGAAGTCTGCGTCATGGTCAAGAATAACAATTTTGGAAGACTGTGCACTGCGAGTTATTCTGGAGTAAGTTACTGTCAATGTAAGCAATATTAAACAAGTCTAGTCCTTTAATCCAAGTCAAGCCAGAATTATGCCAGTTTATATGAATTAGTATGTTTATATACTGATCTAAGTACACACTTAGACATATACACTGAGTCAAACTCAGATCCTCATGGACTCTGGATGATGCCAGGCCCTGCGTTCTCAGGTAACGAGAGCCAAGGCACGTATGAAAGATGATGCCGATCACACACGTGTGCCTTGCTGCACGTACCTGCAAGCCAACAACATCTAATGGCTGAACTCACAGTACAAAACATTCCTTCTATTCAAAAAGAAAGTGAGTATGGTGGAGTTCTGCACTTACTTAAAAACAGCTGGAGAAATCTGTAGCTCATTACACAGCATGTAGTACAGAGATGTAAAAAAGCACTGAGTTTTAGTTTGAGACTGCTAGGATTTATACACTGAGCTTTCTGACTCACTGCTGCTAAATGATCTTGCAAACACGTTCCTCCTTCCCAGAGATCTCTTAATCCAACACTTTTAGACTTCTCTGCGCAATACACACATACACCGTCAATGCAGTATTTCAGTATTACTCCTCCACTGTGACCACAAAAAGAATATGTGCTGAAGAGTCTGAAGGTACTTATATCAAAGAATCCATCCCCACAACCCTCTGAAGGCACCAGGGTACCGAAATCAGGGTAACTGTTCTACTCCAGGAGGTGGAGCAGTATGAGATACTGCAGTAACACTACACTCTCTCCTGGCCAATAACAGCACTCCTGCCTCCCAGGGCTGAAACTGAGGGCCTTCCAAAGCCTCAGAGCACAAACCTCTGATAGCAGCACCCACTGCAGAAGCTGGGCCATTGTCCCAGTCTTTGCTGCTTTCTATTTCCAAAGGAAGACACAAAACCTGTGTACTACCTGCAGTGCAAGCACACCTGTGTTCAGAGTTAAACGTCTAAGCTCAAATTCTATGCAGTGGCAGAACAGAAAGGCAAAGTCTGAGTATCTCAGCAGCCCTCAACACGTGCCTCCTGCAGCAACTCAAGATCCAGATTACCTGCTGCTACTGTTTGCCCTCCCTCTGTACCAGCACAGCGCTGATGCCACACTACGTATGGGGTGTAAGAACAAGACCTGAAGCAACTGGATGATTATGATGATTTTACTTGAATCCTGCAACACCTCTAAGATGCCACCTTCAGAAGCACTGCCGTGCTGCAGCCAGCAGGTGGCACCAAAGATTTTTCAATCTTTGTGGGAGCTCTATCTGAAACAACCTAAACAGGTTCAAACATCGATCAGCTATAAATGCTTGGATTTTCTTACCTCTAGCTTAGGAATTCCCAAGATGCGAATCCCTGGATATAGGGTTGGATCATGGAGCAGCATCCCTGTACATACTTCCACTCCTCCAGACGCACTCACAAGGAGCCTAAAGCATGAGTACCGGTAGAGGGCAGCGGTACTCTAGCACTTAGGGGAATTGCAGGATGCAAGGGAAGAACGAGGCAAACTACCTGCATATTCAAGGAGTTTCTCCTGCTTAAGCACGCTCAAGACATGGTGGCTCAGGGCTTTAGGAGTGGTATCTTAGAGAGACACGCCACTGAAGCAGACAGCCCTTTGTAACAGCCATATTGTATCATAAAAGGTAAATTGAACAACATAGGTACATGGCACAAATGTAAGATGCTTTGAAGTGCTGGAGCAAGGGCGGGGGGAGCAGACAGGTAAGTGTGTAAGGCATGTATTTTTTATCTTTATAGTTGTAGCTAGTTACCTTTTAAACTCATCATGATAAAATTCAGATTTGCACGTCACCATCTCACTGGCTTGACTGTCATCACGACTCCTGACGCCGCCAAATACATAAAGCTCAGAGGCAACTCCACAGGCCACTGCCCCAAACCTGAGAATCCAAATGAGAAAAATAAGCAAATGCAATATACCAAAACAATTTCTTATATCCTTCTGAACTTTCTTAATTTTCTAAATTTATATACACACATACATAAATGTTTAACTAGATGAGTCATAATATAAATTATAAACACCTAATTCAGACCATGTAAAAGAACAAAATAGCAGAGTATTAATCTCTGGAAAAATTCTCAAGTTCTATTTGAACTACAATCTCTAGTTTTCATTTTGCATTAGGGAAGTATTCCTTGTAACATCAGGAGTGTGTTTCTACAAAATTCATATTTATTGCCAAGATGCTCATCTTTACTCAGCCAAGTTAACTACAGGCCACCAGAAAGACATGATGAAATCGACAGGTCATCTTCAGGGATTCATCAAGGAAAAGACAACTCCTTCTCACCAGAGTGTTAAAGGAAGAAGTTTGTACACAGCAGCCTAGCTGTCCCCTTCCATTTTCACTCACCTTCTCTCTTTCAGAGGACAGATTGCTGTCCACTGCTGAGTCCTAGGGTCATAACACTCAACAGATTCAAAGAGTTTCCCATAGGAGCCTCCACCCATTGCATAGATTTTCTTCTTCATAGCTGCATAGCAGCCAATCTTGTAGAAAAAAAGAAAAAGCAGATCTAAAATGACACGCAAATGTACCATATTGAGAGCTCAAAACTAACTATATGCACATACACACATGTATTTAGTTGCCTGCACCACATGTCAAACAATGCCACACAAAAATATTCAGCCACAGTTTTGTTCTGGTATATGAAAAAAGCAGCTGCTCTCTCTTATTTCGAGACTGTTATAACTTCTACTTGAAGCAAAAGGTTGGAATATATACATATATGTTGGCATTAACTATTAAACATAAGTAATGTGATAACATACAATGCAGTTTTTACCTTTCTAACCATGGTCAAGTCTGGCTGCTTGGTCCAGGTCCGGCTATAAATATCGTAGCTCTCCATAGAGATGAGCTCCCTTTCACCGTCCTCACCTCCCAGGATATACAGAATTCCATCAATTTCTACCACACCAAAATTATGTCGTGCCTAAGGAATATCAATAAAGTCAAGACTGTAAAACATAAGCACCACTGGGAATAAATCAGTATGACCTTTTTTCCGTATATCTGTCTGCAAAGGGTTATTGGTATTATGCCTGAGTTTAGGTTTGATTTGGGATTTTTAATGGTGAAGTCCTAAACTCCAGAATAAGATTATTAATTTATTCAACTAAACAAAATAAAGGGTATTCAAAAAATACAGAGCAGCAAAAGCCAAAAAAGACCACACAGAAATCTAAGAAAAGGGCTTGGCCCTATTTCAGTTTGCACAGCAGCGGTCTCCATGATGAAGCTGTTGCTTTAAGGTCTCAAAAGCAGCAAAACTCAGACCCATTATCTGTGAAAAGGCAGTTCTTCTATCTTTTACGTAGGAGAATAGCTACCCTCAGTCCCACAGAAAACACAATATATTGTAAAGTCTTACTCCCAGTAAGCAGGAAACAATGCATCATAACTACAAATGTAGCCAAAACTACACGTCTTTGCCAACCAGAGACTAATGAGGAAAATCCTGTGGCAAACAACAATTTCTGAATAAACACCCTATGCTGATTTAAGAAGATAAAAACACAGGTGTATTAAGGATGTATGTTTACAAATAATAAACTGTACTTTTTGATGGAATGCAAATTTGAAGAAGGAAGCATTAACTCAAACCAAACCTAAACGGGTCTGTGCAAGCCAAGTTCTGTATGTTGGCCAGTCCTCTCTCCACCTTTTCTACACAGTCCAATTCCTTTGTCCATTTAACAGTTTTCTTGTTTTAGAAGGCCAGTACTGGCAGAACATTAAGTATACTATATGACTGTTTGGTTATGAAATTCCTGAAATTTTGTAGTTCATTTTTACAGCTAGGTCTTCACTAATTGTTTAGTTTTTCCAGATCCAGCAGTCCGTATCGGACCAGAAGTATAACAGGTTGTAAACACAAGTCAGTCTGTAGCATGATTTTGAATGTGTAAGTTGCAAGTGACTGGAGATTCACAGTAAAATTCCCAGAAGAAAAGGAACATCTTGCCAAAATAAAAACTTAAATCCCAACAGCTAGATAGAGATCTTGCCTCATTCATTGGCGGTAAGGAGCTCCATGAATTGGTATCTGGATCGTATTTCTCTCCAGAGCTTAGCGTTCCCTTGTTTTCATCCTGACCACCAAGCACGAATAAAAACCCTTCTGTAAAACAAAATGCAACATGATCTTAAAAGCAACACTCACACTTGTACACTCAGTGAGACAAGGTGACTGGTGAGCTCTATCCTGGAATTCACTAAGAGATTCAGATCAGTCACAGTTCAAACTCTGGCCTGGAGAAGGTAAAGCATATACTTACATCTCGACTAAAGTCTACCCTTGTATATACTCCTCAACATATTCAATGATGCAGCAACTAGAATTTCCTTAAAACATGGAATACTCCTGGAGACACAGATGTAGCAGATTCCCACAAAACATTGGGGGAATAAGACACTCAGATGACAGGGATTTTCACAGAATTAAGTAATGTTTTGGGCAGACAAAGGGGAAGCATGAAATAACCCCAGTGCAGTCAATCTTAAAGAAAAAACATAAGCTGTATTTTGAGGCACTGGTAAGTTTTTATAATATTGACTTTACAAATACAAAGTTCCCCTTTACCTGCTGACAATACTCCATGATTGATCCTTGGAATACTCATAGGAGCAAGTTCAATCCAGAGCTGTCTATTGGGATCATAAAGAGGACACATACATCGCATCACTGAGGTTGGTTTCCGTGATCTGAACACAGTGGTGGGGAGGGAACAAACAAAAACAGAAAGACAAGACAGTTTTACGAGTTTACCATTAACAACTTGTGTCCAAAGATTGCTTGTTCATTTTCTAGTGTATCTGGCTTTCATAAAGTGCCAAATCTGGCATTTTCTGGTAGGGAGAAGACCCCCAAACCAGACGTGTGCAAACAGAGTTTTGTACAGATACGAAACCAGATGTACTTCATTTGAACTCTATCTGCCTGTAATATCTTTTATGAAGGAACTTTAAGCAAACTAAAAAGAACTGATAGAGAGTACTAGTAATGTCTGAGCAAACCAATGACAAACTGACGTGCAAACTGTTATTGGACTACTTCATTACACTTCTATAAAAACCAAACATCTAAGTGCTGAATGTATTTAAACAGGACAAAAACCTCCCCTCCAGTACAGGAGGCACCCAAAAAACCAAAAAGGGATTATTGTGCGGAACAGGGATTTTCACCTGGCATCTCAGATGCACCAGTAATAACTTTTTTTGGAGACCACAGATACTATAAACAAAACAGTTAAAGCACGTTCATTATTTTTAAGATTTGTTATAGATGCTTTTCAGATCATCAGAAAAGAGCTTCTCCAATGATTTGTGCTTATTTTGAGTACAGCCTCTTCAGTTAAATAAAAACCAGTCAACACCTACCGAACAAACACCATGTCCTACTCTCGTGTACACGCTGCATGTTAGAAAATTATCACAAAATAACTATTTATTGCTGAATCACTCACAAAGGTATTTTAGGTGTGTCTGACCAACTTAAAACCAAACTCAAGTGACAGAGTAATAAGCCCATTAGGTGGACATATTCTCTCCACACTGTGTTTTCAGACATGCCACAAATACCAGACACCTGTCTCTTTACCAGGTGTGACAACCTGTGGTACCACTTCATACTTACACTCGTTCTTCTCCACCAACAGTCACTATACACTCCGAGTAGCCCCGGGGCTTGAAGGAGGCCAGCATCGCCTCTCCCTGCTGTGGTGGTGTGAGGGGAATGTTGTTGCACTCTTTGACGATCTCCCTTACCAGCGGTTCACTCATCATCTGCTCACGTAAATATGCTGAATCTAAGCCTGAAACCCACACTGCTGACATGACATCCTTCATGTGAACCTACAGGAAGAGAGAAATGTCAGAAAATCCCCGAAGCTTTACAGAACACCTCTAAGGCACTCCTATATACAGAAGCATCTATATTCATTAAAAACTTACGGTTTTTGATATTTGGAAGTAATAACAAAACTTACAACATAGTGTTATTAAGAAAATACATCATCTTCATAGTTTCACTACAGACGTGCTTTCTCCCCACAAAATCAAGATTATATCAAATGCCAGAAAGTTGCCTTCTTATTTACAACTTATTAAATAATAAAGGCAGCAGATAATACATCATGAATACAGCCCACACCCTGTTACTGGGTGCATCCGCTGTCTGCATTTCGGGCAAAATTCAACTAGTTCTATAAATGCAAGATTATCCCTGAACTAAGTGTCTCTATTTCAAATTCCTACCAATGAAAATAAATGCTCCCATTTGGGCCACATTCAAAATATAAACATTTGGATGTCCTGACCTTTCTTGATTCAGAATCATGAGAAATCCACCTAATCACTGCTTCAAAGACGTATTTTTCATTTCCAACATTGAGCTTTTCCATCGACAGCACTTCTTTCAGTTTTTGAGGAGTCAGTTCCAAGAATTCCTCTGTGCTGCTGACATCTCGAAAGTGAGTTTCCAAATACTCTGAGGCAAGGTAGTGAACATGATGCAAACAATAGTGCAGCGCAAAGTCCCGAATACCAATACAGTTCTCAGCAGCTATGCAACCTTCTAAAAACTCACAGCAGAGAGTTTTTAAGTCTGTAAGCAGCAGGAGATCAGCTGCCTGTACCACATCTTGGATAGTTTCTTCATTTAGCCTGATCTGAAAGAATTAATTTAGAAGTTATACTACTATCTCACTCATTAGTTTAATGACATGTCCGCATTCATTACAGTCATTCTCAGCGGCTACAAAAATGTATTAATGCCAAGGTAAAACTTAAGAGAAATTTGTATGATAGAACACATTCATAAATTAACACAGGGACTAAAAAGCATTTGCTTGACAGGAATTTTGTGCCTGAAGTAACCATAAAATTGCTCATCTAAACTGAGAACATAAAATTACTTTTGCCTCAATAAAGAAATAATTATTTAAAATGCATATCCAGAAGATAATGTCAAACCACATCTCCCTTTTCTTTTTCTGATGAAAACTAAACTCATTCAGCAATCTCCACCTCCAAATAAACTGGACGCACCAGCTAAGGCTACTGGCACAGAGATCTGAAGGGACATGGAACCAGAGGCCAGAGAGGTGGGCATGAGGGTCAGTAAGGGAAGATGCCTGATGTACTGCAATGTTCAGTGCCAGAGTATCAATCTCTTTTGCTCTCAAACCAGTTCTTTTTTACAGCTATCAAAGACTGCATGTTTTAAAGCAGGTTACTGAATGCAGCCACAAATTTCAGTACATTTGACATTGCATTTGACATTTACTCATTTATAGCCCTTCCTGGCTGCACTAGAAGAGCAGAGACAACTCCTGCAGAGCCTATTCCCTCTACTTCACATGCACAGCCCCAGCATGACATACCACTCTATGGAAGTTTTATGACAAAGCTTTAAAAGTCAATAGGTTTATCTTTCAGGACAGCAGTGTTAAAACCCAGGTTACTTTACCAAATATTCAATTTCTGTCTAGTTTATTTGAATACCATACCTGCCCACTGAAGATGTAGTCTAGTATCTCTTTCATGATATCAACAGATATCCCTTCAAGTTCAATCTTGTACGTTGAGCCATCATCCTTTGGAGGATTATAATTCAATTTTGTTCTAAGAGAGAAGAAAAAAAAGAAAAAAAGAAAAAGCTCACAACTTGGACACTTCTTGCTCTTGGTTTCCTGAAGAAACAAATGCTAACTGTGGATCATGTGAGTGGTAACAGGTATGTTAAAACCTTACAATATGACGTGAAAATTGTCTCTCAAATTAGCACAAAAAAGATGTATGTATTGTCTTAGTATCACTCATCACATTTCCAAATTCAACAAATACATCAGCATTCTAAGCTACCCATGGCATCAGAGAGCCAAAGTTAATTTTTCCCAGCTCACTCACCACAAGCACTCAAAAATTTCACTCAGAACTTCAAACAGAACAGCAGCTCTGCTGACAGATGAAACACAAGAATTTGCTTTAATAAAGGTGGGAAAAAAAACCAAAACAAACTAAAATAAAAAAACACTTTAACAACAAAAAATATTTTCAATGAGCAGATGTGACCAGAATATACACTGGCAGCACAAATATTTGGATTGAATTACCATTTTTGTATAGTTTATGAAGTTATCAGCCTAATGCTATGCCTGGCTGTAACTAAACTGTGAGCTCACAGCTGTAGGAAACAGCCCATGTGCTGCTCAGATGAGCTTTAAATATTCATTTGCATCAGTGGACGCTTCACTTATGAGCAATTTCTTTAGAAATACCAGGGAGAGTTTGATGTACCTTTGAATAGTATGGAGGGGAGCTGGGGGAAAAGATGAGGAAATAAAAAAATAATACAGCAGACAGCATCATTTTCCATCTTAGAGCAAACCATTCCATTAGAGCAAACACTTTTTGCAGGAAAGACAACTCCAGGTGCTCAAAAGGGAGCAGTCTCCACCAGTCTAATGAACACAGCTACAAGAGCTAATAAAAGATCATTTTGAACACCTTTTTTTCATGCTTTAGGCAATGAAGAATACATTATATAAAGAACAGAAAACTTCTTTTACTACCTTCACATCTCTATCACAGCACATTAAAGCCTTAAAAAAAAAATTGTATTCATTTGAATATATTCCTAGACAGAGTAAATTTCTTAATGTGAAAAGCTGTAGCTTTTGTAGGATGAAAGCGTCAGTTCAACACAGTCTTCTGCTGTCCGCACTCATACTGAGTAAATATATAAACAGGACTTAGCTAAGGACAGATTCTGCTTCATTTATTCATATCAGAATAAATAAGTTTCTCTCAAAGTAAGATATAACTCGCATCAAACAAAATCACAGACTATACAGAGTTATTTTAGAGAATAAGGATGGCAATTTTAGCCCTGAAGTGAATCGTATTTGTGGCACTGGTCTCACATGGCTCTTCTATGCTGCAAGAGACCTATCACCAGTGAGCAGAACCTCCAGGAGATAACGCCACTCTGATGAGTGCGTAGAACTGTATGAGTTCTCAAGTTAAACTGCCTCACTACGTTTGTACAGCACCTAGCACAAGTCATAATACAAATAATAATGATATAATATGGGTGAAGAAATTGTTTATTTCCTAACACTTGGAATGAGATTAGAAAAGTTAAGCCTGTTCTCTAAAGTCTACATGACCTCCAATAAAGTGCATGCTGCAATAGCTGACATTGATTTGCAACTTGTCAGCTAAAAACTCCTAAACAGAATGTACATCACAAGCAGTACTATACAACATGTAGCTCAACTCACACCATCCTTACACATACGGAATGTGCACTTTTCATGCCTACAACCTCCAAAGGAACGAAAGAGCATGAACATACAGAGTTAACACTCATTTCACTCTAAGAGAGTGAAAAGGCTTCTTTATGTGCATTTTCAAAACTATTCAAACTAGACCAGTTTTGTATCAACTAGACTCAAGTTTTGGGTTTCTTGGTTTATAATGAAGGCTGCATCTGGGATGAAATTGTGTTTTCTTTTAATTTAACATAACATGTATCAAGGCTTGCAGCATCTGGCTTCCTTCACAAGAGAGCCAGTCAGGTGGTATCGGGACCTTATACGTATCAGGTACTCATGAGTAGCTGGTACGTTAACTACACAGTGGTACCTACACAGAACCTGGGTAGTCCAACACATGGTGGAGCTCATAATGGATGCAAAGCATATAACAAACATGTTTCATGCCAGCACTAATCAGGAGATTATGGAAAGGACTGGTGCTATTATTTATCACCATCTTCCATCTTAGCATCACCTGTACACACCCAACCTAAATCACCTCATTGCACGGACTTTACGCTGACGCCTCCTGGTAACAAGAAAGTGTTGTTCAGAGGTTTTGGGTCTTATCAGGCTAGGTGTTCTAATTACTGGCTACTTTTTCAGGCATCAACAGTTGTTAACCTGAAAAGAAACAAACCAGCCACGACAACACAAACCCGAAGCAGAAATATAAAAAGCTTTGTCTGTCCTGAGAAACAGTAGGTAAACATCTGTCCCATCACTTTAATTTGTTAGTTAATAAACTACTAGGTTATTTATTTCAGTACGGATTTCTGACATTAGAACCATTTCCAAACAGCAGCTGAAGGTACTCTTTGTCCCTCACGTCTAGTACTGCAGGACAGCTACTGGCTGTTGGTAAGAGGGGAGGAATAAAATGATGCAAGAACTTATTATAAGCACGTTTGGGGCTGGAAAAGTTTAAGATAGAAAATTGTTAGTCCAATGTGGAAAGCTGGAGGAGGAGAATAAAGTAGGAGGTGTGTAAGTGGAGGGCAAGGAGCCACACGTCCTCTTGCATCACACAGCATCAGCTGTTATGAGCAACCACACCTTGCTCACAAACCGGGATCTGGGCATCTTTGCAACAGACAGAACAACGAAGTTTCAAAACACATTTGTTCCCAGTTCAGAGCAGACAGCTCACAGTGGTCCTGGTCCTCTCTTAAATTTAACTTTATAAAAAAAGTTTCTAGCTGGGGTTAAGCAGATAGTTTCCAACCTGCCAACATCCCACGAGGGAGGATGCTTTCTTTCCACCATGCTCTTCCCTCCCCACAGCCTGTGATTTGTGCGGCTACAAGCAGCAATCAGCGAGCCAAGCTGCAGAGAGGTACTCAGCTGCAGCATGACTGCTTCTAACACATGCACGTGAGAGCTTCCTACTTCGGACAGCATTTATTACTTTAAAAGCACTCTAAGCTGCCAAAGCTGCCAAACCACAGTAGAAAAGGCTGCCTTAGTCTTCCTTAATTCAGATGCAAGAGCAGAACATCAAGATTCAGAAGCAAATAAAGTTCCCACAGCCAATGAGAAAACCTGTTAGCTAGGAGCAGAGCCGACACATACAGAGCTGAGGGAAACAAACCGAGGCAACTTCTTCATCCTGTTCCCTTAAGTAATTTAATTTTGAGCAGCTTGACTCCATCCATGTTTTAAAACAATGTTTTCCATTTTTTTTATTAAGAAGATCATCACTGCAAGTTGAAACTGCTTCCAGTAACATAGTGTTCTATAAATGGATAACATCCACACCAACATCCTCTTGTAGCTGGTCAGAACTGCTTGGCACATACTGCACCTTCAATAAGTGGCATAAGAACAACTGGGTTTATATTGTGTTTTGATGTTGTGTGCCTGTGACAAATTTAGAATTTGCTCTTCCACATCACTTAAGGAATACAATCCTAATGAGTCATCTCAAATGGCACTACATGAGGTAGAATGAGGAAGAAAAATTCAATACCTCTTCTGTCTATGTAAGCAACAATATAAGCAAGGTAAATCATTAAAATGAAAGCAAGGGCTTAAGAACGAGCACTGCTACTGCTAGGAGTGAAAATGCGTATCTAATGGCACAAACCAGATTCAAATAATTTTAAAAATACCCAAACACATAAATTTAAGACTTTCTGCAGTTCTTGTTTAAGTTAAGATGGATCTTCCAACATATTCCTAACTTTAGGAGAGGGAAAAAAAAAACAGTCATACTTGCAACCTTGCAGTCAAGTTCCCTTCAAGAGCACTGTGGTGGGACAGTTAAAATGCACAAGGAGCACATAGAGAAAGGATTCATGTGGCTGAATACTCATTTTCCCTACCTTTTACAGTTGACAGTTTATAGGAGGGGAAGTAATTTACAAAACCCCAGACAAAACAACAAACAAAATGAATATCAAAACAAAATGTTCAGCCACCACCAATAACACTTGCTTACCTGATTCAAACATATTCTTGTGGGAATATTTTTACCTTTAAAACCTTTGCCTTATTTGTAAACTGTTACGAAAAGACAACAGATGTGTTTCTGCAACAGTGACATGAGTTATACTGTTCCCTTTATGAACTTTTGGAATGCTTTAATCCTTAAAGCCCTGGTGTATTGGTACTTAAAACAGGTAAAGAAAACATCTGTCTGCAAAGACTGTGCCTTTGTACATAAGAATGCTCTAGACCACGTTCACCTCAAGCAGGTTTATGATATTTAGAGTGAACAACAACTGAAAAATCTGGGAAACAAAAGACAGACACTTTGCTTTTGATGCTTTGCAACACAATACTTTTTACCTGCTCCCACGTCATCGCACTGCAAACAATGCTCTTTACTGACCTACTTACACAGCTGTAGGAGGGTGCCAGGAACCAAACTGCTGGAGACAAGAGGGAAACACTTGGAAAGGAGCTCTTTCCAAATTAGTGATTTTGCTCCAGATTAACCATAAGGACTAGTCTACACAAGCTTTGCCAAGATTGCCACACTAGCAAACCTTAGTATTACAGTAGCAAAGCCATCCTTCCAATCCAAAGAGTAATAAAATTGGGGTTTGGTAATATATCCTTTACCTGCACCACTGTTTGGGTCTTCTCAAGACAGCATTAGCAATTTAAAATGAAGTTATGCCTCCAACAAATGTTTCCAGCAAAGACATGCACCAAACCCAAAACATGCTCACAAAAATGACTCCGTCCCAAAAATGACAAGCAAGTACTTTGAGATTTTGCATCATCAAGGAGAAAATGTGAAAGACTCTACTTTTGATGCAGTTTCCTCCTGACCTAGGCTTCCTTATGCAGGCTTGAGTCTTCAAGTACAAGCTTTCCATGCGAAATCTCATTAAGTCAAATTTAGGATTGACCATTTTAACGGTGAAGCTTTTTCATCTGTCTGCCTTTACCCCTGCAACATTTTCCCCCATGCAGGCTCGGTTTTTTGCATGCAAAAAAAACCCTTAATAATCACATTATTAAACCGGTAAGGCACAAAAACATGATGCAGCAGTTCACTCCACCCACTGCCATCCTCCAAAAAGATATTTTACAACCAAATCAGAAGGTTTTCTTTGAGGTCGCACCCTGGCCTTTAGCAGCACACATTAAAGACAATCTTCACCACACCCTGCAAGGGTGCCAGCTCTCAGGATTTGGCTATGCCTCTCGTATGTCTCTCTTCTTAAGATTATCTGTTAAGTGCACCTTCAGGTCTCAAAGCAGAAGTAGTCCGCCTGATAGCACAAAAACGTGCAGAAGTTGCTTTGCTTGGTGTAAGAAAAACAACAATAAGGAATAACTTCATTTTTTCATCTGTCGGAAAGTTTAAATCAGGCAAAAATTTCATGCTTCTCCCCAAACAGAAAAAGAACAAATTCCTTCAGCAACAGCAGCAGAGGGGACAGCAACAGATCAGTAAACGCCTTGTGGGGTTCACACAGTTTTTTTGTTTACCCTGAAAATCTGAAGTGACTCTGACTACACTTAGCTCATTCAGACCTAGACACAATCTAAATTGGAAATCTACCCTCAACCAGCACGTCTTGCCTAAACATGCAAGTTAGCCCTAAGTAGACAGAACACACACTTGACAAACACAGTCCCCAAGAATGGACCCTTCAGCCTCTCTGCAGCAGTAAGAACCTCCCATCTCATTTTACTTTGGAGTTTTTTAGACAACTTTGAAAACAACCAAGCTGAGCTTACAAACAAGTCAAACACAAACAATGCAGATGAGCTGGCTGCCGGGTACAGGCAGCTCGTGCCATGCACCTCGTACACAGCTTGGCCTCACCTATGTGTGCAGCTGAGTAGGCCTGGTTCAGCATTTGGCTGTTCAGCTCTTCTCACATGAAGCACAGATCTATTATGTACCTACCAGCCTCTATTAGAAATACCTGACACTGGACTTAGAAAGGTGGTTTGGGGTGGTTTTTTTTTTCTTGGTTTTTAAAAGGTGGGAAAAAATTACCTAATCTCTGTTTCTCTACAGGCAGCAGACTATCTGGCATGAAACATCACAGCATCTCCTTAAGGAATTAAATCTATATCATATTTATACCATTTTTGTGCTACACACAACACTTGAGTATATTCACTAAATAGACAATTCCTGAGATTTCCATTCCACATCAACTGAAAATTTAGCTTTCTTCTAAACAGTACTCTTACACCCAGTAGGCAGCAGTTTGGAACTAGGACTTCATCAGAAAAGCAAAGGAATACATTCCTGGAATGCAATTTTAAACCAAGAAATTAACTGTATCTTACTTAAAGATATGTCTTCTAAACAGCTTTCTTCTAAACAGCACTATTACACCCAGTAGGTAGCAGTTCGGAACTAGGAATTCATCAGAAAAGCAAAGGAAGACATTGCTGGAATGCAATTTTAAGCCAAGAAATTAACTGTATCTTACTTAGAGATATGTCTTCTTTCAAATTAAGTCCACTTTTGATCTTGCTACAAATGCTCTTTTAGAAGGAACAGGTACAATACCATGCCCATGCTGTTAAATTTACCATTAAATACATTTAAGAAATGCAGTGCCGTGTAGATCATCTCTAATGACAATAATCTAAACATTCTTGTGACTTACTAAGATCATTATTTGGAAAACACCAATGAACCTGCAGAGAAAACATGGTTTAACCAGGGTTTTATATCTCACTTCTCCTATGGGAGAAATAAGCATCAAAGTCAGATTTTCATCACTGCTGGTAAATACGAAGTCAAGTGGACGTTACAAGTGCATGAGTAATGCCATGGGACAGCTGGAAGATGCAATAAATGCTGTACTTCTTTGGGAATCCAACTGAGGGAGGCATCAGCTCTGGGCATGGTGGGAGCTGGAAAACACATATGTGAGACTATCACAGAAAGTGATGACACAGCCAAGAGGAAAGAGGAAGCAGGAGTGTGGATTTCACTAGCACAAGAAGGAAGAGCCAAGAGTCTGCAATTCAGAGCACTAACCGTGTCCATAAGCAACAGCATGTGCTGTACGAGGCAGCTTAAAGTCATTCAGGGGATGTAAACCAATGCCTGAGGACATAAAACTGCCACTAACTACATGGTATTAAGAAGGTATTTCCTTCATAGGCAACAAGCAATTCTGAGCTGACCATAACAGTGATTTTTTTCTTAGTTTTCTCAGAAATATTAAGCAGTGGCACAGCTATAATATGGCAGATGAGGAGGAGACTGGTGACTCCCCTATGTATGGGTAACGCTACACTGGTACTCAGTACCAGCACAGGGAGAAAGCTTTGTACAGTATATAACAGGCCTAAACAGAGAGGGGAAAAAACAAATTCTTTAAGTCCACCAGTTATTTTCCACATATGTCAGTCCATATGAGGAAAAAGTTCCTTTTATAACTACAGCTGAGACCAATGCAAACAAAATAGGTTCAAGGAATAAAAACAAACACAAAACCCAAAACCCAAATCAAGAAATTCAGACTCATCAACTCCAGATCTTTTTCCAGACACAGAAGCACCTTCAGAGCAGCTTCGCTCCAGCCACAAAATATGTTTTAAAGCTTGTAAGAAAAGTCATTAATAAAAAAAGATTCTTTTAATAACAGAAGTTTTGCCAAACAGGGCAATTAATGCAGGTGTGTAAAGGCAACCTACAGAGTATAAATTACCCAGACATCCCAAGCAGCTCCATCCTGCCACACCTCCTTCCACCCCAACTTGCTTCTTACATCAGGCAAGCAGATGAACCACATGTCTGCAGATACAAAGAAAGGACAAGCAATTTCATCTCAAGTTCTCCTGCGTAAACAGATGCTCTGATTTCCAGTTCTCCCTTTGTCTGACGTGTAGGAGCAGCCCAACTGTATTTTCTTACTATTTTGAGCTAAGAGCCTTATTGCTTCCTCCCTTCAGGCCATCTTTAGGGGCTTGTTCCAGCAGGAATATAATTAACAACTCCCCATTCAAGCCTGGTATAGTGATTTTTAAATCCCTTTTTAAGCCATAAGTTTTTAACACACCTTTATCACTGTTGCCCCCCAACTACTTATGCAAACATAACACACATTTAGGCACTTATGAGTTATACCAGCTAGAGAATTTCTGGACAAGGCACTATTTTGATTTATTGTGTCTCAAAGTTACAGAGACTTTACAACTCAGTTATCACTAAAGCATCACAGGTGAAATTTAGTTACTTTTTTCTTTTAAAAACAAATCCAAAACAAAACTAGGCTTTAGGAATCTGGAAGCAAATTCTGGCCCCATTTCTTCCTGACTTCCTACAGCCAGGACAGCCTGTAAAGTCCCCAGGAGGCTGTCAGACTCCTTATGAGAAACCTTGAAGACAACATGACTTTAGAGCCCTTCTTGATAGGGCAGTAACCACAGCCCTGCCCTGCATGCCCAGTGAAGACAGAACAAGCCCTGGCACAGGCACAGCACGATTCAGCCACAGAAGAACGTGAGAGCACAGGGTCTTGACAAGCAAATACCTGCCAGCTTCAGCAATGGTTTGTATTTGTGACTTCAGTACTAGTCCCAAACAGAAAAAGGCTCTAAAACTCTACAAAAAGTCTCTATAAATGTCAGTAAAAAACAAGCAGGTACCAGGAAATGAGCAGCAGAAGCTACTGGCATGCCTTGGCTTCCACCTTGCCTTGCTCTAGAATATTTATTAACAAGTGTAACAAAAACTGCATGTCTCACGTTTTTGGTGTGCTGCAGAATGGACACCCTGTCCCACCTTTCATACCAGCACTTAGGGATGCTCCCAGACACCCTTACACAAGGCAGGCTGTCTTCTCATGGTTTCACAGCAACTCAAAAGTGTTCCATGTGCCAGCATACAGAGGAAAGGAAAGGAGATCAATGATGGGGACATGTCCCATCCCATGTCTGTGGAAGTCTGTTTTGCCATTGGCAGAGTTTTGGGGCTGTGCAAGAGTCTTACAAGGCCTGCAATGTTTTAGGGATGTCAGAATGTTGAACAGCACAAGTGAGAATATGCAAATGCCATCAGGTTACTTCTGGCCAAAAACTATTTACAAGTAGTACAGCTATTTACAAGTAAATGGAAAATAATATGAACTTAATTTTACATTTTCATTTTATTTAGCTAAATTATGCTCATCTGGAAAAAGACGAAACTATGGTTACTGGTCCATCAATAAGCTAGAAAAGCCTTGGTGAACAGTATAGACTACATACCTCCACCTGTAATCTGTTCACACAGACGCATGAAAACCAAAGACAAAACTTGCTCAGATAACAAAAACATCTTACTGTAATTTCTAATACTGCACCATATTCTCTGCATAATGACATTAAGTGCATCCAAGAATTTGAGCTTAAATATCCTTCTTGTTAAGGTGGCTCCCAAATGCTCCCTATGATACAGGCAAGCAGACTGTAAGCTAGCAAGTATGAAGAGCTGCAAGTTTCAGCTGGCCAGGAACAACTCATGCCAGGCAATGACAGATCTGTGTAGATGAGAACATCTGCTGCTACTGAGGATACCAGGAATACTTGGACCAAATCTATCCTATAAAAGGTTCACAGATAGACGCTAACAGCTTACGCCAAACTTACTAGTGCAAGCATGGTTTATTCTGGTGAAAGCACTCCTATGCCATCATAACTTACACTAAATGAATTAAATCAGGGCAATAGAATTATATCTACATTAGGGCAATTGCCAGGATACAAACTGCTGGAAAGAAGCACAGGCTTCTGGTAGATTTGTTACAGAAGAGAAAATCAAGAGGTAACCTGGCTCGAACTTAACTTCTCTGGAACGCACAACAGCATCACTTCGAGTCAAAGCACTCTCTGTCCTATGACAGTTTCTTCCTGAAGAAACCTCCTGTTCTCAGGCTCAGGAACACACCACAAGATGTTAGAGATAGGCAGGAAGACTTCCCTGTTTTGCAAACGACAGGATTTGCTCCAGGGGCAGAGGGATTAGATAAAACTTCACATATCCTGCAGTTCTGTAGGAATTCTCACGACTACCCCAAACCTCACTGAACTCGGAGAGCTACAAGCAACTTGGCATTAGGCAGTTGAGGCAAGACCTCAAGAATCAAATTACCACAAAAATTTAAAGTCCTACTGCTTCCACAGACTGAAAATGTATTCATGAAAGAGGCACTTATTTTCTTCTGTACATGCAGAAGCTACCTTATGGGCAAGAAAGCCAGATGGGACCCGCAACACCAGTAACACTTCCGTGTGTTTCTGCGTCCCCTTCATACCACCTGTCCTCTCTCCACTGAAGCTGCCGTTTTTTAGCTGCATGGATAATTCAGTTGCCAAATAACTAGAGGAAAGCCTCATCACTATAATTTACAAGTGTCCTACTCATAACCAGTCAGCCAAACAGCTTCCATGCAAAACTAAAAACAGGTAACGCTCCTCTCTCTGCGGCTTCACAAATCCTTCAGCACACACCGACACTGCTCACACCCAACCACCCCCTGAGCCCATGCCTTACTTTCCTACTCACACCCTAAACTAAGCACTCATGCAAACCCTACAGATTCTGAACTCGTCCACCAACTTGCCCACAGCCACAAAACATAACAACACAGCCAGATACAGAAAACACCATGTCAGCTCATACTTCCACTGCTTCACTGCTGAGTACATTTGACATATCCACTCATGTTTCTTCCAAGTTTCACTTCTGAATTTAGTTTCTGGATTTTTCTGAGGTTTGTATTGGAATTTTTCAAGCGAGATCACCCCAAATCAATTGGCAGTTGGAGACTGTAACAGCCTATGGTACCAGAGCATGCCTTGGAATCATCTACCCTTAAAATACAAGGACTTAAAAGTCTTGCATCTCCTGCAATAACTCTTTATATCAAAACCTAGGCCAACTGTTTTATTTAAAAGTCAGCACTCAAAATACATGGGATTTGCACAGGCTGGAGATAAAATTCATCTCCAAAAAGAGCCACTGAAACATTACTTTTGGCTGGAAACATCATGCTCCAACACTAGCAACCTACCTGACCAATTCTACCCCATGTGGAGACCAGATGGACTAAGAGATAGATCCTGGCACGATAAAAAGAAGAGAGACAGGCAGCAGGTAAAAATTAGGCTCTGCAAAGGCAGGTAATACAAATCTGCTTCTTAATGTGCCATGCAAGAGCTAGGTGAACGTATCTTTGGTACGATACATCTTGCAAGCCCGAGGAGAAAAGATGAGTAAGCTTAAAAACAAAACAAAAAAAAAAACCCAGTTAACCATATTTATATTTTAATGCATGTAACCTACTTTCACACATAGTTAATAAATTCCTTCATGGGATGTGACCCTGAACAATTCCGAGTTTAAAAAACCCACAACTCTAATGACTACAAGCTTTATTGCTACTGTAGTTATGTCTGGGGCTCTTACTCCTCATACATGCTTAACTCATGTCTCCCCAGTCCCTTTTTCAGAGATGAACAAAATGCAGTACTTAAAGATTAAAATCTGTGAACATATACTTCTCCATGGAATAATTTACAGTATGTTTTAATTAAGCAGTCTTTCTCCGCGGTAAAAAACAGCATATTTTCTGTAAACACTACAGGAAAGATACTGAGGTGCTGGAGCAGGTGCGCAGAAGGGCACCAAAGCTGGTGAAGGGTCTGGAGAATAAGTCTTACCAGGAATGGCTGAGGGAACTGGAGGGGCTTAGTCTGGAGAAGAGAAGGCTCAGAGGGGATGTTATGACTCTCCACAACTACCCGAGAGGAGGCTGTTGTGAGGCGGGGGTTGATCTCTTTTCCCAAGTTACAAGGGATATAACAAGAGGTAACAGCCTCAAGCTGTGCCAGGAGAGGTTTAGACTGGATATTAGGAAAAATTTTTTCATGGAGAAGTGCTCAGGCATTGGAACAGGCTTCCTGGGCAAATCACCATCCCTTGGAAGTGTTCACAGACTGTGTGGATGAGGCACTCAGTGATACGGCTTAGTGGTGGTCTTGATAGTCCTGGGGCAATGGTTGGACTTGATAAACTTAAAGCTCTTTTCCAATCTAGTTGATTCTATGATTCTAAACTCATCTTTCTGTTACAGCAGAACAGCAGTTTTTCCAAGAATATGGCCTTTTTCTACCTACAGCAACCCTTCTGAACCTTAATTTCAGATATGACATACAATCATCTAAAATAAGATGACCAACAACCTGAAAAGTATTCAAGCATTTTGAAGAGTACTGGGTCAATGGTTCATTCCAATTTCATGTCTTCCATTTGTCTTCCACCACAGTGTACAAAACTGCTTCTTAAGCAGCGAAAAAAGTTATTGGTAGTACACAGGCTCTGCAAATTTTGCAACTTTTTGCTGATCTTCCTTCTCTGTGAATTTTATTTCATTTTACACTCAGCTCTAGCTGGGTAGGTAGACTGACTAGCTCAAACTGCTGAGGAGAACTGCTGCTCTGTCCACAGTCAGCACTCATTTAAAATTTAGTCACCAACTTAATATTCTATTTATTTTTAGTTTATTTCTGTACTTGAGAAAGTCAAAAGTTGTACTGCAGCAGTCACCCAAAATACTGCATTGCCTAACAACAGATGCCAATGTGACACTGAAGTAGGCTCCATCTTATTCTGAGAGTAGCAGACGGACTCCCCATCCCCACCTTGAGCAAATATTCAGATCTTATTACAACTTCAGAGGAAGCTACAGCTGGAAAGAATGTCCAGCCATTACCAAAAGTCTGCTACAGACTCATGATAATCCTGTGTTTAAATGATACCAAAAAGTCTTCTCCTACTTTATAGACTTAGACAAAATTAATGTCTTCATTACTTGCAAATTATGGGACTTAAAAATAAAAACCCTTTAGAATTAACCACCTGTACTTTTTGTTCACGCTTCCTGACACATAGCTACATGCTGTGAAGATCTCCTATGGTGGGTATATCCTGACTTGGTGTCAGGGCAGATCACCACTGAGTGTGACAAGTTCAAGCTGCTGCTGACAGCTGCAGCAGGACCTTTCATTAACTGGGTTTCACTGAAAACACAGGCCAGGATAAGATGTTTGCCGGGCCACCTTGGAAACCGTGACTGTGCTAATACAGCTCACCGTCAAACGGCTTGGTTTGGCTGCACACACTGCTGGCACTCGCTGCCAGGAGTCACCGGCTCTCCCAGCTCTGGCACCTTTGGCAGCTTCCAAGTTCTGTTCCTGGATACTGTGAGGGCACATGGGAACAGGAGATGAGGAGACAAAGCAATCTTCTCTTAAATTTAGAATCGGATGTACTTCAGAATCCACCACCACCCGGAGCTCTGTCGTGCTAAGCGCTGCCAAGGAGAAGACAAACGAGGCTGAGGAGCAGGCGGGGGAAGCCCTGGCAGCGGGCACAGCGGGCACAGGCACCGGCCCCGCAAAGTTCCTTGTTTCTGGGTCGGTTGTTTACACCAGGCACTTGGCAGCACTGAACTTGTTCAGGGCGGTTTTACCCGGTAGTTAACCACGCCGCCTCTCGCACCTGCACGAAGCCACAGTTCAATGAGCAGGCGGCTCCTCCACGGGCACTCGGGCCGGGGGGGAAGCTCCACAAGGCGGGTACGGCCGGGCCGCCGCTGCCACCGGGGTGCTCAAGCAAACTCCGGGCTCCGCAGGCCCGCTGCGCCCGGCCCGGCCCGCCCCGGCTCCTCCGCCCTCAGACGAAGCCGAGCCTGCTCCTTACATAACCGGCCGCCCCCCGGAGCGCGGCCTCCCGCCGACTCACCGCCCGGGCAGGGCGCGGGCCCGGCTGCAGCCCTCCTCCCCCGGCCGTACCTGATGTAGGGGCTGGCGGCCGCCAGGATGTTCTTCTGCACCGGGATCTCCTCCCCCTCCAGCACCAGGTGCGCGTCGCAGAAGCGGCTCTCCTCGCGGAAGGAGCTGAGGGCCCGCAGCAGCCTCGCCGGGTGCTGGGGGTCCGACACGGCGCTCGGCCCAGACATGTTACCGAGCGAAGCCGTGCCGCGCCGGGCCGGCCACCTCAATCACTGCCCTCACACCATGGCTTCCAGCCCGCCGCTGACATCATCCCCCTGCGCCGCCCCGCCGGCCTACCTCTGCGGGGCGGGGAGAGGCGAGGCGGAGGCGGCCTCGGATGCCCGGGGCGGGCTGAGGAGATGGCGGAGGGCGGGGACGGGCGGGCTGCGGGCTTAGCGGCCGACAGCCTGAGCGACAGGGGGGGAGAGGAGCGGCTGACTGAGCGGTGGCCTGATCGGCTGAGGGACCGACTGAGGACAGGTTTAAAATGTGTCTGAACCCGCCTTTATTTATGTCTTTCCCCCCTTCCTGAGGTGAACATGACAGGCGTTAGCTTGAGAGAGTGAGAATTAAATACAGTGAGACCAGTTGGGATAGCGCTGCTTTCCACAGCTGCCCGCTGGAAACAGCCTCGGCCGGCAAAAAGAGGATCTTCAGGTCGGTGCACAGGGGTTTAGGCCGTATATTTAACGTGCTTAATTGCACATTAAAAGACGACTTGATTCCATCTGCTGCTGCTTTCTTTAGCAGCATCCAGTGTTCAAGTAGCGACACCATTTACACTGAGGGGAAGTGTTTCAAAACCGGGCTTTTCCAAGGAGAGCAAATGGCTCTGCAGCCTTTGCTCCCACAGTCAAGAGCAGAAATGGGTTTCTCAAGTTATGAAATACCCCAAAGGCCATCACACGTTCTGTTCCTCCATTGGGAGAATAAGATTTTCAGGCGTCCTGACCTAGCAAAGCTAAGGTGGGTCACACATATTTATTATTTGCATTTCTTTAACTCAGTGATGTAAAAATGCCTATCTTTGTAATGTGGAAGACTTTATTGTATAATTCATCCTAATCCAATCCAATGGTATCTCAAAGTGAATGAACCACTAGGAAAAAGAATAAAAGGTATCTGGAAATGTCCCCATGGGGAAAATAAATGAATGACTTCACAAAGGCAACGTTGTCCTTCCCAAGCGAGACACAAAGGTGTTTTGTTCTCCGAATGGAGATCTCAGCTGGGACATGTGCATGTGCAGATGAAGCAGATGAAGCACTGCACCAAGTCCTGCCCATGTGGAGTGTGAATAGCCCTGTTTAAGCCTGTGTTTACAGTTCAACCCTTGTTCAGGCGCTTGCTGACTGAAGAGGGGTCATTGAAAGCATACCATGCTCTGGGTTTGTTGTGCAGCTTTGAACAGGGGTTTTAGGAGCAGCAGACGATGCATTTCACATCCTGATATGATGGAAGGTCTAAAATTAATCTGCATGAAACACCAGCAACTTTTTGCATCACTTCTTGTTATAACATACCCATTTAAAAATATTAGAAGGTCACTTCTGGCTAGGGTATAATTATGCAGGATGCCAAGTGTAGAATGAGGAAGAGCACAACAGATCCAGAGGACGCATCCCCAGCTCTCTTTGAGGGTAATGAAAGCAGAGAGCACTCTGCCTCTTGACTGCGGCTGAAAGATGTGTTTTGCTTGTTATTAATACTTGGGTAATTGCATACTCAAAGGAACAGTGGTTTAAATTATTGCAAAAGCTGTCATTGAGTGGCCTGGTTATTTAAAAAGAAAAACACTGGTTTGTTTCTGTGCCTCCTGCATGGGTTGTAATGTCGGAAAACATAGTTGTATTTCTGGTTTTTAACTCGTCCTAGTAAACAGGGCTCCTGCTTCCTCCTGCTGCCTATGTGGGGCAATGGGACAAGGTGTAACAGATAATATCCACTTCAAGGGAACAAATTAATTATTATGCTTTGTTATTTGTTGTATTTAATGAAACATGCTGATAAAAAAAAAGGACAAACCAAAGCACTCTATCAACCAAAGGGCCATTTGTAACATCCTTGAAGTAATAATATGTATGCAAACCCATGGCCTGATTCTCTTGCTCAACTATGTTTCTTTTTTCCTTTAACAGAGCTATCTATCCTTACAGTCTTTATTTGTAGTCACTAAATTTAGATTTTGTTTTTATGCCATTACAGTAATTTCTGTAGTTTCATTCGGCTGATTTACGACTTAAATTGGTGCAAAAGAAGAATCAAACCTATCAGTCCCTCAAGGTTTCATTCACAGTGAAGGGTGTCAGGGAAGCAAATCAAATGACAGGCTCACTGCCTTGTGCCAAGTTACCACAAAAAAAACCCAATAAACCATTTGGCAAAGCCTATATGCATTCCCCCTTGCTATTGTCAGCCCATAAATGATAGTGTATTACCCTATTCAGGATAAATGTTTCATCAGATTACTGTTGCAACTGCTAAAAGCATTCTTGAACAAATCTGTGTTTAGCCATATGTTTTTTATCCATATTGTCCCTCCCATAGGAGGATACAGGGATTGGCAAACACAGATTTACATCACTGTTTTTCTCTTCAGGTTGACTACAGACTTGATGCTAATCAAATCCTGTGTAATACTCACCAAGGGACTTGTTCTGCTCACAGGCAAGGTGCACAACAAAATGACCACACATTAGCTGTATAACATGCACAGTTTATTAAACAAGCACACTAAAGCAAATAAGCATACTAAAGCAAAAAAAGCACATTAATGCGAATCAGGTATGTATCTGTATAGTGAATAACTACAATAAAGCAAATCATATATATATATATGTAAGTAAAGCACAGAGGAAAATTAGCAGTGCCTCATAGAATCATAGAATAGTTAGGGCTGGAAAGGACCTTAAGATCATCTTGTTCCAACCCCCCTGCCATGGGCACGGACACCTCACACTAAACCATGCCACCCAAGGCCTTGTCCAACCTGGTCTTGAACACTGCCAGGGATGGAGCATTCATAACCTCCCTGGGCAACCCATTCCAGTGCCTCACCACCCTAATAGTAAAGAATTTCCTCCTTATATCCAATCTAAACTTCCCCTGTTTAAGTTTTAACCTGTTACCCCTTGTCCTATCAAATCATTACTACATAGACAGAACAAAGATTAAGAAGAAATACATTACCAATCACCACTGATCATCATCCAGGCCCATCTTCAAGCGGGATAGCCCCACTGCAGCCAATGCCAGGAGTCTCAGGGACTGGGAAGTTCCTGTGCGGTGCATCCACCTATAGGTGAGGCTCTGGATTTGGCTACAAGAGGGTCCCACTTTTATACCCTTAGAAAAACAATGGGGTTTATGCCAAATCTGTAATTGTTTACTCATGGGACTGTGCAGTTTCTTCTGATCTCACTGGTGGCTGCCCTGAGAGCACTGACCTGGTGCCGCAGCATGGCCAAGTATGAAGGTCATAGGACAGCTGCACCTTCATGTTTTCCTGCGTCTTTCCAACAAACAGGAAGCATAAACATATAGACTCTACTGAATACACTTTGGCAAAAAACCTATTTTGTTATGTCTTTCAGTCATGAGGGGGAATCAACTCTCAGCTAGGTTCCCATTCATTACAGGAATACAGCATACTTTTTAAAAAAATCATATCCAAGACAAGTTCTTGTAATTTATTTTCTGTGGTCTGCGATATGCATGAATATAAGCAACACATTTGCTTTCTTGGACTGAAGAGAAAAAATCTGATTTGTTTTTATGATGAATATTCCCATCATGTGATCATCTAGAATTAGCTCCTCAGATATCAAGTAACTCCTGTATCCAAACTCATTATCATCTGAAAGCATAACACTATGAATTCTACACAAGAAATTCTGGAGGCAAACTCTCAAAAGGAAATCTATAGTAACTGTTAGACTTTTGATTCATTACCACCTTATAATGCCAGAAGTATTTGTAGAGACTTATTAAATCGAAACTTTTCTGAACTAGAAAAAGCAGCCCCACAGCTGGTGTCCTTTGCCAACATGAGAAGTCAGTTTTCTATTCCAGTGCTTGTTCCATATTACTTACAAGAATAAAACTCAGTTTCTTCAGAAGATAAAGTTCTCTTAAATAGTAGGATTAATATACCTTGAAAACACTGAAGATAACTATTTATGCAGACACACCTTACTGAAATTATCTATTTCCATTTCATGGAATGTATAAACATCTGAATGTCCAAAACTGCATCTTTTAACTGTACAGCTGCCCACAGTGAACACTTATTAAATGAAAAATAGCCTGTATAGTCTCTATAACGTCAAACGGCAGAGGCTCAAGCAGAGAAAGGGAGGTACATATGTTACAGCGCAAACAAGAACTGTGGATGATGTTGGTTCAGTTCCTGCTCTGCTGTAAACATCTTACATAATGACAAACCAGTCACCAAAGCCCAGATTCCCATGTGATGGGGAGATGATAAATGACACTAATTTCATCCTGTTTCCTACCTGTGTAAAACACTGTGAGCAGCAGAGACGTGATGAGAGTGCATATAAAAAGAGAGGTACCTGAGTAGTATGTTGATGCATACAGACAAGATGAACACCTAAAATGCATGGATGTACACCTGGTTTTCTCCATCATCAGTAAAAATGCCTCTAACAGTAAAGGTAGCTGTAATAGGAAAATACAATTAAAATTTAAAAAGCTCTCATTTAAAGAAAAATCAATGTCCCAAATCAGAAAACAAAAATATGTTCAGGGGATTAGGAACTGTCATTCCTGTAACAAAAGCCAGTCATGGTATGCTTGGCATTTGAACTCTGTTGAGATGTGCTTTTTAATTGTGACTATGAATGAGAGTTGTGTACTTTTATTAGGAAGCATCTGTTACAGGCAATGATAAATCCATGTCTGAATATGGATGCTTCTAAGCATACAATAAAGCAAATGCTTGGCTATAGGAACAATAGCATGTTGTTTCAGCTACTGTGTAGTTCAGATGAGGTTTAAATTGGGTCTTTCACTCTTGTACCTAGACAATTTGTTGCACATGTGTATCTGAGTTCTGCTGTCATTTATATATGTACTGTTATTAACAGAGATTAGGAGCAATACTAATAAGTGCTGCATTTTTGTTTACCTTTCACACAATATGATCATCTAGTTACAAGAAATACCATGTCAGATATTCTCCTCAAGGAAAACTGATTTAAATAGGAAGTGTTTAAGATTTAATAGCACTAAAGTATAATTGAATGCTACATAAACCCATGTATTCTATTTCTAGTTACCCATTTTTGTCAACATAAAAGGGAAAAACAGTGATTAATTTATTAGCAAAGCTGGGGGGGGGGGGGGCAGGTTCTAAATTAGAAAGTTGTAGCACCTCAGTTTAATACTTTGGTTATGGTGGAGTTTAGGAAATCAAGCACCAAGAGAATGCATTGCCATGAGTTATTAGTATCATAGCAGATAGTGAAGTTTTATGGCAGGAGACAACTTTCATTGTGAGCTGCAGTTTTGAAACAGGCAATGAAAGTTACATGAGCTGCAGACACATGTGACTCATGGTATGCATCACCCTATAAATACAGTACTTTATTTGCTCAGAAAGCTATATTCTCCTCAAATAAATCATTTGTTGTTACCTTTGTCTCCTATTCTGTGCCTCAGAAGTTGTATATAACATTAGCATTTAAGACCGATTATTCTTCTTTTGGAGTAGTTATGTACCATTTGTGCATATAATTATTTGTAATAAAAGTTATCTCTTATGACATATTATATATAGTTATTGAAGAGTTTATATTTAGTCATTTCTACTCCTAAGATAAAGTGGTTCCTGGAAAATATTATCCCCCATTCCATATAAGGTTGTCTAAGCTTGTGTGATAGGGTAAGTAGCATTTTACTCAGTTTCAGTCTTAGAATCTTTCTCTGGTATAAAAGTTCCGTGCAGGTCCAGATGCAGTTCCACATCTATTATGGCTCGGCCCAATTCTTTGAACGTTTTAGCATCCAAGACAAGTAGGAAGGGTGCTTTCTTTGGATCAGACACCACAATACAGGTCAGAACAATACCTGTGACATACAAATGAAGAATTAGAAGCCGTAACAGTTACCCAAGCAGAAAAACAGTTCTTGTTTCCTAACAATCTTAGGAGACAAACTGAAAGTCTACTGAGAGTGCTAAAGGACTAATGAATGCTTCCCTTCTTTCCTGCAGTTTATTGGGAAGAAAAAAGGCAAACCAACACTGAATTGTGTGCCTGGCCGTTATGGGACTCATCCTTCCAACTATTTCACATTTGCCTTTGCAAGGAGTCACTTGAGAACAGAACTGGATCAAGATTTCAGGGATACTTGTAGTGCTACTTCATGTTCTCATCTGTAACAACACTGACTTCCCACAGCTTCAACAATTCCAGACTATTGATAACTCCAGGTCCAAGGCTCTCTGAAAAGTCCTAAGCATTGGTTTGATTGTTTATGTTTGTCCTGGGACATTACACAAGCTGATTTTAGTCTAATATTGCTTTGGGTTTCTTTTCTCTGTGGGAGTAAAATGGCTGGTGCTAATTTTAACCTCACAGTGCAAGCAACAACCCAGCTTCCTCGACTAAGAACAATGAAACTTGTGAGATTTAATGCAAAACTCATGTAACCCCATCTTTCAGAATGTTGTCATCATTTTACCATCATCCTCTTCTTTTGCATCAGGGTTGGGAACAAAAACGGGCTCAGAAGGCCAGCAGTGGTCCTCTTCCCAGTGGAGCATTTCCTTTGTCTGGACATTGAATTTTGCGATCTAAATTGTTGTGACCAGAAAAGAAAAATGTCAGTGACCCAGACAGTGGTTTATTCCAAAAATACAATGTGGAGGATTAGCTAAGAGCTAAAGAGCAGCAAGGCATGTGCTGTAACAAGAGGGAAACACTTGGAAAATGTTAAACTTTGGAGTTACATTTAGCGGCTGCAAAATCTAACAATGTTCTTTTAATGCCATTTCATTAGATTACAATTACACCTTTCATTTATGGGCTTTAAGTATTTTACAAATACTTAGACATCATGGGAGAACTTAAGTATAATTAATGCCCTCACTATAAAGAGGAAGAGTCCAGGGCCCAGACATTTAAGTGACATGCACCAAATCACTGCAATTCTGTAGTAATTCAGGAAACAGGATTTAAACCTTCTGGTTTCTAATTGTGTGAATGATTTTCTTTTCATTGGGACCTCAGTATTTCTCAAGTCTTTCTTATTATTAGAGAGAATATATATGCCAGAACAATGGCTATTAATAGTGATGTGTAAAGATTAAACCAATGGGGCAAGAATTCCACACAGATACTGGTATTTACTGAAGATTTTCATCTCAATACTAATGGGTAAGTGCCTGACCAAACTAATCACCAGTGGGGTTGCATGGCATTTTCCGTTCAATTCTGTTAAGGCCTTTTCTTTACCCATACAGATGCAGTTATATTCTTTTCCCTTTTGACCTTTTTAGTCAAAAGATACGTTTACACAAAAATGGATCTATCCAAATTACTGGAGGAATGATTTGGAAGAATTCTCCCTTCTAACCAAGATTACAGCAATTTTGCTATCAGAACTTACCTAAGGATTATGCGTGGTTGTTGTGCCTCCATTCAATAAAGAGCAACTGACATGTTGTTCTTTATTGTGAAAAAACAAATGATATGAAAAAAACCTTCCAGCAGCATTTTTTATTACATTTGAGTCAAGCACCAATTATCTACATTGAAAATCACAAACTTGCATATTTGTTTGAGCTACTCTCAGAATTACTGCAATAAATTTCCTTGCATCATGCAGGAATCCAGATTTATTTTGTAATCAGTTGTGGTAATTATATACAAGAACCAGCAGTGACCTCAATTTGCACTGCCTTACAGTCAGAGAATAAGAATTATAAAAAGTCTGTCCAAATTATACAGCGTTTGTCCATACCTAACTGCAGTGTTTAGAAGCTTTAACTTGATGTTGAAAACAAGAGTTCAGTTTCTGGCCTCAGAGCCACACCCTTTGAATTAGCATGTATGAATGAGATTAGGCTGGTTTTTTTGGGCCAAACTGGGAAAGCATGGTCTACTTATAACTGCTTTAATTTGATTTGTTGTCTACAAATACAGTTTATGACTTTGTAAATGTTAATTATACCTTTGTAGGAACCGGACTCCATTTGACTTCTGTTGCGTAGACATACTTGTATTTTTTGCCATTATAGTCATAGTTGATGCGAGGCAGTTCTATCCCTGGGTAAAATAAAGTTAAAGACTTAGGAACAAGTGAAGAAAAATTACTCAAGTATACATTTACATATGCTAAACTTCAGGATGTTATGCCCTGTGAAAAACTTTGACCATATGTTGAATAGATTTTGTATATCTGAACTTTTAAAAAGCTGAAGATGGATATTAACATAACAAAATTAAGCCAGGATTGTTTTTATTCTTAGGGATTCATTATACTAGAATTTATGAGGATTTGGGGGTTTTGTTTGTTTAGGTTTTTTTCTTTTTTTCTTTCTTCAGAAATACATGAGATGTCAACATCTGAGTTATAATTGGAGACTACCATTCTAAGCAATTACTTTCACTTTAGGTAAATATACATTCTTTATATATTCCTGTTACTATCCCCTGAAAAAAAGTGTAAAAAAATCACTTTCAAAGGAAATCTTTATAAAATACAACAACAGCTGAAGTTACTATTTACAACAGACCTATTTAATTAAAATTACTCTTGCAACAAGTAGATTTGCAAGCCATATTAACAGTTGTAAGATCAGAGTTGGGATCCTGTGTTAGTATTAAAATGATGTAACTTCATATATTTAAAGGATTTCACTCTTGGTAAATACATATATAAGAGGTTCATGGTCATACATTACTGGATAGCCCCTTAGGAGGGAAGTAAAGAAGAAAAAGATTGTCAATAGCTACACTAAAAGCATTAATTAAAAGTTTTATTTCTTTTACCTTTGTAAAGATCTTACATATCTAAAGAGCTGTTAGGCATTATTAGAACTCATCTATGTGTGTTTAAAATAACATATTTGAGATTTGTATAATGGGTATGTCTCACCTTGACACAGGGTTTCAGGCTGGCAATAGATGCTGCCATCTTTCTGTTTTACAGCAGTTGCGGTAGATGGAAGTTTGACTAAATTAGAACCTACTTCAGCATCCTGAAAAAGACATATGCTGAGAAAGTAATATCTCTAAGAATATGCTTCTAATTTAGATATTTCATCAGGTTTGATATTAATATAGACAATTTGGGGATTAAACAAAGAAGTTCCTTTGTATGGTGTTTATCTTATAGCATTAGATTCCGACTTCTTCACTAGAAATCTTGTTAAATCCAGAGGATTTGAGTATATCACAGATGAATATATCACATTTTTAATAAAGCAAGTCTTTAAAAAAGTTTAGATAGACATGGCTATGCTCCAGAAGAGCAATAACTTGATTTCATAGTTTGTGAATGTAATTAATGAAGATGTGTTTCAAGGAATTAGGTATCTAATTCCCATTAGAAGTCACCAAAGTTTGTTTGCACCTGCTATAAACTGAGTGCAAAAATGGGTGTAATGCACTCTCATTTTTAATACACTGTTACTGAATTCTGAAGATTGAAGGGTAGTTTGGACAGCTGGTGTGATCCAACACACCCTTTGTCATTGCTGTGTAGCTGTTTTTGAGACATGAACAAAGCAGTAAGACTCTAGGATGTAGAGAGAAAAGTATTATCCCTTCCAAATGTATCAGGCTGAAACTTGCTCAAGTTGTTGGGCAGTATAAAATCCTCCCTGAAAACAATGATGTAAAATGATGTTTTAAATTAAACTGAAAGATAAAATCTTTCCTCTTCCTGATAAATCTCTCCCTTTAATGAAATCTTCTCATTTTAATAAAACCATTTCAGCAGTTGGGAGTGTGAGTATATGTAGGCTTGAGTAAAGTGGAACAAACAGATTGTGCAAAAACTCATGCATGCCCTTCCAGTCAACGGCCAAGTTCATAAATCTGCTCATATTTGACAACATTTTACAAATAATATCACTGGTAAAGAAATGCTCAATAGCCCTGTTCTCCATAATGGATGGTATTTGAACCTACATCCATGTGACTGTAGGTCCAGCTGTTCATTGCCATTTCTCACAATACATACACAAAACAAAACTCCTGCACACTTTGTGTGTACGATATTTTTAAAGAATTAGAAATTTGCATTTAAGGGCTGGCAACTAATAATTCACCCATTATTCACACTGATGTATTTTAGATACCTGGCCAAAGAGCAGATTAAAAAGACATTTTCTTTCTACCTTGTCGTATTGTAGAGGAACAACAAATCGTTTGCAGGTTGGCATGGAGGTAAGCTTGGTATTCTCTTCAAAGTCTTTACTCAGGTTTTTTAAGTAGAACATATCATATAAGCTGTTGTCTGTATAGGCAATAACATCAAATACAATGTGGCCATCCTCTTCATAAGCATTTACATGGTGAAAAAGCACCAAAGCATCTGTATAGAACTTGGTGGATACTTCCTTTTTAGTCCTCCTGTCTACAAAATGAAACCAAGTCTGAAAGAAAGGAAACATTATTTTAAAATATTAACAAAGAGCAAATAGTTACTTAGAAAACTGTTTTCTAATGGCAGCCATCAACATTCTAATGTATTGTTTGTTTCTGCTGAAGCAAATTAAGAACTCAGGATTTGCTGCTAGGAGACAGAAGGTTCCAAGCTGAAGACCAAAAAATGCCAAAGTAACATGAGTGTGGAAAAGCTTTAAGCTAATATTACTGTTGCAAATTACATTAGATTGGCTCTCCTGTCAGATGCAATACATCTGATTATTATAATACTGTATAATAATGTATATTATCCACAATACATTATATATGTGTGTATATATATATATATATACACACATTATGTATGTATTCATGGTGCACATCTTTTTGCACAAAAAAAACCCAGAGTAGCATCCCAGACATGTAAGTTTCATTCCTGGCCCCCCAAAAATACTGTATATTGTGGATAATATACAGTATTATAATGTCTATTATAAAAAAAAAATATATAATGTGTATATATATACATATGTATATGCATATGCATATATATAATGTATTGTGAAAGGGATGCTAGTGTGGTTTTGAATTTCTCTGCTAGCACATAGTATTTTTAACAATTCCAAACTATCCTCTTTGTCAAGCACTTCAGCATCAGATATTTATTTGTGAAACTTCTGAAGACAGGAGATAGTATTAAAAAAAATACGACTTCTAAAAAGATGTACAACATGAAAGTCAAGGGTTGAAAAAAAATGAGGCACTACTGAAACTAATGAACCAGGTGAAAACCAGAGCAGTGTGGAAGAAACTGGCCTGGCTGATTCCATTGCTCAGCATTAAGAAAAATACCTTCTCTTCCTTATGATAGACCAGGCAGGAAGCCCAGCTCACGCCACGCATGTAAGCAGTTGCCAGTTTGACCATATCCAGTTTGAATGGCTGCTCTATGAAGACAATGTAATTTTCTGTGATTCCAAAGCTATGGTAGTAGCTTGGGTGGAGCAGAGAGCGAGAATGGATGGAGCATAGCACTTCCAGATGTTTGAAACAAGATTTCTTCTTTTCTCTTTCTGAATATAAATGATAAAAAATAAAATTATATTTCTTATCAATTCCAATACCATCCTGTGCTTGGATTTCTCCCATGTATGAAGTAGAACAACATGTTCTTCTCACTTTATTCCTATTAAGAAAGTGACGTGTTTACTCATGCATACCTAACATAGGTGTTTGCATCTGAGTGAAGAAAGAGTAATATCTCAGTGCTGGATCCATTTAGACAGAGCTCCACTGCCTTAGTATTTGATTCCACTGTTTACTGTCTTCAGAAGTTCCAGCACAGAGGAGAAAGATTTCAATTAACTCAGCAGATCAAATGCCCCTATGTTTTTGAACTTCTAAGCAGATGTTCCTGTTTGGTCTATACTGAATTTGTTTGAGCCCCAGGTAGAAATGACAAACTTATCTTTCAGCTGTGGAAGGCCTCTTGGTTGTTCAACCAAGGGACAGACATCGTAGTAGCAGCTGATTCTAACAGACAATATTAAAAAGAGATTGTCTTGAATTAAAAACAGAAAGCAATTTGCTCTGTGGACAAAGGGCTATTTCAGCAAGGCCTAGCGTAGGCCAGGTTGGAGAGGAATTTACTCTCTATTAGGTATTGTTTGGTATTATGCTTCCCTATAATTGCAATATCAGCATTTTAAGAGCATTTTCATTTATGAAGAAAATTAAAATTTACAACTTAAAATTATATGTACTGCCCTATAGTTAAAATTGTTTCTGTTCATTTCTTTCTACACATCACAATACAGGGAATGCAAATTCTTCTAAAATATTTACTTCACTCTAGTAATATTCAAAGTCAAATTCTTCTGAATTTGTAATAGCACTTGCCCAGACCAGCTAAGCAGTTCTCAGTAAGTTAAAATTAACAAAATTAATGCTATTGTTTTCTAGAAGAGCTGTATCACCACCCCCTAACCTCAGAAGAAAAGAAATCACTAACAAGTTTCTAGAAAATACTGATGAGAAGTATCTTACCTGGCACAGAGGGAGGAATCTTAAATATAACATATTTTGTCTTCCCTTTATCAACTATTGAAGTACCCATGTTGAGAACATTTCCCACACTGTCATAGTGTGGGTGAGAAGTTGCCAGATTTACCGCCATGTATTTGCTGTAGTCAACCTGGAAAATCATACAATAGGAGATATTAGAGATGTGTAAGAGAATTAAAATTGATCTAGGCTAACACCATAAATCCACCAGCTTTTTATCACTGGCAGCCTTTATTGGTCCCCCATTTTCAAAAGGTCTTGAAATTTCAACAAGCCAAATTACTTACGTATGTAATCAAACGATTTCCTGATTCAAGGCTAAAGCAAGTTACAGAATCTGAATTACATTCACCTCTCCCTTGCAGCTACATAACGCAACAGGAGGACTGGCTAAAGAAGTTACTCTGCAAATGCCCATTTAATCCTGAAAGCAGTTTATTTAATTGGGCTATGAGTCCAGCAATCTTCTGGATCAAAAAGTTTCTATTTGATTTAAAGTTTAGAAATTGTACTCATAGAGTACTGTGTACTAGAAAAAACTCATTGTATCTTTCAAGATTTCACTTTAATAATTAAGTAATATCTTGCATAACGTATTTGACAAGTAGTCATATAACTGACCTACTGAATTGCTACTTATGTAAATCATTTGATAACTACAGAGGCATAATAATGGAAATCATCCAAAATAACCATGTCATCGTGGTATTATTCCTGCAATCTTGCTAGATTACGTACAAGTAAAAACCCAGTTTTTCCCAAACTACCTGGGATTTAGTTTTGAACTCCTGAGTTCTTAAAACAACTGGTATCTTCCCTATTCCACTTTATCACGAATTCAGAAGTAAGAGAATGTTAGAAGAAGAAATGTGTTTTTCCAGGTTAACATGTGTCCTGCACATGTTTAACAGATGCTTATGAGCCAGCCTGAAACTTTATTCATTATCAGACAAGGAACTACAATGACAGACAGACATTTATACCTTCTCTAATGTCTCCAGAGTCTGTGGATTAATTTTCCTGATGAAGTTAGTCTCACCGGTAGCATAAAAATCATCCCCAGTTTTCATAATGTTGATGAGGCAGTTGTCTGTGAACTCAGGAATGATGTGAGACAAATAGCAGAATGCCCTGTACAGAGGTAAAATTTGTGAAAATCTGGTCAGTTTCTATCCAGAAGCTGGTGGGTTTTTTTAGTGTATGCCTTCATAAAATAGATGGGTTCATATAATCCCTGAAGGAATATTTTAGCTCCTGGTGCTATCCTGTAAAACAATTATGATTTCAAAGAAGATTCAACTTCACATATGGGCTTGACAGTTTTTCTTATTAGTGTAGGATTTTATCACATTTACCTGAAGCCAAAACAATGTTGCTTATATCCCTTTTGAACATAAAATGCCAGCACTACCTGATTATAACTGAAAGAAGAAAAGCATCTTACCTCAGGGTAGCAAGGTCATCAGAGGTAGTTGGGCCAGGAAGGAGGGATGGGTAAGCTACTTGCATTTATTAGGGAATACCCATGCCAATTGTACAAGACAGGTGATAGGTAACATGATGGCTTACACCTTGCCTCTCATATACACCTACAAAGCTATCATACTTCCTAACAGTATGAAAACAGCTACTGCAGTAATCCCCAGTGGTTCTGATTTTGAATGCTGGATTAGTTCAGGCCTATTGATGTAGTTCTTGAAAGCACTGCACCTGACTCAAGAAAGAATTGTAATTTTTCATCACTTTTTTTTTGTAAGCATGGTCTTTAATCAAAAAGTTTTCTGATTTCATTTCAATTATTGATGCTTTTCATCTTTTTGTTAAATGAAATTTAACAAATTTCTTTCATCTCTTAATCTTTTCCTTTCTGTTTCTCTTCTTACAGATTATCATTTTTATAAACTTCTGCAAAACACTTGAAATATTTTTTTTTCGAAATTACAACAAAATATTTTCAATAGTGAATAAAACACCCAATATTGCTCCTAAAATAAATATAAATATTTGCCTTAGAATAACCCACGGAGAATACAATGCTTGGATCTATCTCTTTCAATATTTAGCAATGGTAAACTTACAAAACAGATTTTGTGTTTGTAAATGTGAGTCCAGGGCAAACAGAAAGACATCTGTGCTGGAGAAAGAAGTAGACAGAAGAGTTTTGCTGGAAAAAAAAAAACATTGCTTACTTGGCAAATATGTTTTTGCATGGATCTGGATAAGCCATAGTTCCAAACTCAGACACCACGATTCGGTTTGCTTCTATATTGCTGTTGTATGTGTCACTTCGGAGATACTTGCTTCTGTAGTACACTTCACCTGACAAAGGACAAACAGGTTTTGATCACATTTAATGCCGAGTTTTTTCGAAAATTAGCACAGGTAAAGTCAGAGTTTCCCAAGCAGCTGTCCTTTAGCTAAGAAAAGTTTGCAGTGAAGTCAACAATGCCCGTAACTCCCTGGTTTGGAAGGCTCTCAGCTCTCTAAGGGGGCCAGGACTGTTGTTGTGGCAGCTGAGATTGCTAGCAGCTTGGCTATAGTCCTCGACTCGTAACACATTTGGACAGTACTGGAAGACCGGGGAGAGGAAAGGAGGGATTTGGATGAGCTATTCCAGTAAACTAAGACAATCTGTGTGAAAATGATTATTTACACGTTAATGTGAGAGTGGTGGTAAATCTCCTGTATTGACAAAATTAAGTTATGAGAAAGTAACAAATTACATGAAGGAATCAATATCCATCCTAAACAATTTAATGGTACACTAGAATTGAACTAACTGAGCTCTGTTTGCTTTAGGTGAGTAATATAAAATGTACTGGTCATTTCTTTATAGGTTATTTTGTTAAAGATGTAGAGCTGAACATGCAAGGAGATCCTGCAGTTGCATTAAATGCCTGCAGTCACAGAAACTAAAAGGTAAACACTGGGAACAGAGGATGAAAGGAGTAAAACTCAGTTCTTTTACAGATACATACTTTTTGCACAAAGAATCTAGGTGCAAAAAATCCTGCCCCACACTGTAAAAGAGCTGAATGTGTATAAAGTGCTTTAGCTGAAAACAAAATATGAGGTTGCTTTGGAGAGAGGAGCTGCCTGTTTTCCCTCCACAAATATGACAAGTAGGAGGACTGCTTGCAGGGGTGTCAAGTCTACATAAGCGAGGTTTGGTATGTTAAGTGACACAGTGGCCCAGTTTCTTTCCTGGCTGCTGTTATAGCTGCAGCCAAATCCCAAAGGGGTAATGTTAGGCTTCTTTGAAACTAGGCTGTTCATCCACAACAGAAAAACCTTTGGATATTACAGTTCTTGTACTGGTTGATCCAGCTGGAAACTTGGAAGCTCTGGGTGGAAGGCACAGGCTTCCCTGCAGTGACCAGCTCAGAGATCAGGCTGCCCTGCAGTGCAGACAATTTTGAGCTTTGGCACTCCAGAAAAAAGGAAAAACATTAAAAAAAAGGGGAAATTGCTTTGCAGAGATGTTCCTGCTGCTGTGGAGAGTGAGGTTTGAGTGTATGTTTGGAAAGACCTTCCCCACCCTTCCCTACCACCTCACCACACATGCCACACTGCAGACGAAACATGCAAACTGATAACACTAATCAAATTGGGAATTAGCAACACAAGGCACAAAAATGTAGGTTTTTTTTAGGGTTTGGTTTGGGTTTTTTTTTAATCTGATGTGCAAGAACTTACCATTTTTAAATGTAAAGCTATGCAGCAGAGCCATGCCATCAAACCAGTGGTTATATTTAGTGTCCCCGATTGTGTGCATCCCTGGGCCATTTCGGAGAAGTATCCCTTGCAACCATGTGGGCAACTGACCTATAAACAAAAAGGAGATACCATCATCCATTCATTTAGGGGAGGAGCATGTTAGAGGATAATTTTCCCAACAGCATAGGCTTCATATAGGCAGCTACACTATGGATGTGTCAAGATTTGTAATAGCATGTTGGGGTTTGGGCTTACTAAAATGTGATCTGCTCAAAAATGTGGCACTGGTAATATTCTGCGTGAATATTGCTGTATGAGATCAGTATAAGAAGATGAAATTGCTGGAATAATTTGCTAAATAACAGGAAGTAAATAAGATCAGACCTTCCTTTCCTGCACTCAGATTTTAAAATGATATATTTAAACCGTTGTCCTCAAGCCAGGAAAAGCTAGAGCTTGTCAGAAATAAACACGTTTTATAGGTTATATGACTTGCACATGCGTTCAGGACATCAATTTAAACTTCAGGCTAAATGAATTCCAGTGACAATTTCAGTAATAAAATTACAAAGCAAAATGTAGTGTCATTTGGGGAGTGATTTTGTGACACTAGTCATAATGTTGGTGTTTTGAACACAAATAAAGGGTAGGAATATTATAATGAAAATCCATAAGTACTGCTGAGGTTTGAATAAGAAATGTTCCTCATCAAAACCCTGCAAGAAATACATTGCCTAGCATTTGACACAGAGAATAACAACAATCAAAGAATTTCATTAAAGAGCTGAACAAAGCATATCAGATTGATACGCTTCACTTGCTTCTTTGTGTGTATGCCTCCTGAGGGAACACTGAAGATCATATGCTATTTATCCACACAATGCTTGCTCTGAACATTGTCTCTGCATAAAAAGCTATTTCAAACTTTTAATTCCCCTTATCATTTAATCCCATGTTGAACATATTGACACACTTTGTAATTAATACTCCCTTTACAGCAGACAGAAATGTCCTCCTATGGAAATGCTCAATTTTGTTAAAGCTGATGCAGTTGCAGAGGAGTAACAATTGTTTTGCCCTAAGATTTTCGAAGATCCTAGAAGGACTTTGGCCACTTTCTGAGAGAATATTTCCTTTTTTGACCATTTTAGGTAAGGGAAAGAGAGTCATATGCCATATCTTTGAACAAATTACGTTAAGGACACAAGTTAAAAACATCCACCTGCAAAGGAAGGATATGGAGTAAATGTCAGCTTTACATAAAATGTAGTCTCACTCAGACTAACCAACTGCATGCCACAACACTCACACAACTTAATTACTGTTACGGTTCTGGAATGTGGGAGGGAGATAAAATATTGTGGACATAATGGATGGACTACCATTATTATTATTACATATTGAAAGAGCCTTAAAACCAAACCTTTCTTGACTAATACAAGAAGTTCCAATGTAATAATCATAGGGGCTTTTTCATAAGATGAATAAGGTTTAATCTTTAATACAGATAACTGCACAAAACTTGAGTAGCTAAAAATAACTGATGAGAAGACAGTGAGGACTTAGCAACAGAAAAAATCCTTCAGAGAGAATAGGATGGTGATCTTAAATAAACTATATATTCAAAATAGATACATCATTTTTGCTTGGCTGACTACTGAATATTGATTGCTGAACAAATTTAGTCTGCTTATATGCCTAAAATACAAGCATTTCTCTTCTTGCCACTTCCCTTCTTCCTGTTTTCTGTTATTTGGCAACAGGAGACTGTAGGCTTTGCTATTTCCGCAATACTATGGGAGACTGCAGTGTAGTGAGTGTAGTCTTCTGTGCCCCTACCCTCCCACCAATGCCATTAAGCACTCTAAATCTCTGCAATGCGCATGGGCTGCAATGCTAACACTGAGTTGGGTTAACTGCATGCGGTCTTGCTGCAACCAATCTGTCTTTCACTATGGTGAAAATGTAATACTTCTGCTTCATATGAGGTCTTGCGAGATTTTGACCCAGTCCAACTGTCTTCTGCTCTGGGGCCATCATTCAAGAAAAGCAGATATTTCTGCAATTCAGTGAACATCTTGCAGCTCCTAGGGCTAAAGAGTTTGTTTAGAGATTATTCCTCTATGTCAGAATAATGGTGCTTATTAAGTACTAGAACAGGCAAATAAAATAATTTTTCTGGAAGAAATAAACAGGGAAAAAGGGGATCTTCTTTTTAAGGCACTGAGGATTTGATGCAACTCCTGAAACTTCTGGTGTAAGTCAGTGTAGTTTCAGGGACAATTCCAATATGAAAAGCACAGAGCAAAGGGTTAAGTTTTTAGATGAAAGTTCATCCTAGTGGGAATTAAGAACTTCTGTAAATCACACTGGCATCAATCAGCATCCTAAAGCCCTTAAATAGTTTCAGAAATCTGGACTTTTTATCATTTTGCTTCAGATTTTCATCTGAAGTGGAAATAATTGTACTTTTCTGTACCACATCAAGACACAACAACGGCACCTCAGGATCTCCAAACATGTGGACATTATTAACGACCATATCAACAGAGTCTCATGGAGCCAAATGCTGGCATGGCTCAGGGTTAGCAAAATATTTAAGGAGATCAAAGTTCTCTTTAGTTTTCATAATTGGGAAATAATTATTCCCATTACCAGTGAAGGAATATTTACCAAAAAATGAAGTCTTTGTTCAAATAAACCACTGCATAATACAGATCAGGTCTGATGATACATAGTTTGTTTGCAAACAACTTCAGATGTTTCAGTAATAAGTTTTTATTTTGAGGAACAAAAATTAAAATGTCATAAAACCACTGCAAATTGTGGCAAAGCACTTTGAAACAAAGCCTTTTCCGATTCAGCCAGTAAACTGAACAGCAACAACGAAGTCCTGCAGCACATGCTGTACTCAGGAAGTGACTTTAAAATTGATACTAGATGTGTACCTTTCTCAGACTATGTATTTCAAACAGCGCAGCATGCATTTACTAAATAGGGGTTCTCAGCAACAAACCTCTCCTGTAAACGCAGCAAAAACCTCTTCTGTAAAGTATAAAACAGCAGTGAGAATAATATATTGATCAAGTTTTTATCCCTAGAGAGCCTTTTAAAACTGCTTCGGTAAGGGATACTCTGCACAGATTGACTTCTGAACCCTCTTTTCAACGGTAGACCATTGCCTCCATTACTGCTGCTTTCCTATTTAGCAATACCACTGCTGAAGAGCCCCGGTTTTAGAGACTGTCTCCAGGAGGCAGGGAAGAGTGTGAGCAGACACAGAGAGGGTAGGGAAGGGTTACAGCAAGGAGAAACCGAAAGCCAGAGCAGAGCCATGGGGGAGGGAGCGTCTGTCACCAGATTAAACCCCAAGACTTGTCCCTCGCCAGCAACTCCAGTGAATCCCGTTCAGACTCCTTTGAAAAGTACACAGAAATATGAAAAGAGGAAAGTCCCGCAGCTGGAGCATAAATATTGTCTGAGATCAGTACTTTACACAAAACTCACTTTTCGCACTTCTGCAGTTTCCGTTTTCCAGTGCTGTGTTGGGTAAACAATGTTGAAAACACCAACATAACCACACGTATTAGAACAGGTTTTCTTCCACTTACCTTGCACCTTAGCTTTTATGGGCTCTGGATGTTCTTCTTTATTCCTACCAAATATGATCTCCATCTGTCATGCAACAAATGTGTTGTGGGTGCTGTGCTCAGCTGCTGCTGCAGCCCTGGCGCTCCGCTGCTCTCTGGGCTTAGACCAGCGCTTGCCTCTTGCGTATAACGATAAGGTCAAACTGCGAAGAGAGCTAGTGGCTCGTGGCTTATAGATCGACAATTTATACTAGCTGATCTTTAATCCCTAGCACATACACTAGAATTTTGCCCATTCTTATTACAATGAACTCACTGATTCAAAGGAGGAGCAAGAAAAACCTGTTTGCTCTCTAGGAATCTATGTGAAGCAGCCAGGCACAAGCAGGAATCAGGCAGAATTACTCTGGAACATCACCTTCAGCATTTCAGGTGCAAGTTTAGATGCCATGAAGGGGTGCTTGCTCCATTTGGCAGGTAGGGAGAGGAAAAGAGAAGAAATCTCTACCCACTGTACTGAACTTGGCTCTTTGGGGAGTGACAAACCTTTCAGAGCAGGGTGTCATCCTTTTCTTTCCATTCTGTGAAGTTTAAATCAGGCTATAGTATTAATTAACAAAATATCATTACTAACAGTCATGTGCTGTATTTCTTTGTGTAGAAGCTGTTTCAGAGTGAACTGAGTGGCACATCTCTGAATTAAACATCTTTTCACAAATACTCAGTATAACATATTCTCCCCTATGTGACCTGAATCCACTCTATGTAAGCATAGCAGGCACCATTAAAAGTAAGGGGGATTTTTAACTTCATGCTTTTGTTTCTAGATAAGGTACTTAACTGAGTTCAAGGTTAATTTTAAAATCCTCTGGGAAAAGAATTATTTCAATATAAAGCATGTGATTGCAGAGCAAATCATAGGCTCCATTGAACATGATGGATAAAAAGATTCTTTGCAAAATTATATATTATGCAATTCCATGAGGTTACCCTAAAATCCAACTTTTCAGCTAAATCAGCATTGTTCCAAAGAAGTTTTAACATCACTTCTTAAGGCTGACTGATCTATTAGAAATATATATATTTGTTTAAAACAGAATTTGTGCTACAGACTGCTCTGACACACTCATTATATATATTGCTTCTCTATTGCTAACCTGTAGCATGTTTGGTGGTTTACCTTCATTTCAGAGCATCATCGAGACAGCACACCTTTGTCTCTGTTTGAAAAGCACTGACAGAAGTTGGTGATAACAAAATAAGAAGCCATTTAAAAAAGAAAATATATGGGGTTTGTTGGAATTAGCAGTATAACAGCAGGACTGAACCAGGAGGCTATAGGGGATGAAGGCTATCATAGTCCGCATACATACAGATACGCAGATACATATACATACACCATATATGCATGTGTAAGTATATATACATATATGTGAAAGAGGGTGTGTGTGTGTGTACTGAGATGTAGATTACGTGTATATCCAAAGCCAAGTGAAGGATTTATCAGCACTGTTAGAGACTGAAAAGGATCTGTCCAATTCTACTTCCACTAAGCCACAGGGACACTTTCTCCATCCATGTTCTTCTGCTTTGCTTTAGTACTTTAGTTCTCTCCAGTGCACCCCCATCCATTGACATGGCCAAAGCTGTTAATGCTGCAGTTTTAATTATCTGACCTGTGAGTGGTCTAATATGTGCCCATAAGAAGATTTCCATGGAGAGAGCAAGCAAGCAATAAAAAAGATAAATTCAAGTAACTTGCCTTTCTCCACCATGATTGTTCATGTAGTTTAATGTTCAGCCAAGACAAGATAATTGGAAACCTTATTAAGAGTTGTTTGAATGGAAAAACAAGGTGCTGCAGATATCCAACAACTCTTGAAATCAACCTAAATGTGTTTTGGTAGCTAATTTCACGTGTCTGAACCTGAAATTTTGCCCCATATTTTGTTCAGTTTAAATAAGGAGGCCTTGCAAAATTCCTTATCCCTGCTTGTCAGTGAAAAATACTTCATTTACCTTTCTTTTGCCTTCTTTTTTCATCATGTTAAGGTTATACACAGTTTATTAAGGTATGGAGAGATCAATTTTCTTGCTGAGTAATTTTTTTTTTTTTTTTTTAACACTGAAATGGAGAAATATCAAAGTATTGATTTACAATTATGATGTGTAATTGTCAGCAGAAGTACATGTGGAGTAGGTGACTTCTCTAATTTTATTATTTCACAGTATTTCTTCTCCCTTTGTAAAAAAAATGTATTTGGTGGGAGAGAATGGAGGTTTATAGAGCTCCACTCTCTAGAAAAAACAGAAGAAATACAACGCTCTTTGGAGAGACTACAGCGACTCTTTGATCGTGGGTTTACCAGGCATACTGTAACTCATACATAATGTTTACCAAAACATGGAGACTGTGCTTACTCTTCCCATTAGGGACTACTGAAAACATAATCCTTAATGCAAGAGATCCAGTTTGCCCAGGCTCTCTTGATGCTTGACCTTATTTACAAACACTGCCCAGTTGCAGAATCCTTCAAACACAAATCTTCCCCCAACCACATCTTGCATTCCTCTTCAATTTCCTCTTTCTCTGCACCCCTCATGACAACATTTTTGAAGTTACCAGCACCCCACCACAGGCAGGTTTTCTTCACTGTATTATTTTCTGCCTTAAACTGTGGTGAAGACTACAAACTGTTTCTTCTTGGATTCTTTCTACTTTTCACTTCCCTCTGTGGAGCAAAGCATTACCCTGCCCAGCGCCGGTCTGGTGGTACCATGTGGTCGTGCAAGGCTAGGGATGACATTTAGAGTGTGACATCTGTGGTCAAAACAAAACTTCCCAAAGCAAAGGAGCTGATTCACTAATTTTCTATGATAACAATAATGCCATTGCCATGCGCCTACCTTTGTACTTTCGGTTCACTTACACAAGAAGCAGATTGTTGCCTTATAAATCAGAGAGACACCAATATTATTCCTTATCTTTATATTGAAATGTAAGTACTTAATCTCAACTTTCCTCCTATAAAATTCGAGTTTTAATTAAAGCCCATTAACAAAGGTCAAATTACCTGATACGAGTTTAAGCTGCGCTAAGAACTTTCAACTATCAACTGTTATCTATTATTACCAAATAAAGAACCCAACAGTAAAACTGATAAGAGCATAAGAGTCATTCTTGCTGAAATCACACCAATTGCTATGTTACTGTTACTGTGACATAGATACAAGCTCTTATCTTTGTTAAATACTGACTCATTGACGTGATCTCACTTCAGAAAAATACCCCCAGCACTATCTAGGAGTATGTCTCTTGCACTGTCCAAGTATAACTGCAAACACAAACTACCAATACAATTTGTTCAAATGCAAATAATAATGGTTTACATATATTATTGTGAACAGGTTTTGTTTGATTCAAAATACTGTTTTGATCAGTGTTGTTTTGATCAAAATAACTGGTTTCGTGAGGTTTTAACTATTTTCTTGATTTTTTTGAGGTTTTTGAGGTTGTTGTAAGATTTCACTATTTTTGTGGTAAACAAAAGAGTTTACTTGCTTTTATATATATCCACGTATTTTTAATATAATCATATTTTTAATACATATCACCAGTTAAGTACTAAAAGACCACATTTATGACGAAATGTGGTTATTTAAATGACCACACCAGAAATACTGATGTGATCATTTAAATAAAAGCACAGTTTGCTTTAGTACTAAGATGTTTCAAGTGCTGAGGCACAGAACTACTAGCCTACACATTCCAGGCTGAGCCTGCCCACTGATCATAATGCTCAAGGATTTAAATGCCCAAACATTTAAACTCGTGATATTCAAACAAGTAAACAGCCACAGTACTCACATAAACTTCCTCACCATAAGACTTTCATAACCTTATCTGCATGTTTCATCCCAAGACTATTTACATGTAATATTTAATATGTCACACAGTTCAGTAACGTGTTTCCAAGCGGGCAGAACAACATGAATGTAGGTGTTCACTTCCATGGCTGAACGTGTAGAAAAGGTGTTACAGATATTTGCAGTGGCTGAAGTTAATGCCACTACACATTGTCCTACCTTTTAGCCTACTGTCATCTTTGGATGAACACCAAAAAAAACCCTAGAAAGAACCGTTTTCTGGTTTTAGTCAGGTGGTACCTGAGTGTAGAGTGCTTAACACAAGAGCAGTGATCCTGAACAGAGAGACTGCTGGACCTCCAGTCTTCTCAGTGTGGGCATTGTGAAGCTGATCTCATTTGCAAGGTGTTGGAGATCTACTGATGTGAGACATTATTAATGACAAAAACTTGTAACACAGCTTTTTTCTTCCTCTTTTCATGTCCTGTAACTCATGACAAGCAGGCAAAAAAATGTGTAACAAAATGAAATAACACCAGAGGTGGAAGCTGGACTGCCTTAGAAATATGGCCGATCTAATGCTTACGGAAATCTGGGGTCACTGCAGAGACACCAGTGGGGTTGTGATGGCTATTGATTCAAATCCAAGCAACATATATATATATTGGTTTTTGCCTCTCTGTGTGCTAGGAAAATTTCAGTTTATTTGTACCTACCAGTTAATATTTTACCCAAAGAGAGTACCTTTAATCCTTTAAACAGTTCTCTTATAAAGATACTAAGCAATGGCTCACCTAAATTGTGCCACTTAGTCATGATCACAAGAACACATGAGGTGTCAGCAGATGCTTCAGATAGTTCTGCTGCTTTCTATATGAATTCATAAGCCATCATAATAATAATCCTACCTCAACAGCAATAACTTTAACTCAATTAATGTTCTTACGGAGCACACTTATCCTTGTCTTCCCAATAGTCTGCTGTGGAAGGCAATAAACCATAGGAACCAGGTGGGAGACATCAGCTGTATGGCAGGTGGGAAAAGTCAAGCTGCCAAGAAACAGATCTTCCAAAGGGACAAATTCTAGGAGAAGATCCTCAGGGACTTATCCAGGCAGCACTCATGCCAGAAGGGAGCCATACACATCCTATAAATGGAATTTATGTCCAACCCAGCAACTCCTGAATGTAGTCCTACTTATCTTTTGCTGACCCCATCATGTCAGGCATGTGTCTAATTTAATTATTGCACCCTGTAAAGATAAGAATTGTCTTCCTTTTTTTTTCTAAACAAGATAACATCAAAATTGCAATTTGGCAGGGCTTACTGGTAAGTTCACTGTGTTGCCACATGGAAAATTAGCCAGTAGAGCAACAACAAAACCAAACCCTTTTCAGTTAGCCAATAACTGAGTATCAGGACAAGCAGCCTGGGAGAGCAGCAAGGAAGGAAGTGTGACTGTGACCCAACTTCTTAAACTAATCGGGCTTTTTGAAAGCCAGCTGGAGAGTTGGAAGAGGTAGGTGTACCTAGGGGCTTTTCTCCATCCCATTCTGGACAGTCTGCTCAGTACTTCCTACCTATATGGGTAGTAATGAAACAAATGTTTTCAAGAGGCAGTGCTGCACACCACAAAGGTGTACATGATACAATAAAATGAACTCATGGTCATGTCTCAGGTTAATGATACCTGAAAATAATATCTTTTTTCTACCTCAAAGTAATATAAATCATTTTTCCATTTATATGATTATTCAGTTCATACAACAGAGATTATTTCTGTTCTTGATAAAATCTATACATTACATTCAGTAATATTCAGGAATGTAAAGATAGTAATAACCTCCTACAGAGAGTAAATTTACTTGCTCTTCCTCAAGGCAAATGAAGTACAGCCAAGATGAATAGGGATGTGCTTTACTCCTTCCTATTGGCAGCTCTTCACTTCTGAAATCTTCAAATCTAGTACTTTCTGGCCTCTGTTAAGGGTTGTCAAGCTATTCTGCTGTGCCACAATGCCCTTTGGAATCACAGGATGTTCTCAGGCTGTCATGATGCAGCTCTGATCTGCACAAGGGTACAGATCAGGACCCACCTTGAGTCAGTGGTTACACCATGCCTCTCTTCCCAGTCTGTGCACAAGCTCTCCAATAGCCCAGTGAAACACTGGAATTCATTTTTCTTAGATCTAGACACCAACGTTCAAAAATAGAAAGGTCTTATGAATGAGCCATGTTCTAATAGCAGCTGTTGGGTCATGGAGTTATTTGCAGCTGGATTCAGGGTACCCTGAGCTACAGAGTTATTGATTACACTGAACAAGAACTCAGGCTCGTATTTCTCAAAGACTGCAGTCCAGTGGTTGCTGCCTGATTTGAGGCATGAAAGGCTGATTTGCAAAGGTGTCAAGGCAAGCCTACCACAGTGATAAATGTTAGATAAGCATTGTGTGTGCTCATCGCCTGTTCTATTAGAATGTAGACGTATAAAGCTAAACTTTCCAAATGGCATATAATTTACATATGTAAAAATAGAAGTTATTATGAGTACTTTGAGATTTCACTACCAAAACTGAGCTGGTTTTAAGGGGTTCAATTTTAGGTGTGGTCATCACCACCTGAAAGGTTTCCTTATAGAATCTCAGGGTAGGCCATGATAATTTTTTTAACACCTATTAACTTTTTCAGCATTATAAACAAAATATGCTTCAGAATCCTTTCACCTCAACAGCTTCAACTTACAAAATGACAACAAAAAAAATAATAAAACTTGAAGGATCTATTTGAAAAACAGGAATAAATCATTCATTGCTGTCTTTTTGATGTTTTACATAGCTTCTCTGAAGAAAATTTCTCTCAATGGCCACCATCTGTTGTTACTCCTAAGGGCAAGTTAGGACTCTGTAAGAGATCTGCAGGGGCCCCTAAAACAATTCTGAGAAAAATGAAAGACTTATTCCAAGAGAGCTCACAACAAAGGAGTTATTCATAGCTTCATTGCAGCTTGGAGTGAGGGTGTGAAAATATTGAGAGAGCTTTGTCACTGATTTCTAGTTAAAGCTTGCAATTGCTTTTCAAGCCTTATTTTAGCTGGTAATATGTTTTAGTTTAAGTCATTAGTATGTAACACGTGCTGTAGGGTGGTTGCTACACCAGCCTTTCAGGTGGACAGCTGTAACTGAACAAGGATTAACAGGTCTTGCAAAAGGCTCACAATGCTTGCATACAGATTTCTCTTACGTGAGTCTGCTCCAGTTCTTCAGAACTATGCAAAAGGCAAACAAAAAACAGCAGATGAATAGTTTTGGTGTATCCAAAATCTGTAGCTGACATTATGCCTGACACGTGCCTGAAGTTTCTGCAGTGGCTTTAAAATGCCAGTTAGGAATCAGTTACACTCCCATGGGCAGCCACAAGAGGAGAACTTGGTGTAATTGCCAGCCACTCGAGACAATGAGAGAGTATGGATTTTGCACGTCCAGGACTGCCTTTCCACACATGAAAAATGAGGTTATACAACAGGGTGCACCAATTTGTCTCTTGCATATAGATGACTAATAAAGTAACTTCTTAACTATTTAAATTATTTAAGTTTAGCAAGCTATACAAAAGCAAATAGCAGGGGGAAAAAACACCGCCACCACCACCTCTGCCACATTATACTGTGGAGCTTCCATGCATATTTATGGCATAAGAAAATCGTGTCTTAAAAGTGTCTTTCTGCCGAGGAAGAATGCAAAAGGCATGTTTCCTAGAAAATGGTAAATTCAAGGAGCACTGTTTATTTGTAATCAAGCCATTTTTCACTTAGCGGTGAAAAAGGCTTTCAGGAATTTTCTTTCTTCTTGAGGACCCCAGTTGCTACTTTTGATACTTTTAAAGCAGCATTTTGTCTTCTGTAAATGCTTTTCTTTTCCTTGTGGTAATCAAAATAAACTGACTGCTTTACTGGCACTAAAATACATGAAGTCAACAAACTGCAAAAGAGGGAAACTGTCTTTCTTCCATTCCCCATCTGCTGCAGACAGCTGAAGAGTTGCTTATAGCAACCATAGATTAGGAAGAAAAATCATATTGCTGTAGAAACTGCCAACAGTAGACTCACTTGGAGAACTTGGCTTTATTTGTAGACATTTCCAAACATTATTTGTTCTTTTTTAGGGCCTGTTTCAAAATCCATGAAAGCCAGAGACAAGACTTCCTTTAATTTCAATGGCTTTGGAGCAGATTCACATAGGATAGCCCGTGGCACCTCCAGCTCCGGCATTTTTAGGACTATGTTTATGCAGTCAGATTTCCAGTTGCAGAGAGAGAACTGGAAGATGCTACAGAATGCATTCATCACAAATGTGAGCCAACAGCACCTACTGGATAGTGATGCCTAGTCTGCACCACTGAGTACAGTCTCCTTCATCACACCTATATTTTCAGAAGCAGGCTGTTTCTCATATCTAAAAGGACAAAATGGGAGGGCTGGCTGCCAGCTTCTGCAAAGCCTGGCAAGTCAGCATGGCCCACGAAGAAGCAAGGAGGCTGAAGGAGGTATCATGAAAACATACAGTGGCCAACAAACTGAACAGCAGCCGCCCTTACCCTGGCTTTTGCAATAGCTTCAATATAAAACAGTTGTGTTGGGAGTTCCCAAACTGCAGCCAATGAAGTTTTGCATGCAGGCCAAACGGAACTCATTTGTGGACATCCTCAGCAGAACCCCCAGCTGATAATCACAGTTATATGGTCTCTTCCAGGAAGGGGACACGTGTCTGGGCACTGACTGGGCCATATCCATCAGCTAATTAGAGTATGGATTGGCTTCTCCAGAGCTGGGAAATCCAGTCCGAATATTCATATCTCAGCTGTGCCATATACCCTCCCTATTAATCAGTCAGAAGTAATGGGGGATCCGCTCCAAGGGTTCCATGGTTCCATAGCTAAGTTAAGTCTTGATTTTCAAGTCCAGTAGGAAAAGAGACATCCCTCCACCACAGTGCATTTTCTCCCCCTTTCCTCTCCTCCCTACAACTGTCCTACACATTAAACACTTATGAACTTTATCTTGAAAACCCTGACCTCAGTTCTGCTTTAATTGTGAGCAAGATGAGTGAACTGAAAGTCCAGAAAGGATTTGGGATTGAAAAACACTCTCAAATGCTTACTGGATGCAGTACACATACTTTAATTTGCAAGAAAGCTTTAGAGCTAGAGCTGCCTGGCATGCTGTCCAATATGTGCATTACCTTCAGCTCAACAGTGCAGTGCAGGTGGCATTTCTGCATTGCGGGAATTCAACCAAACATCTCTACTCCCTGCCTGCCTGTGGTTCAGTAGCTGGCTCACTCATCCATGTCTAAATATAAGTGCATGTTCTTTCAGTGTCAGGTTATGGTGGTATAAATTAATAATAATTGCATCGAATTCAGTGGAGTTGATGCCAAGCACAGGAGGTTTGCAATAGCTAAAGACCCTTATTTGGACTGTATTTCTGGTCACCCAGTGGCCTTGTAAACCTGATGGGTTATCTTTTGTAAGGAGGTTCAGAAGCACTTAGGGATTTCAGCTCCTAAGTGTTGCTGGGCCGGCTTCCCAAAGTCCATCAGCAGCCTTTGGAATGTGCGCATAGGGCTCCCAAGTAGTTGTGATGATTGAAGAATCTTTTCTAAATCACTGTTTTAACTTCTGGCCTTTGCTTCTACCTTCCAGCAGGTATAAATACTGTAGCTCTATATAGTTGACAGCTTAGCTTTTAATAGAATGCTTTTAAGGTATTTCATTTGGGGTGTGGAATTCTAAACAGACACACCACTTCAAAACAATGCTTACCTGGGACAGTAGAGATTAACCTGTGCATGTGTAAACAGGTGGACAGGACATGACACAATAATTATAGACTTTGCATTAGCATCCAAAAGAAGCACCTCAAATTATAATTATTGAAAATAAAGCAATCCAAAACTATTAAACGTATCTAGAGGACCACTGCTTTTTCCCATCTCGTAATTCCTTGTGTTTCTCCTTTTGCTCATTCTCCTCTCATTCTTACTATTTTGTTTCTTTGCTGTTGTAAAGATACCCAGTTTTAATGGTCACACAATGATGCCTTTGATGTAGGAGCTTTATCTCACTTTCCCATATGTCCAACAGCAGCATATATCAACTTTATCTTCTCGGCTCATGAGAAAAGCGATACTCTAATTAATGTCTTCTTTTCAAACTTACTTCACATGGAACGAGACATTTATACAATAGACCTCACAATGGCCATTACAATGACTTATCATCAACACCTGTGTGTACCCTCAGACACAATCACCGTTATGTGTTAGAAGCAATCTGTTTGATGTTGTATTCTCCTGTTGTTCCAAGCAGCAAAGAGAAACGCTGATGACGTGACATCTCAAGCTTTTGAAGGCAGCAGCAAAAAGAGAGGTGATGTGATAAGCGAGACGAGTGCCATGCAAGGCACTGTGCTGAGAATGTGGCTTGGGATCTCAGTTCTTATTTCCCTTGCTCTATGTTTGGCTGTGGAGGAAGCAACTGCTGATGAAGGAATCCCTTGCTCAAAGTACCAGCTAGCTTTCAACCGTTCATGCTATGAGTTTGTTAGACTCCAGCGTACCTTCGCAAGTGCCCAGAGCTGGTGTGAGAGAAGAGGAGGGCACTTGGTCTTTATTGAAAATGAGGAAACCCAAGAGTTCTTGCAAAAACATATTGCCGAGGATCAGGAATGGTGGATAGGACTGACCTCAGACTCCTTGCTGAATGAAACTTCTGACGGTGGGTGGTTTGGACATCATGTCTGCTTTAAAAATGTATGAGTGCTTGCTTCGCATGGTAACAAATGCAATGGTAACAAATGCAAAAAATTAGTCCCTCCATAGGCACCTGCTGAAAAGCCACTGTCTCTTGTTTTTGTAACTTCAGATTTACATTAAGATGTTTTTAATTGCCTGTTTCACTTCCCAGTTGCATGTTGTCAGCCTTTCCATTGGGTCTTGTGGCTGTATGAACACATGGTGAATTAGATCAGTTTGCTGACTTAATGAAAAAAATGTGCTGTGTTAGGTCTCTAGGGGAAGAACAAGCTGAGCCAATTTATCACATCGGGAAGTGCTGCAAGATCTGATTCAAGGGAAATGATGGGATCTTGAGGCTGGGAGCACAGGGAGAAGTGGTGGTGGCTCCTGTAATGATTATATCCGATTAACATCTAGTTGAAGATCCCTACATATACTAAACTGCCTCTGCTTCAGCAGAAGGAGGGCTACAGACTCTGTAATCGCATTAAATGTGGAAAATGTATATTCAGGACATGCTTACTTTGTTCACAGGGTCAATGATTTGGCTGGACACTTCAGTTATAAGCTACAGTAATTGGTACAAGGATCAGCCATCTCCCTTCTCATCCACATGTGGGTACATACTGAAGAATGCCAAGTATCAGTGGGGTGTGACTGAAAATTGCAGCCAGGAATTCAACTTCATTTGCGAGTTTGGTAAGATACACAGCAGCTGGATCTGAGGAGTGAACATGCTGTGTTCCCATCTATGCATAAATTGCCTTGTTGCTTTGAAAGTGGCTGCTCAATAACTAAAATCAGGCTTATCAAAAGTGAACAGGCAAAAAGCCATATAACCACTCTTTTTCCAGTGTTCTGATGTAAGATCTGATACAAAGCAAGGAAGAACCGGGAGATGTAGGTGCTTGACAGCTAGCCATTAAGGCCCAGGTTTCCAACAGAGGCTAGTAGAGTAGAAACTGGTTTGAGAGTGAATCTGAATGTGTAGCAGTCCGTGTCTGCAGTGGACTTAAGCCTGCTAGTTTAAAGTCAGTTTGAGAGCAAGCTTTTCTTGTTTCTTCTCAGAGCCTTCCACCAGGTGAATTCTAAGGGCTTTCCCAGGGTAAGGAAGCAGAGAGGAACCTGTACTTCCTGGTGGCATTTTAGTGCTCAGGCAGAAAATCTGCAGACCTGGAAAGGCATGCCATCAGCATCATCCCATTCAACATGTAGATACAAGGAAAATCAGTGTTCCTCACACTTTGCTTATAAGCCAAGTGTTTTAAACTGTAACTAGAACTAAGGTAATAAGCACTGGAAGGATAGTCTGGCTCTAGGTTACCCCATATAAAAAGCCTTCAAATCTCATATGCAAATACAGGTTTCCATAAGCCCTAGAATTGCTGCTGCTCTTGTCCAGTACTGTACTGCTTCTGGCGCAATTAACAAGTCTTTCCACAATCAGCAAAATTAATAATGTTTGGTTTCCTGTCCTGACTTTCTGTTCTACATCCTCACCCTCCCCTTCTCCTTCAGCACTTCTAGGTCATTCCCATATTCCCAGCATGTCCTACCTCTACAAACACTTCTCACTCCCTCAGTTCCCTCCACTCCAGTTCTGTGGCTGCTCCAGAGCTCCAGCTATATGTGCTGGCAGTTGAATCCCACATTGTGGATTCAATAGACAAGGGGCTATAATCCCTACTCCTATTAGAAGCACTGATGTGAGTCTTTCTCTTCTACCTAGCTATTGATTTTTATGAAATTTTGGGGTGTTTTGAGGTTTGTATCTGTAAGTCAAACTTGGTTGAAGATGACTAACATTAAAAATAATGGGGGAGAAGAAACTGGCAGACAGCACAATTCCTGAAGCTTATTTTCCTTGGAAAAACAGACTACAATTGTTTTTCCATTACATCCATGGTAGACAACTATCTGTTTGTAAGGAAACTGTCATCTGTTACCATAGGATCTGACTTCGAGCCCATAAAATTCAAAGAGCGTTTGCATTATTGAGCAACCGTGTCCTACACTACATCCATCATTCCATTACCCAGGAAACTGAGAACAGAGTGAGGCAATTATAGCCTTGTTTTCAGTATCTACAGCCCATGGCCATTCATACACTTACAGAATTTAATAACAGGGTAGACTCCTCTTTCACCAGCTCTGCATGCAAAGAATTAGATCAAATATCCCAAAGAAACAGGGACAATCTTTCTATTAGTTTCCCTAGGTGCTGAACGTATGGAAGTTCTGCAGACATAGCGATCCTTAACACCTTCATTCACAGCTACTGTGCAGCTCGGTTCACATTAACATTGAAACATCAAATGAAATGTACAGGTAGCTCCAAGTGATATCACTGTTTGAATTTAATTTCTCTGATTCCTGATAACTTATTGACTTGATCATCTGACCTAGGTATGGGTGCAACCAGCCAGCCAGTGTTCTGTCTTCATCTTTTCCTTGATCATCTATCCTAGGACTATTTGTGCTTCTCAATGCAAATAAAAACTTCCCTTATTATTATTTCTTACTATTTCTTTTCTTCCATTTGGTGCTGTGTAGGTTAGCAATTTGTTGTAATAAAAATGTACATATTGAACTAGGTTTTGTACTTAAGAACACAGACTGTTCTATGCATTTTTCCATATAAAAGCTGTTAAGACAGCAAATACTGTGAGAACACTACACAAAGCAAAGAACAAAAAAATGCTTGAGATGATAGTCTGTATGAGAATTGAACAGAAAATTACTTTTCAAGCTTATTTAGAAAGCTCTAATCTGTAAAATGATCATGTTGCTATAGTTACAGCCAGGCTTAGATTTAGCCTTTAAATAACAATAGCACATAATTACTGCAGTGTGCACACATCCCGCGCTGGTAATCAAGATTCTTAAGAGGAATGATCACAACAGCAACTGCAGGACAATGTTTAAACCTGAGACAGCTGAAACAAAAACATTCTTTTTCAACACCCTCATATGAGAGCAGCTTTTCGCATCCTCCTCTACAGGGTAATAAGTATCCTGATTACTACAGGAAACTAAGAATTCTGAAAGACAATTAACTGTCCCAGGTTAATCAGAGAATGAGGTGTATGCATTTAGAAATATGACCTTACTCTTTCGAGCAGGTGTGCTGAATGAAGTCAGTCAAATATCACACAGGAACAAAGATGTCTCTGTAGCAGAAATGGGATCACGTCCCATACTTAATATGCAAACTGTTCTCCAGAGCAATTCCCTGAATTGCCACAAGACTCTTTTGGAAGTAAGGAATAACTAAACCTTCCTTACTGCAGGTACTGCAGGTAAAAAAATGATAAATGTTTTCCACAAAAATAGGTATACTTTTTGGTTAAATATTTTTATTAAAAATGTTGTCTTTTTCATTAAAAGCAGTAAAAAAAAATAGATCTATTATGCTGGATTTAAAAAAAAAAAATCTTATTCTCTGTTCTTTTCTTTTTATAATTTTCTTAATTGTTTAGCTTAAAGGGAGAAAAGGGAAAACAGGGAAACAAACAAAAAAAATAACATTTGCAGGAGAATTGTAGCAGGATTTTTCAGAAATTGAAAAGGTTAAATCTGATTTTTTTTTCTCTTATTAGAATCTGGACAGAGCATTGCTTGTGATAATTACAATGCCACTGTACAGTGTGGGTCAGGAGAAGTTATTCAAATTAGAGAGAGCTTCTATGGACGGAAGACCCCCCACTACTGTGTATCGGAGACTCCTCTCCAATATGATACAGATGAAGACTGTAGTTGGATCAGTGTCAAAGATGAAGTAGCAGGTAGTATGTTATGGTATTGCTTGCCAGAAGCATAGAGTGAGTGCCAAAGTTCCTGGTCCATATAATACTTTATCTTGTATTTCAGTAGAGTTAGTGAATGGGAAAGTGGATTATTCCTAAAATGAAGGGAATCACAGAGACTTCTGACATAGAGGAGGTTCTCACAGGAGGCTGGATAGAAAGGAGGAACTTTGTGAGGAGCAAAGGTAGAGGGAAGGAGAAGGGGAGCAAATAGAGAACAAGGGTGGACCTGGTTCTGCTCACTGTGTGAAGAAAGTATGTGGTCACACCAATTCCCCAATGAACTCAGTGGGAGACCCTAGGTTTGACAGAGATGGAAGAGAATTTATTCACACAAACCTAACTCCAGACCAGGAGGGGTGAAAATGCTGGCACCCACAGAGACATGGGGGCAGGAGGGATCTGATGCTGCTACCATGTGCTGAGTACACAGCACACTGCAGCTACAAGGCTCCTGTCAGTGTGACTATGGCCTGTCCCTATGGTGATTCTTTGGGCTTTCAGCCAAAATTAAACAAAACATGTAACTTCTTTTACCCTCTCCTAATCCAATAAAGTGGGATGGTGCTGAGAAATACCAGGGAATCAGGAACACACAAAAGTCAAAGTGATACTGGGAGCTTGTCTAGAAATCAGTGCCATGGTATTGCTCCCCTGCCCCTTTTTGTTTCTGTAATCATCTCTCACCCGAGTTGTTTTGACAAAGACAAAACCCAGTAGTTCATATAAAATGGTCCTTCTTTCCAGGCCAGTGTCATGGTCTTCAGGCCTGCCAGGTGGCAGCAGATGGTGCATTCTTTGGAGATCCTTGTCCAGCTTCCAGAAGCTATTTGTCCATTCAATACCACTGCAGGGAAGGTAAGTGGGAGGGGGCTATCAACCCCAAAAGCCTGTTCTGCTCTTTGCTGTAACAGTGTGACCAATGGTACTTAAAAATGACTGCTCCATCCTCAAGGAAGAACCTGGAGAAGCAGTGACCACTAAAAATAGGCACAAAAATGTAGCTTCCCCGTCCTAACTGAGGGGTTGTGACAGGGTGCAAAGACAGGAAATTCAGTCACATAAAACACACTTAAATGAAATTATGTTCAGAAAGAAGAATCTCGATCAGTAAGTATGGAAAAGAGTCAGCTCCTTGTCACACCACTAATACACTCGAATTAGCAGCAGTATCAGCTCTGTTTTGAAGACGGCCTGCTCTCAAAAAATGAAAATGGATTAATTCTGTAAGAAATGTAGACAAACAATGGCATTGAATTTTTGCCTTATGTGTTACAGGTCTGCAACTGGTTGTAACAGATACGTGCTTTGTCTTTGAAGATATCACAGTCAGTTTGACCTGGCTGCTCTCTCCATACTCTGGCAACATTTCCTGCATCATTAGCACAGGAGATGGACACACCATTGATCCTTACTACCCTCTAACGTAAGATATATCCTTCCTGTATCATCAACCAACCAGTAAATTTTGCTGCTTGCATTTTATTGAACATTCCAAGTTTCTTAAATAAGATGTCAAAAATCAAGTAGATAGATAATAGACCATACATACAAGACATCTGGATTCTACAGAAACTTGTTTTGAAATCAACACAGAATTATATGTCAAGCTGCCAACCACAATCTTTCTTCTGCTTTTATTTTGACAAGTGATTTTGTGTTTCTTACTTAGAGAATTTATTCCAGATCCTAAGACAAAAACCAACTGAAAACATGTAATTGCCAAAGAAACAAGAAATCATCGATTTCTTAAATTAAAAGGGTATTTTTTGTGTAATATTTAAAATAATACAATGGCATTCTGGAGGTTTTTTTTGGTTCTAATTGCATAAAAATTGTATCTTTAGATGATCAAACATTTTTCTGCTGGATTTAAAAGTCAGATTTTGTCCTGGTACTAGGAATAACAGAGAATGGCTCTAGAAATTAATTTGTCTACTAATGACATCCTAGTTGAGTCAATTAAAAAGGTAAGAGTAGAATGAAAACCAAAAGGTAGTAACATACTGGAAACAGGTAAAATAAATGTTCTGTCAAGCCACAGACAAGGGCTTGTAGCTGCAAAGAACCTGAAAAAAATCTTTGATAGTGAGCCTTTACAAAAAATACATTTACTAGCTGTAAGCAGAGGCTTCTTGTTCTTATGGGAAGATCTTTTACCTCACCTACTAAGTTACTCACAGTCATGCTTATCTGTTTTCTGTGTCCAGTCTGAAACTCGCTCTTAAATTGTCTTTTCTGGCCTGATCTTGTCATTGGCATGCTCTAAAATGAAACTTTTTTCTTCATTCAAACAAACAGATAATGAAAAGTATGCTTTATCAAGGATGATATGCCCTGATCTTTTTTGCATTTGCTAGGTGGTACCATGATAAGATGATAAAAGGTTCAGAGAGAATAGTGGCAAGAATAGTATTTATTTGCCTTCCATGGTGTATGTCATTCAAGAAGGACATTCTTAGGTCCACTGACTATCTCCCTAAGCTTGTTAGTAATAATAGCAGCTACCACAGACTTCATACCCATTCATCTCCTATTGATATCATGACTGGAGCTGCGCAAGACCCAGGAGTGAAAAGACGTTTTTGCTGCCTCTTCATAGGCAAGTGTAGAAGTAGCTGCACATAAATAAAAACCCAAGGGAGTTCTCTGACAATGTGCTGAGCAGCTTCCACTGATTTATCTAAGAGACCATAAATAGCGAGTAAAATAAAGAATAGAGAATTAAGAGCACTGTTACATGTCCTAATGTACATAGTCACATGTCTGTGCTCAGAGCCAAAATCACAACCCAGATCTCATGTTGCGCGTTACTGAACTGTAATCTACCTACTTTACAGCACAATCTACCTACCCTTATAAGATATGCTTTGAGAATGACCACCCCAGTACACAACTTTAATGACTCTGTAGCTGGAACAAAGCAACATTCTTCAGCCCTAAAAATTCTACATAAATAGATGAGGGATTACAGAGAGAGTGCTGAGTCAGAAGCTTGGGAACTGTGACCACTGCTACCACTTAAGGCTAAGGGCCTCCCAGGACAGTATTTCACAAGCAGCTGTTCTCTTTCTATTCTAGACTGGTCAGCAATGTCACATACAGATACTCATCTCCTGGGGAGTTCACTGTCTTTGCGGAATGCACCACCAGTGAATGGCACGTAGTGGCACAGAAGCAGGTGACTGTTCAAGATAAGATGGATCGACTGAGCATTACTGGGTGCTATAGCCAGTATGAAACTGGGAACAGCTCTCACTGCCGTACACTGTATGGGGAGTTGTTGTGGATTCAAGTTGAACTCAATGGAGGTGAGAGTAATTATCTGCATGATGTAAATGCCAGGATAAACATTACACCACCCATGGGATAGAAGCAGGATTTTCATTATGCAGAACAATGCTTCCTTTTAGTGAATGCTTTCCCTCTAATTGTTATATTCCTGCAACTGCATGCTCAGCTCCATTGGAGGGGTTCTTTCTCAGGGCTATTACACCACCTCAACCATAAGTATAAGACCTTTTTTCCCTCTACACAGAAATGACAAAGCATGAGCATAACTTTAGTCACACACATGAAGCAATTAAGAATATTTTCATGTTTCAAGATAGGAATCCATAGAATTGCTTCTCTTGGGGGTATGAGGATTCCACACTGAGCTGATCACATTTTCTGGTGTACATTTAATTCTTGGAATCCACATATATATGCTTAAAAATTAAAATTCAGCAGTGTGTGCTTCAATTCTTTTGACTGCCCTAACACTCCCAGCAGAAAACATGACAGAATTCAATGGGGAGTCTAAAGGGGCACAAAAGCACTTGAAGTGACTTTATTAAAAGTGACTGCACTGCTGCAGTGCTCTTGGAAGTCCTTTACAATACCTGAACACTGCACAATCCAACAGCCTACTATGCAAACTGTGAGAAATCTGAACTGTCTTTTTGCAGGCAATGGAGTGACCTACATCATACTGTCAGATAACATGACGCTCACTAAATCCAGTGCAAAGGAAGGAATTGTCCCTCACAATCTGACACTTGACAGCACCTCTCAAGAGCTGCTAGGCCCAGGGATACATCAGCTGGAAATCCAAGCATCCAGCAACACAACCGCATCAGCGATCTCTGAGAGCATTGCTATTCACCTGATTGAGCCAGTGTCTGGTCTCCATGCTGCACTAGTTTCTCACACTCTGCAGCTGGGGGAGGATTTGGAGGTGAACGTCTCTGTGGCTCATGGTGCCCCAGATAAGCTGAAGTTTGAGGTGATTGGATCTAATGAAACTCACTCTCACAAAGAAGATGGCCCTCACGGGGAACCTCGGGTGTACGTCATCCCCATACACTCTGAAGGTACAGCATGCTGACATCTTCTGTGTTTCCAAGACACTCACAGCTGAGGAGGGGAGTTCTCGAAACAGCATCCCAGGGAAGGGAATTACAGTACAGATGAATTTGGTAGCTTTTCTAACTGCTCAGACTTGGTCTGCAGAGCAGTGTGAACAGCACAATCTTACCCACTTGTGAGCAAATAAACTAAACTGGCAAATGGCTCTCCACACAGAGACCGAAATCAAGGATTCACCCGATTTTTGCAGTAAAAATGCATGGTGCACCAGGGTTTCTTTTTTCATGACACAAGCTAATTTAAGTACAAATGATGACCTTTTCCTCCTGTTTGTCCATCTGTGTAACTTTTTGAGTCTACACACCTCTGCATTTTACACCACAGTAAACAATAATCTGGGAGATCTCAGTAAAGAAAAGGGGAGCTTTTCACTGTGTCAATCTCCAACACTTAGGTTTTGTTGGATGTATGAATAAGCTTTTTACTAATTTTTTCTTTCCATTATTAAGAAATCAGAGTCTTTAAAATGTGAGATTAAGGAGATTGTACTTAAGAGTTAACTCAGTGGCAGACGATAAAAAAGTTTCCTCCTCTAATGAACTATTAAAATCCCATGCCAAAGCTGGAACAGTAAAGTGAATCATCATTTCATTTTATGTTTTAAAATTATTCAATATTGAAAGTGTTACTGGGTCTCCCTATACCCATCTGAACATCCCTTCCCTTCAGCCAGAAATTTTCAAACAAGACAGCTGCTCTCTCAAGATGCCTAAACTCATTTGGACTGCAGTTATTTGCACATCCCTAGTCTCCTGTGTGGTAATATCATAGGCAGCTGACAAAGAATAGCATTGCAAGTCCTAGGACAAAGGCAGCTGAGTTATTAAAGAGCTGAGATAAAAAGGAATAACATTCCTCAAAAAGCCGTTCAGCAGTGGAAACTCACCACAAAACTCTCAAAGCTATTAACAGAAAAGAATAGGATTTTCTTCATGAATTGGATTTTATATCCCAAACATGATGGACTGGTCCCACTGCTATTCTTAACTGGCTGTTTGTCTTCTCTAGGTACTTTCTTAGTGAAAGTGGTGGCCATGAATGCCTTCTCAAACATGAGTGTGGATCTTGGGTTCATCAATGTGCTGGCAAACAGTTCTCATAAAAAAGGTAATTGCATTAATCTGACAGGGCTGGGTTTGACCACATACATGTCTTTTTGCAATCAGAACATTTCATGGAGTGTTTATGGTTTGCATCTAGTAATTGCTTTCCTTCCAGTAACAGTGCTGAAAACATATGTGGCGGCTTCTTTCTGATGAAGGCAGATTCTCTGGCTTTGAAGTAGTCATAAATTATAATCAGCCTGAATATATTACACATCGCACATTTGCTGGTTGTCCTAGAAATAATTAGTGAAATTTACAGCTTGGGACATAGCTCTGAAACCAGGGAATATTTGCATCACAGCAGTCTCATAAATTACTGTCGGTAAATGCTTCTAGATGGCTCATCCTTACGTTTGCAAAAGCAGATTATACCAGTAATATGGTGACTTTAGTACTAACCTCGCTGATACTTTTCCTGTGCTTTCCCTCATTTTTTCTTTGGATGTATATGAAACCCCATCATATGAATTTATTTTGATTTGCACCATTATGTTTGAAGAATCAGGATCATCTTTTTTATAGTATGTGACTAGCTTGTTGTTGCAATTTTGCCTATTGTAACTAAGCTGCTTATCGCAGTTCTAGAGTCTGATTCTTACAGCACATCTTTCAGACTGCAGGTCATCAAACCCTGTGTATTTAAGTCACATTCACTTAATATGTCTGAAAGCCTCATGGGTACCACTAAAATATTTGGCTCTTTTTTGTATTAAACAGATTCTGTTAAGGAAAAAGGCATCTCTGAAACAAATACCCAAAGGACAACTGTAAGCATTATTTACAGATCTTTCTTTAAGATTGGAATGCTTAGAAATTTTTCCTATCAGTAGAAGTGCTGCATAAGACAATGAAAAGAACTATCTGTAGTATGCTCAATTATGAACTAGATTTTCTGTGCCCCATATGGTTTAACATAAAATCTACAATAAAAGCCTCTGAGACAAATGTGTTTACAGGCATTCAATCTACAATTCATAGCAGACTGCAAGTAACAATTACAAGATTAGAGAAAATGAACTCTTCACAATGATTCAGTTTTAGAAGTTGCAATGTGCTTAGATGAATTTCTTTAATTATCTACTTGACTAAAGCAAAGCTGTCTTAGAGGGGCTATACTTCAAGCAGAGTTTAATATATTAACATATTGTTTCTAAGTGTTTTCTGCTTCTGTGTTGGAATGTTTAAGTTACTTTGCAAAGAAGACATTTCCAATTTATGGCAAGCTGAGTAACTAATGATACACCAATTGCTAGCAGCTGCAAAACTTTAATAAAGTTACTAAATAGAATATTTTTTTCTCATAAAGGTCCAGTTTTTAAGTATAACACTAGCAGACAAATGTCTGCTACAGAAGACGTGCTGCTTCACAAGATGGCATGATGCTTTACAGATTGCCTGTAATAATATATTGGATCAGAGAGATATAAATCTAACTCAGAACTAAGGTTATCACAGTTTGTTGCACAGAAAGACAAATTCAGCCACCTCCTTCTTTTCTTTATAGCTGTAATGTACCCAATTCAGGCAAAAAAGGAATGTTCTAGAAGAGGTACTAGAAGTCAAGTGATTAGCCAGGGGTTAAAAGTCTTCATCCGGAAGTGGAAAACTGAGAGGAATTTGTTTCCTAAATACCTGCATTAGTTTTGAAAATTGAGCTGGGCTCCTGAGCCACTTTTCATTTGGGAGTATTTTGCCACAGAAATTCTCTGTGTCATCTGCTTTTATTCCCATAGCTGTTACTCCCGTTCCACATACAGGGAGATATCATTTAAACTGCAGATCTGCATGCATTGATTTGGAGTTTAAACTTGAAGACTTTTTCATGATAAAGAAGTAAGATACGTGTTTATACATGCTCCTGTTCTAACTGATATTTGCTTATTATTTAGGATCACAAAAGAAAAAGCAAAATATATATTAAACCAAGTCGCCATGTGGATCCTTTCACAACTGTTACACTTGGCTGGCCAGACAACAACAGTAATTCCAGTTTTCTTTGGTCCTGTGGTATGTGCTTTTCCTAAACTTTACAAATCATCTTCTATTTGATGAGTAACAAGCTCACTATCATGTCAGATCATGTGAAAATCTGACTAGAGGATAGTTTACTCTCTGACCTTAATGTTTGCCACTCACTGTACATGAATGTCCTTCTACTTTACCCTGGTTTTAACACTGAACTAACTATATTCTATATAATATGGATTAATACTCATTGTTTTTTTCCAAAGGTTTCATTTTTCAAGAGCTAAGCCTTCACCCTCATAGCCAAGAACTAATCCCAAATGACTTACATAGTTAGGCATTTCCAAGGTACATGTGTCTCAATAAACCAGCAAAAATTAGCATTAAACATGATACAAAAACTTTTCTGGCTGAAAACTGATTGAGATTCAGGACATCTGTGTTCCACCCCCATATTTATCCCTGACCTCATGTATTACTTTGAAGAAGTCAGTCTGTACTCTGAACTCTGATTACCCACTCTTTAAACTGCGTCTCGGAAACTTGTTTGCTCCATAAATCTCTTTGAAACCTATGGCAGGGAAGTCCTTTATAGGGGACCTGGGATGTTATGCCTATTCTAATTATAAAGGAAATGTTTGTGCAGGAGCTTGCTGGGCTGCGTGGAACAAATGTGTGCAGCAACAGATAATCCTAACCAATCAAAGTGAGGTGAAAATCCCACCTTCCTGCCTCCCTACTCCAAAATCAGCAGTGACTGTCACAGTTACAGTCCAAAACCATGGCAATGAAGAGTGGCAGGATGAGCAATGTCTCTATGTGACTGCAAAACAAGGACTGCAACTGGAAATCAGGTTTGTTTTAAAACCCAAGTATTCACTGCTTAATATTATTACTGCACAAAAGTAGTGCAAGGTCACTGTTACCAATAATTACAATAATAATAAAGTGATAATGTAGTTATTGTTGTAGACATATTTTAGGGATTATCATCATATGAATTACAGACAACATGGGTCTTGCTGCATCTTCCAGTCCATATCTCTCAACAAAATCTTTTTATAAACTGAATAATATTCTTCCCAAAACCATTTAGGGTTTTTGACCCCACTATATCCTTTCAATGTTGAATATTTCCATATGCAAATCGCAATGAAATAATGGGAATAAATGCCATAAGGTATGTCTGATGTTTGTACTGGACACCCAGATACACATTACTGCCTTAAAAATATCTGTTCTTCAAGCCTGTTTTTCAAGAGTCTAGTGGCTTAAGAACAGTGGCAGTTCAATGATCTACTCAAACAATCATGTAAGGCTTAAACAGAAGCAGGGTTCATTTGAGAGCCCGAATCAGTTTTGTGAAATAGTTTGCGGGTTCTGGGCCACAGTCATGTTGAAAATGGAGATGAAGGTTCCTAAAACTCTTGCTTTAAAATCAAGTATTTTACCATTTGCTAGCCATATGTCATTTGTCTTGTATTGCAGGGCTTTTGCATAAAACCAATCAGCATCAAAGACACACATCCCACACAGTTACCCTGTGTAATACCATCTTACTTCCTTACAGGTGTGAGGCAAACTGCAAGCCAGTGAATGTTAGTGAGGACGTTGTTTTGAGTGTCTCTGGACAGAAGGACTCCCAGGCCATACATTATAACTGGTATTTAGATAACACATTCCAAACTAAGGTGAGAGCACCCCATTCACCAGAAATACTGCGCACATTAAAACAAACATCTATCCTGAGGGAAAGCCATAAGAGTGTTATATTGTCAGATGGATTCTCTGCAAATAACAGTGAAGACCAAGGCAAGATGGTTTCTGGTTCGGGAGGGGTTATAACGGTGGGCACCTACCACCCTGCTCCTGATACATCACAACAGAAATCAGAGCAAGTGTCTCTAGTGTCATATTTTCTTTCCTCTCTGATTTTCCAGCCTATGACCCTCCCTCCAGCCTGTGGCCTGACTGGTTTCTGGCAGAACTCTTTGAATTTGCTTCAAAGCAACACATCCTTGTTGAGAATAAACTGCTCCTTCTTGCAGACACAGGGAGAAGCTTTTCAGATTAAAGTAACAGGTAAGGGCGAGCAGGGTTTTTCAGACTATCTTTGAGATAGTCTCTGCTGTTGTGACATCACACTGATGTTACACACGCAGAGCCTTGCTGATGAATATGAAGTTAAATTAGTCCACAAGTTGAAAGATGTTACTTTATATGTGGGTTCTTTAAAATAATTGAGCTAAGTTTGTTCAGGGCTATTGCACAGCAGGACAAATTCAGTTTTCTTACTCCAAGCTGTTAATAACTTCGTTAAGGCCCATGTGGTAATGAAGCTATGCTAAATGCTTGAACAAATAATACAGCTTTGCTTCATAATGCAAACACTACTATGTTTATAAGCAGAAAGTTCTTTACTGTGAGGTAGTGAGGTACTGGCACAGGTTGCCCAAAGAAATGGTAAATGCTCCATCCTTGGCAGTGTTCAAGGCCAGGCTGGACAGAGCCTTGGGTGACATGGTCTAGGGTGAGATATCCCTGCACATGGTAGGGGGTTGGAATTTGATGATCTTAAGGTCCTTTCCAACCCAAACCATCCTGTGACTCTATGCTGTTAATAGTACTTTTCCTCTTACGGCTTATTCGGTAGCAGGTTTTCATTTCTGATTAGTCCCACCTGATGTTCCTGGTGCCTGCACAAACAGCATCACTGCTAAGCAGGCTAGATTAATGTCTGAAGATCGGTGCTGCTGAGGCAAGATCAATTGCTGACGCTCTGCTCCTTCCACTCCCAGCAATGACTCAGCGTGGCTACGGGGAGGAAACATACCTTGTCAGCACCGTGCCTCCGCCCCAGATCCCCACTTGTACCGTGTCTCCCAAGCAGGGATCAGTGCTCACCATGTTCACAGTCTCCTGCAGTGCTCCTTGCTTGGCAGGTTCATGCCAATCTAGTCACAACAGGCAGCTCACATACTGCTTCTACCTGAAACCAAGTAAGTCCTGAGGTGAACTGTTTGACTAACTGCTTCTCCCTGTTCCTAGCGAGCTCTGTTAACTGATGCAAACAAGAGCAAAGGCACAAGCTGCTCTGCTCCCAGGGAGACAAACAATGATTCAGTTGGGCCTGTATAGAGCATGTCGGGAGTCCAATGTTTAAAGACACATTGGTTTTAAACAGGAAATATTGTTTAAAAATATACCAACACATGTGGTATCTGGTAGGTGACTCCCTCTTTCTTGTTTCAGATTCTCTCCTGGACTGTGGTCCGGATCCTGAACTCTTCCCAGTTTATCTTCCACTTGGAGAAGAGGAAAATGATTTCATTTTACATCTGACAATTACTGTTAGCAACGTCTTTGGAGATACAGTTCAAACTAATGCTTCAGTGAAGGTACACAGTAGAATAACTTAATTTCAAGACCTCTCAAGTAGATACCTAACCCACAATTCACTTTTGGAGCTTATTCCTATTTTATACATATCACTTCCTTCTTAATGTGCCGTAATGACCATTTTCCTATCTAACAGAGAGTATTCCCTACGGACTCAAGGTAGTCAAAAGAACCTCCCACTGTCCTTTTTCTAGAATAAAGTTTATTTTCTAGAATAAAGTTTAAAAGATGATCTCTTTGGACATTGGGCAGCATAAGCTGCATTTAGTGAGACTGGAGTTATTCTATGTAGACCCCAGAAAATTGCTTCTTCCCCAGTGCTCAAGTAAGGAGATCCTCATCAGACCACTAAAACTAAACCATTAAAAACTGGGGAACACAAAGTTTTCTGTTCCACTCCAGCAAGGCTGTCAGTAAGATGACCATGAAAGGAGTTCAAAGATAATTATAACAGCGCTGGCAATGTTAAAAGTGTATCCGATTTCTTCACAGGTTAGACATGCAGATATGATTGATGGGAACATGACCCTGCAGGCTATTGTATCTGAGAAGGCAAACACCATCCTGAAAGACAGCAACAACAGCATGAGTCTTTTCCAGCTATATAAGTCAGTGACCTCCATCCTTAACCAGGAGAGCCAAGAGGAAAGCTTTAACGTATCTTTACAGACAAACACACGAAAAGAGGTCAGCCAGCCACTTGTTTTCTTGCAGTACCGTGCGATATAATGGGCTGTTCATATTCTTTGACAGCTCTTAAGTAATAAAAAAACTCATATATCACCACCTGAAATCAATGGAGGTTTCAAGTTTCCAGCATCTGTCTCAATGTTTGGGACAGGTTTCAGCTATTTTTCACTATTTCCCCCCATAAATAATTTGGCTTATCATCCATCAGTAAAATAATTTATTCTCAATTCTTATTTCATTAATGTAAACTAATTTGGATGGTGTTTGAAAACTTAAAATCAACTTGATTTTCAACAAACAATTTAAATATTAATAAAATGGCCTCTTCTGTGGGATAAATATCTTATCTAATTTTCCCCAAAAGTACTAAATGACAGGTAATTTTAGTTTGTTCATTTAAGCTACCAGCTTATGCTTCAGTTATTATTTGTACAGTGCTTTGAGTCCTTCAGATTAAAAGATCTAGGGAAATGCAATGTACCCTTCAGTTATGATTCATTACTGGAGTAACATCAATCATAGCTCTGGTTTCTCTGGAAGTGGCATTTATAAAGTAATTCACATACATTAGTACAAATTCTCACAAGTAAATCTCCTTGCTATTAATGGTTGTTAAATATATAAATTCTCTGTACTGGAAGGTAACATAAATCTCATGATTACACAGTTACTAAGGCAAGTGGCATCTTGTCAGTAGACCTAGTATCAGTTCAAATGATCCTTGTTGTAGAGTCTTACTCTACCACATAATTTACAGCAAGCCTAGCTGTCAATGTACAGCACTATTTGTACAGTCCTAATAAGCACCTTATTCTTTTGCCTAATTATGTCTTTTCATCCCAAGCTCCGAGGGCTGATGCTGACAACTCTCTCTGCTGTTAATGTGACATCAATGAAGACTGCTCTTAAGATGTCAGAAGTATTGAAAGAAATCACTTACAGGAGTGAAGAGCTGTCTGTCTCAGCACAAGTAAGAAGCAATCTGTATTATACCTTCTCACACTAACAGTATAGACTATCGCACCCCGCTGACCTTGGAAGAGTTTCAGTGCCTTACGATTATCTGTTCTTACCCATTTTTTCAACTGCACCAGCATGTGTATTTTGACCAGAAGGAAATATATTTTTGCTGTATAGAGTAAGTGAATTTAGTCAGATATTTACTCAGATATTTATTCTACAATTCAGGGCATAAGCATCTTACATTTTAGGATACATTTTTAAGAGAGAAATCTTCACTTAGTCAGAGGCTTGTTAGGATGTATGTTTTATCTTGAAGAAAAACTGTCCAGCAGTGTTTATCTACAGTTTTCCAGATCCATTTGTCCCTGATCCATGTGCTGTCACGAAATGAATGTAGCAAGCTCTGACTGAGACAGGGACTTGTCAGTACTCAGGGGAACTGGGCACAAATGCTCAGATTAGCCTCATGAAAGTATTTCTTGAATGTCATGGCAACATGGCACTATCAGTAGATTATGCTATTTATGCATAAGGAGTGAGTGAGCACATGGGAGGACAGAACAAACTGTTACTGGGGAAGTTTCACAAATACGCTGGCAATAAGAGGAGCTGTCCTGATTTCTGATGTATTATACAGTTGCAGCCAGACAATGGCTTGGGAGCATTTCAGCAGTATGTGGTTAACTTTGGCAAGACAAGAGCATAGCTCAGATTCAGCACTCACCCTACAGTAAGGCTGCTAAATGTTTGCAGACTGTGGGAATGGCTATGTTCAGGCTAGCAATGAATTTGCTTGGCTCCCTCACCATCCTGGGCTGAAAGCTGGCCAGTGCTTTCACAATCACCAAGCAATCACTGGCTGCATTCAGGCACCAAATACAAACTGTAAGACTTATTCTCCCTTGGCACTCAGCACAGCATAAGGCCAAAGGTACTACTTGCTGTTAATCCAATAGGGTTTGTGAAAACTGAGATTGAAATACACAGTCACTTGACATTATAGTGGTATTTTTTGGACACACCACTCAAGAATATAACCTAGTTTACAACATTACTGTATATCTAAACTGTATCCTTGCCCAGTGTTTGACACACAAGCTTCATTCAGATGTTATTAATTTTGATTATGGAATAAACTTGTAGAAGCAGGCTGCATTTTTCACACCTGTGTTATGTTTTAGTGTACCATCTAGTATATCATCTTTATTGGTGTTTGAATATTACCCCAGCACAAATAATTATAGTAAAAACAGCATTAGCCACAAATATAATGTGATTACCTATGTTGCAATGTTCAGTAAATGACACGTGTCACTTTTGTCATTTACAGCACCAACATATATAAAACTTTTCCCCTTGTTTCCCATGCAGGTGGAGGCGAGCAACATCCTAAAAGCTGTCAGTACTTCCTTGCTCACTGTAAACACAGAGGACAGTAGAGATGATCAGAAGCTAAAAGATGCAGCTGATTACCTATTTAATGCAGTGAGCAATGTTCTTAAAGCTTCTGTAGGAACCAGAGCTCTCAACACTTCAGTGCCAGAGGCAGAACAGGTAATTTTGCTTTGGTTCAGGTTGTAGTGGATTGTTTGGGTGAACATTCGCTTCCTCTGGAGGGTCTGTAAGAGGTCTGCTGGCTCTCATATTTTTAAATTGGCACTGGGTAGGGTTCATGGTGTCACACCATGATGGACTTGGAACAGCCAAAACTCCACAGTTAGTTAGACCTGTTAGACGAGGTCTGCTAACAAAGATGATAGAAGCCTCTTAAGATTTGTTACATTTGAGGCTGAACAAGACAGAGTACCAGGGAACACAGCAGCAGTGTAGGATCTCTAATGGATGACAAGCACACACAGACGTTATTCAGATCTCCTTCTATACCCTCCTTTCCCCTCATAATTCAGGGACGCCAAGGGTATTCAATATTCCTGAGTGGCCCCACTGCTTCAAAGCTGGAATCAGCTCTGGTTGCTGCTTACACTTTTCCAGAAAGCCCACTCTGTTTTTCTACTCAGAATTATGCAATGTTTGTTTTGTCCTATCCTTTCCTATCAAAACATGAATTGTCACAGTTTCCTTTGTGTGACTGCACATACTTTAGGGTATGTCCAGTTTATTAATTTTCAGTTTGTTAATTATCATCACTGCAAGGGAGTAGGGCATGAAATAAATCTAACCTGAGAGAAAAGGTTAGGAACTGTTCAGACTCCCCTGGGATAACACACTAATAACACACAATGCATTCTTGCTTCTGCAAGTAACTAAACCCTAAAGTTTGCTGCTAAAGGGCATTAGTGTTCAGAAGTACAAGAATATATTGAATTAAATTGATGTCATGTTTGTAGTGCTTCAAATTTCATTGCATAGAGGTATAAATAATAGAACATAAAAGTAAAAGCTGTAAAATATTTTTTTCCTGTCTGCAATGTTTTAATAAGAATTACAGAAATTGAACTGCTGATTGATTGGAATAACTTTCTCTGAGTTAAAGTAGCACATCACCAAGTTTGCCAGCTTTGTAGGACACTGAACATCAGTATTTATTCCTTAAAGGATGTAATGTGCCTTTTGATGATTCTGAAGAGCTCTGTTGCAAGTTTTATCCTCTAATCCTGTTCCAGACTTCAGTGTCCTACCAGCTCCTGAACACAGTTGAAAATCTACAGAGTGCCCTTCTGCTCGGTAAAGAACCAGATGGTGAACCAACAGTCCTTACCACTCCCTCTGCCACAATGTATACACACAGGTAACAGTAACAGGGTCTCCCACCCAGGCTCCTCCCAGTTAATCAAATTTGCCCAAGTATTCATTATGTTGCCCTTAAATGGAACTACCCAACTAAATATGTGGCATAATGACAACTTATATGACAACAGCATGTTTTTGTAGTTTATTTGACAAAAGTGCAAAGAGGCTGTCATTACTGATACTAATAACAGCTTGGACTCTGATTAGCTTCAATAACAGCAACTTAGAAAAATGCTCAAGCTGTGTCTTCTTTGACCAGTAGAGAATTTACTACTATTTCCTGGATGAGGCAGTAGTCGCTTACCTTTGAAATTACGTGGAAAATTCATGTCATGTCAGTTAAGCTTTCTTTCTTTCCAAGTTTCCAATGACATGCTATACACAATTGCAACCAGCTTGGCAGAAACAAATAAAAGAAATTAATTAAAAAAAATAAAAAAAAAAGCATCCTGACAAGCATTTGCCATTCCCTGGAATCATCCCTAAATTGTTTCCCTAGAGCCTGGGTTTCAGCCATCTACATTTAACTGTATATTTAAATCAAGGGCACGTTCACAGAGAAACCAGGTACGTCTTTCACATAAGTACACATCGCTGGGTACAAGCTCCTATCCAGATAAACCAATTCCATCTTTTTTTCTTATGCTTCTGTGGTAGCATTGTGTGGAATACAGATTAATGTACAAAGCATTTACTGGCAGAGTTAGAAATAGTTCTGCAACTAAGTAATACTCATGGAGTTAGAAAGCTTTTCCTCCAGATATGAAGTCCATGCTATTGACGTTCTTTTCTGTTGTTTTTTCCTTCCCTCTGCCTCCTCTTTCTTTTACTGTTTTGCTTGCCTCCAACCCTAACTGTACAGATTACAAACAGAAAACATGGATCGCACATCCATTAGTATCTCCGACTCCAGCTCTGCTAGCTTTACTCTCCCATCTGCTTCCTCTCTCAGTGTTCCAGGAGTTGATGATGAAACAGTGGATATAAGGGCAAGTAAACAGCTTTTGTCTGAATCAATATGATACGCAACTTACATTTGTAATCTAGCAGTTTTAGAATCTTTTCTCCTTTTACAGTAAATACACAAACACACAAGTCATCCCTCCTGTCATGCCAAGAAAGTAATTTGAAATAATTTTGGTCAAAGAAGACTTCATTTAGCTTAATTGCATGAGGTTGGTTCAGCAATCTAAGGAGAAAAGCTTAAATTCCCCATTCCATCAGCCCCTCACATACACCCATGATTCATACTTGCATGGCTAGACGAGGCAATGGAATGAATCAACACCTATAAACCTATTTGCTGTTTGTTTACATCTCATGCTCTGTGGAGGACACAACAGCTCAGAATCCATGTCACCATTAACACTAACCTGCAGCAATCCTGTCTCATCCCAGCTAGAAATAGGTGAGTCTAAGGAACTCAGATCCTACAGAAGACAAAAGTTCTGCAAATATCCTGCTAATAACACATCCCCCATCTGAATTAGGAGATGGTGTTTTCCCCCTCAGAGCAATAGACTTTATATTATTGTCATATTTTTATAATACATTTTTAAAGACCTCTCTGGTTGATCTGACACTCTCAGGAAATACATGCAAAAAAAAAATATTTTTCACTGCAAGTTTTTCAGCTGTGCTAGAAAATGCCCAGAGCCCACTGAAACTAATGGAAAAACATATCCATTGACTCACCTGAGCACTAGAAGAGGCTCCTGAATTGTTGGACCAATGACTTCAACATACTCTTCCACGTATTGCTATCACAGCAGATGCAGACTTCTGTTCCTAATTCCAAGAGGGGTGCCACAGCCTAGCTTTGGTGCAGTTAATTCAGAAAGGCTTACGCAATTGTGTTTTGATATCTGGTGTCTAAAAGGCAAAAGGGTGACAAGGAATGGACAACAATAAACATTGCTGTACACATAGCACATTTCACAACCAAAATCACTTTCAAGGTTTGTATTTAACCTACCTTAGAGATAAGGCCACTTCTTACTTAAATCTGGATGCAGGCCTCTTTTAGGTTGTGTTTGGATCTGAACTCAAGCTTTCACTATTCAGCAATTTAAGGTGTGAATATAAGAAATATGGGCAACAGCTCAACTGACTGTCAATGTCTTACTAACAGATGGTGAGCTTTGCCATGAACCCATTTTTCTCCAGTGACACCAGTTTTGACATTAGTGGAACAGTGGGAGGTCTAAGTCTAACCAGTCTGGATGGCTTGATGATACCAGTCAGCAATCTCAAAGAGAACATTGAGGTAAATGCACTATTTCCTATTCCTCTCCCTCTTTTTTCATTTTTTCCTTTTTCTGTTAATGAACACCCATTTGTGTTATCATCTTCTGTGAGATGACTGCAAATGGTGGTAGTGTTCATTACATCACATAACAGGATGTTGGTCTCTGTATTTGTGATAGTGGATGTGTGTGATGTGACAAATGAAATAATAGGTATCTATGTCTTAGAGAGGAGGTATCTTATTCTTCATTTAAATGGATATGAGAATGCTAATGGTTGTAGAAAAAGAGTCCAGATTACAGTCATTCCAAAACACAATGTAATACCTTATTTCATTACCCAGCAACTATGTGTTTGTATTACTACTGTTTGGACGTCTTAGCTGATGTATAAGCTGACATCCAAATCATTTGTATATGCACTTCATGTAGTCAGTGTTTCAGTCATAACCTCAGCTTTTAGCTGAGAAATGCACCACGGGTTATAGCCTTTGGGATGAGTCTACACAGGTTTCAAATGAACTTTTCAGAGGTTAGCTGAGAGTATTGAGAAAATTGCTTTGAAGCCAGTATTCCTGCTGGCCATGCTGTCCCTATATTATGAAAAAAGATAATCTAGCATACGGCTTTATTGTGCTCACAGATAATAGAAGCAAGATGCTTTGCTGTATTTAAAGCTATGTCTTTCTGTTTTAAAATAGATAATGTTACCAAGGCTTTCAGCAACTCAGGAAGATAAGATTCTGTTAAATCTCGGCAATTTTAGCACTTTCCAAGTCAATGTTACCTCAGAAAACACATCTATAGTCATCCACCTGGAATCGGAACGTGACATTCCACTAATACTCTACTTAGGGTATGCTTATCATCCAAATGAAACTAACTACGTTTTGAAAAATCATCTGTTCTGTAAGAAAACTGCTGGAGGTAAGATAACTTGTTAGTGACCCATGGACACTGTGCAGTCTGAGCTCATACAAACAAAAGGCATTCACCACCCATAGCAAGCCAGGTACAGTCAGTATGGGGAGTGCTCATCCACAACTTAACACCACATGCATATATTTGCAGAATGAACCTTGACCATGAGTTCAGGCATCTGACTGGAAAGAAACCTCTCAAAGGAGTTTCAATCTGTCATGCTTCAGGGTTCCAGTCTCTAGTATTATGTTCTATTAGTGTTCACTAACAGAAGCAAAGGGTGGGATGCTTTGAACAATGAGTTGCTAAGAATTATTTCATCCCTGTTTCTTCAGTTTGTTTATTTGATTATATGCAATACAGCTGCATACTACTTCTTAGCATTTCTATATATACATTGAAACTAAAATATTTATGTTCAAGGTGAGACAAACACCTGGGTTCTTAGCCCAGAAGAACTCATTTTTGGAGAGGGAACCTACTATTTCATGGTTTTACAAGATATGGGAATGGATTCCACAGCCTATGACAGGCTAACTATAGCTGTCACTTGTTTTGCATCCCGCTGTGTGTTTTGGGACGAGCACCAGTTGGACTGGAACAGCTATGGATGTCATGTAAGTAGACCCATATAAAACAGTGTTTATATTATACTCTTCAAAGCCAGCTATTATAACCACCATCTTGTAGTAAAATGATAGCACTGAAATCACACCATAAAAAAAGATAATTCTGAGGTGTTTAAATAAACTGAAGAAGTTTAGTCATACTGGGCTAAGCTCCAAATGACATTTCTATTTCAATTTCTTGGAATGGGCTCTTATATAAGAAGAAATAGGACCATTCTGACAAGGTTGTATTATATTATAATGCCTGCTTCTGGCTGACATTAGAACTAATATTCCTCATTGGAACTCAAGCAATTCTTTTCTGTGTAGTAGTTCTTCACAGTAACTTACCAATCTCAGCACTGTCTTTTCATTTGCTTGGTAAGTTATGTACTACTTGGAAGTCAACTACTTTATCAGGATTTTTTTTTCTGTTTTTTAGGTAGGACCAAAAACAACTCCTAGAAGCACACAGTGCCTCTGCAACCATCTGACCTTCTTCGGGAGTTCCTTCTTTGTCATACCCAATGCTATAGACATTAGCAAAACTGCACAGCTTTTTGGTACATTTGTGGACAACCCTGTTGTGGTGACAACCGTGGGATGCATCTTTCTGATATATGTGCTTGTGGTTATTTGGGCTAGAAGGAAAGACATCCAGGATGATGCCAAAGTAAGTCTTCAGCTAATAAAGACTGAATGTATTTAGGCCAATTCCTACTTTGCCTAGCCTGTTTTAATAGGAAGTCTTCAACCAGTCCTATTCCCTTCCCTATAATTCTGTTTACTAGTAAGTATATGTATTGATCATGAGAGGACAAACTCCTATCCACAGCTTTAAGGAATTCATACTTACAGAACACCTAACACACCACTTGTATTGTGTCACTCTGCAGGTGAAAATCACAGTACTGGAAGACAATGACCCCTTTGCTCAGTATCGTTATCTTGTGACGGTTTTTACAGGACACCGCCGTGGGGCAGCCACAACCTCTAAGGTATCAATGGCATTGTGCGGAAAGACAGTTTAGGCACTCATTTAGGACAGCTTAAATGGAATGTCTAATCCACAAAATCCTTAGATTTGATGAAAACAGGAAGAGCATGACAGAGGAATAATCATACATAGGATCCAGATGTGCAAGTCCTCACTTTGCCATCTTATTCTCCAGGTGACTCTTACCCTCTATGGACTGGAAGGAGAGAGTGAGCCACACCATCTAACTGATCCTGATACACCAGTCTTTGAACGTGGAGGAGTGGATGTTTTCCTACTCTGTACCTTCTTCCCTCTTGGGGAACTACAGAGTATTAGATTGTGGCATGATAATTCAGGGGACAGTCCATCCTGGTAAGTGGAGATCTGGAGATCTTGGGAAATAAAGATCCACAAGTATTTTTTTATAATGATAACAGTTTTCCTTCTCTAGCACTTGATAATTATACTTTCTACAGTTCTAGAAAGGAAAGAAGTGTTAGTTTCTCATTTTTGCAGGTCAAGTCATAAGCTTAACTGCAGGACCAGGAGTGCTTTCCATATCCTGCATCCAAACAGGATGGAATGCTTTCTGTGCCTTACAGTTTAGACACAGCCTGAGAAGCCAAAGGCCAGAATTTGTCCTCCATAGTCCTGTTGAGTTCTGAATTTCACGCAACTCAGTTACAGATAAGTGTGCCCTGTATGTTTTTTCCAACAGGTATGTGAATCGAGTGTTGGTCCATGATCTGGCATGGGATCAGAAATGGTACTTCCTCTGTAACTCTTGGCTAGCTGTTGATATTGGTGAATGTGTCCTAGATAAAGTGTTCCCGGTAGCTACAGAACAGGACATGAAGCAGTTCAGGTACCTTCTATTTTATGTACATTTTTTTTACTCTTGATAGCAATCAGTCCAGAAAAGCAAGTATGCAAAAAAGGTCACACTCTAGACAAAAATGAAAACAAGGGAGGTCTTTCCATTGCCCTCAAATTGCTCTGGACACGGAAAAGAGGAAGTATGTTTAAGTAAGTCTAATAGTAACCCTAACAGTAATACCACACTGGAAATGTTGATGTTAAAGGATAGTCTGACAAGACCTATAAAAACCTAAACATCCTCTCTTCTGTGTAATTTCCCTAACAATTTATATAGAAACTGTTCACAATTAGCTCACCCTCCATGCTGAGGCCAGAAGGAAATGACATAAGTAGCTATGACCATTCAACACAAATTCAGTCATGATATTTGGTAATTTCCGAGTTATTATTTCATCTAATAATGTCTAGAAGCATGGACAGGTCAGGACCCTGAACTACTGCATTATTCTTCCCCCTCTTTTCTAAGTATCCATTTCCCTCTCCTCCTTCCCAGCAACCTGTTTTTCATGAAGACCTCCAAGGGTTTCCAAGACGGACACATCTGGTACTCCATTTTCAGCCGCTCCCCACGCAGCTCCTTCACAAGAGCCCAACGTGTGTCATGTTGCTTCTCACTGCTTCTCTGCACCATGCTGACCAGCATCATGTTCTGGGGAGTGCCAAAGGATCCAGCTGAGCAGAAAATGGATTTGGGTAACACTCCTCACCATTGCTTGGGCAGGAAAATAGACGCAGCAGAATTCAGAGGCAGAATAGTTGAACAAACTGGTCCTGGGGTTATTTTTACTTATCCCCTCCATTTGATCTTGACAGGAAAGATCGAGTTCACATGGCAGGAAGTGATGATTGGCTTTGAGAGCTCCCTCCTCATGTTCCCCATCAACCTGATCATTGTGCAGATCTTCAGGAACGTACGATCCCGGCCAGCCACACAGGGGAGAGAGAAGAAGCCGGGAAAGAACGGACGAGTGTCCCCAAACCTACCTTCCACCCCACAGGTCACCCAGGCTGTCTTACTCACTCCAGAGACCGTGACGAAGGCAAGTCACTGTAGCTGCTCCCTACTGAGTCCTGCACTGCCCTCTGCTGCCATGCACTACCCTATATCCCCAGTTTAACAGCAGAAATCTTCCATCAGATATCTTCAGTTTGTCTGAAGCGAAAAGCCAATTATACACTGGTGGTGCAAAGCACTCATTTACCCATCTACATGGAATCACCGGCTTTGTTAAGATCTGCCTATTTACATTCCAGCCCTGGCACAATTATTGTATGCAATCAACATCATTGCATTCAGGGGTTAAAGCAAACATTAAGCAAGACAGTGGAGATAAAAGGTACCAGAGACTTCATGTTTCTCATCTTAGGTCCTCAAGCTGTACTTTTGAATGCTGTCCTGCTGAACTCATTGAAATCTGCCTGTCACATCCAGCTCTGTAGGATGTGCTATCCCTATCTGTTCTGGAGATTTGAGCAATTAGTGCAACTCCCAGCCAGTGGTGCCTTCAGATCACATTAGCTTAAGTCACTGCAGCCAGAGTTACTGCTGTGTTGCTGCTGTCTTTTCTAGGACATAAGAAGAATTGCCAACTCACTCTGTAAAGCCCTGAAGGCTCCATCTCTCACTTCAGTATCAGATCTTGGAAAATCAACTAACATCAACACACTTCTGGCATTGGTTGAAGACATCATCTGCCAGCAGAACAGAGCTGGGCAAGAGCTTTATGATGAGAGCAAGAAGGATGACCCTATAATTGTCACATTAGGTGCTATGGATATACAAGGTAATCAACACAATGTGACATGCTTACTGAAACTTTTGTAGTGAAAATGATGGTCATCATAGAATAGTTAGGGTTGGAAAGGACTTTAAGATCATTCAGTTGCAACCCCCTGCCATGGGCAGGGACACCTCACACTAAAGCATGCCACCCAAGGCTCTGTCCAACCTGGCCTTGAACACCACCAGGGATGGAGCATTCACAACTTCCCTGGGTCAACCCATTCCAGTGCCTCACCACCCTCATAGCGTAGAACTTCTTCCTTATATCCAATCTAAACTTCCCCTTGTTTAAGTTTTAACCTGTTACCCCTTGTGCTATCACTGGATGTCATGACCCAAGTTCTTCTTACATTCTGACTCAAAGACAAATATGGAATCACAGAGTAGTTGAGGTTGGAAGGGATCTCTGGAGATTGTCTAGTCCATAATCCTGCTCAGAGCAGGGTCAGCTGGAGTAGATTACCCAGTCAGATGTTTAAGATCTGCACAGATGAAGACTTCACCAATTCTCTGAGCAACCGACTCCACTGTCCAACAGCCCTCACAATATTGGAAGTTTTTCCTTAAGTTTAGACAGAATTTCCCATGTCTTAAGTTGTGCCCATTGCCTCTTGTCCTTTTGCTGCACCATTGAGTGCCCAACTGAGTAGACACTGAAATCTCCATTCCTATGCTATAGAATTAAATGTTAGCCACCATCCAGTCTTGGGAGCAGGATCAGTATCCAATAGCAAAAAGACTCACAAATATCAGTTTTTTCACAGTCCTTTTGTTCTATCCTTTATTTTCTTCTTGGCCTTGTGCTGTTGTTCCTTTCCGTCTGACTTTTAAGTTAGGCATTCATTTATTTTCAACTAAACAACAATATATGAGTAAACAATCCCACTGATTTGATTAAGACTCACGTTTGGCTTTTCCAATGAGCATAACAAGCTACTAATTGAACAGGTAAACTATGAACAAATTAACATTGATCTTACCTGACTTCTCTGTTGAGGTTTAGGATCTCTGTCTAACCAAGTTGCCTCCTGGCAATGCTTCCAGCTCATTCCAGCAGAAAAGAATTAAGCTCTACTACTAAAGCTGCTTTTACATATCCCTTCAAATGTTGCTCTTCACTTTGTCACATTCATAATCTTAAGATCCAGTTCTGCTCCTCTTTGTACTGAACAGTTATTTTAATCTAGTAATAGCTATGCTGATTTTCTTTTAATATAAAGAAATAATTTTTGGCCTGCAGAAAAAACAAGAAGCCCAACTCCAGAGAAGGGAATGTGTGAGCGACTGAAATCTAGTGATTACAATCGCTGCTTGTACATGCAACTCCAGCATGTAGAGCTGGAGCTAGAATTACTGGGGCCCCATAAATTTCAGATGCCTCAGAGTTACGCACAAGCTGTTTGTCAGGTTCAGCACTTGAAGAATCTCCTGGAGAACAGGATCTGCTCATCAGCATCCATCAGTGAGAGGTAACTAGTTCTCTTCTCGTTCTCAGAATAAGTGAATTCAGGTCGTAAATTCCAAAGTGGTCAGGATGACGGAGCCCAAACAATTACTGCTTAATATGTGCTAGAAAACGGTTTTTATAGCTGTAGAAACATATTTTACTATTATACTATTGTAGGAGCAACAAAGAAATGTCAATGCACTGTGTACTGCACGCAAAAGCAATAATGACACATCATCACTCTTTGTCATTTTGCCACCAAAATGGAATGTTACAATAAAATGCTACTAAAGGGCTGGGATAATCACTGGCTCCAAAGTCTCTGTACTCTCTTAAAAGGTCTGGATAAAGACAAATTAATAAGTAGACTGAAGTATTTCAGTGAAATACAATAATTAAGCTGGAAGTATTGAAAACAATAGCACTAATTATCTCTCTCTGGCCTTTATATGGTGATCACAAGAGATCTTTGCTTCTGTTCCACTACAAACTGACTTTTCCTCTTCTGGTTGACTCTCAAGGCTCTCCCTTACTCCAAGCTCCTCCAGTGATGGCAAGAAAAGTTCTTCTTTCAAAGGGCTGCCCTGGTGGTTTGTGTTCATTGCTTGGTTCCTGGTTGCAGCCACCAGTGGTGTATCTGGGTTCTTTACCATGCTCTATGGGCTGCATTACGGCAAGGAGAACTCCATCAAATGGCTGATCTCCATGGCCATCTCCTTCTTGGAAAGTCTTTTCATCACACAGCCCTTAAAGGTGAGTTCCTCAGAAATACAGCCATTGGCCATTCTATTTATCATTTCAGGAAGACAAGTATTCTAAAGAACCACAGGATTTAACATGTAAAATGAAAAGTCTTTGCCCTTAAAACAAGAGCTAGCAGGGGGTTTAGAGGGGTCTGTTGTCTTTTGCTGATATTCACTCCATTAGTTTCATCTCCCTTGTTTTGTCAGAGTTTAAAAGGTGATAATGTTTCTGATCAGGGACGATGTATAATACAGCAAAGTCAATTTAGCTGGATGTGCACTGTGCACTTGTTCTCTGGTTTATCAGCTTCAACTGCATGAGTTCAACAAAGCCAAAGTACACATGCTCTCCTGCAGTGCCTGGATCCAAAGAGATCCAGGTCAAAGACTGAGCTTCTTCATATGAAATGGACATATGGTGAATCTATAGCTAATTCTTTCCAGGTGCTGGGATTTGCTGCTTTCTTTGCTCTGGTTCTGAAGAAGGTGGAACATGAGGATGAAGAAAACACAGCTGTTGATGGGCCTTTAGCTGCACCAGGTAACTGCCTATAAAGTGAGAAATTATTAGAGTGTTCTGCAAGCTTTTGGGGTACTTTATGCACAAATACGTGACTCAGTTCAACTGAGAACTTCACTGTTTGTCTTTATATACCTGAATCTTGGCTAGTAAGGTTAGCAGAAATCACTAAAGCCACAAGAGTTGTGTTTTTTATGTGCCTACCTATCAGCATTCCCAAGATCAACATGGAAGTGGAAACAAACCTAAATAACTAGTTTTGTGCCAGTTGAAGAACATACAAAGAACATATCCATACCATTGTACGCTGGATAAATCTTGCAGAACACTTAATGGAAGTGATCAAAAGGTGAAAAAGATTTATGAAAAGAAGTTCTGGATCAAAAGAATAATATCTTGTTGTTTATCCTTTTACTGCTGCAAATGCACATAGACATGCACAATCTCCCCAAGCCCTTTTGTGAGATTTTTCCTGTTACTAGAGGACATACTTGCTGCTAGGATACCCAGCTCCTTCCTCCCCTACATCCCTGGCTTGCCTATGTCAGGAAAAAATATTCTCCTATATTGATTCATACTAGAGCAAGAATTGTAAAAAAGCTGCAAATCACTTTTCAGAACTTACAAGAACTGTAAATTCTTGCACAAGAATCACTTGCAAGAATTGTAAATCACTTTTCAGTCTGTCAATGTTCAAGTAACACCTAGAAAAGAAAATAATAAAATGTGACAAACTGACTGAAGCCACTATAGTAAAATGAATGAATCAGTGCTATTAGTATGCAGTAACCATGCTTAAATATTTTACTCTCACATCAGATGTAAGAAAAAACAGATATACAAGGAGGCTTGGTTTAGTTCTGTACAGACATCTCAGCATTCATGTCTGTAACTATTCCACAACCTAGTGAAAATAGACATGTGATGCAGCACAAAATACACTCTTCAACTAGACTGGTAGATCTTTATCTTGCAAGCATATCTAGAACTTCCTCTCAGGGAAATTTACCACCTCCTTTAAGTTTTTCATGAAAGTTCTCAGTTCACATACTTTCCCACAAGCACAATTATCTGTATTATTCCATTTAATCAGTGGATTCTGCAATCACAATCATGTCTAAAAGAAAAGCCGACACCAGCAGACAGGAGTCCTAGGGCACAGCAAAGAATCCTGATATATAGCTTCCTCCCTGATCAGCCTCAGGCTCTGGATACATCATCTTCTGAGATGCTCAGCCTAGAGACGGACTGGACTACACCTGCTCCTAAACCTAACACACTGTGTTTGTGAGCTCCTTTCCTCCTGTTTGCCTTACTATACTAACTGTTTAAATCACATTCCCTGTCTTCATAAGGGAAAGCATTAAAGAGAAATGTTACTTAAAATGTTAAAAGAAACAAAAAGCAGGACATACATAGACAATCTGTTGAGTAATTCCAGGGTTACTGCTCTCACCCACAGGGGATTCACACCCTCTCTTTGGAGCCCGACGGGACAGTAAAAGTAATATTTACCTGCCACCTCCTGCGGCTGATGTGGAGAAAATGAAAATCAGCTGCATGAAGGAGCAGAAAGCATTTGCCCTCATCAGAGAAATCCTAGGTATTATCCATATGTAGATTATCTCGATGTATTCAGTAGTATTCATCGGTACTTTTATCAGTGAAAATATTGCTCTCTTGGGTGAAAAAGTTTTGGCGTATCTTGAGCTTTCTTCCAGCCATTACAGCATAGAGACAGCTGTTCAGTGGTAGCTGGAGCTGAAGGGAGGTGGGAATATTAGCTGGGTAGCTGGAGATAAAAGTGTGGCTAAGACTTGATTTTATGGTAAAGAAACAGATTACATGTGAGGTTATGAAGAATTAGAAAGTGGAGAATGAGGAGGTCAGTGATAAGAAGTTGAAATAAAAAAAATAAATAAATAAACAGATGGAGGCCATCTTTCTAAAAGCAGAGAGTATCTACAGATAATGATTTAAATCCCAGTTTTACTTCCTCTAAAAACAATGGAAAAAGATTACCTCAACTTTACTTGGAACAAAGTTAGACTTCTCATTTTATTTACAGTTGCCATTCCAAATGTGATATGCTTGTAGCTTGTGTAAATTTATTAGTACTCGTCAGTCAGAGTCTAGCAAAGCATCTCCTTAACCTAGTAAGTTATGATAATAAGCAGTAACCATCCATGCAATCTCTTCTGAACAGCAGTATTAAATCTGAGCTCACATGCATTGTCTCTTCTTGTTTTCCAGCCTATCTGGGTTTTTTATGGATGCTGTTACTCGTTGCCTATGGGCAGAGAGATCCCAATTCCTACTACCTAAACAAACACATTGAGAACAGCTTTACAGATGGATTCCACAGTGTCTACAGTTATCAGGATTTTTTCACATGGGCAAACACTACCTTGGTCAAAAATCTTTATGGATCATATAAAGGTGCAGAGTCACATTGTTTCACTTCAGCTTGCCAGATTCTGAAACATTATCTTTTATACATACCCCTTACTTGCACATGCATATTTGACTGGAGAAGGAGACTGGGAGTGTATAAGGCTAGTATGGATTCTTATAATATGAATATTCATGAATTACAAAAACCCTACAGCTTGATGCCAAGTTTAATGTGCTCTGATATTTTCCTTATATTTAATATAAACCAAAAGTTCTGCACTGTAACGTTTTTACATACTTTTTTTCAGATATTCATATATATGCCTCAATTTTACATGAGTTTCTTCCTGTAATTCAAAAAAATAATGGCAGACAGGTGGCCCTATAAAGCTTTTCCTAGGAGAGCTCTGTTTGCATCATGCCTTAGGTCACTGTGAAAGCTAATTATGCAATATCCCTGTGTTTCCTTAGGCATATCCAGTAACAAATATGGCCCATTTTCCTGCTTACGAGTAAATACTGAAATACATTAGCAGAGCTGTTTATTGGACATGACAGGCACTGACCAGTTGTGGCCAAATGAACACTGCATACAGCTACTCTGCTGTGTGATTCAAAGCAAGTCCCTTTCCTCTCCAGACCTCACTTTCCTTCTGTATAAAACACAGGTAGTGATACTGGCCTCTGTTACATACGGATGTAATCTAAGAATTCAGTTCAAATCAACACAAGGGCTTAATTTTCATAACTATTTTACTTACAGTGTTTCTCAGTAAAGAATCTATAGCAAAATATTAATGTGTCAGCAAATTCTGAATGAAATTAAGAAATATTAGTAATTCTGTCATATTGCCAGTGCTGCTCTTTTCCATCTCCTGTTTAGGATTCATTACAGATGGCAATTCCAAGCTGGTGGGTAGCGCTCGAATTCGCCAAGTAAGAGTGAAAGGAGACACCTGCCCTGTTTCTCCCGAACTCCAGCATGTAATTCAGGAATGCCATGCTCCATATTCCACAAAAACAGAAGATACATCAGTGTATGGGGAGCGCTGGAACACTTCAGTTGTTGATAACTCCTCTGACTTGAGCTCAGCATGGCAGTATCAGAGTCAGTCCAAACTGAGAGGGCAGCCCACCTGGGGCAAACTTGCCATCTACAGAGGAGGGGGATACGTGATTCACCTGGGAACTGATCCTAAGAATGCCTCCAGGTACCACTTGTGGTCTTGTAAATTATTGGTGTATTTGCTGTGGTGTCAGTGATGCTCTTTACCCTAGTTAAGATTCATTTCAGATTGCATCCTGAGTTTTTCTGCTATGCATTGTGCTGAATATTGTAGATACTATTGTGGTGCCATCATTGTAGTTTATGATCCTGTCATCTTGCTCCATGTTAGGTAACAACCAGAGCCCCAAATCAGAACCTTTTCCGCCTAACCTGTATGAGGTAAATGGTTGGATACCTGATGCATCTCAGGTTTAGCACTGGCCAATATCTGGTACCTGTTTCTCCAGAAGAGCCAAAAAGAAACCTACATTAATAGTAAAAATATCCTCTATACCCAGACTTGACAGACCAGATGTCCTCTTGAAAATCTTACCTCTGTTTTTCTCTGTGAGTATATCCAAAAACCCCTATCCTCCATTTGATGCTGTACATTTTTATGCAGAATTCTCCAGTACCTTTTCAACAATGTCTGGCTAGACACCTTCACAAGAGCAGTGTTTGTTGAATTCACAGTCTACAATGCCAATGTGAACCTGTTCTGCATTGTATGCCTGATGTTTGAAACCAATGCTTTAGGTGAGAACCTTTTGTAAGTTACACATTTCTGAACACAGCAAGCAATGCACCTACAGAGGGTAGATTTACATGTTCTCAATGTTTACCTACTTTATTCAGTAAACAGAAGTGTTTTAATAAGTCTACTCATAACAGAATCAATACAAAATTTATAAGCCACTTAGGAAAATGTAGTATCACATTAATACAGACCATAATGGAATATCTTATGTTTGCTTATGCTGTGGTCATCTGCTGAGGAAGAAAACATACTGAAACTTATTTCCAGAATTTACACAACAGGAACAAGAAAAATTATGTTTACCAATATCTCAGCTAATCAATACAAAATTAAGACAAAAAAGTACAAATAACAGTCTGTCTTTTTTGTTCCAGAAGACTTCTAATATATAGCTGTGTAACCATATAATACATAACCTGGATACAACAAAGGAAATAGTGAAACTAGATTCTGGTTTGAAGGCATAGAAAAGCATTTAATCTGAGCGGTAGCCTCTTCCAGTATTGCAAAATGCCCAAACCAGGCCTCAAAACTGAGCCCAGTTTCTTTCGAGGATGAGATTCAGATTTACATATCCAGCTTCTCCTCACTTCTGCATTTGTAATCCAATCCAAATTCAGCCCTGCTGAGACTGCTGTCATACAAGACAGACTAGCACTCTAACAGCCATCGACTGAAATTGTTATTCAAGGAAAATTTTAAAGAACACTTATAAGGCTACTCACATAATCAAGTATGAATCTAAGTTTAGTAATTGGATTCAGTCTCACACTGATATGAATGTGAGTATTGAAGTCTTACTGATGAACTTAGTTGTTTGAATGAAAACAAGAAGATGTAATTAACAGAGCACCAAGGTGAATGTTGCTTGTTTTTTAGGGGCCTTCTTCACAAGCGCAGAGCTGCAAAGTGTCCAGCTTTACCCATACACCAACAGTCTCCACATCTTTGTGGTTGCAGCAGAAGTAATTTATTTCCTCTTTATTGTGTACTACATGATCATACAGGTGAGGCCCAATAGAAAGGTCAGTTGACAGCAGCATCTCATGTCTGGTTTTGATTTTACTTACAGAAACTTTAAGACTGTACTTGATTTCAGGAGTGCTGCTGTTGACCTGTTTCAGTGGAGGTGAAGTCTTGACTTCAATGGAAGACTGAATCAGATACTATATCTGTATTAAATAACAGGAAGGCAACACTTTATTTGGACAGAATGCTTCTTTTGAGAAAGATAATGAAAAGATAGTGTAAAATGTAGCTTTATTGATGTGCAGCAGTCTGCTTTATTGCACAGAGGACAGACCTGCAGAGATGTCTTGTATGATATACAGACACAAGACTGAAATAGCAAAGCTGTTCTTTTCACAGGGAAAACTGATGAAGACTCAGAGATGGAGATACTACCAGAGTAAGTGGAATCTCCTGGAGATGACCATCATACTGATTAGCTGGAGTGCTCTGTCAGTGTTTGTGAAGCGGACAATCCTTGGGACCAGAGACATCAGCTACTACCAGGAACACAAAGAGGAGTAAGTACTAGTGCTATTTAGTGCAATATTTGTTGGTGCTACTTATGCAGAAACAATTCTGTTTTTCATCTTCCCAGACAGCAGCTTGTCTGTGCTAGATAATGCTACCCCATATGGCTATGCTCATGAAGCATGTAAGTATTTCTGGGCTTAGATGTGTGTCAGCAACAGGATTTTCTTCTGATACTGCTCTAATAAAATCCAGCAGACTTGAGCACCAAGTCCCTATCTTAGCTGCTGGTTTCCCATCTATCTGCATCACGCTCCTCTCAGTCAACAATTGCTTATAAGACAGTAATGGACTATTAAATACAGAGTGGAAAATGGTAACATCTGTTAAAAAATGTTCAACTCAGGAAATAGATGACAGAATCGCAGGATAATTTAGGAAGGAAAAGACCTCTGGGGGTGCCTGCTCCAACCCCCTCCTGTGGAATTAGATCAAGTTGCTCAGGGCTTGCTTTGGTTGAATTTTCAGTATCTCCAAGTACAGAGGTTCCACAGCCTCCCCGGACCCCTGTTCCAGTGCTGAACCACTCTCACTGGGGGAAATAAAAGAACATGTTTTTTTTCATGTCCAGATGGAATTCCTCTTGCTGTAGTTTGTGGCTGTTGTCTTGCATCCTTTCATTGTGCATCCTCTCTGTAAACACTGACTAGGTATTTACAGACTGTAATTAGAGGCCTTACTTAGCTTTCTTTTCTCCATGCTGAACAGACCCAGCTCTGACATCCTTCTCTTGTCCTGTACCCTGACTCCCAACCATGCCAGTGCCACTTTACTGGACTCTATGTCCTCCTTGCACTGGGGAGCCCAAAACTGGACTCAATATTCTATATGCCACCTCATAAGTGCTGAATGAAAGAACAAACACTTCCCTTAACCTGACAGCTGTATTCTTGCCAGTGCAGCATGCATAGATCATCTAGGTTATAGGTCATGTCCTGTATTAGCATACAAGATTTATAAAATCTATTTGTGGTCACCTCTGTTGTAAACAAAATCATAAGCACAATGTGCTACCTTTATAAAGGGCAAGTAAGTATTACCAAGGTTTTTTTTCAGCTAACAAATTCAGTCACAGATCACAGTTCTGACCTTCAGTCTTTTACTTACCTTACAGTAGCTTCTCACACAACTGGTTGGAATTTGGCTAATCCTGTCACACCTAGTGCATCCTGCTAGCTGCACTGCACCATCCTCTCAACTACACATGCACAGAAGAATCTATCTTTCTAAAAGTCAGAATTTTGATAGTAAGTTTGCATTAGCTGGCTTTAAGCTGTGACTTGCTGAAACTGAGCAGCACTTGGGCTACAGCCTAAACCCTTTCTCAGCTCTAGCTAACATTGATAAAAAGCTCTGCTGTATGTAACTGAAATTTTTGTGTGCTCACAGCAGGAAGTACAGATGGGAACATTGAAGTAGGAACTCAAGTTAGCTTGCCACTGGGAACAAGGACAGCACGATTGGGTTTTCCAGCATACTCATTCATGCACTTAACAGCTTCTGTATGCAGGGTCTACTACGTCTTTTCTTTTTTCTTACCAGTTGCATAAGCTTTAATGAAACAGCAAGAGCCGATGCAGTTCTTGGCTACTTGATTGCATTCCTAGTGCTTCTCTCCACAGTGAAACTGTGGCATCTCCTGAGGCTCAATCCTAAAATAAACATGATTACTTCAACCCTAAGAAGGGCGTGGGGTGATATCTCTGGATTCATCACTGTTATTGCAATCATGTTCCTCGCTTATTCCATTGCTGTGAGTATCACTGTGGTTTCTGTTGTATGCAGTCTGTATCCACATACTGTCAAGTTAAATTAATTATTTCTGAATGGTGAAAGCAACATAGTTTTGAAATTTAAAACTGAATAAAGCTGCCTACCTACATCTTAGGTTAGCAGCTTGGAGCCCAATTCTTTAGTATGAAAACCAAACACGGAGATGAAAAACTGGATTATCTCAGTGTAACAGGCGTGACAAAAAAAGAAAGTATAGAAAAATTTTCTGGATAAAGCCTAAATTCGGGAGACTGCAGCAAGTGTCATTTTCTATTTGGCTAGTTTTTAAGTGGGAAATAATTATTCTTCTGCCTGTTTCAGGAATACTTATGCAAATAAAATGGTATTTTAATTCTAACAAGATTAAAGAATTATTGGACTGCAACTGTTTATGTGTATTTACTGATTTAGCTGAAATGTTTCATGTAAATGTTCTGGCAGACTGATGGAGGAAATTCGGCACATCTCAATTGCAAAATCTCTGTAAATGGGGAAATCATCTGAGCCAAATCCAAACTGTCCTACAAAGGGCAGTCCTGTGACAAATGGGACCTGCTGTGCCCTCACACTGCCTGACTTCACATTCCTCATCTCTTCCTCCAGCATTGACACTTTAGCAACTGAGTAGCTTTAGGCACTGGAGTAGCCACAGGCAAAGTAAGTGATCAGATCAGTTCCACAGCAAAGCCTGTTGTCACATCATGCAAATGATGAAGCTGTAAAAGAAAGCAGCAGAGGGATGGAGAAAAGTTGAGATTGCAGCAGCCCCTATTTAAAATCAGACACAGTAGGCCCACAAATTAAGAAAATAGCATCTTGGTCACTGAGGGCAAACAAGAGGGTTGCCTATTTGGAAGGATCTATGCACTGAAAGGTATGTGTTTGTGACTGTGATTAATTTGGTTAATTATGCAGGGATAAATCTGCTTCATGAAGGTAGGCTAAAATATGACATGTTTTGTCATGTATTTCCATATTTTTTACATATATAGTGAGTGAGCAGATATAAGACATTCCCATAGCCATGATAAAAGGTCTTACAGCTAAACACAGTTCAGGAAGTGTAAACCCAGTTCTCAGTTCTAAGCTAGTCTTCTGTGACCTTATCTAGTGTTTCCCCTGCTTGTAAACAAACAAAAAAAAAACCCCAAACTGCAGAAAAAGCTTCATGGCTCTGGTAACAAGGTGGGAGAGCTTCCTCTGCATAAAGCAGTCATTAGCTGATTTTGCAGCAAGGACTCAGATTGTGACACAAGGTATGTCTTCTTCCCTCTGCAGACAAACCTGATATTCGGCTGGAAGCTCTCCTCTTACAAAACTCTCTTTAATTCAGCAGAGACCATGGTCAGTCTTCAGCTGGGAATCTTCAACTATGAGGAGGTATCACCTCTAATTTTCAATGTTTATCACTGTATAATTGGCATCTCAGCTATCAAATGTGCTTTGACCCAGCAAATAGAAAGACTTTCAGTTAGTGCTAGAAATTAATCAAATTTTGGAAGCTCCACAGCTTCCTAAAGCTTTTCTCATAAAGAAATAGACCCCAGGCAAAATGTATCTCACATCCCATTTTGAGCATCAGTCTCAGATGCAGAATGAACCTTGCATTGACAGAAGTGCTCACATTTTAACTAGATTTGTTACTTATTGATTACAGAAATTTTTCAGTAATTTCCTTAGAAAGCTACAGACAGAAATGAACACACACTCATCAGCTTCCTGAGAAAGGCAAGGCCTTCCACAAGGGAACTTTACATTTGATTTTATTACTCTTGAACTTTCCATGAAGTTCTTTCAAATATTACATTGTCTTTTGAACAGCTCTTTGTGGATTAAGCCAGTTCACAGACATCTCTGACTGAAGTCCTCCTTGGCAGATCTCCTACCACAGATAAAACAGGGTATGGGTAGCTTTGAAGATCAGTGATTGGACACAAAGTTTTTCACATGTTCATCCCACTGATGTTGTTAATAATCAAAACATATTCCTAGGATATAGCTTACATGCAAATTATAGGTTTTTACTTTTACACAACACTTAGTTTATGTCTGTGACAATCTGACTGGGCTTCTTTGTAAAGCATACAATAAAATAAAATAAGAACATAGAGATTTCACCTCTACTTTGAAAGCTGAAGCATGATGGAGCTGTTCTGTGCATAAACATGCCTCCAGGCTTGTCAACCCTTCACATGAAACTTTCATACTAACACAGACAAATGCAAATACTTAAAAAAACCCAAAGATTATCCATATTCATATATCATAGATATAAAATATTCTATCAGCATAGGAAAGTGATTAGAGAAGAAAATGCATATACATAATATATGTAGTATAATTTATTAGCCACAAGGATTTTCAAAGAGACAAACTCCTTACTGTGTCTTAACTGCTTGTATGTATGCTTTTTTGCTTTTACAATCAATATACAATGTCTTACGTTATGAATACTACAGGTCTTGGACTACAATCCAATTTTAGGCTCCTTCTTGATTGGATCCTGCATAATTTTCATGACATTTGTGGTACTGAATCTGTTCATCTCAGTGATTCTGGTTGCTTTCAGTGATGAGCAGAAGCACCACCAGGTATGCTCATGTATGCTCTCTGTCTTTAACATTTATTGCGCAGTGCTTACTCATGATTTAGGTATTCCACCATTGGATGAAACCCTTGTAAACTCAGTCCAACTGTTAAGAAGTTACTCATTTACTTACAAATCACACTTCAGATTTTCCAGATTTACACTGTCCATTCCTGTTCAGACAAATCCCTACTCAGATTCAGCACAAGATCTGATTTGTAGCCTTCTGTTCACTCATTAAATCCAGCAAAAGTCTTAGACTTGTGCCTGGCTCCATTGAAATCAGTGCCAAAACAGACATCAAAGTCCATGAGGACTTTACAGCTCCTTTTAGAAGTGTCACTGTGTCTGACCCATTTAAGCTATTGACAGCACAGAGCAAAATCCAGGTTAGTACTCCGGTACTGTCCAAAATTCCGTGTTTTAAATAAAGTCAAGCAAGATGAAAACAAAGTACACGGCCAACAGAAAACAAGGGTTTTTTATTTTTTCTCATTTGCTTCATGTAGAAATGTTGGGTGGCTCACTGTATGTATACACCACCAGCTGCAGGGTAGCCACCAAAGGAACTCCAGGCTCCCGTAACCAGATTTCCATGGGATTTGGCAGAGCCCAGACTTCCTCACCCAGGTTCATAGAATCCCGCAACACGAGGTTGGAAAGGACCTCAAGGCTCATCTGGTCCATCTGGGACTTTTGTCTTGATAAAAATACTGGCATGATGTTCTGCTCTGGCAGTTACTCACAGTTGTGGTTTAACTCATGCTTTGCTGGAGTGAAAGTTAGTTTATCTCACCTCAAATTGTGATCCCCTCTTATGGCAGAGGCTGTATCCACTTCCGGTCTGTGCATCCAGGTAACTTACTTCTTAACTGTTATTTCAGGCTTCAGAAGAAGAGGAGATTGTTGACCTGATGCTACTGAAACTTTTCAGTTTCTTTGGGATTAAATGCAAGAAGGAAGAGACACCAGTCACTAACGACCAACTGGAACAACCTGCCAACGACTGAATAATAATCACATCGAAAAGTCCCCTTGGGGGTGGAAGATTTACTTTTTAACTACCAGCTGCAGTCACTTGACTTAGGTTACCATAGCTTCTGACTGAAACGTTGTGGTATTCAACCAATAAACCATAGTCGACATGTTATTTAGGAGCATTAGCTAAGAAACAGCGCTAAACCTAAAACAAAGCGTCGTGCATGCGCGTACTGTGGATGTGTATGTAATAAACAATGAGCGTTTATTGCACGGTTTGGGTTAAAAAACACTCTTTCCACCGAGCAAGCGCCAGACGCCGACCCCGGTCTCGGGGCCGTTGCGCTGAGGGGCCCCGCCACGGCCGCCCCCGACGCGCTCCCGTGGGGCGGGCGCTCTGCGCGGCTCCGCCCGCTCGCCGCTGCAAGATGGCGTTGCGAGCGCTCCGGCGGGTCGGGCCGGGCCTGGCGCCGCGCTGCCCGCGCCTCTCGCCGCCGCCGCCGCGGGTGCTCGCGGCCAGGAGGCTGGCCACCAGCTCGCTGGTGCTGTCTGGTGAGCTGCCTGGGGAGCCGTCGGTCCCGCTCTGACAGAGCTGCCAGGAGGGGAGGGTGGGCTGCGGCTGCGGCCGCGGCCGGGCCGGCCTTGTGGGGAGCGGTGCCGCCGCCGCCCGGGGCTGAGGTGAGCCCCCTGCTCGGTGCGCGGAGCGGCGCCAGCGGTCGCTCTCCGCCTGGCGGCCCCGGCGAGCGCGGGTACTCCGTGTGCGGCGCGCACAGGGCCTGCGGGGTGCTGCATCTCCCTGGGGCTGCCGCCGGACATCTCCATCCCGGGTGCCCGTGTGGGGACCGGGAGGGCCCCGCAAGATGGCTGAAGGCCGGCGAGGGCTTGTAGCCGCAAGGGGCAATGAGAGCGCGGTTTCACCTGCCCCTGGTGCTGACACCTTCCCGGTGCCTCCTCCCCTGAGGAGCAGGCCCGCCTCCGTTAGATGGCAGGAAACTTTTAACCTCCTATCCATGCTGCAGCAAAAGGCCAAGTGGCCCTGTCCCTTTCCAGCCTCAGCCAGGGTGCAGAGCGGGGCGAGCATGGAGAACGTGAGCTTGACAAAGGAAGTGGGTATCTTGTCAAGCGGGAGGCAGGATCCTTGTCTGAGGAGCATCAGTAGCAGGACCAGAAAGGGGCACAGCCGGGAGGAGGCAAGCCGGCAGCAATTAGTTTAGGTGTGCTGACAGGAAACCTAAACTAGGGTTTTAGGGCCTTGGGGCTGTTTGAGCAAAAGTTTGGCGCTGCCTCAGCAGCTCCTGTGCAGCACAGATACAGAAAGGGTAAGGCAAGAGATGGGGTTGCACATTGGTGGTGTGATTTTGCACTTGAAGTAGTTAATTCTGAAGGTGGCTTCTGCTGTCAAAGCTCCCTGTGAATGAAGGCCTGAAAAATAGTGATACCCCAGCAAACAAATTTTGAAAAGGTAAAGAGGACAATATGCTATAAAAGAAATGATTGCCACTAAGAAAAGGTCATAAACGTCCTTCCAGATAGGTTGGAAGACTTACCTTTTTAAATGTCCTCTGCACTAAGTGAGAGAAATTATTAGTCATTAGTTGCAATTTGACTCAAAATCAGCTTTTTTTTTACTATTCTAATTGTTTAATATACCCGTTGTTTTTCTGTAGCTATAAATTGAAGCAAAACCATAAACTATGATTTTGTTTTAGGCAGAGAGGAAAAATGTTGTATGCCTCTTTGTGGAGGTGTGAGTTTTCCTTCACTCTTCAGATATATATTTATGAAATACTTAATAGATGCAGGCTAAGTTAAATGACGGTCTGAATTCAGAATGTGCTGGTTAAGCTGATAACAAGGTCCTGTTGAAATGAATGAAACTAGAGTAAATTTTGCTGCTTTCCTGGAAAAGAATGCTCACAGAAGGGACATGGTGTGCTTTGACAGTTCATATTTGTTTAGTTTGATTTATTTAGTGAGCTGATTACATAAGATCGAAGGTCAGATTTTGAGATTACTTATTAACTCTTTAATTTGACCTTTATTTACAGTGGTTTTGTTGCGTGCTTAGAATTGTTCAAGTCTAATTTTTTAATTTGTCCTTCAACAAACTTCAGTGCTCTTCCAACTGTTGAGAACATTTTATTGCTCTGTTCTGACTGATTGTGGAAGTCTTCTGGATTTCTTTTTATTATCTTTTTTTAACCTTGACTTATAAACTAATCATATGCTATATTGTTATCCTGCATAAAAAAAAAGACAGAGGTTGGCTTCGTTGTGACATGTAGTGTCACAGATGTTCACCTTGGGTTTGAGATTGCATCATTGTCCATTCTTATGGTTCGTTACTCATTTCCAAAGAAATTCCTGTGGATTTAATGTCATGACCTAAAATGATTTAAGACTTTTGATTTCTTTTATTAGAATGTGTCCTGAGGGATTTTCGTAGGTAGAAATAGTGCTACCTGAAATTCTCTGGGGTTTTGGAAAATTTAGAAAATACTTAATATTTGCATTTTACTCTAAATTTTTTGTGTACTATACTTGCAAAAACATGTATTGCTCTACTGAGGTCTGTAAGACTTGGATTGTCTTCAAAGATAAACCATTTTACCTGAGACTTACTTCTCTTAAACATATTCAGACATAAATGAGAAGATCACTACAACTGAAACAGCTCAAAATATGACTGACTTAGAGAGGAAAGATTGTAGCAGGTCTACGGTGAGAACTTCTGTTTTCCTTCACATGTAGACAGTGCAGAAGGATTTGTGCAAGTGTAGTTTCTCCATCCAGCATAAGGAGTCCAGCCTAGAGGAGGAGCCTGAGAGGAGAATTTGGAACTCAAGAGAAGGTCCAGCTGTGCTATTCTGGTGCTTGTCACACAGGGAGCTCTGTTTAAGAAGTTGTATTCTCCAGCTTCTAGCACATCCCTTGCCTGATTGGATAGGTGCTACAAGTGAAAATTAAAAATAAGTTAATAAAAAGGGGGGAAAGTTCCATGTGGAAACCATGGAACTGAGAAAGCAGACAAACCAGGCTGAAAATACTCCGAGTAAGAAAAGTTCCAGGTAAAATGTGAGTGAGAAAAATGTTACCTATTTCAATTAATTCTTCTGAAGTCTCTCCGTATGACTTTATAGGAAGAAATAAAAGCTGGTACAAGCTGCCCCAAATGTTATAGATCTAAAATATATGTAGAATTGCCAGATTGCTGTGAAAAGACTGAACAGGGTCTTAATTATGCTGATTTTAAAACTATACAGAATAATCATGGTGTTCTTACAGTAACAGTGGTAACAGCAAGCGCATTTTCTTAAGTAAGTTGTCTGGATGGGTAGCTTTGTTAATTTGGTCTGTATCAATTTGCCTCAGTTTTCCACAGATCTGTGACAACATTAAGCTGGGAGAAATAGACTCTATAGGAAATATCAGGGGAGGGAAGGGAATCAGCCCCTTTTGCTAGGCTGCAACTTTTTTACTTCATGGCTGTGTAAGTACTTTGAATAAGATGCTGTAGTGCTGACAGTTTCTAATGCGTCATTAACACTGGCCTTCCCTGGAATAATAAAGTGGTTGTCAGAAACAAGCAGTAAATATGCTTGAAAAGCCACGATGACATCATAGGAATGAGTACACATATGCTTCAGACTTAGACTTTTGTTTGAAGTAGAATTACTCCTTTCGCTCCTGTGTTTTATCAGTCTCTAGATGATTGCATGTCATAAAATACTCTCAGCAGAACACCTAGTGAGCTTCTACTGCATCACTAAGAATGTCACGAGCAGAACAAAATGCTTCTGTAAATTTTATATCCTGTTTTCCAAGAAAAACTAACAAAACAGACCTCACTAAAAAAGCAAGCACAGTTTGACAGTGTAAATATGTTACTGTATCTAAGTGAACAATGTCACTTATTTCTGAAATACCAAGTTTGTTTCATTTTAGCCCGCAAATTCACAGACAAGCATGAATGGATATCTGTTGAAAATGGCATTGGAACAGTAGGAATCAGCAATTTTGCACAGGTATCAATCCCTCCCCCTTTACCCAAGTCTGCAATATTTATTTATGCATACCTGTTCTTGTCCTTGCTCCATGGACAGGTGTTTTTTTTTTTTTTTTACTGTTTTTTACTGTTCTAACTGCATATGCTGTCTGCTAGGCATGATTTTTGGACTTGGATCTATCACATTTTTTGTGAATGTTGCTTCAGCATCCTGATAAATTCTTAATCATTTCAGATTGAGCCTATGGAGAGCTGAACTTGATGAGAAACTCAGTGGTTCAGCAGAATTCAAAACCTCCTCTATTACCCGAGTTCGTAAAGGCCTGAGGAGTTTGTGGCTACATAGAGGATATTGTGCACTTTTTATGTCAAATTTCCCTTGAACAGGAATATGGTGCACTCCCTCTGGTTAAAGAACAATTGTGACTACTGGTACAACATGGCATATATTTATTACTCTAGGTTAGGAATTCCTCTGGGTTGTTTTGTACTCATGCAAGTACTTGATTTGGAATGGTCACAGGCAAATTCAGGTTAAGATTCACTGTATGTGAAACTTGAGAAACTGTTACATGAGAAGCTATCAGTGAAGTGGAATTAATGCTTTGTAGGACAAGCAGCATTTCCCATGATCTCTGTTTTTCCTAAGTAACACGAATACACTGTAAGATCTCTAGTCTTTTGTGAGATAGGGTACATTTGTCAGTGAAGAGGCAGGCGCCTGTTCTGGTTGAGCTGATTCTTGTGGTGATAAGGCTCCTCATTAAGTCTGTGAGGACAAACTGTCCAGCTGTCCATGTCTAGAGAGGAAACACTGGATTTTCTTTCAAACTGCACCGGAAGTAACAAAAAGGGTATTCCTCCAATCACTGGGATCATTGTCCTTTAAAACAGTGGTTACTCTAGCTGATGTGAAGATGAGCTGATATATACATGCCTTGTAACTCAGCCTGTGGGTTATTAACACTGTAATACATGAACAGTAATTGGGCATTTAAAGCATTATTTTCCAAGTTAAATGTTTAAAAAGAAGTGGAAAAAATACATATGCCTAAAAGAATGAGAACTAAATTTAGAGCCAGAGATTACATATATACACATTCTACAGTTACTGTATCAGGTCTCTCCTACCTATAGTTTCTTTAATGTATGCTTTGTGCTTTTGTTTTTCTTTTAAGGAGGCATTAGGAGATGTTGTTTACTGTAGTCTTCCAGAAATTGGGACAAAATTGAGTAAACATGGTAAGTTTTGGCTCTAATTTCTAATGAAGTAAGTATTCTAGTCCCCACTCACTCTTTGCAGAGATTAATTTTATGAAGTAATCTTTATGTTCATTAATACCATTACAAATCATCTGGATGCAAAACAAATCCAGGTTATTTCTACCAAAGAGCTTTATTTCAAATTCTCACTGTCAGACCATTTGTGGTAGCAGAAAATACCTGCTTATTAAACTGTGAAGAAATTATTTTAAAAATATTTGAGGTTTTTTGGTAATGATTTTACCTATGCTCTGTTTTTAAAATATTTATGCTTTAATTTGGACTTGCTAGTGTTCAGGCTGGCTTATTTGTGATTCTGCATTTAGGCACTTCATGAGTTCTACAGTGTGAAGCATCTAATTGATATCAAGCTCTAATTTTTCTGTGAACATACAGACTCAGTAATTTTGGGGTATCATCTGTAATCATAGGTTTTTGCTCATTAGCAATGTACAAATTGTTACATTTTAAATCATTCAGTTGGGTAGTTTTCTACGTTAGAAAAGGGTGGGCACTAACAGGTAGAAAATAAAAGCCTATTCCTGTATTTACAGAGAGCTCTTTTGCTAGTATATGAAGAAAAGGTGGTCATTAGCTTTAGACATTGCAGAAAAAGAAAGTATAGTGGTAAAGTAGCAGGCCTCTCTTTTGCCATCCTACTTGTGAAATAGCTTCATATGGAACTGTTTTGGCCAAACCTAGTACATCACATTGAATGGTGAAATCCTAAACAAAAGGTCTTTTTGTTTAGGGCTTTAATTAACCAACCTGTAGTTTTATCTGAAGGAATTTCATTTCCATTTAGTTCTTTTCTACTTATTCTGGCTTTAGTCTAATTCCAGGCTTTCTCAGAACATGTTGTTCCCTGATTCCTCTTGCTCATGCCTATCTACTCTTGTGACAGCTCTGTGTTCCTCCACCTCTGTCTTGTTTGCTTGTGGCTTGGAGTTACACTGCTCCAAGCATTGTTTCCATAACTGACTACAAAACAGAAAAAAGGGGAACAGCAGCTGGGTGACTCTATCATGGTGCTTGTGAATACTAATGTGTGCTTTCTGAGTGCAAACGTAGCACTCAGTAGTGTTTCTGAAACAAAACTGACATTTCTCAAATAGTGGCTGTGTCTATTTTGTAACCGAATTACATATAAAAAGGTTTGAATTGTAGTTAGAGGGTTTATTTAGGTCTCTTGCCCCAAGGGCTGGAGGTGGTTTCTTCTAACCTGATATCAAACCATATGTTACAGGGCTTTAGCCAAAGGATCAGACTACGTGTAAGAAATTTCCATCCGTTCTGTAGTAGCCAGCTAGCTACTAGCGTGAATTATCAAATTTAATACTAATTGTTGTCATAAAGTTGGTGAATTCAGTATCTGACAGTTTTCCTTGCTCAAGATCCAGGCATTGTTCAATGGCTAGGTCATCACCAGAACATCTGACTAAAAAAACCTAAAGTGCTTTGTATTTTCCTCTAAAAAATGTTCCACCATATTCTATGTTTCAGATGAGTTTGGAGCTTTGGAAAGTGTGAAAGCTGCTAGTGAACTCTACTCTCCTCTCTCGGGAGAAGTGACTGCAGTTAATGATGCCCTTGCAGATAATCCAGGGCTTGTCAATAAATCCTGTTATCAAGATGGTAAGATGTCATTTTTATCTTTGGATAATGAATACCACCTGGGTTCTTGCTAGCAAAAATGGCTCTTCAGTTCCTAGTTCTTTCCGTTCAATGGTGTGAAGATTTAAATGGAATATATTGAATACAGTTCAAGCGCAGTAGAATTTAACATGAAAGCATTAGTGTAGTCTGGTCTTTGCTGGCACCTGTTTTTTACACCATGTTCTCTTCAGACATAGACTGTGGTTGCATTTAAATCTGTTTCCCTTCATCACATTTCTCTTCCCCTCTTGTAGCAGCTTATGATACCAAGAGGTCAGGCTGTCTTTCTAGACAGTGTCTCCTTGATGCCACTATCAGACAGTACTAAATTAGATAGCTGGTCTGGCTCAAAGGCGATTTCTTATGACAGGCTGTTTGTTCATTTTATAAAAAAAAGTATTAAAACATTGTTTTGCCTGCACAAGAAATCCTGTTGATTGTACCAGTGTTAGAGGGCTTGTAGCCTACTGGGGGCACTTTTCTAAGACGTGAATGAATCTTGTAGGATATTAGCAACTGTTTTTCATTTCCTAACTTCAGGTTGGCTTATCAAGATGACTGTGGAAAACCCTGCTGAACTTGATGAACTGATGAATGAAGACGCCTATGAGAAGTACATAAAATCCATTGAGGACTGAGCTGGAATAATTAAATAAATCCATATAAAATATTTCAATATAGTTTGTCATCAATCAGTGAAGTACAGAATATCCTGTTTTGGCAACCTGAAAAATCCGACTTATGATCCCACATGTATACAGTGCCATAAATAATTACAGTGATGAAAATGTTTAACATCTGTATAGCTGCAAGGGTGTTTTATTCTGTCTGATTTATGTAACTTCAGGATGTTCTCTGTAATATATTGGGAAACAAAATTTATTTGCTAAAATACATACTTTCCAAGAATTATTTGACAATCAAGTTTATTAACAACAGCCTTAATATGCTAACAAGTGGATGCATGATTGTTCTCTTAACCTGGACTAGAGCTTTCGTTGAAATACTTTTCTAATGCTCCCAAGATACTGAAAAGGGGTGTCTGCCTAACCTCCTAATATTTTTCCTAATTATAGTCGCAGAGATAATACCAAAAAAAGAAGCCATATCAGCTACCTCTTTGCATGACTTTTACTTCTTTACAGAATTTATTAATCCTTTGTTTTCCTTTTTCACTGTACTGTGTAGTCAAATAGTTCTGCCTTAGAGGCAGAAGATGTGGTCCTTGTCTTCTGATTTATATGCTTTCTTAATACACAAAACTCATGTGATGATAGTTTATCAGCATTTTAAAGGGGATTGTTCAGGCTGTATCTTTTTTGTCTAGTGAATAGTAAACACTACCTATGTCACAAGTAATTAAGGAATTCTGCATTTTTTTTTCCTAGCAACTGGTGATTTCAGAAGGGTAGATATTTGTGGGAATTGTGTGATCAGTCATAGTTTGGCATGTAATGGCAGACACATGTAATGTGTCTGTCAGATCCAGTCGTCACACTGCTGTAAGGACATTACGGGCATGCAACTAAAATTTTCACTTGGCAAGCCATTAACTGAAGCAGCTGATCCCATTAGATGTAATAGTTAATGAATCTGCCAATGTGCATTCAAAGTTGCTGTGACATCTAAGGCTAAGGTTGAGTTGTACAGACCTGCACTCCAGGGAAACATAATAGTACAGCAAAGTTTTGGTCTAAAATTTTTGTTCCACAATTTTAAAGTAATGATTGGAAGCGAAGCACAAAATGGGGATGAAAGGCAAGTATCTGTAAGTTAATCTAAGAGGAAGGAGGGGAATGTTTAAGCCATATAAGATGACAAAGGCAAAATTCACATTCCTTTGGAAGTTCCTTTCAAAAGCACAGCTCTTCTAAAGGGCAGAAATACACTGCAGGTTATACAGAAACCTTTATAATATGTAAAAATGTAGGGCTTTATTATGATCTGAGGGAATGTCAAAGTGATTGGTGTTTTTTTGACATCTGAGGGGCTGACTTTTCCTACTGAAGTCACAGATAAAAGCCCTGCCAAGAGATGCTCCACTGCATATTTAAGATCAAACTATCTTCTCCATAGGAGTTAAACTGCAAAGTACCTGAAAGGAGAGAGTGGGTTTAGCTGTGTCACAGGAGTCCTGGCTTGGCAGTGTTGGATAAGCAAAAGGCCCCAGTAAACCTGGTGTAAATGCTTTAAAAACTGCCAGTACTTATCCATTATTCACAGCATCATGCACTATTTACTGTAACGGGCTGAGAGAGCTGGGAGCTTGATCCTGGCCTCTTTACAAGCTCCCTGTGTAAACTTGGATCTTCGACCTCCCTGTGCGCTTTCCAGAGGGAAAGGCAAAGTTTGTTTCTAATTAGGCTGAGTGCAGGCAGATGGAGGTAGGAATGCATAAAAATGTTTCTGTTTGATACTGTTTCTTCTACCTTACTGTTTCCAACTTCACTAAAGAAATAGGCCCTTCAGTCATTGCCATGTAATGTATGAGACTTGTGCATCTTACTTTAAAGGTTAGTCTAGAGCATTCTAATACATTTTAATACATTTTTTTTCCCTTAAAAGTGTTTGTATTTCCTTTTGATGAATTAAATGTGGAATAATTTCTGTACTTCCCTAAAGAACCTGGGAAATAGTAAAACCTTGCAAATGTGATCTCTTCCTCAGGCTTTGTCCTCATCTGTGTATTAGCAGTGGTTATGAGAATCGTGATCAGTCACAGTCTGACATGTAACGTACCCATGTGTCTGTCAGATCCAGCAGGCACACTGCTGTAAGGACATCACAGCAATGAAACCGAAACTTTCACTTGGCAAACCATTAAACAGAAGCAGCTGATCCCATTAGACTTAATGAATCCACAAATGTGCACCCAAAGTTGATGTGGCATCTGAGGGTCAGGTTGAGCTACACACCAATGTGGCTAAATGACAACTTCCCAGAGAAACGACCTGAAACCATTAATTCAGCCTTTCCTTCCTGGTGCACAGTTGGAGAATGGACATTCACTTGCTTAAAGAGAAGGACCAGGAGCCTCTCTATCCCTACTACTACTTTCAGGGTTTTTATATGACCTTAAAGTGATTTATTAAATTTCCCAGTTCCTCTTAAAATGGGAACAATAATACATAGGTGCTTTTCTTGTGTGGTTTAGGCCGAGAGCTCGGGTGTTCTGCAGTTATTTAGGCTGAAGGATGTCTATTGGAGCAAATATTTGTATCTTTCTACAATTCACTCAAGCTGAGTTATGCTGCCAAAAAATGTGTTTGTTCTTGTTTGATGTATGCTACTCAAGCAGAGCTCCTAGCTATCAAACAATCCCATAGCCTCACCACACTGAGCAGCAGCAGGAAGCCTCAGGTAGGCTACCATCCACTGCATGGAGCCAGACTCTGCAAGGGCATGAATGCAAACTTGCCAGCGTGAATCCGTAGTGAATGCCTTTCCTCAGAGTGAAAAGATGGAGTGAATGTGCGTTAGCTTTGGTCTGTGACACAATTTGAAATGCTTTTCTATAAATCATAGGGGAGAAAATCAAAGTTGTTCACCAGTATGTGCTCCTACAGAAAATTAATAAAGGAGATGAGTTTTACAAAGTAACCTTTTATCTGTGACCTCTTAAGTCTTCATCCTGAACTCACAACTATTGGATGCTAAATGTTGCAGACTCAGTGGATTGGGTTTGTGGGAAATTATGTTTTACTTACTTTTCCTACAACCAATAATTATGTCTCTATATCCCCTATGGGTTAATTATATCATCACCTTTCTTCTTGCCAACACTTCCTTTCTGTACAACAATTACCAACCCCTTTATCTCTCCATATATCTAGCTGAGTAATATAAACTAAACTTGTAATTAATTTTTTTTGTATATTCTATTTTATCTGTATTTAGTTTTCTAAGACTTTTATCAACATCGGTCCTGGAAAAGATTGCATACCTAAGATTTGGTCTGGTTTTCAGTCAGTGAAGTTCTGCCTCTCCTTGTGAATCTTCACCCGTCATGTATATAAATACATATCATGTAATTGTTACTTCTCACCAGAGGGGAAAGAATCAATGGGATAAAACTGGAGCAGCCGAAGTTCATAAATAATACTTGGTGATGTTTTGATGAGCACAAAATAAGGGCAATGACAACTTCACTTATGAAATTAGCAGTAAGACAATTACCTCAGCAGCTCTGGTGATTGGTTTAGAAGTGCAGCAGATCTCAGTTTCTACTGCTCCTATTCAGGTGTCTCCAGACACTTGATGTCCTATGGATGAGGATCCTCTTCCCACTGATAGACTGGGAATTCACAATCTTACTGTAGTAATGGTTTCCATCACAGTGTTCTCAGACACCAAACAGACACATAAGGAACATGATGTCTATCTTTGCATCAGCCTAGTCATGTGAATAAACAAAACTGTGCCGATAAATAGATCAATAATGATCCTCAGCTCCTCACCGGCACACGTGAGGCTTTTCTGGTGTGACGCTGGGAGACATCACCCAGAGAGAGGCAAAGAAGTCGCACCGCCTGCACTGTGTGTGCTGGAGAATAAAACGGAAAGCTAAGAACAGCGCACGATCCCGTAACAACAGAGTTCACCCGTGGGTGGAAGCTGCGGTTGTCAAACAGCGACGGGCGGATTTATCAATTCGTGTTAAAAAGGCGTTATTGCACAATTCGTCCACGCGGTGGCACTCGGAACGTTGAGGATGGGAGCGGCAGGGAAGGGCGGGTTATCTGGTTCACCGCTCGGTCGCCCATCAACGACAGCTCAGCTCCGTGCAGACAGCTCCGTGCGTCAGCTTCAGGATCAGAAACAGAATTGACCACATCTTGCTTCACTGAAAATGCTTAAAATGCTCGCCTCACTGCACTAGATGTCACACAGGAATTATCTCGAACCTCATTTTATTGTACCTATCACGTTAGCATCTCTCTCCTCCCTCAGGCTGCTCTTACTCCTTCTTGCAGCACATCTAAAACCTGGCCTGGCGCAGAAGGGGTGTCCATAGCAGGCTAAAATGTTACCAAGTTCCAAACTTGATGCCAGCCATTAAATCAGTAGGACCCTTTCAATAATAGAGCAGAGATTGACTGAGAACTTAGGGGAAAACCAATTTTCCATCAAAGTCAAAGGGGAAACTGCTTTAACATTAATGAAGCTGCATCAAGCATAGGGAGACAACAAAAACCACCTACGTGACACAGTGCCATTTCTGCAGACAAATGTATTTTAGTGTGGTGAAATGGGACTGGACTAATTGGACACTGAACACCTCTGGGTAAGCCATTTCCAGGGAATATGACCTCATGGCTTTAAAACAATATTAGGAGACTCCTGAGCAATGTCCATCAGCATAAATTATCCGCACACTGCATGCAGATGGCCCAGGCAGGCTTTGAGAGTATCCTCAATGTAACCTGCTCCACTTTCCCCACACTACTTGAGACACAGTCTTAGAGGAGCAGTCCTTGGCAGGAGAATTTAATCTGTGGTATCTGGATTGGCTAGAGTGTGTCCCACGATATTGATATCCCTCTCTTCCTGACGTAGCATAATTGAGCCACTTGATCTATTTTAATGCAGTACAAGCATCCTACATCCTCTGCTATTAGGATGTTTTATTTGTCATTTGTTTATAATGTTAAATTATTTATGCTATTGAATGTATTTTTCTGAAGAGATGTATTTTAATGGAGGTACTTGTACCTTTCTCTAACCATTAAAATCAATCCACAGGATAGGATGAGTCTGCACTTCTCAGGATTCAAGAGCACTTCTGGTTTTCAGCCATCATGCCTCCCTCCTCTTCACTGCTTAAGTATTCTTGGCCACTCCTGTCTGTTCTGACAACCCCCACGTGTGCCACAATTGGCAAGGCAATGCCAGTGATAAAGCTGTGCAGGACCACCATTGCACAGCTCTTCTCTTTCCGCAATGTTATCATCCTCATTTACAACTGAAGCATGGTTTTGTCTATTTCCCATGCCTTCCATAGGTGTAACAAGCAACTGAAGGACATTGTGGTCCTTTAATGCATGCCTCTGCTTCTATGTGATCTAAAGTAGTATTTCTAATTGGGAATCTAACACAGTTTTGCAACAGGTTACTCTTTAGAGGAAGCACAGAACCCCCCTATTTCTCCTTTCAACCGGCCCCTGTATACATGGAGGGATGCAAGGAAGAAGAGGCTGTCATCTTCAGGCCAAAGAAAAAGGTTGGGGACCATGGCTCTAGACCATGACAACAACTCTAGCTCCTGCAATGAGGTTGCAAGAGAACCTGAGCTGCCCATGGCAGGGGGATGGAACTGGATGATCATAAGTTCCTTCCCAACCCAAACCATTTTTGATTCTACGATCTCACAGTCCCTGCTGTGGAAAGACCAGGCTCTTGCTCTCTCCCCTTCCTCTTTGCCCTCTCCCTTCTCTCTGTACCTGACCCTCCTCACTCCTGCTGCCTCTGCCCATCACAGGGCTCCCCATCCATGAGGTGGCCATGGCATTCAGCCATGGCCCAGCCCCTCAGCCAATTCAACTCATCATTCAGACCAAAAGGTGTTGGTAGAAAGCACCCAGAGTGGGACATTAAGAAACAGGGACTATTATTATCATTGTCAGTAGCACTACTATATGAATACTTCATACATTTTAACACTTGTTATTAGTAAGGTTCTTTCATCTACTGTAATTCTGGTTAGTAGTCAGATGAATTACTGTAGCAATATTTTACCCTGTGTGTGAGTAAAAAAGTAAAGAAAAATTAATCCAAGATGAAACAACAATTTAAAACTATTCCTGTTTTTTTTTTATTTTAGAGCTCCATGACTTTGTTATGATCTTCACCCAGAACTGTAATCTCTTTATTTCAGGATCACTCAAGCATAGCAGCGGTTCTAAATTCAAAGCATATGCCTCACCAAAAAGAAAAGTGAAATTACATTGTATTATACAAATAATGCAGTATAATATTAATGGCTCCTCCATAAAACAGTTCTGGATTCTGTAGTTTATGTGAGTTAAGAGTTCATTTTTACTTGAATAAAAAGATTAGATGTTAAATCAGGAAATATTCCCTTGGGGGGGGGGGGGGGGGGGGAATTAAACCTGAGGCTACATTTTAATTACTTTGTCCTTCTAAAGAAACACATGAAAATATTATTACTATTAATAATAACAATGAGAAACCTAAGCAGACGTTTCTGAAAAAGTATAGAAAAAAAAGTTGTACTAATTACATAAGAACAAATATGGAATATTCCTTCTCCTTGTGGCTATATGGCTTTTATCTGTATTCCAAAAAAGGCTTTAAAAGTGTTGTTCAAGAAAAGCTGGAAACTGTTCTGGCCATTTTAAGGTAAGATGCTGTCTACAGTGAAAGACTATGAAAACTAGCACATTGTAACAATGCGAGAAGCAAATACTTTGAACTCAACGATTAGCAGAGAAAGAACATTTGGAAGAGTATTTACAGTTCATTCAGCCAATACCTAGATAGATCCTGTTCTGCCTCACCACTGGAGGAAGACAAGCTCATTAAAGAAACTGCTGCATACACATGGGGCTTAGAAACCTTTCTCCTAGTCCTTCAGCACTGAAAAGGACTGAAGGCTGGAGAAGGCTGAGGTTCTCAATGACTTTGCCTCAGTCTTCACCGGCAAAGGCTCTGACCACACCACCCAACTCTTGGAAGGCAGGCGCGGGGACTGTGAGAATGAAGATCTTGGGCCCACTGTAGGAGAGGATCTGGTTCAAGACCATCTTAAGAACCTGAAGGTGCACAAGTCCATGGGACCTGATGAAATCCATCCATGGGTCCTGAAGGAGCTGGCGAATGAAGTTGCTAAGCCACTGTCCATCGTATATGAAAAATCCTGGCAGTCAGGTGAAGTTCCTGATGACTGGAAAAAGGGAAATATAACCCCCATTTTCAAGAAGGGGAAAATGGATGACCGAGGGAATTACAGACCAGTCAGTCTCACTTCTGTGCCTGGCAAAATCTTGGAGCAGATTCTCCTGGAAGGCATGCTAAGGCACATGAAAAACAACAAGGTGCTTGGTTACAGCCAGCATGGCTTCACTAAGGGGAAATCCTGCCTGACCAATTTGGTGGCCTTCTATGATGGGGCTACGGAACTGATGGACAGGGGTAGAGCAGTTGATGTCATCTACCTGGACTTGTGCAAAGCATTTGAGAATGTCTCGTATGACATCCTTGTCTCTAAATTGGAGAGACATCAATCTGATGGATGGACCACTCGGTGGATAAAGAACTGGATGGATGGCCACACACAAAGAGCTGTGGTCAATGGCTCAATGTCCGGCTGGAGACCAGTAACGAGTGGTGTCCCTCAGGGATGGGTGTTGGGATCGGTCTTGTTCAACATCTTTGTCGCTGACATGGACAGTGGGATTGAGTGCACCCTTAGCAAGTTTGCCGATGACACCGAGCTGTGTGGTTCGGTTGATACCCTGGAGGGAAGGAATGCCATCCAGAGGGACCTTGACACGCTTGTGAGGTGGGCTGATGCCAACCTCATGGAGTTTAACCATGCCAAGTGCAAGGTCCTACACCTGGGTCGGAGCAATCCCAGGCACAGCCACAGGTTGGGGGCAGAGAAGAGATTCAGAGCAGCCCTGCGGAGAAGGACTCGGGGGTGTTGGTTGATGAGAAAATGAACATGAGCCGGCTTCAGTGTGCGCTCACAGCCCAGAAAGCAACCGTATCCTGGGCTGCATCAAAAGGAGCGTGACCAGCAGGTCAAAGGAGGTGATCCTGCCCCTCTACTCTGCTCTTGTGAGACCTCACCTGGAGCATTGTGTGCAGTTCTGGTGTCCTCAACATAAAAAGGACATGGAACTGTTGGAACAAGTCCAGAGGAGGCCACGAGGATGATCAGGGGACTGGAGCACCTCCCGTATGAAGAGAGGCTGAGAAAGTTGGGGCTGTTCAGCCTGGAGAAGAGAAGGCTGCGTGGAGACCTCATAGCAGCCTTCCAGTATCTGAAGGGGGCCTATAGGGATGCTGGGGAGGGACTCTTTGTTAGGGACTGTCGTGATAGGACAAGGGGTAAGGGGTTAAAACTTAAACAGGGGAAGTTTAGATTGGATATAAGGAGGAAGTTCTTTACTGGGAGGGTGGTGAGGCACTGGAATGGGTTGCCCAGGGAGGTTGTGAATGCTCCATCCCTGGCAGTGTTCAAGGCCAGGTTGGACGAGGCCTTGGGTGATATGGTTTAGTGTGAGGTGTCCCTGCCCATGGCAGGGGGTTGGAACTAGATGATCTTAAGGTCCTTTCCAACCCTAAATATTCCATGATTCTATAATTCTATGAAAAAACGTTATTTTTTAAATATACAAATCACAGTCATTTTCACATATCCCACGTCTTCTCTCACACCTATCACTCCCTCCTCTGATGTTCCTGTGCATTCTAGCACCTAGCACAGGCTTTTGGCAGCTAGATGTTGAATTGCTCTTGAAGACGTTTCAGCTGTTACTAGTGACCATCAGGACACAAAGCTGGTAAGGAGTAAAGTCACAACCAGCTGAAGTAAAGTCACCCCTTCCTGAACTACAGACTGCTAAACCATGCCTGAAAAGGCGTTAAGGATACACCACTATAAAGACAGCTCCATGCACCTACACTCACTGATAATCTCATTCCATCTTCTTGAAAGATGGTTACTGTTCAAAGACCAGATTACCACCATAACTCATCACACTGCACCTTCCACAGAGAACACTCTTCAATGGAGACTGCCTCAAATCAGCTGGCTGGAAAATCAGGCCCAAATATTGGATATTTTTTCACAGAAATATGGATACAGTACATGTATTCACACATCCACTATGGATGAATAGAACACAATTGTTTCAGATTCTCAAAAATGGTCTCATGGTTTGTCAGTTAAAAAAAAAGGTTTATATTCACCACATGCTCACAATTTTTATCATTAATCTTTAATGACAGCTCAAATCTACAGGCTTATAAATATATATTTTCATAATTGTGACAACCAGTGACTAGATGCGGTTTTGGTGGAAAATCATCTGAAATACTGTAAGGCTAGGTAAATTACAAGGCAATATTATAAAACACTGATGTTGAATTTTTGGTGATATTACTTTTACAAACATTAGAAACAAACATTACTTGGTGAAATACAAACATTGCAGAAGAAACTACAACCAAAAGTAATTTACCAGTTAAATACACAGTTAGAAACAATTTTCATTTTTAAACAAAGTCAAGGTAAATCAAAGAAACAGTAATAAAAACCGTCTTCAACAGACAGCATCTCCCTTACAGAGAGAAGTAGCTTGTGTAACACCATAAAGGAGGGGATGGGTTTCTTTAAATCCTTCCAAGAACAGTAACTTTCTGTCACAGCAGTCATTTTTCCCCATTACAACACGGATTCATGTCCAGATGTAGGCAGGTTTTGCACCCAGGTAGAGATCATTTTGTATCAGCCTTAAAATGCATTAAGTTCACATCAGGGTGCACTTCCATGAAGCCAATTGCAAGATGTACATGTATGCTTGCTATACCAGAGCTTAGAAACTGGACTTGAAGTAACCCCAACTGACTTTAGTTTTAATATTTTTCATCAGCTTTATAAACAAATCTTAGCTTTTTGAGTTTAAAAGCATAATACAATTTGGCTTATTTTAAAGACACAAATACAAAAAAAATTATAACTCACAACAGTAACACAACTTTTTGTCCTAGAAGTGATAAAGAGTGAAGTATAACATGTGAGACTTCATTACCCAATTTTATGAAATATTGTCTTCTTACTGTCATTCAGAGGACTATGATTATGATCTAGTGAAGTCAGATCGGACAAGAAAGAGCCTAACAATATAACACTATTTGAGACATACAGTTTCCTTACTGACACTTTAAACATAATATTTTATAGACAACACACCAATACATCAACTACACCAATCAAGTTAATTTCTAAAAAACCAGGTGCACCATAATATTGCATAGAAAGAAATCCCCAGCATTAATACACTTGCACTGAAGACCAGGATTTTCTCCCTGCCTTACTAAATCAAAGCACATATGTTTTATTAAAGCATATCTCACATTTGCCATTTGTCTTAGCTATATTCTTTGGAATCGCTAGTGTATATTATTTCAAGCACATTTTTATTCTGCATGCTGTTGTTATTAAAAAACTAAAATTGAAAGGAAAATGGTCTTCCTGTCTTATCCCCTTAAAAATGTAATGTAAAATAATCTTCCTATGTCACATAAAAATAAAATCAGACCTTTTTCAGTAACAGAAAGCCCAAACAAAACCCAGGATAGCTGAATGAGGTGGATATTCATATACAATATGTATGAAATCCAGGGTCAAAAATCCTCTCTGTAGAATAATTTAACAGATGTATTTATAAATTGGCTAAACCAATAGCCCGTGGTTTTATAGCTCAGTATTCATTTTGATCATGGAAGACATACATTCAAGTCCATACACTGATTTAGGAAGTACTCTGACCACTTAACTATTTTAGGGCAATTCTCTCATATAAGCTGAACCTGAGAAAACCTTCCTATTGACACAGGTATGTTTCCCTGAACATGTTTCATTTTAGAGATGTCACCATCTTCCATTTTAGAAAAACACTGATCAGTTCTGCGTAAGGCTAGGGTTCTGTATTTTACAGCACAAACGTCTGTATTTACTCCCTACCTTAAACTACTTGTTCGAAAAACCTTAATTTCAGTGCTCAAAAATATTTTCATTTCAGTAAGTAATCCCTTCTTGCATTCAGAATAGGTACATGTGAAGTGCATACAGGAAACAGAATTAGTTTATGGAGATTTGCCAAAAAAGCCATGCAGTATAACTGGAAGGTAAAAGCCATTTTCTTCAGATATTCCTTACAGTGAGCACTTTCATCTCATGTTATAAACCGTGCAGACAGATTAAATCCATCCAAAAGTTTTCATGGTATGCATTATGCAGCATCAGATACATAGCAGTAAAAGCTGAACAGTCCATGTCTCCACAAACAGAGTTCATAAAAAACTAGAACTTCTGATTTCAGATAGAATATATATTCATAATATCTGTGTAAGAGGTTAATATATACAATAAATATATTTTGTTATATTAACTATAGTCACAGTTTTGGGTTTTTTTTACTTAACTACATTAACTGTAGAGGTGTACCAGGAAGACAGATTTCTGACTGTAATTTATTTCACTGTAAGATAGGAAAATATTAGCAAATCCTTCTGGCTGTTACAGATACAGGATTTCTGGCACAGCTGAAAATGTATCATGAATTAGAATTATTATATTTTTAGTACAAATTTCATTTTAATGACAAAAACATTATTGGACTTTTGGAGAACTAGGGAACCCATGAGATTTCTTCCTAGGAAATGTTGAAAGGCACATAAAAATTTCAATCTATATTTGATATTATGTTAAAAAGCAGGTTCTAAGTATTTCTGTAGGTTACATTAAAATATACGATTAGAAGATTGCCTGTTGATGCTATGGAAAAGCATTTCATGTCTCTGTAAAGAGATCATGTGTACGCATGAACAGGCATTTGTTCATTCAAGTGATACATTTTTCCTTCACATATGCTGAAACAACAAAAAGTGTGCACTGATTTTCTTGCACACATATCTGCATCAAAATGTTACCTGCTAATGGTAAAATGACAAAAATATATTTTACCTGAAAGTATGTGCATTTATTAAAAATGAGTGCAACAGTTTCAATTACTGATTTTATGCTAGTAAATAATAATATGTTTAGCTAGCTGAAATTCCATTTGCAGTCACTTAATTGTTCTGATTCCTTTTAGGATTTCTAACAATATAGGTAAAATTCAAAAATACTGCCATGAAAGGCATAGAATCCCATGCAAAATATCTACCAATTTTGGTGTGAAGCAGCAAACATCAATGTATATCAGACATACAGTACAATTTGACCCACTGTATAAAGTATCTTTATAGTGGACATAAAACACCGTGGCACATCTCATAGAGCTACAACTTTGCACAATTAATGACAGACACATTTTTACATCCACAGAGACATTAGCAATGAATAACTCACTTAAAAGTGAAGTACACAACCTAAGGATTATTTCCTTGCCTAAACCATTCTAGTATCACTTGGAAAGGAAGGTGGCACAGGCTCTATTCATGCATATAAAAAGAGCTGACATATTCTCCAGAAAAAGGTTGGCTTGAAAATTTTCACATATTTTGCTTTGCCTGTGACAGTGCATTTTGTGGAACTATATTCTTTAGAAATGTGATATTAAAAAGTTGGTTTGCTCCAGCTCCTGTTAAAATGATTGCTGTCTCATAAACTTGAACACTATCCTCTCCAGGTTTTCCTCCTCAGAGTCACCAGTTATGTAAATATTATATAATTATTCTTTTGAATTCTTATTTCATCTCCACTGATCGTAATACTTCCAGCAAGCCACACATAGATAACATCAGGTTGAAGTCTAAAGGACTGGAAACTGTACATGCATTCTGCTGGGGGGAAAACAATCACAGTCATTGCAACTGAACACTGAATAAGTGTTTGGAAATCTGAATAAATCTCAAATGGAAATAGATTAATATGATAGAAGTGAAAAATATGTACTCAAAGCAGGGCAGCTTTGACACATACCTGATAAATTTCTATTAAAACACTGCAAACTTCTTCCACAGACTTCATTAACAACCTTCTCCAGTCAAAGCTGACCAGGCACCACCTTACCTTTCCAGACTTTAAAAAGCAGGTGTTTAGAAATGCTTCCAGGAGGCCATGTCTTTTACTGGACTTGCACATATCGATAACCTGTGATCATGTTCAAACCCATATTGTTACTCACAAAATTTAGTGATGAGGACAGGCTTAACTGCTTGAGACTCTGTTTTGCAAAATGCTGCTCTGGTACTCTGCATCCTCAAAATGGTTAATATTCAGACCCGTGTATAACAAAAGGGGGAATAAATTATAGAGCAACAATCCCTGAACAGAATTACAAAGCCATAGCTCAATTCTGCCTCGAACATTTCAACAGAGACCAAGATTAATTTCACCTAAGCCATGATAAAAAGCAGGGTAACTCAACAACTTGCTAGTGTACTTGATGCACGTACATCCATGTAGGTACTCCAGATTCAAAGAGTTTAAGCCACAGTTGCTATAAGGAGATTTTTAAATGCTTACATACCTGCAGATGCTGCACAAATCAAACTGACAATGACAACTGCCATCCACTGGAAGATAATTTTGAAGTTCTAGAATTAGAGTTACTGTTAAAAATGGTTTTAGCACCACTTGTATTTCTAAAGCCATTAAAACAGTAGAAAAGACATCTTGTTAAATCTTAATCTAAAATGCATAGAAACTCTTTATTTCTCCAAGTGTTTTCATCAATTTGCATAACAGCTATGGGTGTTGGGGTAAAACTTTTGGGGTAGAATAGCCAAGCAAAACATGTTTTGGAAAGCTACAACACTAAATAAAAAGACGCTATGCTCTATTTCCACCAGATTTCAAAGTGCTTTCAAATGGAGACAAGTCTTTTTCCTTCTCTCCAGTATTAAGGCTCTTGTAAAAAAAATAGGTTTAACTAAAAGACACTTGGCTTTCTTCATCAAATACACCACTTAATATGCTTTAATCATGAACGTTTTGAAACCCTAATTCTGCAGTTTTAGCTTTATAAATGTGTACCAGCAACATAGAGGATTACTTTATTATGAGAGAGGGGCCTTAATATTCTAAACTATTAAATACTCAGTAGATGCTTACCACACATTTGGTTTATATTCTCTATTAAAAAAGCTGGGATTAGAAAACTGACTAGGGATTTTAAACCAAGTTAATAATACCACAGAAAGTAGTTTTGCTATTATTTCTATTAAATCAGAACTTAGAAACATTAAATGAAACACTCTTTTCCCATCAAGTTTCCAGACCTTTTTTCCCCCCAGAATTTATTAGGGTAATTATCCTGACTAAATCAGACCCTCAGGAGACAAAAGTGCTTCTCAATTCCCACTGAAGTCAAAAGGTTCTATGAGAACGTGACATTACTCAAGATGTCTGGGACACATAACCCTTTTGCAGAACACAAAAATGCAGTTAAAAACCACATTTAATTCCTAAACAATCTACAAAAGATCCAAGACTTTAAAGGCCTGATCTGACAGCCCTTCATAATCAGAAGATCACTCTGACATTGGTTTTACCACTCTCAGATATCGTATTTGTAGAGGTCCCTCTCCTGCAAAAACATGCACTCAGATTTGGCAGCAGCACAACCTGTGTTCAGCTAAACTCCTGAAAAAACAAGTTTAAAAGGGAAAATACTATTTACTGCTAATGAAATGCTAATTTAAAATATACCTTTGAAGGCAGAAGTCAACATGCTCTGTAATTTTTATTGACATATTTTTTATATGGCAAGCTATGGCTTTCCTCCATTTGAATGACTAAATTTAGGCAGTTTTGTGAAATCTGCAACTTACTACAATTATTATGAAACATTTCAAGCATTTGTTTTTCAGAAAGTAGGCTACTGCACTGATGCCGTGGCACTAGAAATTCAACTAAACTGTTAACAGGAATAGAATGGAAAGTCTTGGGATGTAGACTGGAATTATGACTTCAGCTCTTGCAATCTCTAGTTCCTTTGGTGCAATTCCACACCCTTCCCACTGTCCCAAGATCAAGCACCTTCATGGAATCGATCTTACTGAAACAAGCAGATCCTGACAAACCTTTATGACAACATACCATATGAATTTTAAAACAGAACACTTGCTTTTTAAAATCCCTCAGTGTGTTGCATTTCAGTTAGTGTGTGACGTTATTTTGCTTTTCTAAATAAGTTTAAATGCATGAAACGGGGTTCAAAATAAGAAAAAAAGTAAAACTATAATTAATCCCATCAATCACCTTCACAGCATGATGTAACATAGCTAGACCTGGGGGCATCCGTACTCATGTGTCTTTGGGTTCAAAACTGCAATCTGACCCTTAACCCTGCCCTATCAGGCCCACCCCACACGAGTGGGTCACGGAGTGGAACACGGATCCAGCCGCCCGCCGGAGCCGGGCTTTGCTTAAGCAGGATTAGGGAAGGAAAGCGGCTGGGCGATGCCCTCCGACACTGCCCTGCGCGTTACACAGCCTGACCCTGCTGAGGGGGCTGCAACGGGTGCTGACCGGCAGCGTGCGCCTGTACCCGCGGATCCTGGTCCTCACCAGGGAATTCTGTCAGTGCCCTGCGGCCCTCACTGCCCTTCCTCCCCTCTCTGGAGAGAGCCGCGGTGCACCGGGAGACCAGGGAGGAAACCGGCTCCCCCCTGGAGCCGCTGCGGCAGCCCGGAGGGCATCCCCTCGGGCATTCATCCCCTCGGCATTGCTGGCGGGATAGAGGATATAAATTACCCGTCTGTAAACAGAATTCAGGAAGGTACCTCCCGGTGACTAACAGAGAAGCGGCGCCTGCGCTGGGCCGCGGACCCCGGGTGGGCAGAGAGCCGGCCAGGCCGGAGAGGCGCCGAGCGCTCCCGTGACGGGAACCCGCCGTGCCTCAGCCTTCCGCGAGACCGGCCAGCCGGCCCCGGGGCTGCGCGCTCCCTCCGCGCCTCAGATGAAGTGGATCCAGGCGGAGCTGTCGGGGTCCTGCAGCGGGCCGGTGGCGGGGGGGCCGCGCTGCCGGCCCCGCAGCCGGTAGTTCTTGCCCTCGTTGTTGTCCCAGTACTCGGCGCCGGCGACTCGGTAGCGGACGGCGAACTCCAGCACGGCCTCGGCGGCGGCGGCGGCAGCGCCCAGGGTCAGGAGGAAGGTGAAGCGGTCGGTGATGCCGTCCGCCGGGCCGGGTGCCTGGTAGGCAGCGGGCACCTCGGCGCAGCTGGCCCAGCTGTTGAGCGTGTAGCGCACCGTTACGGCCTTCTCGTAGGCGAGGTTGAGGACGCGCACGGCTCCGCGCAGCCCCGCCGGCTCGGCCCGCACCCACTCCAACCTCACCTTGTGCTGCCGCACCCGCTCCGTGAAGCCGGGGCTGGAGCCGGGCTGCGGCGGGAAGAGCGGTTCCAGCAGCGGCGGCGGCGGGCCGAACAGCACCGGCTCCAAGTCGCCCAGCGCCGGTGGCTTTCTGGTCTTGAAGAGGTCTGCGGTGCGCGGCGGAGCGGGCAGCGGCACCTGCGGCAGGTCGGCCTCGCAGAAGTGGCGCACGGAGGTGAGCTCCAGGCCGAGGGAGTCGGCGAACCGCACAGTCTTGCGGCGGGACGGACTCTGCTGCAGCGCCGGGCGCAGGCTGCGGTCGCCGGGCGTGGGCAATGACTTGGCGCGGCGGCGCTGCGTGGGGCTGGGCGGCACGGCGGGGAGCGCGGGCTCTCGGCCGCGGGGCTGTGGCTTCGGCTTCTCGTCCGCCGCTTCCCGCACCACGGGCGGGGGCACAGCGTCGCCGTCGGGGCTGCAGCCCGCCCTGCACTGCTCGGCCAGGCTGCCATAGAGGCAGGCGCTGCAGCTGAAGTTGCGAGGCAGGTAGAGCCGAGGAGGAGGTGTGGGCACCGAGGTGTGCAGCGAGCCCGCCTTATCCATGGGGGAGCCGGTGGGAGCGGCGGCTGTGCCGGCGGCTGGCGTAGGACCCGGGGCCCACTGCCCGACCGGGGCTCCTCCTCTCGGGCCGCTGCTTGCGGATGGCGAGGCGGTCTAGAGCCCGGGCCGCGGGCTTTGCCTCTCGCCTAGACCCGGTGTCAGTGGGATGACCTCGGCGTTGTCCCCGTCGCTGCCGGCCCCGGGGACTGCCGGAGGGTGCATGTGTCCGCTGGAGGCGGCGGGACCGCGGCGCTCCGGCGGCTGCCGCTGCTGACGTGCAGGGGTCAGGCAGCGAAATACGCCCCGAGTCATCCCTCTTCCTCCCCCATCGCGCCGCTCTCCCCAGCCGCCCCTCTGCCCGCCCGGGGATCGTCCTCGCCACCTTCCCTAATTGCACTCCGCCGGCGGCAGGCTCCTCTCTCACGGCGGCTCTCACTGCCCGCTCTCCCCAGTACCGCGGCTACACCGTCCCCCTCCTCCTCCTCCTCCTCCTCCTAGCTGTGTTCTGGGTCTTTCCTCGAGGAACTCATACAGAAAGCGGAGGCGGGAGGGATTTCCCCGTGGAAGCATTAAAATTCATCACGGCGCTGTCGCTCGTCCGATCCGTTACAGAAATAGCCGCTGAAGGAGGACGCCGAGCCGGGCTCTGGAAGGTTACATGGGCCAGTAAGAAAGAGCTGGCTCGCAAGCTGGACCTCGCAGTGTACATTTAAAGGAAGAAATCCAGCTAATCTGCTGTAATGCGTTTACAGTACATCTGCTGAATAAAACATGCCTGCCGCAGCCCTCCTGTAGATTTACATCTGCAGTCGAAGTGGCTGCAGCCTAAACACGGAAGATGGTTCTGCACCAGAACCGCCTCTGCTCTTTTCAAAAGACTATTTGATAATTGCCAAGCGAGTCAAGTGAATTAAAGCTTAATGAAAAGCAGAATCTGATGCAGCCAGTTCAAGGAGCTAAACACTATTTTAGTAAGCCGCTTCATTCCAGACTTCCCATAATCTGGTACTCATTTTTAATTAGTAAATTGCATTAAAAACAATGATCCTACCATCCTGCCAGAGACTGAGCCTGACCTGTGTTGACGTCTGATTCTGATTTAGCTTCTGGGCAGGAGCTTTTACACCTTCATTTTATCTGCAGCACTTGGTGTTCCTTTGAAAGTCTAGGCAGAGGAAATGAAGCTGATGAAATTAAGTATGGAACAAGTAAACCCCAAGAGTTAAAGAAAGAGTCACTAGAACACAAGGAAAATCTCCCTACTGGCTCATACTAGAACTATCAGCTTCAATTCCCTTATTAAAAAGTAGAAAACAATTCCTAGGTTATTGCTGCTGGGTTCCAAATCTTTTTAATGACAGACAGTTCCTAAGCAGCGAATGAAAAATGATGCCCCGCAGTGGTAAACTTGACATCATTACGTTTCCCAGTGATTTGTCATGTCATTTTGTCACATTCATGGGATGATCATAGGTTTTGAAAAATCAGGTAGGAATGACATAAAGAATTACATCTGAATTTGTTAGCTCAGGATCTTAAAATTGTCTCACTCGTCTTTTAATGCACACTACAGGAAAGATTCGTTAGTCCTCCTTCCTATGCTTCCCTTTCAGGAAAAAAAACATGATGGTGTTTTGTCTACTCATACTGATCTGGGGGAGAAAAAGAACAGACCCAGAGAATTGTTCGAACAGGCTTTAATGCTACGTATTTTGAGCTATTTTTTAGTAATTTCCATCTGTCATAATGAAAACTTTCTAAGGAATTAACACTTGGTTTTGCTGATGCTAATTTCATTTTAAAACCAGGAAACAGTAAGAAAATGTGAAGGCTTTGCATTTTTAAACTGTTGTGAAACTAACTGAACTAACAAGATAAATCAGCTTAAATTTGATTACACATTCAGTCAGTTTTGAATACGTGCATATGAGGAACATGAATTTGGAGTAGTTTAACATGTTACAGTTATACTTTACACAATTGGGGTGCCTTTGCAGAGGCTGACTTCCCTTCTGGTAATTTCAGTTGCCCAACTTCTCCGTATCATAAACTTGTGTAATACTCCTGCTTTTTGTCTTTTCCAGACCTTCTCTTTTCTCTCAAAATCTGGGTAATATTTAATGGAAAAAAAAAAAGAAAAAGCAGCTCCTTTCTTCACTGGTGATTGTAGGTGATGTACCTCATAATTCAGTTGGAAATGCAGATTCCCCAAAGTTAGTTACCCAAAAAGTGGAATAAAAAAAAATTGAGAAAATCCTGTGATAAGTAAAACTAAATAAACCAACACACTTAGCTTTGGACCAGCCAGGTCAAGGCAAAATGAGATGCAGATGAACACCCATATAAACTGATTGACTTGATGAGAAGTCAGAAATTTCAATTAAGTTCAGCTCTTGTCATCTTCAGGCAAAACCTGATGGTTCTTTGGCTTTGCAAGAGAATGAAAATACTCAGTGGGCATGTGGATAGTAGAGAAAAGGACAGAAAGAGACTTGATATAAATGCATGCCCACTGTACATAATTCCACTGGCAATCCTTGTGGAGTAGAGTGGAAGAAAGCCACTTACAAGCTTTCAAAAGATCAGAATGAAATACTACTTAAATTCAAACATCAATTCACCAGCTAATCATGCAGGAGCTCAAAATTCCACCTGCATTTTCCCTGTGACACCTCAAGTTCTGGCACACAGGGGCACCTCAGCCTTGTCTCTGTGGAGCATTGTCCCCGTGTAAACTCCACCAGAATCCATAGTGAAAGCATTTCTCTCTTTTTTTTTTTTTTCTCTTGATCTGAACATTCCCAGCTTATCTCACTGAATCTGCTTTCTTTTACTCTCTTGCTTACTTGCCAAGGGTAGAGCTGTGGGAACTCTTCCCCACACCTGCCACTAATGAGGGTGTCCTTATTACTAGGCTGGTCTTCTACCTCTGCCTCTGTTGAATTTAAGATAGATATAGTAAATGCAAGTTTCTAGCACTGAAATGTAACAAACATACACACAGACATTCTCTCAAATAGCCTGCAGCCTTGTTCATCCTGTGATGTGAAAGCTGTCTACAAGTTCAAAACGGGAAGCATTTGACACCATTTGTAAAAGGAAGTTCTTTTGGTTTTGCCTACTGTAAATGTTTGTACACAGAAAATGTTTAAACCCTTGGAAGCAAGGAAGGACTACCACACATACAGAAACCACAGCTTAATATATGCAGCAATATGCATCCATCCACAGCGCGCACACACACACACCGGCTTAATTTAGTTCACAAAATTTGGGACATGTAAGTTTAAAAATTTAATCTATCTGTTCATTTATCATGCTCTACTAAGATAATTATCCAAGGTTCTTTTCTAAAGAATACTGTAAATATCCAAGCTGACAAAGAAATTGCTAGTACTGACCTAGCTAGCACCTTTAAAGAAACACCTGCTGTCTTTCCACTGGGAAATAATATTTTTATGACAGGATAATTCCAGGAGGAATAGAGCAGCGGTAATGTAAATTCTAGAGCTATACAGTGTTGCTGTGTTAGAGGGTAAGAAAAGCAGGAGGTCTTACATCACAATTAGTGTCAACAGACATCAGAACTGGCACTCAGGCATTGTTTTCATTCCTTCAGATTCCTCTCCTTTGCAGATTTAAATACCATAGTCATAGGATAAAAGTTTGTCGTAATAACATTGTCCTAACAACATTTTGTTGACCTGTTTGAATCTTGCCGCTGACATCAAGAATTTTAGAGACAGCCTCTTGTTCTGCACATGTAGCACTGAATGACCCTGACATTTCTGCTGTGCCAAACTGCATTTGAAGTCCATCTGATACCTGAGAATTTCCAGCTAGTTGAACAGAGATGTATGGTTCCCTCTTTTTTTTTAAGATTTAAAAGATTCACAAATGCAGGCAATGAACTGGGAGCTTTCTTCTGTGGAATTCATCAATTGTCTTGATTCCAGGTACTCTTAAGAGAAAGCAGATGCTAGTGCTGGGGAGCATTAAGCAGAACGACAATGGAACCATTAATAGGGAGGCTTGTCTGAGTGCTGGGGCTTATCCAAAGTGGCCATTGTCACATGTCCACTTTAACTTTCCAGAACAGGTTTATTTTTAGTAATGAGAATTGTAGGAAGATAAAATGGATGTAAAGGCGAAGTGCATTACAATTATGTCAGCTCTCGAGATGCAGTTGTGACTCAGTGTGCAAATTGGAAAGGTCAGCTCCTACTCTCATTTGTATGTGCACAGCTTTCCCAAAGCTCATGAACTATGTAGGTGTTACACTGGAGTTTCATCCGTGAGTTTAATAATCCTACATGACTCCGTGAATCTGACAATTGTATTTACACTGACAGTTTGTAAGCCTTGCGTGAGACACTCATTCTGCGTGCTTACACTTTAACATACCTTCCCACACTGTTTCACATTAACAATTAACTCAGACTTCATTTATTTCCTCAGAAAAATATCTTAGTCACATCTCAGAGAAGTGCCACATTAGAACTAGGTAATATGCCTAATGCATATAAGAAAAAAAAATAAAAATTAAGTATTCTGTTAAAGAACAACGGTATCGATCTTCTCTACCAAATACCATCTTCACCTAACCAGGATGCACAGTCTTTAGCAAGATGAAAGTTGCATGATTCACAGACTTGTATCAAGGACATTTGATGTTAAAGATGAGTGAATAATTTCCAAAGGGCTGCGAGTTCTGCTGAACAGAGATGTGACATTTGGGAGGGTGCTTTGTGGTTGTGTTTTGGCTTGTGGGTTTTTTGGTTTGTTTTAAATATAGGGATCCAAGTGAAGATGCAATATTTACAAGAAAATAGAACTGTAAGAGTTTACCTCAGTTCATGACCTTGTGAATCTGCCTTACTGTATGAGGAAGCTCACACAATTTTATTAGTTAAGCATTAACCATGTCTGTTGATGCTAAGTGATTGGCTTAAGACTTCTGGAGAGACCATAAGCTAAAAAAAGCCCTAGTTAAGACTACAGTAGAAAACTAAAAAGAACAACCGAACAGACGTATCTCGTTATGTGGAGAAAATTATGAAGGGAATTTAAAGTATTTTTCTCATATAAATAGTTCCGCTGTCTTTAAAAGGAAGGAATGTTTTTAACAAGGATTAAGCAACAACCAGCAGGACGGGGACTCTTTCAGTCCTAGAACTTTTAACAGATTTTCATGCAAATAATTGAGTAAACGCACTTCAGGATCTCCTCAGATCCCATCTGGTAAGAGCACGTGTGACTCAGTCTTCATGCCATGTTGTAAAATACCCACAGGAATCCCTAGCAACTGCAGATGACCTCAGTAGTGCTAGTTAATGATTTCAGGCATGAAAACATGCTCATTGTATGCCTGATTTTCATTTCCTTTTTTTTTTTTTTTTTCATATTTAAAGATCTACTGGTCAGGTAGTGATTCACTGATTATTTAGATTAGGGGCTTGGAACTAGATGATCTTAAGATCCTTCCAACCCTAACTATTCTATGATTCTACTATTCCTTTTATTGTAAGATAATTTTATCTCCTCATATTTTATTTGTTCTTTTCTTCAGCTTCCTCAGGGTTTGTCTTCCCCTTTCCCCCACATTTGGTCATTTCACATCCATTTTTCTCATATGCATTCCTCTCTTCCTAGTCACATTTTCAGCCTCTGTACAGGCTCTCTCTTTCCTTCTGCTCTTTCCAGCACTATTCCCGGTTTTTTTTTTTGCCCCAAACTTCCCGATTCTGTCGTTTCTCCCACTTGCCATTCTGGGGCTGGTGGTTCCCGAACGCCTGTCATTAACCTTCACAGTCCTTCTCCACTTTGCACCTCAGGACCGCGGCTGGAAACGAAGCTGTGTCACTTCCATGCAAACCGCAGGGCCCCCAGGGTAACGAATGCGAGCTCGGGAGGGCGCTGAGGAGCTGCCCCGCGGCCCCCACTGACCGGACACCTCCAGCGCGCCATGGCGGCACTCCCTGCCACAGGAGGCCTCAGGGCGGGCCCGCCATTTCCGCACAGCCCGCCGCGTTGCCGGGGTAACGGCTGGGCGCGGGAGGGCGCCCCCCGCGGCCTCAGGCAGGGAGCGGAGCGGCGCCCCCGGGCTTCAAATCACTTCTGAAGAGACATTCGGGGGCTTTCTACGTCCTGCCTTTTACATCCATGGTGAAGGAAAGGGGTGAAGACAACCGCCCTCTGAGATACTGAGGGAGGGAGCATTGCTCACCTGTCACAAATGCCCGCGTCAGAGGGTTGATGAACCTGTTACCTCCCGGGCTAAAACTGAGGGACCACGAACGCCTCAGGTCCTCCTTTCAGTTCAGGAGGCTATGCAAGGTTCCCAAACAGGACCGGTGAGGAATTAGTTACTTATTAGTTTTTACTTAGAAGAAAACACAAAGAGCCATGCCAGAGTGTTCAGATGCATCAGCAAAGACTATTGCTTCTTACAATGATTTAGCTTGCCTTAGATTTAACACATTTTCCCTATTTCCAGGTGCAAGGCTGGGGTAGAACTGACCTGCTTGCCTGCTTCCACCTGCAAGAAGTAGCCAAGAAATGCAAGGCAAATGAACTTCCCACAGTTGCCATTTTGGTTAGACATGTTGTGATCATGACAAGAAGAAGCTGAAACTACAAGAAATTAACCCAAACAAGAAGACTAGTTAAATGTAGGTGCCACAGCTGATGCAGTTTCAGAAGAGATTTTAACCCCTTCTAGTAAGTCTGTTGCCCTACAACATACAGCATTAAAATGGAAATACTTAACAAGTTACACTATTCAGACACTCCAAGGTGAAATGAAGAACCTGCCAATAAAAAGAACATATATATGAAGCCTGGAAGATGAGAAAAATCCTGAAGCTGTAAGGCAGAAATAGATTAATGTGCTTAGTCCAAACAGCTCTTTGGCTTTAGGTCTTCACAAGTACTTCCACCCGTGAAAGATGCCACTGCTGAGGATACTGCAAACCCTTCTTGGAAGACTATAAAAGCCATTATCTCTTCGAAGATGCTCACTGGCACTTTGGCTGATTACACTTCCTGTAATCAGGAGGCCAGAGGACAAAAAATAGGAATCCACGAATTGTTGTTTATCTCATGCCATATAAAGGTTTCAGTCCTGAGCAATTACACTGGTGCTGCTCTTGCATCAAAGCATTGCAACTGCTTCTGATCCTATCGCTTTTAGAAAGAGCAGCTGTCATGCCTGTATGCAGATACCACATAGAAACCAATATATACAAAACAAAATACACAAAACATGATGACATCCAGGGCTCCCACTGGTAACCCCTGGCAGTGCTCAAGGCCAGGCTGGATAGGGCTGTGGGCAACATGGTCTAGTGTGAACATCCCTGCCCATGGCAGGGGGCATTGGAACTGGATGATCTTAAGGTCCTTTCCAACCCAAACCATTCCATGATTCTATGATGTCAGGAGCAGGTATGCTGAGGTCAAGGCAGGAAATGAATAACAAAAGCAGGAGATTCCACTGCTTTCTGGACTACCTTCCATAACAGTCAGGCATGCTGCGGGAGCTGTGTCTAGGCAGACCCAACATTTCTATGTTGTAATTTCATGCTTTTTAAAGAACTTGTTAGACTGTGAGGAAAAAAAAAAATTTCTTTGTGAGCAACATGGATATTTGTAGACACTATTAATAGAATTACAAGCTAATGAATGCTGATTACTTTCATGTAGGTTTAGCTTCTTCCTGATAGATTCATTACAGCTATAAATAACTTATTCTGGGGATGGAGCAGAGTCTTTTCATTTAGATTCTCTCTGAATGACTATGGTAGCCTAGCACAATAATTCGGCATTTGATGCTGCTGAGTATTGAAGCAATGCCTGACTTCAGGAACATTCTTAAATCCATGCCTACTCTGCAGGGAATTTAACAATATTCTAATTTAAACAGTGCTAAATCCTATTGAGCCTCACAAACATTTGCATACATCCCTTGCTAATTTGGCACCCAAAAGAAATGGAAAATAACCTGGAAAACAGACAGTGGTGGGACTGAGAGTTACCTCCTATTATTTTTTTTCTTACTCATTGTAAGTAGACTCATTTTTATTAATGTGGTCTTGTGTCTGTTTCATATGTATTCTATGCATTCTAATATTCACTTATTCTTGTTTCATCTCATACTAAATGAGGGAATTTCTGGTCAAGTTTTCTTTTGGTTTTGTGTTAATCAAAAAACCCAAACAACCCAAAGCAAAATAGCAACCTTATCATAGATACATAGGTAACTGCAATTCCATTCAGCATTCAGGACAGAGATTCACTGCAACTTACCCTTCCCCTCTTTGATGCTTTGATAAAAATTTGGAATAGGGAAAGATAATATCAGGGCAAAGCCCCCAGTAGCAAATGGTTTCCATTTTTAAGGAGAGGGAGGAATTCAATGTCCTTTTAGATTCATTTTTATTTTTTACTAATAAACATTTATAAACAGTTTTTAGTTTTCTGGCATCAATTCGCTAATTATGTTCATCTTCAGGTATGTTAACACCAGAGCTAAAGAATTATCACCTTTAGAGGCACAATTTCAGTAAAACAGGTGATTTGTAATCTATGTACCTAAAGTATTATGTGTTTATTCCTTTAAAAAATAGAAGGATGACATGTCTTAATCTCTTCACCCAATACACAACGACCTCTGCAGAAGAAAGCAGGAGCTGAGTGCTAGTGTTAACATTCCAAGCAGTCTGCTTTGTCACCTAACACAAATTTGCCTGAGAATTGCTTAGGGAAATCTGGAAATCTTGTAGAACACTAATTTTTATAGAAAGTATGCTACAATTCCTTAAGAAGAGTATGTGAAGTGGTGTATCAGCTTGAGGTGCACACCATGAGAGTTGTGCACTGGAGGTGGGAACAGGGCCAGTGGTTTCCTGGCAGCAAATGGGACTTTCCAAGCAAAGACACCTCTGCTCCCGAGGGAGTTGTACCACCTACTAAGCGGCAAACACACCAGCACCCACATCAGAAGCTGCACAGACCTGTTGAAAAATAGGTCTATGGTGATCTGTATGCATCTTTTACCTCTTTCAATACCCGGATATCTGAAAACTTCAGCCAGTGATTATCTGGAATAAAGCTCTGTCCTGGTTATTAATTTCCACGAAACACAGGGTTTTTGTTGCCGTAACTTGTTCCAGATGACACTCAATTATGGTGCCAGTTATACAAGTGCAGCATCATTCTGCCAGGACACATCCTCTAACACACACCATTTTCTTCCTCCATTCCCTTCCCCTGATGTATTTTCTAATCCTGTTTTGAAACAAGGAGGCACAAAAGTACAAAATGTAATCGGTTCTAAGTAATGTTAAGTTTGATGGCTTTGTAATGGAAAATAACTGCGGTGCTTGAAGGTAATTGACATAGTTTCAGGCCCTCAGGACCTCAGTACAAAAGGTGTGAGAAAAGCAGAATAGAAGGAGAGGACCTGGGATGGGGAGTATCTGGGACTAGCAGATGTCCAGGATGAGAGAAGTTAAACTAACTGGTAAGTAGAAGGCCAGGATGATTGCTATGTCTGTAATGTTAATTAAGCTTGTTGGGAAAAGTAAACGACCCTTAAAGACCACCACATTTTTGTATGCATGCAGGAAACGTTTTGGAAAATGATTAATATGCTCAGTGACCATATAAGGATGACCCGTATAGCAATTCGGGGACACACGTTAGGAGGAGCTATCCCCTGTGTCTCCCAGCGCCGCAATAAAGAATACCTGCTTGTCAACTTGAAACTCTGCCGGCAAGTTTGTTCCTGGAGTTTTCTCCGAATCAGTTTAGATGCAAAATGCAAGCTCTACAAAAGAAGCATCCTTCACAAACAGCCCCAGGATAAATACATCCATATATACTTGCTTCAGTCCCATTTTTTGCTAAATAGAAAATTCAAACATACATGCATATGTGAAGCAAGTAACATTTTCCATAGCCCAGAAGGAAAGAAGATAGTCTCTCCCATTCAGACAACTGAAAATAGTGCTGCTTCAGTGATAAAACTGAACAACTGCTTTGCCAATTAAAAGTAAAGGCAAACATATTTCTTATAATAATCAGAAGATTCAGCCACTGCAGACAGGTAATAAATTCTTCAGCATCACAGAAACAGTGTTTAAAGTTGCAGGGAAAGCCATAAACTTTATTTCCACATTTTTCCAGTGTTTCATGCCAGATATTTACTGAGGTTTCCCAAACTGTCAAATCAGTTGGTTCAACCTGATACAAGATAATATTCTAAGGACCACACTTGCAGATTATTGCTGTAACACCAGACCACAAAAGCTACTAACGAAAGGCCTAGAACATAAAGAAACGGTAACACAGCACTTAAGCCATGGTTAGGTTCATTAAGTTGCCTCCTTAAATACATTGTATTCCTCTAGCACAGGAAACCGCCGCTTCTTGTTTATGTGCAAATTTTCTCAAGAATAAAGCCATTCCCCGTCAAAGAAAGGAAATAAACTTTAGCGCTCAATCAGCTAGAAGTGCTTCCTGTGTTCTAGGTGCCAAAATAAAACAAGCCAAAAGGGAATTGTTGGCAACAATGTAAAAATACAATGACAGAACACCTGAAAGTTAAATCAACATTTTTCCCTTTTGTTTCAGGTCCAAGCTTCAAAAGGGCTGCTTCCAGAGGCCTCCTTGACAAATCCTGGAGCCAGAAAGCAAATAATTTCCAGTTCCATTGTTTTGACAGAAAACAATCAGCTTGTGGGCATGCAATTTCTTGAAGTGAAGGAAATTCAGGAACTAAACACAAACTGGTCAGTGATGCTTTCACTGCTAGAGGAAGAAGTAAGTCTTTTCAACAACAGCAAACAAGAAAGTAGTTCAAAACTGCAGAAGGCTTCCCTGGTCTCTAAGGAGCCATTTTCATCTCAATCTGTCTTCAATCAAGAGTTAAAGCTTGTCCTGCCTTTTACACTGCCTGCCATTTCTGCAAGTGTCATGAGGACCAGTCTGTCACAGTATCTGACTTTTGCCCATGAGCCAGATCTGTTCTGAGTAACGAAAAGCCTGAAATAACAGCCTAAACTAAGTTGAATCGTCTTTATGATAGGAATAGGGCTGTTATTCCTAAATGGAGAGTCAGCATCTTATATGTTTGACTCTCACATTTTCAAGTACTTTTTAATTAAACAGGAATTTGGTTTCTAGACACTTAAGACATACTCCCCTCTGGAAATACCTTCCCTATTTTGCTACTACTAGGGCTGAACACAGCCTTGTGCAAATGCTCACCTCAGTGTACACTGGGACCAAAACCTGCAGCCCACTACACATCAGAGAATGCCTCACTCATGACTGCAGCTGATGTAATGGTACAGATGAAATTTTAGTTCACCTACTCTGAATTACATCTGTAAGATACACAGGTAACAGTAGAAACCACCATTTAATATCCTCCGATTAACAGAAAATGGTGGGACCACTACTAAAGATGGGAACTGTACAAGAAGAAAAGGGACAAAGTATGATCCGTACACCAAACCAACCTACTCTAGCTTCCTGCTTTTCTAAAATACTTGTAGTGACCGTTATTTTCTCAGTTATATAAAATACATTGCAAAATAATATAAGCTGTTAAAAAGGATTGTACTTTTCTAGTAGGACACTTTGAAAACCACTCATAATGCAGCTGAATTTGTACTTGATGCTACTTATAATTCTAGAGATCTTGAAACTACAGGGGGGGGTGGATGACAAGGTAGAAGAATGCAAAATAACCCTTCTGTCTTGAGATCTGTTGCAGAAGAAACACCTTTATCTGTCAGTGAGCTGAAACTGGAAAGGAATTCCACTGTGCATACAAATTAATTTAAGACTTAATTTTGCACTCACTACCAAGAGGTCTGAGAGGGAGCACTACTGCAGGCAATGTGGATGATGCTGGCTCTGAAGAATCTAGCCCTGCCTGTATGCATAACATCCCACACAAGACTATGCCTAGGTTCACCTACAGCAGAGAACCTCTCAAATAATTTATTTCCAGTTTATGAAATGCAGCATCTTGACATTATGATTACATTTGTGTTGTGAGTTTGACCTTCCTAAGATTCATGGAGGACTACACAGGAAAACTTTTTTCACCTCTGCAGATCAACAACTGACACTATAATTTTTTAATTTAAAAACCATAATGTTTTAATTTACAAAATCTCTACCAATTCCAAAGACACTTGGCTTTCAAAAGGTAAGATGTTAAGGAGCAATGGGTGGTACTTACCAACAGGCACTGAATACCTCACCCAATGCCTCTGTAGGCAGACTGCAGCCATTAAAACAAAGCCAAAAAACTGATTCAAGTTAACTTTATTCCAAAATATGTATAACTTACAGGACTAAGTGCTTCATTTGTGAACAAAACGTTTCGATACTTGTGAATAACTTACTAGTAGCTTTGTGTAACACTTCAGTTTCCAACAGAGGGAAAAATGAAACAGTATTTTGGCACAAGGTTTTCTCTGCATGCATTAATATACTCAAAAGTTTCACAATTACTAGGACAACATTCCTTCTTTGGGATTGTCACTTGTAAAATAGGCCTAAGAAATGAAGGTTTGCTTTTGTTCAGTGGAATTTTTCTGGCTTAAACAGGAAGAATTAAATGGGGACATCCTTTGAAAACTAAGTTTGTCCACTAGATCAAAATCCCACTAGTGAAGAGAAGAGAAACATTTTAAGGACAGTTCTCAGCCTTGTTGAGATTAACACACACATTCTTTGGGAAAGACTCACCCATGGGATTTACTACTCATCCATTCCGAATAGTTACAAGTTAAAATTAGATCATAATCAGGTGTTGAATTCTGTAACTGGAAAAAAAAAATATGGCTGTCTTTCATATCTAGCTTTATCATAGATGCACTTGCAAATACTTGTAGACAGATGTACTGACAATCTTGCTCTGCATGCAAGTGCTTCAAGCATGAATGTAATGCATTAGGTGTTGTGAAACGTACAGTTTACATCATCACGAGTCATCTATTATACTCCATTGCTAGTTATGTTGCAGATGTTGCTGTAAAGCCAGTATATGAAAAAGAATCAGAAGCAAAGGACTTGGGTTATTTAACTCGGCAGTTCCTTCAGGAGTTTCTGCGGTTTCAGGCTGTCCAGTTCCATTTTTGGTGAAGTGGAAGAGTCACACGCACAAATACAAACATACCCTCAACCTGACTGCAAGACAGAGTTGAACCATGTTGTTCCTCGATTCTGTCAATTGCATAGCAATGGCATTTGAAACAAGAAAATTCAGTCATGACCTAAGCAGCAAATCCTTCTAGCACACGTTTAGGTTCATATCAACTGTTAAAAACAGCAACAAAAGAAAGAGGAGATGCATGTTCACACCACGAATTAAAGCTTGCTTTGATTAAACAGCCCTCTCCTCAGTGTTCACGTCAAGGGATTAATAGAAGTCCGTTTACAGTAGGCCTGTTCTACCAGGAACACGCTCATAACAACACCTTAAACCCGATGTGAATGAAAAACCTTGCAAGGCCCAGAACATTAACAACATTTTGGTGTGAATGTATTTGGAACAGTAAACTGTACATTAAGATCATGTATAAAAAAAACCCTAACACATCAGAAATATATTAAAGCACAGGAAGCCATACACCCTTAATAATAAAGGCAAGCACATTTGGTTCATCTCTGAGCTGTCATTTCAGCAGCATATTCTTTTCCAAGTTGAGCACCCTATGTTGATTCAGTATGTGTTAGTTCTACTCAGCCTGTATTTGAAAGGTTATTTAAAAAAACACGCTAATGCCTTAAGATCCCATTCCTGCCAACACTTACACCTCTACGCAGCCTCACCAAAAAATAAAATCAATTCAGATCTGACTAAGCATGTGAGCAGGTACCAGAAGGCGAAAGATTTACAACAGAGGAAGGCAGTCACCTTTCTTTCTTCTGTTGCCTCTTCGGTTGCCTGTGCACAATCAAGGTACATATAACTTATCAGTGAAATTCAGCCTTTTGTTTTCAACAGAAAAAAATGACTGTGTGTACGCCCTGGAATAAAAATTTGTGAGGAGTGTTAGGTACGTAAACGGAGTTACAGACATTGAATTCATAACTGGATGAGGTCTCACAAGGCTTGTATTACAGCTGTTTCAGTTACAGCTGCTTCAGTTACAGCTGCAAGTATATACATAAAGATTTCATATCCTTTGGAAGTTAAAATTTTCTAGACACAAGCAGCTCTGCACAGCTAAGAATACGTAGCATTAGCAAACTCTGACTTTAAACTACTGATTTCTCTAGGCTGACATGAAGAGTGGGGAGAGGATTCCTTCCTTACTGAAAGCAGAAATAAGTATTTACAAGTGTATTAGAAGAAATAGAGGCAAATAAATCCAAAAGCAGAAGAAGCATAGATTTACTGTCTTACAAACCTTTAGCACTGTGACAAATAAACATGGAAGGCAACAAACCACACCTCTCATTTTTCAGCTGTTTTGCACTTATGTTCTCATAGAACGCATGTCCCAAATTTGCTGGTTTTCATTTGTTTGATTTTTCCTACACGCTTAAGAAAAGCTCACGTGAAACTACAAAACTACCAATTCAATTTTAGAATAGCATTACACAGGCATCCAGATCAAGATCCAGTAATCACAGCCTAGCAGAATTAAGCAGGGAATCCAAACAGTAGGTAAAAGTAGCATTAGTATCTCTTCCAGGCAAAAATTTGTGCTAAAAGGCTATGGAGAATCTGATGCTACTTCCTGCATAGCAGTTCAAATGGCAATAGAGGATACAAAAGAGAATAAGCGAAGTAGTAAGTTACTGCTGACCAATACTTGCAACACAGTGCCTTGAAAAATCAAATCAGAGACAAACTGCAGAAAAAGGGAGACAAATATCATTTAGGACTACCAAGTAATAGTTTTAACTGAAGTTTACTTTTAAAACAATGGCCAAAATAGGAAATTAGCTGCTTTAAGGACTTGTTCAAATGTGAAAAATATTCAGCAACAGTATTGCAGATAAGGTTTCATAAGACTTACTGTGGGATTCAGCAAACTGTGAAGTCTGGTTGCAGCCTTCACAAAATACTTAATAAATGCAAACTGAGCAACATATGCCAGTGACACAGGATCTAAACCAGTTTCTGACTTTTATGAATAATTTATGGAGAACCAAATTTGTGAAGAAAGAAGTTAATTTTGGTCAGAATGAGCCACGTCCCTTAGACCATACAGACACATGAAATAATTTAATAGTTTTAAGTTTTAATAAATAATTTCATGTTGTGGTACAGTGTTCACCTAATTAAGTTCAAGCTATTTTAAATCCATAGGATGAGGGAAGGGAATGGTATTTGCATGTTCCAAAAAATACACAAAGCTTATCAACACATTTAATTACGAAGTACAACATATGAGTAACGATTACATTGCAAGACTGCATCCACACAAACCTTAGTTATTTTTCCGATAGTCACTCCAGTTAAGAGCTTTGGCTTCCACCATAAGAACGTGGCAATTCTCATTCTGATTTGATAGTTTCAAAGCTCTTTAAACTCTAGCTGGTCTCTCAGGTGGCTCAGTTCAAAGCCTTTCACCATTCTGCTCCTCATCACCTGAGATCCTTTCTCTCATAGAAAAAAGACTGGCTTTCTAAATTCAAAGGTCATGGGCCTTCTGCCTTCTACAGATGTGGAAAATGCTGTTTTCTCCAACCAGATTTATAGTAGCTGCTTCTCTTCCATGTGTCCGTGCAACTTGCACATGGAGAACAGAAGCCTATGTATGAAGAAACATTCTCTAGTATTCCAGTCAGGGGGAAAAAAGGAGAAGGAAAACCACTTAAAACGTGAAAACACCACATTACCAGAAAAATACTGCAACAGAATAAACTAACCTAACTTTGTTATCTTATCTCTCCAATTTCAAACCAGGCAAATAAATATGAATCAGTCACATTTTCAGAAGACAGAGCAACAAGCAATCCCTGCCTGTTTTTAATATATATATCACCTTTAAGATGAGAACTTTAGGCACTGGGAAGCCTGGGAGGGGGGCCTTTCCTCAAGGCAGAATTACTGTACTCCTGGGGGGAACTGCAAGATTCCTTTTAGCAGTTTCTTCAGCCAAAAACTGGAAGACTCCGAAGTTGCACCAGAAATGCTGAAAAATTAAAAGAGGCAACACAGCTGCGTTTTCATTTTTTCAGAAGGAAAACATGAGCTTCAGGGTTAATATAAAGGTATTACTTCCAGTAAAAGTATACACTTACCATATTAGCATAGTGTGAACCATGGCAATTCAAAGGGTGTCAGGAAGAGACAAAAAGAAAGGTATTGCTCATTTCCAACAAAACAAGCTAGCTGCAGCAGATGAGTAACATAACTCCCACACCCCTAAGCTGAGGATAGGAAGCACAAAGCATAGTGAGCCTTCAAAAACTAAGGCTTGGGCATATGTTTACTGGTGGGCTGCCCACTAAACACATAGCCAACACCGCTCCTCTCACAAGGGAGGAGGAAAGTCTGTCAGAGGCCCAGGAACTTGACATGAAGAGGTTTCTCTTTTCACTTAAGGTAACAGAAACTAAAGCCTGTCCAGGACAAAACTAGAGGCCTACATTTTGTATGTATTATAGTAAGATACAAAAATTAGTTAAGGCTGAATTCAAACATACATTCACAGCTTCATTTTTTTTTTCATGCACATTAAAAGTACTGAAAATGATATAAGGGGCAAGATGAATATTAAAAAAAAAAAATCCAAAAGGTCACATTTTTCTTCTCTGGCAAAAAAGAAAAAAAATAAATATCAGTTTGTTTGAATTTGACTATACTCAGAAAAATTCTCTATAAGCTGCAGGAACTGAGGGCTGCAGATAGATGTGTAAAAGCAAGATACAGCTGTTCTGAAAGGGCTTCTGTGAGGTGATCTCCCAGCTCTGCTGTAAGGATTCCAGTTGGTTTTACAAGTGGGAAGTCCAAAACCGGAAATCTAGATAAGTAATTTAGAGAATTTAATTTCCCATTTGTGAAGATTCTGTTAAGGTAATAGAGGCATAAACCGCTGTAACACTTCTCAACTTGTATCTTAATAAAGCTAGGAGAATTAAAACAAAACCAAATTATCCCAGTCTTTGAGGCACACACATTGTAACATTTGCATCTTAGAGACAGAAATAATTTAAGCAAATCCCTCCTGAAGACTCTAGAAATGTTAGTTATCACACTACCTAAAAGGACAACACACTAACTTCTCCTACAGTTGCGAATTCAAAGTTCTTTTCCTATACTTCAAAGGACATCTGTGCCACTTAGGGAAAAATATAAAAAAATTACTGCTTTCTACACGTTTCGTAATAAATATATTCAACAATCCAGGAGTCTCTATGTGTCTAGTGTTTGGAAAATACCATCTTATGCAGGAGAACAAGCTGTGAAGGCATAAAGTAAAAGACGACAATACGGCTTATTATGTTCATGCCAGATTTAAAATACAAGCTACTAAAAAGAGTAAATAGAAGTAGCTTACAATAATAGAATCCTCCCCCATAAGTTCAGGGAAGCATCTGAACTAGACAGCTCAGGGTTTTGGTCCAGCATATTGGAACCTTATATGTAAGCCAGGAGTAGAGAGAGATACATACATATACAGAGCAACTTCAAAAGTTGTTCTGTTTAAATGAAAGCAGTATCACCTCCGTAAAGGAGTTTCAGGAAAAAACACAGGCACCATGAATTCTTTTCTAAGGTTCAAATGTACATTAATATGTTACAGCTTCCCCTTGCCCTCCATTCACACACACAGTTTATGTCAAGTTATACATATTTGATAGAGTACCTTCAGCACGAGAAGCCTTAGGTCAACTGCTCACGATAACTACATTCAATAATCCAAAGTGAATGACTTGGTCAAGCCACTTCTCCCACCCCAATAACTTAATTTCAAACCACAGGAAATGGTTATATTAAGTAGCACTCAATGGCTGGGCTTGTCAGAGCTCTGAAACAAGGAGCACAGCTCTTCACAGGTCTGTGTTTCTACTGAACTGAACTGAGACTCCATCGTGTTCCAGGCCAAGTCAGCCAGAAGAAAGTCATCCATTGCCGTCTGTGTCTCATTACTGGTAAGGAATAAACTCCCTAGATTCTCAAAGCAGCTATCCATAGTCTGTGTTTCAGTGCTACTGAGTCGGACTTTGCTTTCAATATTCTGTGTAGGCGTATTTTTAATAGCCTGGTATACTTCTGTCTGTGTTTCTGTATCGGATGAGTCAGTACTCATGGAGAAACTAGACTGCTTCAGAATACTCCCTAAAGGCAGATGGGTATTACTGTCCAAGAAGAAATTCAAGTCTGTCTGTGTCTGTGTATCAAACATCTCCAAACCTAAGAAGTTAGAATTTCCTCGACAGCTGTATGATTGAGTTGCACTATCTGAAAATAAAAAATCAGTCTGAGTTTCTATGTCCAGTGACTCCAAAACTGGCTCAGGGTTCAGAGTACCAAGATCACTCTCTTCAGTCTGAGTTTGAATATTGGATGCTGAAAAGAACTCTTCAATGTCAAAGTCTATTCCTGTGCTCTGTGATGGACCAGATGGCAGATGCGTGTCAGCATTAGAACTCGTCTCAGACAAAAGGCTACGATTATCCAGTGTCTGGCCAGGCATGTTTCCTGAAAAGATGTTTTCCAGATCACTTAGCAAGTCCATTGTCTGGGTTTGATTATCCATTGTATTTTGAGGTGGAAGTATATTAGGCTGTGTACTGAAGTTGATAAGGGATTCAGACTTCACCGTATCTTGATTCAGGCTCTTGCAATTACTTCTTTGCAGCAAGGTTTGATCTATATTTGCAGTCATTAAGTTGTTTTCTGGAAGTTCAATGTGAGTAGAAACATATGATGAATCAACATTGTCAAAAATGTCACTGCACATCACAGCCTGGTCCATCTGTACCCTTCCATCAATAGAGTCCTGTGTCCTACTGGTTTGAGTCTCTCTAGAAACGCCGCATGTTGGAAAACAAACCTGACTAAAAGCATCAGTCTGGGCAGCTATGGATGAAGTCAGTTTGGAAGCAGGCAGCAGCGTCTGTGTTTGTACACTGATGGGCCGCGAAACCTGTGAACTGAATGACAGATCTGTCTGAGAGCAAGAGGATACAGAAGAATTGGGAGTCCAGGTTGCAGCTGGTACAAAGTTCTGTGAAGTATAAGATAAGTCAGTCTGTATATTAATTGAAGAAATTTTATTCTTGTGACAAACATTCCCCATCTCCTGCCCTGTGTTACTCAATGTAACCTTATCCAACTCAACTTGTAAACTGGTACTTACGGATTCACGATCACCAGAATTTGTCACTTTTGAAACAGGCATACTGTCTTTAAACACAAGTGTTTCTGCCTCCAGTGCAGGAATCAGAATTCCTATTGACTGAGGCAATAAATGAACAGTACTTACAAGTGAACCTTGATTATCAACAGCCACTACAGCAGGTTTGACAGAAGAGTCTGCTGCAGACACATATATAGGCAAGTGAGCAAGCTGCATCACTGGAAGTTTAACCAAAGCCACCTTAGGCTTTGGTAAGAGCATCTTCGGCGTACATTTTGGCTGCATTTGGTTCATGAGGTTAGAACTGCAGGAGCCTTCAAGAGAGGCTGCTAGTTTCACTTCAGAGGACTCCAATTCCTGAGTGCCAGGATTCTTATTGTGTGTGTTGATGAACGCTTCATTTGCTTTCTCTGCCAACTGCTGATTATGTACAGAGGTTTCCATTTTCCTTTTCTTACTAGGAGGATCCCTGTGAACACGAGATCAATAATTTATACTCCTTTCAAGCACAAAACATCTGCTTGCCATTCTTTTGAGTCACTGCATTGAAAACATAAACTGAAGTTGCCGATGCGGTTGAGTATACAGAAAGCATCTAACCCTGATTAAACATAAAAAGACTCCATGAACTTCAGTTGTGTAAGGTTTCATTCCTCACTCTCCCATTTCAAAAAGAAAAAAGACTACCCCTTCTGTGGAGACCTACTTCTAAATGGAAGTGGAAGTTTAGATGGTTTCTTCCCCCTTGTACATTAACTAATACAATTAAAGACAAGTTTAATTTCTAACTTTGATGCTAACTCAGACTGAGCATTGAAGAAACAGAGCTTCTAAAATGAGTGTATAGGCAAAGGTCTCCCATGGAAACCAAAGATACAGTTAGCATTCCTTCACATAAAACTTGATTTTGCAGCAGTTGTATCTCCAAATCAGTCAGGTTAGGCCTCAGGAAACATTCCACCCTTTATAAAACATATGTACATATTAAGACAAATTTAAGTCTACACACGCATATACAGCCATTAAAAAGAAAAGAAACCTCCCCCACCAAAACTTGCAAAACAGACTAGACTATACAAGAAAAGCTAAACTGCATTCCACACCATTTACCAGCCATAAACATTTCCATATAATCTACTTTTACAGAATTGTAAAAGCAGACAGAACAACAACTACCAGCATTTACACCATGCAGTGCAGTGTCATCAGTACTTTTTGGACTATACGTGGTGACACCTCATCTCATTGATTAGACAATTGTCCTTGCTTTCAACAAAACAGAAACTACCAAAAGCAACAGAACAAAGAAACTGCAAACTGCTGTACAGCTAAAACAATGTGAGCCTAGTTACAATGTAATCAACAGAAAGAGATAAAAAGCCAGAGAACTTGGTGATGAACATGAGTATCGTTACTTAACTTCTTCACTTTTACCTGTGTTCTGCAGGAATTTCATGGCCAGTTCTGTAAATATGCGACAGTAATGCTGTTCTGCTGGCATAAGGGCACCCACAAGTACACTGGAAAGTCTTGCCACAGACCTCTATATGTCGTTTCAAATACCACTCTGTACCATAGGAGTTACTACATTTATCACATTTGTGCTTCTTTTCAGCATGCATTTTCATAAAGTGCTAGAATACACAATGAGAAGCAAACATTAGCTTCCAGCTAAGCTAAGAAAAAGGAAAATCATGTTTAGGGGAGACAGTATTTGCATTTTTTTAATTGTTAAATAGCATCAAATTGTAGAATTAATTTGTTTTTAAAAAGTCTCATTAGGAATAAGTTACAAGCTTTAATAAATCAACAGAAAGGATTTAAAGCATGCAAGTCTGCTTGTGCTATGTACATCTTAAAACACAGATAAAAGATATATGTCCTAATGCTATTGGAGGTTTCCTATGGACATTAACAAGGTTCATCTATACATTCATTAAAGAACGTAGTTAAGTATATGTTGCAACACTTGCACGTTCCTGAAGATCTTACAACTGAGCAAATACTCTCAAGTCAAACAGGTCAACTTCAGAGCAAACACCAGAATTTCCTTTTCACTCACAGCACCAAGTTCCAGCCACTCCACCTCCTACAGTCTGCCCAGGTTATCCAGGGTAACCAACAGAAGAGCTTTTTTCACTCATTCACTGAGAAACAAGTCTTACATATTTTCTTAAGCAGGTAACTAGTAAACAATTGCATTTTGACACTAAAACAGAGAAAAACTCCTATCTCTTGACCACTTAAAAAGAGCAGTTTAACTACTTAAAATGGTAATTTTAAACCATTATTAGTTGCTGCTGTGATTCTCCCTCTCCCTGCCGTTTATCTTTCTCTGTATTTTTAACTGGCTAAGAGGTACTGTCTTCTAGTTTAGCAGAACATACTGGCATTCTGCCTCATCAAAAGGTTCAAGCCTTCTAATATCAACATGCAAATTCCTTAACCATATGCCCACACTGAGTTTCTAAACACAATTCTCCAACTTGAGGACATAACGCTCAGAGGCTTTGCTCACATCTGAAGGCACAAGTGTACACTCTGTAGGAGACACAGTCAGGACTAAATCAGTATTAAAATAATAGTTTAGGAAACAGGAATACCTGTTTGACCAGAGAAAATTGGGAAAATGGTCTGTTTGGTCCTCTAGGGCAGCCTTCAATAGGACAGCAGTAGAATTTCTGAGGTGTTTTCAAACTCTTCCTTATTGGCGCATTAAGTTTTCCATCCTGAAAAAGAAGCAGTAGAGAAGTTGACAATTTTACAAATTTGTGTATGAAAGTCACAACATTCAGAATACACATCAACTTTTACTCACTGCATTTATACCCCTCATCAACGAGCTAAAGGCACTTTCCTAAGTAATTTGAAAGCTCAAATGGAGTTTTCACCAAGGTTAATGCTACTTTGCAAATGTACCATCAAATTGTGAAGTGAAATCGCAACTTCTACAGAGTAGTGGCACTGTACTATTTACTTCTACCAAGATGCTTGCTGCCCCACACAAATTATAACTGCCTTTTGTGTTATCTGAGCCAAAAAGCTTTCCCTATGGATACTACACTGCCGATTCAATGTGGTTTTAACTTGTTAGTAGCACAGTCTACTTGAAGCTCCATTAAAATTAGTCACACACAGTGTGACCCAACTCTCCCCTGACATTAGAATTCTGTTGGCACTATTTGGAGTTTACTGGTAATAAAATGAAAAATGCCAAGTACACTCTGCCACTTAATTCCAAGCACAAACAAAATCTCGCTGAAGTCACTGTTAACTCTGAACCTCCAAATGTTTAGTGGCTCCTATATCCAGGCTTGCTGTGTGATCTGCCTCACTGACCATCACACGTACACGGTAGAAGAAAGCAGCATAACTTGCTGAAAGAGGACCTCAAAAATGCACACTGAAAATTAGGGAGATTGTCTGGATTGTTCAACCACATAGAACCTGCTACTACTGACACAGCCACAGAAACCAGAGAAGCCGTACCCCTGTAATCATATCCTACCTGAAAGTGTCTCAATGGAAACATCATGCATTAATGTCTAAGCAAAAAAAAAAAAAAAAAGAAAAGAAAAAAAAAGTGAACTATTGAAAACCTGATGCTCAGAGTATTTGTGAGTCTCTGCATCCTGGGACGGAGTAGAGCGCCAACCAAACCCCCAGAGCCAGTTACAGTCATCCACAACGGCATCCCCAAGGTGGTTATTCAGAAAATTTCTGGAGCATGCCTTGTCTCAGCTCTGCTCCCAACTTTCCAGTGACAGTAGCAGCAGAGTGTTGATTTTACACCAGTCACTCTCTAAGTATCATCTTCAGGCAGATATCCAGCTGCTTCATGTTTACACAGGTTACACCAGACAAAGAATCCACAAAGCACAATAGTCATCCCATGTGAAGCAAAGAAAGTATGCGCCACAGCTGCCAGAATACAGAGGGTTTCCCTGTTTCTTCCCTAGCTGCTGCTAGTCACAACCCAACAATTCTGTGTGCTGAGCTACTCCTGCCTTCCTTGTGAAGTGCTTTCATTTGCACTTCAGGAACACTATGAAGCAGATGAGTGGGGCACTTCAATGACTTTGGTTTTCTTCAAACCATCTCTCAATCTAAAATAATCTGTGCAAAAGGTAATTCCTTAAAGCAACATTTTGGTTACATTTCCACAAGCTCAACACTGCTACTTGCTGACACCACAGCAAGCTCATTTTTGTTAATGACATCCCATACCCAAAGAAGCAAAGCCTCTCAACCAAAGTGATCTGCTGCCATTTCATCAAGAAAACCTGGAATAAATCTTTCAAAAGGGAGTTTTTATGTAAAGTTTTAACCTTCTAAGCACCTTCATGTACAGCAGTTCTTGCCATGGACAAACCATTCGTGAACAGGCCTGCTTCATCTCTGCTGAATAATCACTGTGATTGCTTTTGCACTTCCTAGAGCCACTGCCCAAACCAGGAACATGACTCAAAAGAATCCAGTTGTTCCAGCCCCACTACCCCAATTACACTTTTTAACCCTAAGTTTACCCAGAAACACTTGGATGCCAGTCTCAAAGCCTTCAGGAGAAAAGATCTGCTTTCAAGTCAATACTATGCTTGGTCTCTCACACTGCAGATGAAGTAAATATGTTTAGTAAGTGGCAATTGGAGTTATTTATTCTTAAATGAGAAGTTATTCCAAGTGTGTTATCTTCAATGTCACAACCCAACAAACGTCATGGCAGTATGTTCAGGCACTTAACAGGTAAACCACAGTCAGGGTATTTAAAACTACTTATGCACTGGTATAGAATAACACCAAGTGTTTAAAAGTAACATAAACATGAGATGAGCAAGAGGTTCTTTCAACAGCTGAACACAGAGTTTTGAGGCACAGACCACCATAAATTTGCTGATGCAAGCTGAGAGATACTCTACGCATATCAGTAGCTCTATCCAGACAATAATACTGTTTTGACCACCTTCAAAGCCCTTCTGGCTCTAAATGGTTAATCTTACACCTTCTCAAAACCCCATCTGGCTGCTCAAATGTCAGACCTTCTCACAAGTCCTGTCCTTGTGCAGCTGATTTCACTTCCCACATTTCTACAATATCCACTCACCGCTATTACTGGTAGGTATTTGTTCAATAACTTCTCACAACCAGACCCCTGTATTTGTAAGGAATACTAATGTGCAGACAGGGCTTATGGCAACAACATGGAAAATATGAAGGGGACGATTCTGTGTATTCCTGTGATAGCAGGGAGGCTGTAGTCAGTGCTGAACTGGAAAGGGGAGCTTACCCTTGGCATGGTTTACCCAAATCCAAGTACCACATTATCGCAATAGCTTTTATAATAAGAAAAATACACTTCTTTTCATGCTATTTCGTAAAGAAATGCATGATCTGCTGCTGAAAAAGAATTTGGTTTAATAACTGGCTACAGCCTAGTCTAACTTACCGTTTTAAATTAATTCTTTGGAGTAAGCCTTTCTATTGCAGAAAGGCAAGACGTTACCACATTCACCTTGACCAACAGCAGCAAGGATTGTTACTTGCTGTTTTCCACATTGTTGCTACAAGCCCTGTGGCCTAGTTAAGCTAAGGAGACAGCTAGAAGACAGACATTGCTATTATTAGCACTTTGTCATGTCTTCTTCTGTTAGACCAATCAAGCCAAATTCTTCTCGTTTCTCTTTGTCAGACACGATTGCTGTTCATCATCCTCAGCAGCCCTTTTCTACACCTCTTCTGGGTTCATTTTAGCTCATTTGAATGGGGTTCCTACCCTAAACCAGTGACCAAGAATACCCTCCTGACATATTTTAGGTTTGCCCCTCTCACAGCAGCATTATCCTAACTGCACACTGTATGACCAAACAGCTTTTGCAAGCATTTGCCATCTCAGTTTTCTGTTACAAACCAGGACTGAAACCAGGACTGATCAAATTTTTGGCATCACTCCACAAGACTATAACCTTGTATTGACTTGACTCAGTTTTTACAAGGTAGTTTTGCTTTCCTATGTAAATGTCCTTCCTCTGCAACAATACCTCTGGTTTTGGCATCAAAAGATCCTACTGGTGCTACTTTTATAGTGAAAATTAACCAAGTCAACCTCCCTTCTCTTCAGCACTCTTAAGTTCTCCCCTTCCCCAAAGACTTCTTACCATCCCATTTGCAAAGCTGCTTCGTCACTAATTCCCCATTTTTCACTAACAAATGCAAACTACTAAACTTTTTTTTCTCTTGGGAGACAGTTATCTCTTAAATGAAATACTAAAACTAAAATATTAGTGCAAGTTCATCTCCTTCTGCAGAAACAGAGTAACACACACCTAGGTTTGTATCTGTTTAACTTCATATCTTTAGCCTTTCGTCCAAGGTGCATTCTCAAGCCATGCATAATGCACATCACAGAAAACCTAGCCTCCCTTAAGTCTCAACATCTTACTCTCAATTACAACATCCTTGGAATAAGCACGATGTTCCTGAAAACCTGCATCCATCCATGTTCCAGTATTCATCCCAGCTGTCACAAGGTCTGGTAATGAGGTGTATGACATGTTACAATTCGACAAAGCACCGACAGTTAGTAGCTACGCAGGAGACTAGTGAGCAAGCCGTGCTTCCTCACCCATGAGCTGTAACCCACAACTCTGCTCGTCGCTGGCTGCTGCATGCATTCAGAGCATGATCCAAGATGACTGTCTGCTGAACCTGAATGAGCGTTTTCAACTCCTGCTGTACCTCCACTCCCACACACCTGAGAGATAATACAGCACACGCACTAAAGCTGTTAGCGCGTATTAGGAAATGAAATAAAACAGAAACAGGAGATATCAAGTATACTTGAGAGTACTTCCTTGTGCTTGTCACCCGTGACCATCTGTAACACAGATCAGATCCTGGAATTAGTCATTTCACAAAACAAGTATCTTTACGGTCTGCCCACCGGGGCTGCATTTTCAGAACGCAGCTATGAATGCTGTGCTTCAAGTTTTACAGGAATCAGGTTTGTCTTCACACAGCCAGTGTTATGGTTTTGAGAACAGTACAGGATATGCTTCTGAAAGGCCCACACAGCACTGACATGCTTGCAGAACTGCGGCCCTCCTCCCCCCAGTGTGTGCTGTTTTCTCAGGAGTACTATGGCAATGAGAGCTTGTTTCCAAAACGGTATCCAGCTAGCGGTTTTTGGTTTTGGCTCACAGACGTTTTAAAACACAACTCCCCCTGCCCCCAGCATAACAGCACTCGGCGTTTGGATGTTGGTGCCTTGCCAACTGCCAAGGGTAGGAAACTGTGTGTTTGCACAGCACCTCTCGAGTGGGGCTGTAACTTACTGCAGAAAGAGAAGCGACAGGCAAGTGAAATACCAGCAACTGATCCCGAAGGAACTTTTCACTGCCTTCGTTATGTTTAATGCCAGTACAAAACTGGCTTTTTTTCCCTATAGGTAGTTTCGCCGGTATTCGCACTACGATGGGCCAGACTGCGCACACACACTCGTGTATTTCACACGTACACGCGCATACTTTTCACGTGGAGGCACTGAAGCAGACGAGAAACACTCCCTCATCCTCTCTGGACCACCCCACCCACTCCACTACGCTCCACAAGACCAACCCCACAGAACTCCCGTACAGACCGGAGAAGCGAATCCCTTCATCCGCGGCACGGTGGTTCCGGAACCCAGCGGGGTCAGCAGCGGTCCCCGGAATACGGCCCAGAGCGGAAGAAGCCGCCGCACCATTGAAGAGCCCCACGGACCCAGACCGAGAGGAGGTGAGACCCCCTCGGGGCTCAGCAAGACGGAAGCGCCTGGCGGGCCCGACTCAGGGCGGTGACGGTACCTGGACCGGGTGGGCCTTGCTGAGGTGCATGTTGAGAGCCGGGCTGTTGGGCAGGACCTTGCCGCAGCCGGGCACGGTGCACAGGATGTTGGTCCTCACTTGGGACAGCTCTGTCACCGAGGGCCGCACCAGCTCGCCGGCGGGCGGCAGGTCCCCCACCGGCAAGGACACGGACACAGGCGCCGGTGGCCGACCCAGCGCCCCGCCACGCCGCCCGGCCGCCGCCGCCGCCATTTTGCTGTCAGCTGCTCGCTCCCCGCTTCCGGGCGCGGCCGCCAATACCCGCTGCGGTGAGCGAATATTCAGCAGGAGCGTGCGGCGGGCCCGCCTTCTGCGTCACCGGGCGGCGGAGGGGAGGACGAAGAGGAGGAGGAGGAGGAGGAGCCATTACTGCGGCGGGGCGCTGGAGGGGCGAGGGGCCGTTACTGTGATGGGTGCTGAGGGGAGGACGAGGAGGAGCCGTTACTGCGATGGGTGCTGAGGGAGGAGGAGGAGCCGTTACTGTGATGGGTGCTGAGGGGAGGAGGAGCCGTTACTGTGATGGGTGCTGAGGGAGGAGGAGGAGCCGTTACTGTGATGGGTGCTGAGGGAGGAGGAGGAGCCGTTACTGCGATGGGTGCTGAGGGGAGGAGGAGGAGGAGCCGTTACTGCGATGGGTGCTGAGGGAGGAGGAGGAGCCGTTACTGTGATGGGTGCTGAGGGAGGAGGAGGAGCCGTTACTGTGATGGGTGCTGAGGGGAGGAGGAGGAGGAGGCGTTACTGCGATGGGTGCTGAGGGAGGAGGAGGAGCCGTTACTGTGATGGGTGCTGAGGGGAGGAGGAGGAGGAGCCGTTACTGCGATGGGTGCTGAGGGAGGAGGAGGAGCCGTTACTGTGATGGGTGCTGAGGGAGGAGGAGGAGCCGTTACTGTGATGGGTGCTGAGGGGAGGAGGAGGAGCCGTTACTGTGATGGGTGCTGAGGGGAGGACGAGGAGGAGCCATTACTGCGGCGGGGCGCTGGAGGGAAGAGGAGCCGTTACTGTGATGGGTGCTGAGGGGAGGAGGAGGAGCCATTAGGGTGGCCGTGCAGCGAGCGCTGGGCAGGCGGCTGTACAACGGAAGCAAACGAAAAGGAGAAGGTAATGGCGGGGATGTGAGAATACTGGAGCTGGGGCTTCTTCCACAGGGAGAACGCTTGTGCCAGCCTCAGCCCCGTCACCCTCCCGTGGTGGGGGTAAGTAGGCCTGCCTCACGTTCACTTGCGCTGTTCTGTAACCTTCATTACAGGAAGTTAGAGGGACAAAGGTACATCAGAGACACCTACTTTGCAGTTGTTATAGGGGAGATGGAGGCTGCCTTTCCCAGAAGCACGAGTCAGATACAGGCCATAGGCTAGGTAACCCACACTGTTCTAAGGGGTATTTTGGAACTTTGCGGTAGTTAATTAAATGCCTGAAGTAAGTCATTTAGGAGTAAGCATTTGGAAGCAGTTGCACAGAGGCAGGTGCATAGGGGAATGTTAATGGTCTGGGTCCTGAAAGGCTCTCTAAGGGTGTAAGTTGGCAAGAGACAACTGTATGTGTCCTGTATGGTCTGTGTATTAGAAAACCTGCCATTGTTTCATCCAGGTTGGATTAAGTCTTGGGTGACAGGGTCTGTTGTGAGGTTTCCCTGCCTGTGGCAGGGGGGTTGGAACCAGGTGATCTTAAGGTCCTTTCCAACCCTAACTACTGTATGAGTCTATGATTAATCATACCATTATGTTTTTTCACAAACTAACATTTAAGTCCAGAGAGGGAAGTCTGAGAAATACAGTAGTAGCCCATAGTCCTCAACTAACTTCTTTCTATGGGCAAGATAGACAGAAATGCTGATGAAAATGAGAACAGGCCAAAAATCAGTATAGGTTAAGTCATGTTTCTGAGTCAGGCAAAACAAGCTTCTATTGAGAAGACTTAATTTACACATTTATTTACAGTTTCAGAAGAAAGACATTCCATACAGCCTCTGAAAATATTTACGCTGTGCTGTGAAGTTACGAAAGACTCTCTGCACATTGAGGTATCTGAAGTGTACCAGAAATTCCCTGCACACAAAGTAGATGCATGAACTTTCCAGGTAACAGAATTAAAAGTAACACTTACTGAAAACCTGCCTCTTCAGATCACATTCACATCAAATTACAAATGATGCAGCAAATTACATGGAAATAGCTAATTACTAGTTGAAATATACCAACCCTATCGAATTCCAGTGCAATGCTGCTGTTTGCAGTGGTAAATGTTTCCGTCTCAAGTTTGCAGTCTTCATGTCTCCAAGCACCACAAGCTGGTAATGTGCAAGGATTGCAGAAAGATCAAAACTTAATGGGAATACACTAAACAGTGGACTTCCACAAAAATGAAATTACTGCTTATTTCACTGTATTCCTCTAGGAGGAAATTTGATAAAAAATCTACCTATTTGTATGAATATCTTATTTCCAGTACTTGTTACAGGCTGTTGCCCTCAGTGAGCAAAACCTCTGCATTAACATCAACTCAAGATGAACGGAAACCTCTTACTGCCACCTATATGCCAAGAGCCTGCAATCTGTTTAAATTTCACAGCTATTTTTTTTTTTTCCTGGTTATTTAAGGAAAGGGCTCACCCTTCTGCTGAAAGACAAATATGGAAAACTGATTCAGAGAAGCAATAGTTTGGAAAAAATACAAGTTATTTTTAAAGATGTTCTTTAACATTTACAGTGGTTTAGATTAATACCAGTAATAAATGAATTGTATATTCCTCTGTGAATTGGTCTTAAGTTAGGGACTTAGAAAGCCTTCTGGAAATTGAGCAGTTTTCTCTTTAATTCTAAAATAGGTCCTAGGTCTGCGTAATAGAGAGATAAGCAGTGGTGAAAGCGGTGCATCAACCATACCTGGAGAGAAAGGCAGATAATTAGAGCTTAACCCAAAGAATATTTACCTTTCATAACTGTTCTAAAACTAAACCACAGCTTGAATATGTATGTACAAACTAGTAAGTCTAAGAACAAACTGGTATGTGTTTAGAAAGTTTTCAGACTGGTAATATTTTTATTCTACTAGATTTCTATGTATTTCTGAACAAACTGCAAAGGTTCTCCTGTACACAATACAGAAGCAGAATGTAAGATGACGAATATTTAAATGTGGATTTTTCCTCCATTTTATAGAATTAGAACACTTACTCGTTGCCGCCAGGGATTTCAATGATTCTAAGAGATGTGGACTAGAAAACTTCACCAGACATCTGAACGGTTCTTTTCGATGCAAAACATTCTGTTCAGGATAACTTTTAAACATCGTCTGAAGCTGTTAATACAAAATTTAACCAGGGAGTATAAGCCAGAAATATTTTACATATTATTACAATTAAATGATAAAAAAAAACCAAAGTTTTTGCATTTTTTACCTCATATTGTACATATTCAAGTTTCGGTAGGGGATCATTACCAAAAATCTGCTGATTCATTCTCCGTATTTTTTCTTTAGTTTTTCTGTTTTCGTAAACTAACCTTGAATCTGCAGGGGAAAAGAGTATGGAAGGTAAAAAACAGAAAGACAACTTTGTCAGCTGATACAATGCTGCTTTTCTCACCAGATTAGAGAAAATCTGAAAATAATTTTAACTAGCTTAGCAAAAAATGACAGTGATAAATTCTGTCTCCATCATTTATGTTTTCATTCCTAGCCAAAAGAAAAACCCAAACTAATGAATCTCATTTCATAAGCCAGCAGAAATAGCATTGAAACTACTGTTTAGTTTTAAATATACATACCACTCTCTGGTTCTACACTCTGTTCCTGTAGAGGTTCAGAATAAAAAGTCTGGATGTTCTAAACATAAAAAGGAAAAAAAAAAAGGTTTAGTTCATTTCCGCTTTTAGAGGCTGTAGCTGAAAAGATTTCCACGTTTTGCTTCATTCTGAAAGTGAGCATCTTTCCAATTCTTGACAGTAATTACAAGTCAGAAAGCCCAGCTTTAGTCTGAGACAAGAACACCCGTCCTGTGATACTTGTGAACATTTTCCACACCACCCAAGTCTTGGAAGGCAGACACAGGGACTGTGGGAATGAAGACTGGAGGAGAGGATCTGGTTCAAGACCATCTTAAGAATCCGAATGTGCACAAGTCCATGGGACCTGATGAAATCCATCCATGGGTCCTGAAGGAGCTGACGAATGAAGTTGCTAAGCCACTGTCCACCATATTTGAAAAATCATGGCAGTCAGGTGAAGTTCCTGACGACTGGAAAAAGGGAAATATAACCCCCATTTTCAAGAAGGGGAAAATGGATGACCCAGGGAACTACAGACCAGTCAGTCTCACCTCTGTGCCTGGCAACATCTTGGAGCAGATTCTCCTGGAAGGCATGCTAAGGCACATGAAAATCAACAAGGTGCTTGGTGACAGCCAGCATGGCTTCACTAAGGGGAAATCCTGCTTGACCAATTTGGTGGCCTTCTATGATGGGGCTACGGAACTGATGGACAGGGGTAGAGCAGTTGACGTCATCTACCTGGACTTGTGCAAAGCATTTGAGAATGTCCCGTATGACATCCTTATCTCTAAATTGGAGAGACATCCATCTGATAGGTGGACTACGTGGTGGATGAAGAACTGGCTGGATGGCCGCACACAAAGGGTTGTGGTCAATGGCTCAATGTCCGGCTGGAGACCAGTAACGAGTGGTGTCCCTCAGGGATCGGTGTTGGGACCGGCCTTGTTCAACATCTTTGTCGCTGACATGGACATGGGATTGAGTGCACCCTCAGCAAGTTTGCCGATGACACCGAGCTGTGTGGTTCGGTTGATACGCTGGAGGGAAGGAATGCCATCCAGAGGGAACTCGACACGCTTGTGAAGTGGGCTGATGCCAACCTCATGAAGTTTAACCATGCCAAGTGCAAGGTCCTACAGCTGGGTCAGAGCAATCCCAGGCACAGCTACAGGTTGGGGGCAGAGAAGAGATTCAGAGCAGCCCTGCAGAGAAGGACTTGGAGGTGTTGGTTGATGAGAAAATGAACATGAGCCGGCTACAGTGTGCGCTCACAGCCCAGAAAGCAACCGTATCCTGGGCTGCATCAAAAGGAGCGTGACCAGCAGGTCGAAGGAGGTGATCCTGCCCCTCTACTCTGCTCTTGTGAGACCTCACCTGGAGCATTGTGTGCAGTTCTGGTGTCCTCAACATAAAAAGGACATGGAACTGTTGGAACAAGTCCAGAGGAGGCCACGAGGGTGATCAGGGGACTGGAGCACCTCCCATATGAAGACAGGCTGAGAAAGTTGGGGCTGTTCAGCCTGGAGAAGAGAAGGCTGCATGGAGACCCCATAGCAGCCTTCCAGTACTTGAAGGGGGGGCTATAGGGTTGCTGGGAATGGACTCTTCATTAGGGACTGTAGTGACAGGACAAGGGGTAATGGGTGAAAACACAACAAGGGAAGTTTAGATTGGATATAAGGAAGAAGTTCTACTGTGAGGGTGGTGAGGCACTGAAATGGGTTGCCCAGGCAAGTTGTGAATGCTCCATCCCTGGTGGTGTTCAAGGCCAGGCTGGACAAAGCCTTGGGTGGCACAGTTTAGTGTGAGATGTCCCTGCTCATGGCAGGGGGATTGGAACTTGATGATCTTAAGGTCCTTTCCAACCCTAACTACTCTGTGATTCCACGAGCAAATTTTACATGGATGAGCAGGGTTAAGCGCCTATTCCAATAGGCTTCAACTTACTGCTCTTGGAAGCCTAGTTAAATGCCAAGAAATTCTAGGACTGGGTTGTTCATACAAATTTTAGATGTTTGACCATCAGGAATAACAACAATAAAGCATAGGTGGGATGCCAAGTAATTACATCCCTACTGTAATGTTACCTTAATAAAAAGGGCTTGTCCACCTCAGTAGTTCAATGTTATTTTAACTTGATGGCAGCTTGTAAAAGGTGAATTCCCCCCCTTGCTTAGGGTTGAGAAATAGGCCCGAAACAAAAAGTAAGATTTATCTTGGGATGTATTTGTAAAGTGACTCACCTGGTTATATCTTTTAAACACACAGTCTTTAAGGGAGTTTAAATAACGACCTTGAAGCTCCATTGAACAGATGTCATGGGAATAGGAAGCAGCAACCAGGGCCTTCAGATAAAAATTTAAATTGTTTTAACATCAGCCTTAATTATCACTATGTCTATAATACAAAAAGAAATAAAAAATACAGTGTTTCTGGACTTGGTGGTGGTTTTGTTACAAGGTAAGCAGCTGTGTGTAACTACCAAAATTCTCATGTCTGAAGAAGCGTTGAACAGACTGTTATTAAGCTTAGGTTAATATTTAAAAGCATTCACAGGATTAACAAGATAAGCCCCTAGAGCTTTATCAACCTGAAAAAACAAAGAAATAAATAATTACATTACTAGGATGGAAGTCTGCTAAACAAGGGAAAAAAAAAAACAAAAGTAAAAAAAAAAAAAGACTGCCAGTGCTGTTCACTCTACATTGACAGAAAATGTCTTTTAAAACTACTTAATAGCAGTCCCCAATGAGCTCATATATTCAATTCTTGAAGTAAACTGTTAAAGTAAACTGTTAATGTGATAGTCTTCAATTTCATGAAACAATTTAACTGAATGCTGTCTAACACTTGGTTAAGAAATTAGAACAATTCAAGGTCAGCAAAAATCCCATTAAAATGACTTTATTCATGATGCAGCATTCCAAAGGTTGCAAAGATTCATTTTTGCCCCATTTTTACCATGAGCTAAGGGAGGAAAAAAAAACCCCAACTATGTAAACGAGTAAATAATTACATTACGTGACAAATCTTTATGCATTCTCTTACAAGCTAACACAGTTACAGCTCTACTTTGACAGTGGTAAAGTCAGGGTCTACACAGTTTTATTTCATACCTGACAGAGCAGAGGGAAGTTGCTCCTATATTGCGAGAAAGAAATAAAGACATAAGGAGCGTGTGAATGGTATACAACATAGCTGGCTCTGTATTGGTTTGGCTCCCGACGCGGTGATCCCCAGGCAATCCTAATCCAGATTGCATTATCCTCATACTCTCTAAAGTTGATGGTCACCTAACACAGAAAGAAAAGCTTTGATTTACCAGTACAGTCAGGTACAGTCTGTAAAGATTTAACCCTGTATTCACACGACCCAATCATAATTTAGTACACCATTGCTTGAATAAGAAACAAATCACACTAGTGTGGTGAGGATTGTACTTAATCAAATTACCAAAGAACAATTACCTCACAAAACAGGGAGGAAAAAATACAGAACAAAAAAGAGCTATTTCAGACTCTTAATATGACTTTCCTTCCTGTTGATACACACTTTCTTCTGAAGGGAAAAAATAGAAATAGCTTATTATAAAAACCTTGATTTCTGTAGGGAAAATGACATCACAAGAAAAAGGTGTCTATTTAGATGGAGGGCTAATGGCAGTATTTTCATTATGTCTAATTCTTGAGAAACCAAACTTTTGATCAGCTTGTAATTTTTAGACCTGTATGTAATGTTTATCACTGCTTAAGAGTGCACAATCAGGAATTTGAATAAGATTCCCTTTCCTGTTTTTGTAGATTCACTCCTTGGTTACTTCTTACCTTGACTCAATCTCAGCGAGTTAAAAGAGTGGGAAAATATCCTTAAAATGCCCGATCAACTAACTCTCCCTTTGACTGAGATACATGTAGCCAAGCTTTTAGTCCAGCTAATTCATAAACTGCTCATATTACTGAACCAAAATAACTTCTCAAAGTTTTTGTGCATTTTAAATATTTAACGTTTAACATAAAATATTGCAAAACTTGATTGTACTACAGCTGTATGAACTGCTGCTTATATGTTACTCTGAATTGTATTTGTTGCCCTCTACTGGTGAGAGTGGGAATCCTTCGTGTGTCAAGCAGTGACACAGCAACTAGCCAGAGGCAATTTCTGTTACCTTACTTAAGTGAAGTTGGTGAGCTAAAGCAAGAAAACGCTTCTGCGCATTGCTTAGTAAAAAAGTGAAGTGATAGTATCTGCTTTCGACTCATTTCTGTAGTCTAGAAATTGCTCCTTGTTATTGACAGTGACCTTCCAGCCATTATAATGTAATTAAATGCCAGGGCCTAGTTCTCATAGCCATCAAAAATTATTTCAAAACAAGAACTAAAAAGAAACATATAACTGTGCTACAATTGTTGTTACTGGGTAATGGGACAAAGCAATATTAGCTCACCTAGGCAACATGTACACTCAGGGCAAAGATTTGATGGAAAACGTAAACGTGCCACCTTTCCCAAGGCCAGTCATATTTTAAAACAATTTTACATTTTATTTCACTCCAGCATAATTGTAGAGTTGCAGGAACTTTAGATAAAGATAAGAAACTACTGTCTATTTCACATGCAGTTCCTACCATTCCTAAATGATTAGTTCAATTAATTCTTGATGCAGACGAAGAAAAATACCCCCAAACCAACCCACAAAATACTTTGCTAAAGTTATGAAAACAATCTATTGACAATAGAGCTGTGTAACACATTTAGAATGAATTTATTCTTACCTTTCCCAAGGCTGAACGAAGTTTTCTTTTAAATTTCTTTTCGAAATCTCTTCTGTCAAAATACATCGTTTCTTTCTCTACTACACAAGAAAAAGGAAAAAAAGAAACAAGACTTGTGTTTACAAGAGCTAGGTCAGACATGTCTTTAGCTTTCCTGATATAAAATAAGCAGAAAAAGCTTAAGTTGCATAGCCTTATACAAAAATCTGTGTATTAAATTTGAGCCCCTGTATTGCTCTATAAAGTTTATTATATAATTAGTAGATCCTAACTTCTAATAATTGCTTGAGAATTTAATAGAATATATATTTAATATTTTTAGAATACATGTCAATTGAAAAATCCACGCTAGACTATAGTTAAATGTTGAAGATATCTACTGAAAAAACCCAGTGGACTATACTTGGGTTTAAAATGTATGGTATGGGGTAGCAGTGCAGTAAGTTGCCAAGAACTGTGAGATTACAGCACGGAAAGACATCTTACCTGTTGTGAGAAGCTTGTATACTTTCCATGTTCTCTTATGTGCATAGGCATGGGTGTCTAAGAAAAATGGGAATTGTTCAATAACATAGTGTATTACCAAATGGTAATTAAAGGAACAATAATTTTACAGTACTTATGACCAGGTTGTTAAAAAAAATAGTTCAGATAATGCAATATAATTTATTCAGCATTCTTAAAATTACTACGCATAGCAAATATAAATGCAAAATTTTTTTTATTAAACAAGATGGGGAGATCTGTTGTAATTCAGTTAAGTGACTAATAAAAGGTATCCCTGAGGTTCAGTGTTTAAAGAAAAATCTTACCTATAACTACCAAAACTCAGTCAAAACTCAAACTAAGAAGTATAGACTGATATGTGGCTTACCACAGTCTACATCTATTTATACCTCAGAAGAAGCAAATGTCCTTTTGTTGATTTTCAGTTTTAGATTTTATTATTCTTTCTAGAAAAGGTCAGATCCAGTAAGATACATCTAAAATGCGATCTGCAGCAAATTAATCTGTACCTCTCTGGGGCAATTGCTACACAATTAAGGGTGTTACCAACTTATTCAGAAAAAATACAAAGATGGTATTTTCAATCTTTTTTTTGTGTTTTTAACTTACAGATCATGTCTAGGACAGCTGCTTCCTTTATGCTTCCAGGTATTTCCTAGAAAGAAGAGTAATAGTCAACTGCAGGTCCAGAACATTCCATCATAATGTTTAGTAAGTGAAAATTCTCAGTACTGGAAATTCAAATGACACTGCACTGATGTCCTTGGCATGTACATTCTGCTCAAAGACACCACAGCCGGTCCCAATATGAACACAACATTCTCGAGAAATCAATAAAGAAAGCTATTTCATCAAGGTTCAAGTGTTCCTCTGCAGAGGCAGCAACAATGTTGCCCTTATGCTATAATGAACAAGCTCTTAGAAACTAAAAAGAGCAGGTCTTCATGACATGATACAACACTGATTAGTATTCCACTGTCTGGTATTCTAACATGATTTGTTTCTCCTTATGTAACCTTTACAGTTTCTTAAGAAACTTAACCACTTATTACAGGTCAGTGTCCGAAACAAATGCCATTTTAAAATATTACATTTGCTATCTTACAAGAACAAGTCAACAATTTCTTGCCTGCCATTTGAGCTCAACTCCACATGACTAACCTTTGCGTATGAAATTCAGAGCAAATGATACAAAAAGGTACAGAATGCAAGATAACAACAATAACTATATCTATCTAGGTTATGATTCTATATATGAAGACACATACAAAGATTCCTGGTACACCAAAATCAGGAGTAGGTAAGTCAGATAGAAGAAAGCTTTTTTTGCTCACAGGACACAGAACAGACATAACTCTGGCCAAACATGTTTCCAAAGTTCCTATAGAATACATATACTAGTGCTATTATTACCCATGCTAGATTTAAATTAGCTCTGTGTAATGACTTGATAGCAATCAGTGCCTTTATATTAGAATTTAGACACGTACTCATTTTTTAAAGGCTTACAACACAGAGCTTTTCTCTAGCTCGTGCAACTTGGAGCTCATAACATGTACTTCCCTATGCAGGAAGGTTAATCCTGCAGTCCTATCACAGACAAAACTGATGGCATCCCCAGCTCAGTTTTACATTTTTCATACTACAGACTGAAATTTGATGCTATGTCAAGACCAAACAAAATCATTTATTCATAAGAATTTGGTTCTGACAGTGCTTCAATGTGTGTCCTGTACGTTACTGAGAAGCAGCTGCCAGAGGAGAGGATTACCTCACACAGCTGAAAAATATCGTAAGCGATGCGCTTCTTTATCTGACCGAAGTTTATGGTTTGCAGCTGCTTCTCAGACAGAAAGCCCCATTCCTGTAGAATTGTCTTGATTTCTTTTCGTGGGATTTTTTGTACAGTTGCTCGGATATACTCGGCAACAGTTTCATCCATGACAAAGCCACCTGGAAAGCTGAAGCGTGAAAGGTGAGAACCAAGTCGGAGGCAGGCTCCCTCCCGTAGTTAAGATATACAAAGCTGTACCTAACACGACTAGCAGAACGTTGGCATCAGCCTTAGGCGCAGCACTACCAGCTTTCGGCAGACGCCAACAGCAAGTTAAACAGCTTCCTATAGTAACTTTTCCCCACGTCCTCAGACGTTTACCTCATTGATGCCTGGTGTGAGCTTCTGGAGGGGGATGGGGCGCTGGCACTCACCCGTTACTGCCCGTCCGGAATAGCTCAGGCAGCCCGCACAGACACGAAAGGACCGGCGTAACGGAGGGGAGCACCACGTACCGCGGCGGAGGCAGCGGCCGTACTTGAGGCAACCGGCCGCCGGGAGCCCGCCAATTGCCGGGCACCGCCCACTTTTCGAAGCTCCCAATCGGACTGCGCATGGTGACGGAGCGGACCAATAACAAGGCAGCTCATCCCCCGCCCCGCCCCGCTCCGCCCCGCTCCGCCCCGCGCCGGCGCTGTGAGGGCTGTTCTCCCGTCTGCCCGGTGCTGTGAGCTGGTTTCCGGTTGGGTCTGTCGCTGTCAGCCGTGCCTCGGCCTGGCGCTGGGCGGACGGCGCGTCTGTGGCGGTGCCTGGGTGCGCTCGTCCGCTGAGGACTGGAGTAAGTGTGAGGGTGGCTGAGAGGGAGGCTTTGGCCGGACCCGATCGGGCAGTGTTGTTCTTTTCGAGGCCTAAAGGAAAAGAGGAATGAGTATGTGGGGAAGCTCCATCCCCACTCACCTCCCCGCCGTCCACGCACCCGGCTGTGGGGAACCGTGACGTGCCCTGCTTCAGCTTGGGGCCGGCTTCTGGGACCCTCTGCTCCCGTCCTCCTTTAGGGCTCGAGCAGGGCTTTCAAGAGGGCCGTTCTAAGTGGGAACATGAGGCTGTATTGCAGCCGTCATAAGCTTGCTTTTCCCTCTGTGTGTGCATATCCCATCACAGTGAGAAACTACAGACTGAAGACAGTGAGGGCTCTTAAGCGGGCATCTCTGCTTCTGCCATAACTGTTGAGAACACTGTAGGTGCAGCAGCTCCTTTCACTTGATAGCAGAGCTGTGTTACGCTAGCAGTACACTGGCTTCTGCCAAAGTGCCATGTGCCTTCCTCCAGGGTCTGCTCAAGGAAGGAGACACTGGCTTTTCCAACTGGGGAGCATGATCCTTTTGATCTCTATGCAGATGGTTGTTGTACGAATACAACCTTAAATAACTGCCAGGAGGCAAAAATGGCTTACTGTACTTCCCTTGATCATTTATTTTAGCCAGAAATAGAACTTACTTGATATTCAAGTTGCCCTTCAGCTTGCTTTAGTCATAACACCTTCTTGACTTGCTTTGCAAAGTGTAAAATCAGGTATGATGTAGTTTTATGAGCTACAAGTAGCAGGTAAGCACTCATTCAGCTCCTGTAAGGGATGTTGAATTGTTGGCAGAAAGTGGTCATGTACAAAATTAAAATTGATATGAATCGTATTAAAGTTCTGGGTTTTGTTTTTTTAATTATTCTTTAGGTTCAGGGAAAGTAAATGCAATCTACTAATAGAAAACATTTTAAAGTGGGCATAATTTACCCCCTTTTGCATATCATTACTGTTTACAAGTCTTCATAACACACATACATTTATCTAAATTGTTTTCCATTGTCATATGTAATATTGAAAAACTACTGCACAGTTTTGTAGACTGATACTCAAGGGGTTATGAAAAATTTTTAAAAGATTTAGCTAAACTTGGTTTATTAAGGTGAATTTCTAAGTTTCTTGAAAGCGGTGGAAAGTTGAGGGTCTTTCTTGATGTGCCTAATCACAACCTTAAGGACAGCTGCATGCATTAATATCCTGGTCGGGGAGACATTATCCATGTTACTGAAAGCTAGAAGCAGAGTCTTTACTTTAGAGTTCCCTAGTTTTTTGAAATTGCGTTCCTCAGCTGTGACTTCTCATTTCACTGAAATGATCTGAGCATTCTAAGATGTTACTATCAAGAATATTTATAAACTGCATATGAAAGATAATTCTGCTGAAGTGATGTTACCTTTAGGTGACACCAACCAACTTAGGGGTGGAGCTGAATCCTTTTTTATGCCAAAACTTTGTATAATCCTACAGAAACCACTAATGATTTGAATAAACAAAGAGCTGTTTAGATCAAAAGTATTTTTCTCCAAAGCCAGACGGAACATACTATGTAAATAAGAGCTTAAAACTTCAAATACCTCGTGTTACTCAGGTTGGACAGTGAAGTGTGAAAGTAAATGTTACACATTGTTAGTAGAGTGGCTACTAATGTGGAGAGCTAGACGTGGTCTCCTTTGGGTGATGATGCTGCCACCTCCTGCTATTACTTGAGTGGTTGAAGCAAATGTGTGTGTTCTGTAATGATGTGCAAAGGAAGCTCTGATTTTGGGTGAGAAGCTTCGTTACTAGCAATGGACATGCTCTGATGCAATTTTTTGATCTTCAGGGTTAGTAAACAAAGATTTTCATTTTGGTTTAAGAAGTCATTTTTTTCCTAAGCAATATGTGAATTCATCTGATGGGTTTTTTTTTTGTTTTTTTTTTTTTTTTTTACCATGGACATTTGAAACTTAGGGAAAAAAAAACCCAAACCAGCAACCCAGAGTTTTATGGGCAGCTTTTAAAATGGGAAATTTAGCAAAACTTTGTTAAAAAATATTTTTTTTATTTTTTTTTTAAAGTCTCCTGTAATGCCATATGGAAAAAGCATCTTAGAAAAGCAGTTATCTATATTTAAACCTTTCTTTCATTGTTGTCCCCCAGACATGGAAATATTAAGCATGAGGTTGATCAGTGAGACTAAAGCAACCACTCGCCATCATCTTTACCAAGTCTTGGGAAACGGGAGAGGTGCCTGAGGACTGGAGGAAAGCAAATGTCACTCCAGTCTTCAAAAAGGGCAAGAAGGAGGACCCGGGTAACTATAGACCGGTCAGCCTCACCTCCATCCCTGGGAAAGTGATGGAACACCTTGTCCTTGGTGCCATCTTAAGGCATATCAAGGATAAGAGGGTTATGAGGGGCAGTCAACATGGCTTCACCAGGGGGAAATCATGTTTGACCAATCTCTTAGCCTTTTATGAGGAAATAACACGGTGGATGGATGATGGCAGAGCGGTGGATGTGGTCTACCTTGACTTCAGCAAAGCATTTGACACAGTCTCCCACAGCATCCTCACGGCTAAATTGAGGAAGTGTGGACTGGATGATCAGGTAGTGAGGTGGACTGCGAACTGGCTGAAGGAGAGAAGCCAGAGAGTTGTAGTCTATGGGGCTGAGTCTAGTTGGAGGCCTGTAACTAGTGGAGTGCCTCAAGGGTCAGTACTGGGACCGGTATTATTTAATATATTCATCAACGATTTAGATGAGGGAATTGAGTGTACTATCAGCAAGTTTGCTGATGACACTAAGCTGGGAGGAGTGGCTGACACGCCAGAAGGCTGTGCTGCCATCCAGCGAGACCTGGACAGGCTGGAGAGTTGGGCAGGGAGTAACTTGATGAAATATAACAAGGGAAAGCGTAGAGTCCTGCATCTGGGCAGGAACAACCCCGGGTTCCAGTATAGGTTGGGGAACGACCTGCTAGAGAGCAGTGTAGGGGAGAGGGACCTGGGGGTCCTAGTGGACGACAGGATGACCATGAGCCAACACTGTGCCCTTGTGGCTAAGAAGGCCAATGGCATCCTGGGGTGTATTAGAAGGGCGGTGGTTAGTAGGTCGAGAGAGGTCCTCCTTCCCCTCTACTCTGCCCTGGTGAGACCCCATCTGGAATATTGTGTCCAGTTCTGGGCCCCTCAGTTCAAGAAGGACGGGGAGCTGCTGGAGAGAGTCCAGCACAGGGCAACTAAGATGATTAAGGGAGTGGAGCATCTCCCTTATGAGGAAAGACTGAGGGAGCTGGTTCTCTGTAGTTTTTAGAAGACGAGACTGAGGGGTGACCTTATAAGTGTCTATAAATATATAAAGGGGGAGTGTCACGAGGATGGAGCCAGGCTCTACTCAGTGGCAAACAACGATAGGACAAGGGGTAATGGGTACAAACTGGAACACAAGAGGTTCCACTTAAACTGGAGAAGAAACTTCTTCTCAGTGAGGGTGACGGAACACTGGAACAGGCTGCCCAGGGAGGTTGTGGAGTCTCCTTCCCTGGAGACATTCAAAACCCGCCTGGACACATTCCTGTGTAACATTATCTAGGTGTTCCTGCTCCGGCAGGGGGATTGGACTAGATGATCTTTCGAGGTCCCTTCCAATCTCTAGCATACTGTGATACTGTGATACTGTAATGGAGTTCTTTATCCAGAATTTCTGTTAGTAGTTTTATCAGAGTAATACGTATTGCTTATTCCTAGTGTTTTGTTTGTTTGTTTTTTTTTTGGGGGGGGGGGTGTGTGTCACATCTCTTTCCCCCCAAGCTTTTTCATACTTAGGCTCTTTATGAGCTACCAAAATTCCATCCATGTGGACTTAAATTCTGGTAAGATGGCAACTGCTGTCTTCATTTTAGACTAGAACACTGTTGAAAAGAAATTAAGGAAACAATAGCTTATGCCATCTTGTTTTCATACATGTTTTTGTTACTCTTGAAACTCATTCATCTGTCAGAGTCAGTCCCCTCCAGCAAAAATATTTTAGCCTTTTCTGATCATTCATTGATCACCAATATGAAACTCCTAAACGTAAATATAATACTGAGCACTGATAACACTGTTCAGTCATGAACTTCAAAGTACTTAAGAGGCTTCAGTTAAACCTTCCATGACCACTGTAAGATCTTTTGTTACTTTACTCCTTTGGTGCCTACATGAACTGAGTGCCATATCTGGTGGCTGAAAGAGTTTAATATTGAATGCTATCTGAAACTTAATTTCAGGAGTACTGATCTAAGAACTAGTGTGACAGCACCTCTGATTTGTAGCATCTGTCCTGCAAGATGTGCCATTGGAAAAACTAATTTGAATTGTTAGAAGGCTCTTAATTGATGAAATGCACTGTCACCTGTCTATTTGTGGCATTGATAGCTTTCATGCACTCTATGTGAGAGTAATTCTGTAAATAATGGCAGTGATTACTAATCTTAGTTTAGAAATAGTAAATCTTTCATTGAAATGCTCCCTCTGACTTTCTGGCCTCTGCTGATGTGCATGCTACCTATTTCACTATGGCACTGGTCTTGTTTTCTCCTTCCGAGATAGCCAGCTCAGATGACAGTGTTAGAACAGCAGTTGGAGGCTTAATGATGGAGAGATTTAATAATCATCCGGGTTCATACACGTTAAAGTAATGCACAGTCCCTGAGCAGGTCACCCTCTCAAGGAAATGCTAACACTACTGCTATCAAAAAAATCCACTGATAAATTTAAAACACATTGACTTTGTGTGGCATGCAATCAAAAGCTGGTGGCAATAACACAGTAGGGTTCTTAATCACTTTCCTGTTACTATCGTGCTCCTGCTGTCATACTTCTAGAGGTTCATTTGCTAATTTGTTGGACAGAATGCTTAAGCAACTTGTACTTGTTTCCAACTTCATCTGTACTAAGAGTATATGTAGTGTAATATTAGACTCCCAGATAATAAGGGGGAGGATTGAAAGAATTTACTACATGTTTTTGCAGCACCATGTGGAACATATTCTCATGGGTGTCAAGAGGCTTTTAAATCTGTTTGGGTTTTTAAAATTTAGTTTGCTTGTGGGAATGTAACTCTTGTTAAGCTGAACACGATAGGAAACACTGGGTAAATTAGGGAACATACCTCCTCAAGCCAAATAGGCTACTTAAATACTCTAAGTATTTAAGTTAATTTATATTAATTAATTAATTAATATTAAGGAATAACAGTGTAGAGCAGAGCTGCCAGCACTGCAGCTCAGTATTGGGATTCTGCAACTGTAAAATCTGACCACTAGCTACATCTAGCTGGAATGTTAAACCAGTGGTGGCTGCTTAGTGTAATTTGTAGTGGTGTTTGCCTGATGTACTGTAGCTAGAAAGGTGATCTCCGGGGAGGGGGTGGGGAAGATAGTAAAAAATTGTTAAGTAAACAAAAGGCATCTTTTTAATTCAGTGGCCATATGGATAATACAAGTAGAATTTTGTCAGGATGAGTCCATTTGTTCTGGTATGAACTGGCATTTTCTTCTTCCCTCTCTGGTGATCTTCCACAACAAAAGTGTCATTTCAGCCACTTTTATACAATGCTTTCATCCGTTTCAACAGAAGATCTTCGAAATTAAAATTACTTGGGTTTTCGTTTTGTTCACATGCGAGGTAACATAAAAATGTACTTCTAGAATGAAGTTTGCTCAAACCCACGGAACCCTGCAGAGGACTGCAGAAAAGGGTTGTGGTTGACATGAATTTAGAACACGGTTTAGCAGTGCACCCTTGTGGCAACAAAGGCTAACGGCACACTGGGCTGTGTTAGAACTGTAGCCGGCAGGGAGTTACTATTATTCCTTCTCCTTGGTAGTCTTGAAGATACATCTGAAATACTTTGTTCACATTTTGGTCCCACAGTCTGACAGAAGTGGTAAAAAGCCGAGTCTAGCAAAGAGGAAACGAAGAGGCTCAGGAGGGTGGAAGAGCTGGCCTATGCAGCAAGGTTATGGGAGGTAGGCTTCTTTAGTGTTCAAATGAGAAGACTCAGGGCAAACCTAAATGCTGTCTTCCACAGCCTGAAGGTGTAGGGAGTTCATGCAGAAGGCAGATCCAGATGTTTTCCAGAGGAACATGGTGAAAGGGCAAGAGGGAACAGTGTGAAGCTGCAAGAAGGGACATTCCAGATGGGCATAACTTTTAACAAATCATTACTGTTTTGACTGAGTGATTAAGTGCTGTTTTTAAAAGCATCTTCAAAGCTTTGTGTCAGGATTTTCAAAAAGTTCATAGATAATTAAAAAGATGCCAGTTCTTAGAGTGCTGCAATGACATGCTATTGTGCTTCCTGTCCTGATCCACCCTTGCAGAAGGGAGAAAGAAAATTACCTAAGTTTAGCTTTTTTTCTTTTTTAAACTATAAAGAAGACAACTCAGGAAAGTGAAAAGGAAGCTCAAGAAAGATTAATGATACTAGGCAGTCCCTTAAAAATTGAAATCCCAAATGCATGCTTATGTTCATAATAGCAAGGAATGTAATCTTCCAGTTAACTGCTAACATTTGGGCTGTGTAGAAGAGCAGGCATGTGCTGGTTTTAATTACTTTAAACTGTGTAGTAGAAATCATACGTATTAAGCTGCGTCTTGATCTAAAATATATTTTGTTAAAATAGCTGTGTGACAATACTCTAAGCAGTTAACTCAGACTTTCTGGTTATACTTCATATTTTAATGTTGGCAGGTGGAAGTTTTCCTCAGACTCTTGTCTTTGTGCTACTAAAATTATCCCTCACTAAAGATGCATCCAGACCTGTCTCCTCATCTGCACACTGAGGAATGTAACCTAGTTATCAGTCTGCTCAAGAAGTGTCATAAGGAGGTAAGGAGTTTTAAGCAGAGCGAAGAGTGGGTGGGTTGGGGAAATGAGTGTCAGATAAATTAGTGAGAATATTATATGATCATAGACAGAAAAACCTCCTCTAGGCAGAACAGCCATGAAGTATAGCTAGTATGTTTTCACTGACAACTGTGTGTAAAATTTTGGTAGTGATTTCTGTGGGAAATAAAACATGCCTTAAAATTCCCTGTGCTACAGCTTGACAAGTCTATCTTAAGAAATGAAATCACTTCTGCACCTTTCAGTTCTCTGTGCCTCTCAGAAAACAATAATACACCAACTTGAAATGGCCTCATTTTGTATGCTGCAATATTTCCGTATTTCAGCTGTCCACTGGGCAGATGCTTCAATCTGTTTATAAGCAGATACATTAATGGGGATCTGGACATGCAGCAATGCCTTATATTCAGTGCTTGGAGAGCTAAATGAGAATTACTGTTTGACTTACATCTTCGTAATAAGCACCTACCCAAGGATGTAAAATGCCAAATTGTCTTCAGGCTTCTCAAGGCTCCTTATTGCTTCAAGAAGACAAAGATGGAATCTTCATTTCACTTATTTAAAAGCCTTTTTTCTAATTTGCTCTGTAGTAAACCTCTAGATGTAGCAAAGCCAGCTGTATTAAGTGTATGAGTTAACTTTTCCTCTGAGTTCTAAAATTTCAATTTGCCTGAAAATGGTTTACGTAATTTGAGAGACTGCACAGACTATCTTTTTTCCTCTTTTTGTTTTTTTTTTTGCATTAACTACTGTAGATTAAAAGGATTGCCAACTAAAATGACTATCAGTTACAAGGAAACTAAAACCTCTATAGGGAATATAAAATTAAAATATTGTCATTAATTTTTCATAATTGTGAAACAAACCCAATCAGGAAAGAAAATACACTCAGATTTGTCTTGCTTTTTGGTACATACATAGCTGGCCTTGCTATGTTTTGACTAGAAAATCTAGAAATATTCATATACTAATGATGACTGTTGTTTGTTTGTTTTTTAACAAGGAATGCTAATATGCAAGTATAGGTGTTTTATATAATGTAGCTTATTAGTCTGCCTTGAGTTTGACAGGGCACTAGAACTAAATGGTGTATCTGAATTCCTTGGCAGCAAGTGATTCAAAGGCATCTACTGCTAATTTAACTTCTGAAGTCAAATTGCTGGACTAGGACCAGCAATAACAGAGTCATACGCAGGATTGTATTCTTTTGGTCTTGTTTGAGGTTAATCTTTACATGAAGAGGAATTACATTTGTCAGTCTTATGCTCAACTATAAGAGGGTCTTTGTGCTAGCAGTCTCAGAACAGAAAGAGTGAAAATGGCTTCTTTCACACTCACTAGAAAGGAAGCGATACCTTTTTGTTTAAAATTCAAGGGGAATGTACTGAAATATTCTTTTAAAATTGAAGTCACTGAAATCTGAAGTCAGTGAACGTAATTAGTTCAGTGACTGCAACCTATTCTGTTATAATGCCAGCATGTCCTAAAAAGTTTCATCTGCAATTTAAATTAATATTCCTGAGAGACAAAAAGCTTTATTATTTTAATTGGGTGTCCTGTGTGTGCATTTTCATAACAGTCAGTTTGATTTATTTCTAATCTAGAACCTGCCCATTATATCAAGTTTTGCATCTACTGAGGACAGGTTGATGGGATTCCTATTTGATGTCCTTATTTTGATTTCTTTGTTTGGTTTAATAATTCTCTCTTGTATGAAGTGCATGCTTTAAAGAGACTTATTTGTATAGGTGGATAGTGAAAGAAATACTTATTGTCTTGCAATCATATCACTGTATTGGCATAATAATTATTTTTGAGAAACTTATTCTTTTTTCCTTGTAATCTCAGCCAAAAAGTTGACAGTTTAGGAATATGGCTAAATAAGCATAGAATCATAGAATGGTTTGGGTTGGAAAGGACCTTATGATCATCTAGTTCCACCCACCCTGCCATAAGCAGGAATACCTTACACTAGACCAGGTTACTCCAAGCCCCATCCAACCAGGCCTTGAACACTGCCAGGGATGGAGCATTCACAACTTACTTGGGCAACCTGTACCAGTGCCTCACCACCCTCACAGTAAAGAACTTCTTCCTTGTAGCTCACCTCAACACCCCCAAGTCCTTCTTTGCAGGGCTGCTCTGAATCACTTCTCCGCTCAACCTGTAGCTGTGCCTGGACTTGCTTTGACCCAGGGTCAGGACCTTGCACTTGGCATGGTTAAACTTCATGAGGTTGGCATCAGCCCACCTCACAAGCGTGTCAAGGTCCCTCTGCATGGCATTCCTTCCCTCCAGGGTATCAACCAAACCACACAGCTTGGTGTCATTGGCAAACTTGCTGAGGGCACACTCAATCCCACTGTCCATGTCAGTGACAAAGATGTTGAACAAGACCAGTCCCAACCCCGATCCCTGAGGGACACCACTCGTTACTGGTCTCCAGCTGGACATTGAGCCATTGACCACAACTCTTTGTGTGCGGCCATCCAGCCAGTTCTTTATCCACCGAGTGGTCCATCCATCAAATTGATGTCTCACCAATTTAGAGACAAGGATGTCATGCGGGACAAGTCGCTTTGCACAAGTCCAGGTAGATGATGTCAACTGCTCTACCCCATCTATCAGTTCTGTAGCCCCACTGGGGCTCCATTCTGAAGGCCACCAAATTGGTCTGGCAGGATTTCCCCTTAGTGAAGCCATGCTGGCTGTCACAAACCACCTCGCTGTTTTTCATGTGCATTAGCTTGCTTTTCAAGAGAATGCTCCAAGATTTTGCCAGGCACAGAGGTGATACTGGCTGGTCTGTAGTTCCCTGGTCTGTAGTCCACCGAGTAGTCCACCTATCAAATTGATGTCTCTCCAATTTAGAGGCAAGGATGTTGTGTGGGACAGTGTTGAATGCTTTGCACAAGTCCAGGTAGATGATATCAGCTGCTCTGCCCCTGTCCATCAGTTCTGTAGCCCCATCATAGAAGGTCACCAAATTGGTCAGGCAGGATTTAATGGGTTCAAACTTCAAGAGGGGAAGTTTAGATTGGATATAAGGAGGAAGTTCTTTACTTCTAAGGGTGGTGAGGCACTGGAATGGGTTGCCCAGGGAGGTTGTGAATGCTCCATCCCTGGCAGTGTTCAAGGCCAGGTTGGAAGAAGCCTTGGGTGGCATGGTTTAGTGTGAGGTGTCCCTGCCCATGGCAGGGGGGTTGGAACTGGATGATCTTAAGGTCCTTTCCAACCGTAACTATTCTATGATTTCCCCTTAGTGAAGCCATGCTGGCTGACACCAACCATCTTGTTGTTTTTCATGTTCCTTAGCATGCCTTCCAGGAGAATCTGCTCCAAGATTTTGCCATGCACAGAGGTGAGACTGACTGGTCTGTAGTTCCCTAGGTCATCCATTTTCCCCTTCTTGAAAATGGGGGTTATATTTCCCTTTTTCCAGTCATTGGGATCTTACTCAGAACTGACTTCCTATTTATATATCCCATCTGTAGGTATGTCAGGTGGACAGAGCAAACCTTCCCCCAGGGTGGAGAGTAATCTGGCAGCAATACTGGAAAGGGCAGTGAAAGCTCTCAATGAACAGAAGCGATACTACAGAGATCCCCATTATCATAACCTTTGGCTCAAGTTTGTGAGTGAAGTTGGAAACTTCACCTGACCGCCATGATTTTTCAAATATGATGGCCAGTGGCTTAGCAACTTCATTCGCCAGCTCCTTCAGGACCCACGGATGGATTTCATCAGGTCCCATGGACTTGTGTACGTTCAGGTTCCTAAGATGGTCTCGAACCTGATTCTCTCCTACAGTGGATCTATGGTCTTCATTCTCGTAGTGTCTGCATCTGCCTTCCAGGACTTGGGTGGTGTGGTCAGAGCATTTGCCAGTGAAGACTGAGGCAAAGAAGTCATTGAGAACCTCAGGCTTCTCCAAATCTAGGATAGGCAGTTCTCCGTTTTCCTTGTGGAGAGAACCCACGTTATTCCTAGTCTGTCTTTTGTTTGCTACATACCTATAGAAGCCTTTCCTGTTATCTGTGACATCCCTGGCCAGACTCAATTCTAACTGAGCTTTTCTGACCTGGTCCCTAGCTTCTCAGACAATGTCCCTATATTCTTCCCAGGCTGCCTGTCCTCCCTTCCACCTTCTATAAGCTTTTTTCCTTCTGAGTTTTCTTAGCAGTTCCTTATCTATCCATGGAGGCCTCCTGGCCCTCCTGCTGCATTCCCTTCTACTCAGGATGCAACAGTCCTGAGGTTGGAGCAGGTGATCCTTGAACATCAACCAACAGTCTTAGGCCCCCTTGCCTCTAGGGCTTTATCTCATGGAACTTTATCCAGCAGGTTCTCTGCTCTCTCGAAGTCCAGGGCAGTGAACTTGCTGCATGCCCTTCTCACAGTCCTGAGGATCTCAAACTCCAAAACACAGATTCCAAAACATATATTCCAGAACATATATTCCACTCACTGTATGCACTAATAAGAGAGGAGTTAATTTGAAATACAGACATTCACCTTAAAATGTAATGTGCAGGTAGGGCAACAGAATACAAAATGAAATCTATATTAGATAAAATGAAAATGCTGTAAAAGCAAGATCAGCTTGCAGTAAAGCAACCATTTATCACACGCAACTGCTTCAGAGTGTCATCTGATGCCATTTATACAGCAGAGAGGTATAAACAAGCTAATTATAGCACTGCTACAGTTAAGTGTTTGTCATAATCTTTACTAACCAGATCCTACTTTCAATCGTGTTCTATTTGATGAAATCTTGTCCACTGTTTGAATTCTTAAGAGTGTTCCTGTATTGCTTGTGTAAATCCATCTAGATGTGCATATGTTTCCCTCCTAAATACCGAAGCAACTTCATTCTCATCTGTTTTGTTCTTCATGGCCTTTCCTCCCACTCCCCCAGATTCATTAGCTCTCTAAAAGATTGGCTGATTCTCTATTGATTGTGTAGCTGCAAATACCTACTAAAACCTCCACTCCGTCAGGTCTTCTGAATTGCTTGGATGAATGGCTCTGCTACCAGATTCTGCTATGACACACTGTGGCATGGTAGCAAGCATCACTCTGAGAAAGTATTCCTTTTGGAAGACTGCATTCTGAGGGTGATTTGATGGCTGGTAATACAAAATTGCTCCAGGAAATCCTGGCGAAGAGGACAGATTTTTATGGTGGATATCAAGTTAGGGTGGAATATCTTCATGAGGATATGCCTGCAGTTTTTCAGAAACTAAGTAACACTTAAGTATGCATAAGGCCTACAGTTGAACTGTGTCAGAAAGATGGTCAATGCATCTTATTTATTAACCTTAAGATTTGGAGAAATTTAATCCCCCATTTTTAATACTAGTTTTAACATTTCAGTCATTTAAGCCTAGTACCTGCATCTTCTGGACCAACACTACATTCTCTGTGTGGTTGGGATGATGGAGCATCAAGTCCCTTGCTTCTTTAGGTCATGAAGAAATAATGAAAACTAAAGCACAGAGGACACTGCCTCCAGGATGCCTGTAGATACAGATGTTTCTGTATCACAGACTGGAGTTCAGAATATTTCTTTTTTATATTACTCAAGTTAGTGTGAGCAAAAGTTCTAAGACTGATTCCTAGATCAATAAAATGTATGTTCAACATTTAGGCTTCCTAGCTTCAGCTTAGGTATCCTGTTTTAGTCTGATTGTACAGCATGGTACCTTCAACTTTCAGCAGTGTGGGGGTGACTCACATGAGGTTCAGGAGTACCTCCAACTTCTAGTTACTGAAGTGACAAAGCATCACTTTTTACAAAAGGAGAAAATGTGATTTCTAAGAAATTTAGAGCTTCAGAGCTCTAAACTCTTCATTTACATTTCATCTCTTCATTTACATTGAATTGTAAATGTTTGGGTCTTTTTTTTCTCTCCCTAACTTACCAGCACAACATTTTGAAATTTTTTGGCCACTGCAATGATATCGACCGTGAGATGCGGAAGTGCTTAAAGAAAGAGGTAAGAAACACATCTACCAGTTAAATGCTTAATAAAAAACCAAAATCCATGGTGTAGACGTAGAGTTGATTTTTACTAAGTAGTACAATCAATAAATGTAAGCGCATACTGGAGTGGGCATCAGAGACTAAATTTAAACTGTCTCTGATAAATTTGTCAGGTAAAATCTGGCTTTAACAAATGGCATGGTCTGGTTTTGCATATGCAAAAATAGGCAAACACGCATTTTAACTGGCACTTTACAGGCTGCTTCTGAATTTTATTTTTTTAGTAGTAGTATTTGCACAGAACAGAATATAAAGCAATAGTGGTCCCTTCTGCATAAATAACACTTGTTACTGAAGTCAGTTATACTGACTGAAACTACCTGATGAGTTGCTGAGTTGGGCTCTAAATGAAAATATTGCTGCTTAATACCTACTTATTGCTGTACTACGTCTACAGATACAAAGGAATGGAAGACTTTATGAGTTTAAGCAGATTCACTGGCTAATGGGCACATTTTCAGAAGATTATCAACTGGTTTTTGTATTCATGGTTGTCCTGCCTACGTGACAAAACACATAAATTAACTTTTCACACACCTTTTAACTTCAAATTGTAACTTCAACTGATTTTGACATAAATTTCACAATTGTATCTAAAAAGGGAAACTTCAAGTACATGACAGCCAGAACAGTTTGGGCCCCTCTTTTCCCTCTGTCAGTCTACAGGACTTATTTGGCACAAGCAGATGAAATTACCTTTTTATTTCCCCTGTAGTACAGATCTGGAAAATAAGTTTCTTTCCATGTAATCTTATTTTTCATTGTTCCATTGAAGTCTTCACATTAAAAGGAGTTCTTGATGTCGCCTATATTTGTCTATCTTCTTAAAATATAAATTGATTTGCAATTAGTAGGAAGTGCCTGAAAGGCTGTTTATAAGTTTAGAATAGGTACAGCTGTAGCTTTTAAATATGCATTGTTCTCATTCTATGTAAAAAACATGGATGGGTTATTAAAAAATTAAGTATTGGCATGGGAAAAAGTTAACCATTGTTTTAATGTTAAGTAATGTTTCAAGCCATTATTTCAGTTAAAAACCAATCAATATAATGGGTGAAAAATTGCAAATCATTTCCAGAGTTAATCTCCTTAGTAGTTTATTACATTATATAGAGTGTACTGAGTGTATTTGTGGGTTACTTGGGCTTTATTCTTGATACCAGTTATTAAAAAGTTGAACAAATGCGTACTTAAGGTCAAGAATTACTTGCTTCTCATGAAATGTATCTATCAGATCATGTATTGATTTTTAATTCTTCATTTCTTTTAGCCATGGAAAAGTCTCCTTTTTGGATGTAGTGAAAGAAAGTTGGGCTTTCAGTCTTCAGGCTTTTGTTAGTGCAGGGGCATACTTGAAATAATGGTTGTCTTAAATATGTATCTAAACTGCAAAGGCTCTGATTCCATTTTACACTGGAGTCCTGTCTCTGTTGTGTTTCTTTTTCAAACCGTAAAATGAGCCCCTGAAATGTCCTACCCTCATTCAACCCAAATATGTCTTTCTTCTTTTCATCTTGGTATAATACTTTATCTGTGCATATAACTAATGACCAGGATCAAAAACAAACCAAGTCTGTGAAGACAGATTCATGTTTCAGAAGGCAGACGAGCTAATCCGTACCTTTTAAAAGCGAAAGAGGCTGACCAGTGTTCTGGAATAGCAGCAATATAACTTTTTTTCCTAGTTCATGTGTGAAATGTAGCTGTCATACATAAAATGGCTGTCTAAGTTCCTCCATAAGATTAAGTGAATCTTCTTTATTGGAGCGTTCTAATACTCTTTAGTTTAATAATCTTAGAGACATGTTTTTTAATCAAATAAACGTTGATTTCAAAATGAAAATGAACCGATATATAGATATCAGTAAGAACTGCATTTCTAGTCCATCAGTCAAAGATATTGTTTCTGTTCTTGAGTAATAAACTCTCTACACTTTTAAATTGGACTTGTCTGCTTAATGATAACAGCTGATCTATTAATTTCCTTGTCTGTCTTCCAGTATGAAGAGAACAGGGCCAGGAACCAGGCGAAGCGACGGAGTATAATTAATGCTCGGAAAAACCTGGAGAAGTGAGTGGTTCTGTAGCTGGACAGCTGCACCTCAACAGGGATGCTCAGTTGGAAGTTGACAGAATACTTCCTTCCCATCACCAATGCTCAGCCTGCAGTTTGTGAAAAAATAAGCACACCTGATACGTAGTCATTCCCAGCAAGGCAAACAATGTGGAAAAAATAAATATAACAAAAGATTTCTTGCAGCCTAATTTTTGATCTCGAGAGGAAAATGTGGCAAGTCTTTGTTGTGGCACAGTTTTGTTACAATCGTTAAGTAAGGAGCAATTGGTGTGTGTGGAGTATTTATGTATTCAGTGCTGCTATATTCCCTACATTGTGCTGAGTTGCATTTATTTCTTTGTGTTTAGCAGTTTCTTTTCCATATCTTATTTTTTGGTTTGTTTTTTTTTTTTTCCCTTGCAAAACACTGGATTACTTTTTTCATCATTCTTTTTAGTGTTGTGATAACACTTCTTAAATGAATTAGTAAAAAGACATTTTAAACAGATGTGGCTTGAAATTGCAAATTGCCTATCAAGTAATAATTGGAGTTTTAGTATTTTTATTTGAGTTCAAATGATGAAACTACTGTCTTCCACTGAGAAGACTAAAAATCCTTCCTGCCAACCATATGTACATTGTATGCTGTTGTAAGACAATTTATTCATCATACCCAAAGCCAGCAACTTTAGAAATTAAAAATGGAACATTTCCAGGGATTTACAAAGCTTTGCCTTGATTTTTGTTAAGTACAATCAATGTGTGCTGAGTGATTTTTGAAGAGGAGTGCTGCCAAAAATATAAACTGAATAGTTCTTCCACATACTGTGGTACAAAGGTGAATTCCTTTGCCATTGAAGGAAAACTCACACTGAAGTGAAAGGAAGTGTATCTTGCCTTTTAGCTGGACAAGTCAACAAGTACTGTGTTAACCAAGGTGCCTCATTAGCTTACAAGAGCTGTTTATTTCCCATCAAACTACAGAAAGTCCTCAACAAGTCTCTGAATTCTGAAGATTTGGTATTAAAACATATGCTGGGTTGTGCAGCAATGGAGCCACTTCTCTGGGTGTCTGCTGGGTTCACCTTATTTTTAAATTACTTTTCTGTTCCACCTAGCAGCAAAAGAGTGTTTAAAAGAAAAAAAAAAACCAACAAATTTTATGGAGCCAAATATACCAAGTGCCTTGAAACCTCTTGGAAAAAAAAGGTGCCTATTGTACAATGAATTCTATGGTTTGTTGCAAGAAGCATTGTTGACACTGTCTTGAAATTAGTACTTACAGCTCTTTTTGGAAGAAAGATGTATTTTGTGACCTATTTTGAGAGATTAATTAGAATAATTTTACTTATTTTTTCAATACCCGGATGAAAGCAGTTAAATTGGTAAAACTTAACCACAAATATTAGTGAAAGCTCTTTAAGAAAAACTGAAGCAGTTGTTTTTGCATCTTTTCATGTGCTGCTTTCTTAGAACAAGTAAATAATGCATTATTTGAATTAAATACTTTAGTGGCTGGAAGTGGAGCAGTCTTTGTATTGGTAGTCTTCAAAATACTTTTGAAGTGTATTTGATAGTGAAGTTCCCTAGCTGGGAACTCTATATCCTCAATCCTTCTTCCATTTGGATGACAAAATCTGTTTCAGGCAAGCTGTTAAATAGGATTTAGTTGTGCTTGTAATCTTTAAGTAAATAAATAAATGGAGAATTGTCCTAGAGGTTGGGTTGAAAAGCTGATACCTGAGTGCAGAAGCACTGAAGATTTTCTTTCTTTCATCAGCTTCTGTGAGTCCAGGTCTTTCACTAGAATAGGGACAAAATAAGTATTCAAGAGCCACTTAACACAGCTCATTAGTCAGAATCATGTTTTCAGAGTTCAATGCACTTAATGAATGAAAGCGCAAATGGCATGTAGAATTTCTATTGCTACTTTGCACTATGTTTAGCAATAAACCTATTTTACAGATGAACTCTGTTTACCTAGTGAAAGTATTACCATGTTCATCCTCCTGCTTCTTTGCTAATTGCCTACTAGTAGTGTAGTATGAGATTGCTCATTGATTCCTGGGCTTTTGTTCCTTTTCTTTTTGAGAGGGGGAGTTATGTTGCTAATTTGATCTTGAAGCTGAGACACAGTAGTGTAATAATGGTTACAATTTACTTGACAGAGAACGAAGATAAGGGTGAAATGCTAAATGCAGTTTATGTTGTCCTAAAGTAAGCTGAGTGATGAGTAGGGGATGTGTTGGATGAAGTAAACCTTCTCTGTAATGACTTTGAAGCCACTTTATTGTAATGTCATTTGAGTATAGAAGCATTTTACCCATTGTGCCTTCTGAAAGAGCAAGTTTGAGAGAGAAGAAAAAAAAGAAATTCAGTGGCATTTTGTGTCATGTCGTGTACGAGGAGCCTCTGGGCACTTCACATGGGAAAGTGGAGATGGGGGAAATACAAATAGAGTGGGCAAATGGCAGCTGAAAACAGACCTGGCCACAGCAGTGAGGTTTTTCCATGTTCAAATGCTGCAAAAGTATAGAATAATACATGGACAAGAGGAATACAGAGCAAGGGAGTGATAACTACCCAGCAAAATCTCTCCAGCTCTACCAGAAACACTTGGTAACACTACTGGTGTATATTTTCTCTTGCTAAAAAATGAAATGCTGGCATCTTGTTTTCCTTTTTTTTAGAAGCAAAGATATTCTGCTAAATAGCAGCAGCATAATATAAGTACAGCAGGGCTAGTTCTTGCTCTGGTGTTTAGGTCTGCCTGCAGAGATCACTGTCCTGGTGCTCAATTCTGCTAGGAATAGCTTGAAACATTAGTTGTCTGTCAGGGGAAATTAATGTGAGAGATACTTCAGTGAGTGCTCAGTGGCTTGCCATGAATTAACCGAGGACACCCATCACTGGCAGCGAGCGCCCTAGCGCAGCGCAGCTGTACTTTACCATCACAATACAGAGCGTAGGCAGCACCTACTGCATGTGTGACATCCCACGCTGACAGGGAGACAAGAACTCAGCACATTACCATCTTTAAATAATTATCCATCTTTATCCTTCAGCTGTGATTTCTTGACATTAATAAATTGATAAAAAGCTGTAACACTGGCTTTCATGTATTATTTCCTTACCATTTCACATCTCATCTCATGTATGGCTTGTATCTCTTTTGCTTTGTTTTGGGCTTTTTGGTATCAAGTGGCTAAAACATGCCATACTTGCACGGTTCTTTGTATAGCAGGATTTGAATCCAGTTTGACTCTTTAAGCTGCAGCACTTAATATATCATGAATATACTGTTTGTCTTCCCCTGTTTCACTCTAGTTGGTATCACCCTCAAGGAATTATGGCAGAGGGAGTTGGGGTAATTGCTTACAAACAGAGGGATGAGCTGATGGTGAATTTCATAGGCGTGCATAACCTCCTGAGTATCAGGGTGTACTCAGAAAACTGGAAGAAATGTAGTCTGGGTACACCACAGGAATGATTCATGTGAATACCTATTACTAAAATACGCAGTGGGAGAGTTAGTTGTGCCTAGTGTAATTGTGAATTATTGTAATGAATATTTCCAATGCGTCGTTCACTTTGCTAGAGGTCTCCATCTCATGAATACAGTGTCTTCAACAGTCAGGAATCTCTTGGTGTTGGTTGCATGACATCTAATAGAAAATTTTTGTATAAATGAAAACCCATTTCTGTGGAATACCTAAAATAATACAAACAACAGGAAAACTGTGATATCTAAATCTGACAGCTTAATTAAAAATTAATTATTAACACTTGCTCTTAAGCAAAGGGGATTCTCTTCCTGGACAACATAATGGATTTTACTAAATCCATTAAAGCCATTTGGGCTTTCATTCATTAATGTACACTAAAGTTACTAATTTGATTTTATTAGCATTGACTAAAATAGAGTATCATAGCAAATCTTAGTGGTCCCTTTAGATTCTCTCTTTATTTTACAGAGCCTTTCACTTGTAATTTGCTAATTCTAATTCTGCCTGGCATTGCAGGAGGAACCTGATGAAGTTAATAGCCTGTCCTCTTTCTAGAGTTGTTCTCATCACTCAAGGTAAACAGGTGTTGGTGTAACAGGCCCAGTGGTAGCCATGCTGCTCATCAACAGAATCTGCTTCATGGGAAATGATCTACTAATAAAATCTTTTGAGTGAATTTGCATCAGGTTCCCCAAACCTATTTAAATTGCTGTGTACCAAAAAATACATCAATGGGAACATATATATTCAGCCTAAAAATGGTTCTTGTGAACTGTCATGCTTTAAAAATTAATTCTTTTTGGACCATTTGGTGACATTTTAAAGGCTATGAGCTGTGAAATGGAGTGATCACTTTAACCACTGAGGTTTTGCTCTTTTTATGTAGACCCCTAGATGAAACAAGCCACATTTCAAAAGGTGTCTGTGCAGAGAGATCTTCGGGGCATTCATTACCTGGGAAGGATCTTTCTGATGGCTTGTCAAAACTCATCCCCGGCACAGACACTGGCCATCCAGAATCTTTTGCGAAACCTGGGACTAAAAACTGTTCCTGACCTTTGCTGCCAGCAATTTAGGGCAAAACTGGGAGTAAATAAATGAAATTTTAAGCTAATTTCTCCTGCCGTGCTCGGCTGAAATGGCTGTTCCCCGCACTCAGGTAACTGTGCTCTGTTTTTATCTTTCACAAGTTTTTTTTTGAAGTAGTTATTACCGAGGTGACGTTTTGCCTGGCGAACGCAAGCGATGGCTGCGCTTCCACCCAGGCGGCCTCTGAGCCCTTCCTTCGCGGCCCGCAGGGAAGAGTATTGGGAGTTTCCAGGCGTTTTCCCCCGCGTTGCTGCTCGCTGCCTCACGCTACCCATCACCGGACGGCAGCCGTTCCCAGGCCAGCCGCAGCGGCAGGACGGCGGCCGGCACCGAGCTCCACAGCCCGGCCCTCGATGCCTCCTGCGCCCGCCTCGGGCCCAGCCGCCGCTGCTCGGCGCTGCTCACTCACCCCGCCCGCCACCGCCGCAGGGCCGCCGCGACCGTGCCCCAGCCCAGCTCCACAGCCCGGCCTCCCGGGGCCCCGCCGCCCGCTCCCCTCGCAGCGGCACCACCAGCGCCGCCCAGTGGCCGCGCGGTGCGGCCGGGAGCCAGCGGCACGGCAGGGGGATCGGTGTGGCGGGGCCGCCATCTTGTAGGGGTCGTGGGGGGCGGTACCTCCGGCTGCCGGGCCTGGCCGTTGGCCGCGGGCCTCGGCGGTGTGAGGGGAGCGGCTGGAGCTGTGGGCAGGGGTGGGTGCCCGGGGCCCGCGGGGGTGCCGTCGCTGGCGGAGGCTGTGCGGTCCGGCCGTGGGCTGCCTGAGAGAGTGATTCTGACCCGCTGCCTTCAGTGCGGCCCTCAGGCCAGCCCCGTGCCCTGAGGGACTCAAGCTTTGATCGCTTGTTGATGCCAAATTCTCTTGCGCAATCCTGCGTTGTTTCTTGTTTTTAATGATGTGCTCAGAGCAGCGCTGTTGAAACCAGCAAACTTGGTTGGACTTTGCTGTGCTGAGCACGTCTGATCACAAGCCACAGCAGGAGCGGCACAGATACCATCAGTCATCCGGTATTTCTTGGTCGGGTTTGAAGGCTACACCTTGCTCTTTCCCACCCCACAGGATCTGTAGTAGTTAACAGCTCCACTTGGTGATTTACAGACAGCAGTGACTCCTGTTCTCCAGAGTTCATAAGGGTATTTGTGCCTGGCTCTGTAAGCAGCCAGCAGTGTAAGTCCATCCTCAAAGACGGTGGTGGTACAGTTTATTTCATTCATGGTTCATTTTGGGTAGTGTGGTGCTTGATTTGTCACTTGCTTTGTGTATTCTGTAATATTGCAATGGTTTATCCAGGGGCACCTTAGACTTCGTGTGTGATCCACGTGGCGTTCCACCTAAACTGTCTGTGAATTCCACCTTTTAATTCCTACACTTTTCCCCAGCTCTCAGAGCTAAATATTTCTCTAGATGATTTTGCTGTATTTTGGTTTGCTTCTAACACTACTGGTAATGAATATAGAAAGTACTTTGTGCATAAGTGGTGTTAGCTGCAGTTACAAGCAGCCCACATGATCTTATTAAATCAGTATTAAATTTGTGCTACTGAATAGCTGTCCTTGGGATGCCGACGATCCCAATTTAATTTCAGCTTCATCCCACTAGTGCTTCCAAAAAAAACCTCAGAGGAAAACAAATCAGAAATCAAATCCCCATAATGGGTAATTCCAAGTGGAATAGCAGATCCTTCATAATTGGTCTACAGTGGCTTCATTTAGGTGGATATACAAGTATGTGGTGTGTGACAGCAAACAGCCCAAAACCTGTTCTCTGTTTGCTGTCATACAGCTAGCAGATGGCAATTGTGGAGATTGGAGCTTGAGGTACTTTTTGTGATAGGGAAGTTTGTTTGACCAGGAAAATCGAAGAGGCTGTTTGGAGTTGGGATATTTGGTGCGAGGAAAAGATTCAAGTACTAGGAGTTTCTTCAGAAAGCCATTTTGCCCTTCCTTTGGTGCAGCTGTGCTGCTCTTGGTTCTGTTTTGCAGGATGGCCAAGAACAGATGGCAGGAAGGCTAAAGAGGGTTAGCAACAAGGAAATGTGAGACTTTCCTCTGGGGCTCCTTGGTATTTAAGATCGAAACTCTTAAATCATCCTCTAGTTATAATGACAGTAGAATATTCTGCCTCAGATTTTTGTGGGGCTTTATGTTCAAGGGCTCTTTTCTGTGCTTGGGGCTGTGTTCAAGGTGAGGGGGAAAATGATGGAGTTGAACTAAATCTCCTAGTTGGAATATTGTTTATTGTTGCAGGGGGTGGTGCATCAAGTGGAAACCAGTTCCAGTGCCCAATACTTACTGGAGATGTTGAAATGTTATTTCTTGTTTGTTATGCCTTACCGTGTGTGAGAAGATGCTGCATGTGGAAGTCATACACTAGGCATTAGACCGGGGAAGCAGAAAGGCAATACGTGCAAGTGAAGTGAGAATTCTCCCTTTGAGCAGAATGGCAGGTAGGGAATCTTGCCCATATGAAAATATCTCTGTTTTAAATAGGTGGAGTATCTAGGAAAAAAGTGGGACATAATTCATAGGGGCTTTCTTCTGTGGCTTGGTGGGGCTTGCATTGTTTGTGGTTATAGATCAACAGGCCAGTTATAGTGTATTGTGTTGCTGCTAAATCAAAGTTTTCTTATGTCCTTACATCACAATGGTGCTTAAGAGATGTGGGTCATGCTTGGCAAGCACAAGTGACATGAACCTAGGTCTCTGCTGTGTCCTTTCCTTTGTTGTGTTGCCTCCCATTTGCAGCCAGGAGGGTTCCAGAAGGTGCACAGAAGTTCTTGTCTGGTTTATATGAGTGAATTAGTAGGAAAGGGGGAAAAGTAAAGGCAGCAATGTAGGTTTGTTGAAATTATTAGTAACATCCAAAGCTACATTTGAAGTGGTGTTGTGCGTGTATGTATATATATATGTGTATTTATAAATGTGTAAAAATTAGTACAACAGCAGAAGAAGGGAAATACCAAATTTAGCCAATATTTCAAATACAGAAGGGGTAGTGTATGGTTCTTGCTTTCGTCTGAAGCTGCCTGCTGTATTGAAACCTAGCAGTAATACACAGTGCAGCCTTAGTGATGGCACTTTTATTTTGGGGTTTTAATTTAGCATATGGAAAGTAAAAAATGTTACCTAAAATCAAGAGAGAAAACAAAATACATTAATCTGTTATCTTTTGAGACACTATAAAACGGATTTTAATTTGACAGTGTTTTACTTGGCTTTGGCAGTGAGAGAAGCTAAAATAGCTTAGCAGCAGCAAGGAGTTTGGAATTGTTATCTGTTTCTGTGCTAATCTGTGTGCTAGAATTATTTAAGCTAAGTGCAGAATTATGTTCTGAGTCTTGCCATTCCCAAACAAATCAGATTGATAATCCTAATAAAGGAAGCAAATGGTGTACAAATACAGCAAATAATGAATTTGCCATTTTTCAGCCCAAAAGAAAGCATGACTGGCTAGTAGATTTACATACAGACTACACAGATAGTGTGTAGTCCTTAAATAATGATGATAATCTCGTATAATAAATACCTTTTTTTTTCAAATTCACCAGCAATGACAGGTAATGCAAGCTATTTTTGTTGTTGCCATAAACTCTTTTAAATAATCATGGCTTACTCTGCAAAGTTAAATCACCATATTCTCATCTTCATTTTAGCTTCCTGTGAAAGTGGTGATGAATAAATGCTTCAGCATAGCCCCTTGGAGTCTATGGTACATTGCAAAGATCCAATATTTGGCAGATGTAGCTGAAAATAGATTGGGAAACCTCAAATTTATTGAGACACTTAGATTTTGGCTAGTGATGGTCTCCCCCCCCAAAAAAAAAAGCCATGGACTTAAACATCTGTGATCTTATGTTCAGGTTCAGATCTGTTTTTATTTTATAGCTTCCTCTTATCTTTGTAAGCAGAACCAAAACCATGGTTTCAAGTCTCTTTTGCCCCGAGGATTAGATGTGTGGGCTTGAAACTAAACACAGATTTGGTGGTTTAGGCTTGTGCTAGTTTTTATTTATTTATTTATTTATTTATTTTTATATGAAACAAAGTATGAGCACCACCATAGCAGCTGGCCATACACACTGCCATTTTACCGTAGCTAAATTAGGATTCTCACTTTAAATGTAAAATTGGTCCTCAGGAAAGGGAAGAAGAAGACAGGATGCTGCCCTGAGACAGTTGGCAGGTGGCAGGTTGACACAGTGTTTTCCTCTAAGCCTATGCCAGCCCCTCAATCTGGACTTGAAACTGAGTGTTGAAATGATAACATTATTACTGTAGAGCAGTGGCTGCTTACAGCACAGGACACCAGTTGCATACATGTAAAGTGCATGAAGGAATCATCAGATGCACTAAGCCATTTTCTGTTATAAGCAAGTATGCAGACAAGGAATTTGTAACTGCAGTTGGTTTTCTGCAGAAATTGTTGTACTCTATTACATTCTTCTCACAGCAACATTAGGGAGTTCTTTCAATTAGATATCTTTTGAAATTGGTTTAAAAAAGTGTATTGTTCTCGGTTTACAAACAAGCAGCGGAGCCAGGCTAGTCGTTTTGCTTTGTATGGTTGTTGGGAATTGTTTCATTCTTTCTGAATCCTCTTTCTCTAGGTCAGCAGCCAGCAGTGAGGAACATTAAGTAAAAATAAAACTCCTATTTTTAGTTCAGCTACATAATGCCCTATTTATAATACTGAAATTTCAGCTACTACCTGGCTGCTTTCAATTCAATGACCCATCTCTCCTCAGTTAGCCCTCAGTGCTGTTTTTTCACACCTGCCCCATTTGATTCTTTTGCAGTTATTTTTATAGGTTTGGGGATGCTTTTCCAAAAGGGCTCTTCATTCTGCACAGTACTGACAGCTATCAGTTCCGGTAATTTGACTAGAAGTAAGGGCAAATAGCAACTAGCAGGGGATACTCTAAACTTGGCATAATTCATCCTCAAAATTTTAACACCGTGGGGCTTTTGGGGGCAAAAAATAAAGGAGAAAGAAGCTGCAATCATAATGATGTATCAGTTTCTGCAACGTCCAGATAAATGTTTGCGTCTGGTTTCAATCCCTCATGACTACTGAAAATAAGATACTTTAACTTCATTTTCCTCAGGATGATACATGACAGTCATTTTCTGTTTTTCTCCTTTTGTACAAATTTTAACACATCTCACCACACTAACAATAGCCCGGTGAGAGAGAGACAAAGAAGAGTATATACATAAACATCTCCTGGATAGCCAATAAACTGCTGACTATTTGGAAGTAAAATTGTTAAAGATGTGTTGAAAACCTCAGAGTTTAGCAGAAGTCTGGGGGTTGGGGAAGTAAAAGATGGTGCTTACACAGGAGCTTAGGAAAAAATGCATTTGTGCAAAGGCAGTTTCTACCCTACCCGCGGTCTTGGAGATAAGGCAGTAATTGTAACAACAGGAATAGTTCCAAAATACGTTTGTTAGCTCAGAGAATTAGGAGGAAATGTTGACGTGCTACTGGACATTGTTCTGCAGCCATCACAGAGTGGGCTTCAGACTGGTTTATCTCTCTGGTAAAGCCAAAATGCAGAAAAAATCCCAGTTAGGAGCAGCTTATGGAACCAGACAGACACTACTATCCACCAGGGACCAAGCACTGCAAAGAACTTCTGTAAAACACTTGATTTATTTCCCCCATATGATGTATCCCACTTGAAAGAAATGAAGTGACTTGAAACCTGCTGCTTTTCAACTGGATTGAGTCATGCTGGAGACTGAGGAGCTGGATTGGGGGCGGAGGAGGAGGCAGTGTAATTCTGGTAATGTGGAGACCCTATCATTCTGTGGCAAAGTTTTGAGTTTTAAGAGCCATGATTATGCTTGATAGAATTTTTTTTGTAGAATATGTGTGATACTTGATGCCAAATACACTGTGCTGAGCTGGGATGTGTTGGAAACTGGATAACTGGGTTGAGCAGGTAGTTAGCCAGGCATGGCTGGTAGTTACAATGGAGTCAGCAAAGTCCGATGGCTGAAAACAGCTGTTCTTTAGGAAGATGGGGAGCTGCTTTAAAGGGGCAAAAATAGTGTAAAACCAGAATTTAAGAAAAAAGATGACCCAAGCCACAAACCCTGTGACCCATGCTGCTTCACAGCATTCAGTGTCAGCAGTAGAGAACACTTTATTTATATGATTAGATTCCATATACAAATAGATAAGTACTCACGAAATTTCAGGTGTCTTCAGAACAACGGCAAAAAAAGCTGTTGTTTCATGTGTGCTGTTTCATCTCCTTGTTTGAATACAGCTCCAAAGGGAATTTTCTCCTTCTCAGAGGGCTACCCCTGCTTCCTTAATATGCATTTTTAAATATCAGAATAAATTATAAAAAAGTGAAAAATAAGGTATACACAAAGAAACCTGTATCTTATGGCTGCTCTCTCTCAAAACCTGCACTTGTGGTTGGGTAAAAGCTTCCTTTTGGAGAGAAAGGCAATGATTGCAATGAGGTTAGGTGGGATAAATGCGTAATTCTATTATATTTAGTATTGCAGTATCTGTGAGAGGAGAGAAAAGTGGCTGGGTAGAGACACACAGAACAGGAATTGTCAGTCCCTGCTTGAGGAAAGACCACATGAGTGAATGAGGTAAACACAAGGTAGAAGCAGAAAATGTGAAAAAGTGGTGGGGTGAGAAGAGCCCTATGGGTAATGCCCACAGGTACGGGGGGAGGAGAAGGAAGAGGAGGCTACTGGATGTAGCTCTGTGAAGAAAGGCAAGGGAGAAGCCTGCTGGTTAGAATCATAGGATAGTTAGGGTTGGAAAAGACCTTAAGATCGTTCAGTTCCACCCCCCATGCCATGGGCAGGGACACCCCACACTAAACCATGTCACCCAAGGCTCTGTGCAACCTGGCCTTGAACACTGCCAGGGATGGAGCATTCACAGCTTCCCTGGGCAACCCATTCCAGGGCCTCACCACCCTCACAGTAAAGAACTTCTTCCTTGTACCTCACCTCAACACCCCCAGGTCCTTCTCCGCAGGGCTGCTCTGAATCTCTTCTCTGCCCAACCTGTAGCTGTGCCTGGGATTGCTCTGACCCAGGTGCAGGACCTTGCACTTGTCATGGTTAAACTCCATGAGGTTGGCATCAGCCCACCTCACAAGCGTGTCAAGGTCCCTCTGGATGGCATTCCTTCCCTCTGGGGTATCCACACAGATTGGTATCATCGGCAAACTTGCTGAGGGCGCACTCAGTCCCACTGTCCATGTCAGCGATGAAGATGTTGAACAAGACCAGTCCCAACACCGATCCCTGAGGGACACCACTCGTTACTGGTCTCCAGCTGGACATTGAGCCATTGACCACAACTCTTTGTGTGCGGCCATCCAACCAGTTCTTTATCCACCGAGTGGTCCATCCATCAAATTGATGTCTCTCCAATTTAGAGACAAGGATGTCATGTGGGACAGTGTCGAATGCTTTGCACAAGTCCAGGTAGATGCCATCAACTGCTCTACCCCTGTCCATCAGTTCCGTAGCCCCATCATAGAAGGCCACCAATTTGGTCATGCAGGATTTCCCCTTAGTGAAGCCATGCTGGCTGTCACCAAGCACCTTGCTATTTTTCATGTGCCTTAGCATGCCTTCCAGGAGAATCTGCTCCAAGATGTTGGCATGCACAGAGGTGAGACTGACTGGTCTGTAATTCCCCGGGTCATCCATTTTCCCCTTCTTGAAAATGGGGGGGGGATGACTTCACCTGACTGCCATGATTTTTCAAATACAATGGACAGTGGCTTAGCAACTTCATTTGCCAGCTCCTTCAGGACCCACGGATGGATTTCTTCAGGTCCTATGGCCTTGTGCAAGTTGCATGTGTAATCATGTGTAATTTGTGGTAACACAACTGTGTCCCGTACTGAAGTTTTAGTGAGAGATGGGTAACTTGTGATGTCAAATACATTGATAGGGGTTTGTTGGAGATGACAAGGAGAAGGCAATGTGAGGTCTTAAATTAAAAAGGCTGTCAGTGCTGCCTTTGATGGTTGTTTTAGCAGAAGCTGGAAAATACATCTCTGTAGACCTGAGCTGGAGACTGCTCTGTGCTTACAACTTCCTGAGTGAAGAAACTCCCATTTTTAACAGTCTTTACCTTTAGCAAGTTAGGATTGTTTCATATCTTGTAACAGACATCCTCCAGCTATTCATTAAATGACTAATATTCTTGCACTTTTTACAGTCATAAATAATGTGTTAGATGCGACCGTTCCTGGCAAAACTCAAAATCCTCTTTCTGGAAAGAAGCATTTGTTTGCCTTCTACTTACTAACAATCAGTGGAATGAAGTTGCTGCTATAGTATTTTTTTAAATATGGGGAGTGTTTGCTGCAACATAACACATTCACTACTCATTGCATTCTCCCAGATAATTTTTCTTAATGACAAACACCCTCCTTATTCCTGATCTCCCTCCCTCCATTCACTTCTCACTTTGAGCAGAATCCTGTCCAAGGCAATGAGCTGGATCTAACCCATGTATAAATACACTATGTTATGCCATTGTTGTTCTGTTTTTCCTGAAGTTCCCTTGTTTAATGCAAACTCATTTGATACCTCTTGCCTTTGTGCTACACGATTCATACATTTGATATAGCCTTTCAATTATTTCTCTGTATTTAATGTCAGTATCTCTTTCTGGCTTTTCATAAACTTTGCAAACAGTTCCAATTTGGTGAAATATTCAAAAGTGGTGCTTTACTTGTTTCTAGAGCTTTTAATGCCAACTTCACATAGCTACAACTGCATTTGCTATTAAATATCTTCACTTAGGGACTGGTTTAAGACAGGAGAAAAATACATGGAAAACGTGGAATTCAGAGACGGCATGATCATTGCCTTCATTTATGTTAGAGAAGAACAGTTCGTGGAGGCAGTGATGGCTTCGAATATATTCTGTGAAGGAAAACTACTACTGCTCTAGATCATAAAATGTGGCAATAAAATGGGAATATACCGCTTGCTTCTGCACACATGCATTCTGCCTGCTGTGGGTGAAAAGTCATGACTCGTAATGAATAAAGTAGTGAAAATGGTTTGTATCCCAGTATCATTGATTCATGAAGGTAGCTAGTGCACTGGAGGGGATTGAAAGTACCTGTCTATAAGCAAAGTGAGTAAACACAGAGCATGAATGATTTCTTATGCTGGTATAACTGTTCAAGGTTGTGTATTCCCTGATAGGTTGGTTGTGTTCCCTGTGAAAAGGGGCCACTGCCTAACTGTTGGTTTGTGTTAGCCACCATGATCAAATTAAACTGGGTGAGATTCCACTAGGAAGGCAACTGATCCACTGTTTCTGCTATATGTGAAGAATATGACTGGAACACTGCTTTGTTTTTTGCTTCAAGTCCTTATTATTTTTTTTTTTTTTTGGCTTCCAGAAATTAATAAGATGCAGGAGAAATACAAATTCCTTTTGATATTTGAATATGTATGAGAAGGGGAAGACTATCTTAGGAGACGGCTGCAAATAAGAGAGAATCTTATTCACAGGAAATTGGGAGCACAGTTCAAAGAACATATTTAAGAAAGTCAGCAGCATTGAAGCAGCTAGAAAGGAATGTGATGAAAGAATGCTGTGCTAATAATAAATATAAATACAATACTACCGCAACCAGTGATAACACAGAAAACAGTATGTAACTGTCTTCCACTGAGATGGAGATAATGAAGCAAAGATGAAGAAGAATGCTTGAGATACAAACTGTGGTCTCAGAATCCAGAGGGTGTTCATTAAGTATCTTGGAAACTGAGAGCCTTCGAGATACTGCCTCTTCCTTGAGTTGTTTTGTAAAAATTAAAATACCAAATTAAACTGCAGAGAGAAAACTGTTCTTCATATTTTGTCTTAAAAGTAGGAATCTCAAAAATTCTTTCCCATCCTACCCAGAAAACTTCTGACTTGTATTCAATGAAGCTAACTTTTCGAGAAGCATAAACTTATCTGAAAAGTAGGTAACTTGGCAGTATTATGACAGGTTACTATCATTCCAATGATTTTGATAATGTACTAAAAAATTGCTTAGTAGCCAACTGCAAGTTGATCCCAGAACACATTAAATTGACAATTTCAGTTGACAGATAACACAGTCCTAAAATCCTTGCTCTGCTGAAAGACAATGTGGCTGAGTGAATCTATGAGAGAAAGAAAGACTGGCAGTGTTAACAGCATAATTGAACTTAATGAGGAATAAATAATAAATACTTTATGATCAAATACAAGATGTTCTTTGTCTTTGCTGTATGCTGAGAATAAATGATGAAAAATATTCCTAAATGGTATGGTTTGCTACCACCTATGTTTAGAATTTTAGGGACTGCTTTATTGTGTATTCTCCAGGTTTTCAATTCTAAATCTGGTGTTTCTGAATAGACTTGGGTTCTGAAAATCTGAGTGATTGCTTTAATTTGCAAGAGCAATTGTGTAATCACATTTTGCAAACTAGGTGGTGAAGAATTCATTTTGTGGAATACAGAACAAGGTATGAATTTACATTTCAGGAAAAGCTTTTCTTTCCACCACTGAATATCTTGGTATCTGTATCAAAATAATAAACCATGAGCAGTATGTGAAGACAAACATGCATGAAACTCTGAGCACATGTAAAGAACCTGGTTTTCTTCAAAGGACTGGGGATCTGTCGTGGTTTAAGCTCTGTCAGCAAGTCAGCCGCACAGTCTGCTCCCCCCTGCCCCACATCTTTCTTCCCCCTAATCCCAGAGGGTTGGGGAAGAGAATCGAAACGAATGCAACTCCCACGGGTTGAGATAAGAACAGCCCAGTAACTAAGGTATAACACAAATCACTACTGGTACCACCAATAATAATAATAATAAGGGAGATAACAAGGGAAGAGAATACAACCGCTCACCACCCACCAACCAATACCTAGCCCGACCGAGCAGTGAACTAGCCCTTCTGGGTAACTCTCAGTTTACATCCTGGACATGACGTGCTGTGGTATGGAATACCTCTTTGGCTAGCTTGGGTCAGGTGTCCTGTCTCTGCTTCCTCCCGGCTCCCCCTCCTCCCTGGCAGAGCATGAGACTCACAAAGTCCTTGGTCAGAGTAAACATTACTGAGCAGCAACTAAAAACATCGGTGTTATCAGCGCTGTTCCTAGGCCGAAAGTCAAAACCACAGCGCTGCACCAGCTACTGAGAAGGAGAAAAATGACTGCTGCTGCTGAACCCAGGACAGGATCCCAATGATGCCATGAAAGCTTTTGTTTCGAATACTGATGTGGAACTCCTCCAGAGCAATGGTAGGCAGAACTTGCAAATGGTAAACCCCCCAGATCTGAGTTTAATGTTCCAAACACCCAAGTTCTTCACTGGAACATTCTTGCCTGGGATTCCTGAGTGTTCTGCTGTCCAGGACCCTGTATCATCTGCATGGCATTCCCTTGCTCTTATCTTTATAGCGTTTTGAGGAGGAAAAATATCTAATTCATACAGTGAATTTCTGCTTCTGCATGCAGATTATGCATTCTTGAGTGCATGGCTCTAAGGGAATAAGCTTGAAGGAGAAGGCAGCAAAGACTTACGGGTTCCTCCTGTCCCAAGAGCTTAGTCATTAAAATGCACCAGCCTTAGAAAATTTTATGTATGAAAATTTTGTAATGTTGTGAGGCAATAATATTTCTTAAGTGAAGCATGGTGATAAAGCTTTTTTTTTCTGTGCCAGAAAAGCTTCCAGTTGGTTAAGTAGGATTTTCCCCTCAGTCTGTTTCTGCAGGCCCTTTTTTTTTGCCACTGTTTCATGTTTTGCATGTGCTTAAGTAGGATTCGTCTGTTCTGATGTTGGATGTCCCAGGCTCTAAAGGTTCTCACTTCAGCTGGGTAAATAGAGGAAGCAATAAAATTAGCAGGTGTGTGTCTACTTTAATTCAGCTGTGGAAGAATTCTGTTGCTCCATCAATTTGAGTGATGGCTTTAGACAGGAAATTATGTTTATTTTCCTCCCAGTCATCTTCCTTATTGTTAAAGGACAGGCAAGTAGATACTGTTTCTCTGCTGGTAATGTTCACTGCAGCACAGAAAATTAGCTTTAAGTAGGTGTATTTCTGAAATGTATGGTTTCCAGTCCCTGTCAGGGTCTGGAATTTATTTGCTATCATGGTTTTAGTTACTTTAGTTAGTTATTGTAGTTAACATATTTTTGTCTTTTATTGTTGGGACCTGTGTCACAGATACCCATGGTTCATCAAGAGGTGCTCTCAGCATCTTTTGCATGGTAAAATTTGCACAAAAGTTAGGCTTGTACACAAGCTCCTATTCATCAGGCTTTTTTGATTTGAAATAAGAACTGGCCCATGGTTCCAAGTTTGAACATGGTTAAACTGAATTGCAGAAATTATTCCACACAGAAATGAAATTAAACCAGATAAACATCCTCTTCACTTACTGCTCCTGTCAAGTTCTGCATTTATGATAGCACATTAAGAGGAACATGCTATTCACTGTTTCTTTTCTGTTAATGCAAAGCAGTTACTGTTGATTGGAATTTGGAAAATGCATTGACGTTTCTAGGGAATTATTCCTGACTTGATACATAATGCCCCTGAAACTGTATAATTTCATGCATTGAACCGAATATTATCTTTTTGTAAGCTCTCGTAGTTTTGGGCCTTCCCCCCATTTCTGTATCTCCATTACTGTGTATAAACCCAAATAGGCACAAATTAAGAGTAGCTTTTAATGCAAATATGTGCCATAGGAAACTTCTTCGGTTGCCTGACCCTGTAAGAATTACATACCATGTCATGGTGTTGCCACTGCGACTTTCTACACTAATGTGCTTCATTTTATTTTTCAGGCAGTATGCAACAATCTCTGTTTCCTCTTGCTGCTTGTCCTTCTTGATATTTTGCTATAATTCTGTAAAGGGAGGGATTAGACCCGTTTTTGGACAATCATCACAGTTCCCTGTAAAGGTGAGTTTTTGCATTGCCCCTCAAATGTGTGCACATATTACAGGCTTATTAACCTTTAAGATAGAACTTTGTGCAGTGGTGCGTAAGGTACATACTGATAGAGGCCAGCCCTTGTAACCTTTCTGCTCTTCCTAGGTACACAACTTTAATAAGCAAGTGTTAGGTCTTTCGTGTCCTGGCTGTTTGTCTTAGTGCTGTTCTCTTTCCCAGTGTATCTGTAATATTGATTATAGCAGCCATTGAGGCACGTTGGAATGATCAGTGTAAACTACTATCACTGCTGAAGGAAAAATGTGTGTTCCTTCAGTGTGTGTGGCTGTGTTTTGCAACAGTCTCTCCCCTGACATATTTGCGGCTTCCAGACATGCGGGGTCCCAAGCCAGGTAAGCTGCTTTCCTTGGGTAGTTACACATCATGCCTAATTTTTTCCCAGCTTCTCCCTGAGTTGGCAATGATTCCAGAAGCAACAAAGCAGTTCATTGACAATCATGCAGGAAAAATGGCTTTGTTTTCTTTATTAAACTGTGAGTTTATAAGACCGAGACTGGAATGGGCTTAGTTCTAGTAAGTTAGAACAGCCTAGAGGGTTTTCTGTGCTTTGCTAGCAATCTCCTGTGTACCAATGGTAACATCCCTACTGCAGTGTAAATCGCCGGGTAGCTCAGTGTACCTTTTATTTAGCTGAATATAAATAAACAGCAGGATACTTGAAAGAAATAACACTCCAGAGAAAACACAATCCTAGTGCAATTAGAGCATTTCTATTTAGATAATTGCTCACTGAAATTATAAGCTTGCATCTAATCCTCAAAGGATATAGAAAATTGGCAGTTCCAGAATGATCTGCTGCTTTCACTTTTTTTTATCCCCACTAATACATGTTTCACAAACCCTGGATGCTTATTATTATTACTTTTTTTTGGCTTTCTTTCCTGCTATACTGAGGGTGATGCTGAAAATGACAAAATAGCAAACGATGCCCTAGAGATAATCTGATTTTTGAGGGAATCTGTGTAGAGAAGTGATAACAAGCATGGTAATTTACTGCTGCTTGAAACAAAAACATGACCTCATGCAGTTACAGAGGGGCTTGCCCTAATTATAGGTGCAGACAGGGTAGTCACTAGGGTATTGGTGAGACAGGCAGTAATCTTCACAAACAAGTAGTGAAACTGTTCTCTCCTACCCTCTCTTTTATAGGACTATGCTTTTTGTGACCTTTTTTATCCTGATTTCTAAGAACTGTAGCTTGGTGCTTAGGCTGGGAAGCAGAAATAGGATTCAGTGCCTTGCTGTCCTGTTTGTATGTGTTTAGGCAGGTTAACTCAGTTTCTTTTCATCTTTTCCCATGTCTATACAGTGGGGATTAGCAGCCATGGGTAGAGTGCTTTTTGTTACTTCACATGCTTTAATTTGGTTTGTATCTTTGCTTCTCTGTTACTGTTTTTGTTTTTTTTTTTAATCCTTAAATTTTATGTTAAACTGAGACCCTTCAAAGCCAAAAAAATTGGGAGTACAAAGAGAATTCCCTGTCACACAACAGAGTCCTCTTAAAAAATAGCATTTTGGGCAGAAAGAAACTGTGTGTAAGTACTGATGTATAAAACAAATCTTCCCTGTAATCCGTATCACTGCTCTGTGCAGTGGTGTTTTCTTAAATGTCTCCTCAATTCTCTGTGTGCAACACATTTTATGAGACATATTTGCACTTGCAGTTTATGGAAATACTTACTGCTTTGATCACCTGCCAAAAATCAGGGTTTTTAAGGATGGAACTAGAATAAAGATCTTAGGGTATGTTGCAGTTCGTAAGATTAAAATGAGAAGTTTTTAAGAATAACATTTCAATACATTAATTACTGAAAAATGGTTGAATTCATTGATAAAGCAAAATGTGAAGCTGGTAAGGATGTGTACGATGTGCCCTTTTTGGTAACAAAAACTAGCTCTGTATTTACATGAGAAGATTCCAGATCAGAAAAATCAAATGCTGCTCTGTGTATGAAATATTTATTGGCTAGAAATACGCCTTGAAACAACTTTTTCTGTATACAGTTTTTCCTGTGTATTCCACAGCTCCCATTTTTTCACAAATACATGGGAAAAGGGTACGTATCCATATGCAGTTTCTGTGCATGAGGCCTCTTCCCCAGCTCTTTAACATTTAAGAGAAGGGAAAAAGTGGGTGTGATGTATGGGGGCAGTTTGAGAAGGTGCTCTTTAAATGGCATGGGACTGTGTCATTCTGTCTTATAAATTACATCCTCAGACTGTCATTTACTTCTTAATCCTACCTTTGAATTGTGAATATTCATCTAATCTGTTCCTGGTTCTCCATGTAACTCCTGCCACTGAAGGGCATCTCTACACAGCCACCGAAAGGCACTCTGAATTTCAGTCCTTGGGACCACTAAATTCACAGGGGCCTGCTCTGCTTGTTTTGAACAAGCCTGGAAGGTCTGGATGCAGAAGGAGATGAAACTGCTTATTTCCTTTCCACTCTAGGGTCTGATGGCACACATCAGCTCCAGTCCCTAGCATAAAGTAAAACTGATACAGACTAAGCCTCTGCCACAAAAGACTGGTTTTATTGATTTGGAATTGGTAAAAATAGAGTGACAGCCTGCTCAGGATCCTCGCCATTCATGGTCTGTTTAATACTCCCAAATGGGTGCAGAGCAAAAGCCACAACAATTGGGGATTCTTCTGAGCTGAGGAAATGCTTGTTGACAAATTTCCTTGATTTTAATTTTGAATCATGCTGTTAGATCAGGGCACAGCAGACTTAATGGCTGATGAAGTCACCCACATTTTCCTTTGTTGCTTGTGGTCTGCTGAATGTTCACTTGTATTACTGCAGGACACGAGTTTATGAAGTTGTTATGTTGTTATCAAAGCCTTTTAGTGTGGCCATTATACACCTCTTTTTTTTTTTGTCTCTTTAGCAGTCAGCCATCTGCAAGAGCTGTTTATAATATCCAAATGATTGTGATAGCATTTATTTAGGGTATAAACAATAGTAGAGCTGGTTTCATTAGCAAAGGGCATGCAGAATCAATGTCTAGGTCTGATTCATTCATTCTTGATCTTTTATCAGTATAATTCATGTTTAAGTTGTTAACTTCTGATTTACGGGAACTCAAGTGAAAACAGATACAGATCCACAGGCTGACACTATTTGTGTTGATAGGAAACCTTTTATATTGCTGCCACATTGTTGTTTTTTTTTTTTCAGTGGCAGTGAATAAATCATAAATTTCACTACCTATAATACCTGAGAAAATGCGACATCTTACAGTAGCAGCCCTAAAGTCATTCACAACAGTCATTTATCTTCATTGTCTTCTATTGAGATTGGCTGAACATTTTTAATACACATAGCTTTGTTTGGCACTGATTATAAAATAGTATTACCTGTCTTAGTGTCAAAACAGTCTTCACTGATTATATAGTATTTGTCCCAGAGAGAAAAACAGTAGAAGGGCTCACGTGGCAAATTTTTATTCCCATAGCTTCTCAAAGAATACTAAAAAAAAAGTAATCTAATAAATCTGAACATGAGCTGCAAGATTTCCACATTTCTGCAGGGAGTACATCACAGATGAAGCAGGCTTTCTTGGGGGGATTTTACCTCGTTACTTGGGAAAGTTAATTGGTAGTGCAAACCCCACAGAGGCATCCACTTCATCTGCAGACACAAGATACCTGAGCTGTCCACAATAACCTCATTTTCTAGTCTTAAAAAGGCAAAAGGACAGGACCTCACGCACTTAAGTATTATAAATTTAACTGGGGCGAGTCTATAAGCTGCTGAAGGAAATGGTTTACTTGGTGCATTACTGAATGCTGACAGGAGCCACATGCACTGTCTCACCTCATGCTATGCCACGGTTCTGCCATGCAGCTTTCAGACTGAGTGCCCTTGTGGGAGGGTCACTGTGCAGTGTTGTATGTGGATGTTCAGGGAAGGAGTTTACCATCAAAACCAGTTGCAAACTTCTCTGTGTCATCAGATTCATGCGAATTCACATGGCAGACAGTATGATCAGAAGGAGATGGCTTGCTCATAGGGAATATCCACAAAAATTGGGAGTCAGAGAAACTTGGATACACCAGCATCTTCTGTCATACAGAAAAGGCTGCCTGATACAACAATGTACCTGATTTTCCATTTGCGTAGACTTTTCTGAAGTGTAGCTTACTTTTTCTTTGAATCTCCTTTAATACATAGACTGGTATTGTTACTGTAGCCAGCAGAGACCTTCTATTGCTGTATGTCTGTGGGGAAGGTCCCCTGCTCTGATCAGCATCCAAGCTGAATGGGTGTTCAAACTGCTACTGACAATATCATGTCATCAGTTCTTTAGAATACGGCTTGTGCGCATCATAATGCTGAGTGTTTCTGACCGCAGTGCATTCTAGAAGGCATAAAATCAGCGGTGCAGGAAAGAGGCTGGATTCTGTGTGAAAATAAAAGCAAGATTGTATTAAGATAAGACAATACTTGAAACGATAGCAGAGGCTTCCCAGCATTCACTGCTGGCTGTCACTGTTGTTGCCTCTTAGAGACCACTGGATATTGCATGCCTGGAAAGTTTGTACCATTCTTCCAAGTTTTCATGATTTTTCTTACTGCCAGTGTTTAGCACATATCCGTACCTAAAATTGTTCTGAAAATACCCTTTCTCATTATAACTCATCCACTCACAAAAGTAGCGGCTGATTCAGGTACTTCAGACAGGTTTTGGGACATAGGGACTGTTTCTGAGGCACTTTCAATGGCACTGAGTCGTGGCACCAGCAGCACTTTCCAGGCTGCAGTTAAAGGCCTTTGTTAATTTGCTGGCCAGCAGTGTGTACCTGTGCAAAGTACAGGTAGAAGATCACTAAATCAAAAAGGTTGCTGTCACAGGGACACATTTATTGATATGGGATGAAGGGCCAAGAGGGCTGCTTCTTGCCTGTGCCTGTACTTGCATTGCTCATATCCCAGTCACATAAGTAGGACAGCTGTGGAACTCCTCCATCCACACTACAGTATTTCTGCTTTTGCATCATTTCACGTACTTCAGAGGTTCTTGGGCCCTAAACTGAAGCTCATTTTGCTGAGTTAGTGGGAGAGTCTGCTGCCTCCAGAAACTTAGCTCTGCTGGAGGTTTCCGTACTGCAGCAGAACTGCGTGAAGGCTCCCTGAGCCATTCTGCCTAATGGTGGTAATCCACCTTTGCTGGAGGGTATTGACCTGGCAGGTAATGATGGGAAGGTAGAGATGGGTGCAGACTTCATCTGTACCTGGCAAAGATGTCTGTCTGTGGTTTCCAATAGTCTATGGACTGGTGTCCATCTTCCAGCCTGGGCAGTGGACCTGCTCTGCCACCTATTCCTGTGAAATTAGACCACTCTTCTACAGCTGTTTCTTGTAGCCTGCCAGATTTGGCCGAAACATTTGGGGCAGTGCTCACACATGGTGGCAAACGGATGTTGGAGGATGCAAATTCTTTCTAGGGATGTGGGTGTATACGAGGCTTGTGATGCTACCCCTTTGTCAGCAGATGTTGCCTATATTGATTCATACCAACAAAAATGTAGCCCATAAACATAGAGAAGCAGGAAAAGAAGGTCAGAATGAGGGCATTTTTTGTGCTCCTATCTACCATTTACCTCACTCTTCCCTGCTGTTCTCTACAGATGTACTGTTCTTTGGGACAGTAGTACAGAATTTCAGAGTTTAGTGTTAAAATATAAGGTAAGGACCAGCCAGGATATGAAGAAAGATAATATTGTCATGTCTCAGAAACAAAAAACGGCCTGGGAGAGCTAAAGAAATGAAGAAATGCATTGCCACCTTATCGCCTCACATGTTTCTTCCTCTCAGCTTGCCCTGACTCTTGCAGCCATGGTATTAAGGCTTGTGTGCAGAGTTATCCAGTGGTAAAATGTAAGAACCCAGCTGGAGAAGTAAAGAGAAAGGGAATATTGTGCACTGCGGCCTCAGTTATGAGGCTTCAGTGTTTTGTTTGCCCCAGGACCTAAACCAGCTTGTGGTCTGAGAGTGGAGGTTGAGCTGGAGTTCTGTGCTTTGTGGGGGACACAGATCAATACGTGCATGCTGGTAACAAAGGACGATCTGACCCTTGGCTGTCACTTCCATCTGGCAGCTGGAGGCCAGGGAGGGATTTCTTGCAGAGGGGGAAGGGACCGATTCATTCTGTAGACCTACAGCACAACTCTTGCTGTGGGCAGCGGCCAGTGAGTGGGAATGGCTGATGCTGAGTGAACCACTGAACTGATGCGATTTCACAGCCAGTCTGAGCCCGATCGTCCTTCTTGTTTCCCTTAATTGCATTTGTGTGTTGATCATGAGCACTGTACTTGCTCTGGTATAAACACCAGCGGCTTTGAAGAGCTCATGAGAAGAGGAGGAAATGCGTGCATGCACACGTAAGCACACACACACGGAGAAGGAAATCAGAAGGAGTCAGCAAGGCAAGGAGAAGTCAGCCACATAGGGGTAGAAGTGCAGGAAAGAGCAGCATCTTAAGGAAGTCTTATTAGGGAACCTCTTTCCATCAGATACATGTTTTAGTGATGAACTCAGTGAAATGTTTAGTAATCTTACAGCAAAGAAGCAGAAAAGGAGGAGACTGTAGACAGCACTTTTTTCTTGACCAAGCAAGCAATGTTTGGATGAAGTAGACCTTTATTGTTTTCAAAATAAAGTAGTGCTTAAAGCTCTATTTGGTTTAGTACTTGTCATTGCAGCGTTAAACCCCCCTAGCTTCTGCCCTGAAGAGCTTACAATAAAGTACACAAGGCAGAGGAAAAAGGAAGCCTGTGAAACAATGACTATTAATTATCCTTTTTTAAACAGATGGAAGGATCAATAATTTGTAAGACTGTCTACAGTAGGGATTTTTGGGGATAGTGGCTGTTGTTTATGGTTACTTCCATCAAGGTCAAAGAGTATGTTGTTCAAGGGCATTGTATTTGTGAAGTGCTTTGGCTGCCAGGGATACGTGTATCTCGTCTATGTTGACTGTCAGTTAGCTCAAGCAGGGATCTGTTCTGTTTTTGTCCTCTGGATGTTACTGATCCTGCTGTGCTGCTACTTGTACATGTTCTTTCAAGGTGTTGGACTTACTGAATAATGTATTTCTGGCTTAATAGTAATATTTGGCACTTACAACATCATACTGGCTAGCCAGCTTTCAGAATGGGAATGAAATAATTCTGGAATGGTATACCAGGAGTTAGGACACAGAGTTGAGCAATTCTGGGTATGCAGTCCCAAAGGAAAAGACTAATGTTCATGCTGGAATGAGAAAAGCTTGGGCTCCAGGTGGAGGGAGGGAAAGGACTGTCTTGCAGTGCATAGACCACACTGCGTGCCAGACCTCATACAGTGCTTTATTTGCTAGTCTAAATACCACTCTGTGAGAGGGGCTGAGGAATCACCTGCACGCGCTGTCTCACTGTGGAAGTGATCAGCTGTCCCTTGTTGGTTCACATCAATACAGATTATGTTACACCTGATGTTTTTGCCAAAAAAAGGTGATTGCTCAGGCTTTACGCTCTGTAGGAAAAGATAATCTGTGCAGAGCATTTTTAGTGAATGGGTTAGATTTGTTGCTCCTGTATTTACCCAGAGTGCATCAAAATATGTGAGTTCTGTGGAAAAAAGATCAATGCCACTTGGTGTGATTGTGATCCACAAAGTGGGCAGGAGGAGACTGAAGAGCTCTGAAAGTCTTGGCCTGAGCTTATTGCCAAAGTGTTAAAGAAACGGAGTTGCCACCACTAGGGTTTAATTAGCTTTTAGGTTTATAATACTGTAGTGGTTTTGAATTACCTTCTGTAAAATATATTGCAGTTCTCTTTTTTGTTGTTTTTTTTTTCCCACAAATTAGAAACTACACACTAAAAAATTCTCTTACATGAACTCTCACACTGTTTTTTCTTTCTTTATTTTAACCAAGCAGATAGTGGAACACAGACATAAAATTAAATGCAAGACAAATGCTGTAGTTATATGCATATGCAGTAAGTATAATTTTGAACATCACAGAATTATCTGTTGTACTCCAAAGCAGAGAAACTACATCTTTTCTACACTGACAGAAGCAATAGTAAAAGTTAAAACACCATTTCTTGGGTTCTATAAACCAAACTGACGGATGTGGTGTCTGCTGAAATATACATTGCCTCAAAATTGATGCTGTTGTTATTTTTGATATGTCTAAACTTTTAACAATCTGTCTTCCTCAAAGACAGAAAAAAGAGGCAAGGGGAAAAGATTTCCAGCATCTGCCCATAATGAAGGATTCTTTTTATTCTGTATTTCAAATCTTTCTTGATCAAACCCATGCCATTCTCTGAACTGCTTCTCCAGAAGGAAAAATGGTTTTTAGCCTTGAAGACAAGAATTAAACAGCTTGCCATAGAGGGCTCTAAAGCTAATAGCAAGAGTGAACACTGTTGTCATTATTCATTCTGGTGTTTCAGGTTTGGAAAATGTAAAGTAAAACAACCTGAATAGTCTTTCTAAATGCACAGTAAAAGATTTTGTTGTCTTGAGAAAGGTAGGGTAATCTTGATCCTAAAGGAAAGGAAGACCTGGGATGGTTTAAAACTGACTTACAATATACTTGGTTTACTCTTTTCTGGGCCATTTCTTCTGTATTTTATCTGTTGAAGAGGAAACATAATACTTCTCATCAGGTGAAATACATTAACCTTCCTTCTCTCTCCCATTTATATACTGAATATAAAGCCGTGGCTTCCTGGTGACTTTAATCCAGGATGCACCAAGACTGAAGAGGGCCTTCCTGCTTTCCTCCTTCCCCCAGCTTTCCCCACTGTTCAATAACAAATTGTTATTTGTCTGTTTAGCATCCTGTGATGCCTAAAGGGGTCATTTAAGTGCTGTTGCTTGCATGAAGGAGATGGGAGGGGGATGGGCAGGAGATGCATTGCCAGCTTTCATCGGTCTGAGTTTTCCAGCAGTATTGAGGCAGGTCTGTACTAATCGAGTTTGTTTTGGCTAAAGTGGTTTTGGTGCCAGTTAAAGTGAGCAACTGAGAGCTGCTGTGAAGGAGCAGTAACCTCTGCAGCTGAGCTGATGTTGAGCATCTGGGTATAAACCTTTTCCACTAACACAGCTATTTGCCAGGTGGGTATTTACCTACACCATTTATTTCTTCTCTCTGCAGAGCTGAACTAAGAATCCAGTAAGACAGATGGCTACCCACAAAACCCTTAGATACCCATTTGGTGCTGAAAGTGCTACATGTTAATTTCTTGCTGTCTCTTATTATTTCTTATCTTTTTCTATTTTGCAGATACAGTATTTTAGTTTATTGGAATACAGAACACAAGGAAGTTTTGCTATGATGTGTCTTAGGAAAACAGACTGGAACACACTGTCAATTACAAGTTTGGCAGATGTCTTCATAGTTTCAAGAAAATTTTGAGAATATATTCCTCTTTATCTTCTTTTTTTTTTTTTTCCTATTATTTGAATGACTGATTTCTTCATGAATTGATGTGCCTTAAACCACGACACTTCCTTCTTTTCCCATCTTTTGATCAAGGCCACTGGGGAACTGAAACAAGATAAAGCAGAAGCTGTATTTTGTTTTGCCAGTCCAGTGTCCTTAATTCTTAATCAGGCATTGATAAAGAGTCCATGGCATTGTTTTAACAGAATAGATGAATTCAAATGCTAAGAAGGCTTTTCTCCAGTCCTGCCACATGAGGTTTTGGAGGACACCTGGGTATGGATGAGTGCTAAGTCTCTCCACAGAGCTGAACCGTTCAAGCAGAAAGATAAGTGAAGCTGCTGCTTGCCTCTGCTCCCAGGTGGCAGTTGTTGAACAGCTGTCTGGGTACCCCGTCAGCCCTGTGACATAGCAATCCTTTCCATTTCTGCAGATTAGGAGTAATGTCCTTAAAGAGTGATAATTGAATAACCTGTATGTGGCTTGGCCTCTGGGTGTATAATGTATACTCACAGAATCATAGAATGGTTAGGGTTGGAAAGGACCTTGTGATCATCTAATTCCAACCCCTACCATGGGCAGTACTTCTTAAATTTTGAATTATTGATTCTGTTAGAAGGCAAACCAGTAGCCAGTCTGTGGTGAAATTTCCTACCTTGAAAACTGTCATTACAAGTATTCAGTACGCACAATGTAAATCACACTTAAGGCAGGTAAAAAATTGACAGAAATATTTTCTTAGATCTTCATCCTCCTCTTTGTTGTCATCATTTTGATCTCAGTTTTCTAGACAATACTGTAAAATGTCAACAACACAAAGCTTGGAAATTAAAACTTGGATCAATGATTATCTAGTACAGCAGAAACTGATGTATTAAAAGTTATGAAAGCAAGTATCTTTTAATAAAGCAGAGACCTTTGTTTACTTCATAACAGCTGAAGTTTGTTATTTAGCCTTTCAGAGAGCTGGTTTATATCTTATGATGAGAGATTAGAATCGTTGAATAGTGATAAAAATCAGCTTCATGTTCTGAAATCACCAGTGCCATTTTCTCTGACACCTTCTCTGGTGTACTGCACACTAGAAGACCTTCAAAATGTAAGTATCCTAGAATTGATATTTGTATCATGAACAAAGGAAAATATTTAAATACAAGTATATAATGGGCAAGATTCTCCACGGATGTATATTATTGGAGGCCTATTTATGTTAGTAGGTGTCATGGTTTAAAACCAGGCAGAGCTCCTTCACTCACTCCCCCCCCTTCTTGCCCTCCCCCTACTCCCGGAGGGACGGAGAGGAGAATCGAAACGAATGCAACTCCCATGGGTTGAGATAAGAACAGTTTAGTAACTAAGGTATAACACAAATCACTGCTGCTACCACCGATAATAACAATGATAAAGGAAATAACAAGGGAAGAGAATACAACACCTCACCACCAGCTGACCGGTAACTCGCCCCCCCCCCCCAGCCCAATCAAGCACCGACCCATACCTCCTCCAACCCTGCAGTCCCCCAGCCCTTCTGGCTAACTCCCAGTTACATCCTGGGCATGACGTGCTGTGGTATGGAATACCTCCTTGGTCAGTTTGGGTCAGGTGTCCTGTCTCTGCTTCCTCCTGGCCTCCCGTCCTCCCTGGCAGAGCATGAGGCTCACAAAGTCCTTGGCCAAACCAAAACATCCTGTTATCAGCTCTGTTCCCAAGCCAAAAGTCAAAACACTGCACTGCACCAGCTACCAAGGAGGAGAAAAATAACTGCTACTGCTGAACCCAGGACAGTAGGTCATGGTATACAATGTCCAACTTGGAGATTGTGTTCGGGATAATATTCTTTACAATATTTGATGCCATGAGTATTTATGTCTTTCATGCAGCCATGATAAACTAAACGACTTGAAAACAACTACATTTGGAAAAAAAAAATAATCCAAGCAGAAGAATTTTATTAGAGCAGTTTGTCAGAGTACAAATATCCAATCCAAGTACTGCATTAGAGCTTATAGAATCATAGAATCATAGAATAGTTACAGTTGGAAAGGACCTTAAGATCATCCAGTTCCAACCCCCCTGCCATGGGCAGGGGCACCTCACACTAAACCATGTCACCCAAGGCTCTGTCCAACCTGGCCTTGAACACCACCAGGGATGGAGCATTCACAACTTCCCTGGGCAACCCATTCCAGTGCCTCACCACCCTCACAGTAAAGAACTTTCTCCCTATATCCAACCTAAACTTCCCCTGTCTAAGTTTTAACCCATTACCCCTTGTCCTATCACTACAGTCCCTAATGAAGAGTCCCTCCCTAGCAACCCTATAGCCCCCCCTTCAAGTACGGGAAGGCTGCTATGAGGTCTCCACGCAGCCTTCTCTTCTCCAGGCTGAACAGCCCCAACTTCCTCAGCCTGTCTTCATACAGGAGGTGCTCCAGTCCCCTGATCATCCTCGTGGCCTCCTCTGGACTTGTTCCAACAGTTCCATGTCCTTTTTATGCTGAGGACACCAGAACTGCACACAATGCTCCAGGTGAGGTCTCACGAGAGCAGAGCAGAGGGGCAGGATCACCTCCTTCGACCTGCTGGTCACGCTCCTTTTGATGCAGCCCAGGATACGGTTGCTTTCTGGGCTGTGAGCGCACACTGAAGCCGGCTCATGTTCATTTTCTCATCAACCAACACCCCCAGGTCCTTCTCTGCAGGGCTGCTCTGAATCTCTTCTCTGCCCAACCTGTAGCTGTGCCTGGGATTGCTCTGACCCAGGTGCAGGACCTTGCACTTGGCATGGTTAAACTCCATGAGGTTGGCATCAGCCCACCTCACAAGCGTGTCAAGGTCCCTCTGGATGGCATTCCTTCCCTCCAGGGTATCAACCGAACCACACAGCTTGGTGTCATCGGCAAACTTGCTGAGGGTGCACTCAATCCCACTGTCCATGTCAGCGACAAAGATGTTGAACAAGACCGGTCCCAACCCCGATCCCTGAGGGACACCACTCGTTACTGGTCTCCAGCTGGGCATTGAGCCATTGACCACAACTCTTTGTGTGCAGCCATCCAGCCAGTTCTTTATCCACTGAGTGGTCCATCCATCAAATTGATGTCTCTCCAATTTAGAGACAAGGATGTCGTGTGGGACAGTGTCGAATGCTTTACACAAGTCCAGGTAGATGACATCAACTGCTCTACCCCTGTCCATCAGTTCTGTAGCCCCATCATAGAAGGCCACCAAATTGGTCAGGCAGGATTTAACGGGTTCAAACTTCAACAGGGGAAGTTTAGATTGGATATAAGGAGGAAGTTCTTTACTTCTAAGTGTGGTGAGGCACTGGAATGGGTTGCCCAGGGAGGTTGTGAATGCTCCACCCCTGGCAGTGTTCGAGGCCAGGTTGGACAAAGCCTTGGGTGACATGTTTTGGTGTGAGGTGTCCCTGCCCATGGCAGGGGGGTTGGAACTGGATGATCTTAAGGTCCTTTCCAGCCCTAACTATTCTATGATTTCCCCTTAGTGAAGCCATGCTGGCTGTCACCAGACACCTTGCTATTTTTCATGTGCCTTAGCATGCCTTCCAGGAGAATCTGCTCCAAGATGTTGGCATGCACAGAGGTGAGACTGACTGGTCTGTAATTCCCCGGGTCATCCATTTTCTCCTTCTTGAAAATGGGGGTTATATTTCCCTTTTTCCAGTCATCGGGAACTTCACCTGACTGCCATGATCTTTCACATATGATGGACAGTGGCTTAGCAACTTCATTCGCCAGCTCCTTCAGGACCCACGGATGGATTTCATCAGGTGCCATGGCCTTGTGTACGTTCAGGCTCTTAAGATGGTCTCGAACCAGATCCTCTCCTGCAGTGGGCCTAGGGCTTCATGCTCTGTGTTGTGAAAATGCCAGAAGTCTTAGCTGGGATCATGTATTGATTTTAGAATGGAGAAACCTACTTTGAGAAATTGATGTGCTCTCAGCGTCCTGCTGCGTTCACTCAGACCTGTTAGAGGATATTGAGTGTCGGTGTGCTTGGACAGATTAGTGCTGGTTTTGGCAGATGATACAGACTGGTAAAAATCTAGTATTGTTTCTTACAGATCAGTCAGAAACAGGAAATTGGATTAACATATTTTTTTTTAACATGATGTGCTTTTGCTTATGTTGTATAAAAATGTTAAGATAAAGTACTGAAGTTTCTGTCAAATCAACAGTTGTCACTCATCTACCCCACCTCTCAAAGTCCAAAGTAAAAAGTAAAGAATGAAGTAAGTGAAATGTGTAAACTGAGCTGCATTTGTCATCTTGTGAATGCTACAAGCAACTTAAGATTCTTCTCAGTATATCTGTTTGAATATTGGTGCCTCCTGCTAGATCTGATAGTGCAACTGACTGTAACAAGAGGCTCTGGGTTCTTTCTAAGTACTGCCAAAAGACCATGAGATCAGAATACAGGAAGCTTTAGGGCATGTCAGAAAGAGAAAGTAAAAATCTTACATTACATGAGGACTACAGAGGCTAAAAAAAAAATCAGTTTAATTTTATCTGTGGTTATGGGCTTTGCTACAGTAATCCTTGCACATGAACGCATGCACTCACAGCTGTTTTTTAATGTGAGAAGCAGTGTACATACTTTTTGTGTTCTACATTGTCCTTCCTCCTCCTCCTTTCAGCAGTAGTGAAAATTGCTCTTGCAGATGCTGGTAATACCCATGTACAAAGACTGTAAGTAAGGAAACTTTCAGTAATAAATACATGCTTATCTGGTAGTGTGTGTGTTTTCTAAAGTATTTTTAGACAGAGTTCAAAAGAGCAAGTTATGGTTGGAGTTTTTAGTGTTACTTTATGGTCGAATTCTTCTCTGTAACAGCAAGAATTCAGCTGTAGTTCTTACCGCTGTGTAGTGGAGTGAGAGGAATAGTGAAATAAGCTCTGTTAAGAAAAGTGGTGTCATTGAGGAAGATTTGCTATGTAAAATATGCTATGTAAAATGCAGTCCATTTTGCTGTGCTCAGAAAATAACCGAATATCAGTGTATGTTCATGCCTCCATCCAAAATCTGAAACTTTGATTGCTGGTTTCCAGTTCATTGTAGGTTTATATGTCAGTTGAGTTTAACATTGAGTGTGGTATCCCTTCTGGAAATGTTTTCTGCAAATTGCTGAAAGCACATTGTGAGATTTGCTAGAAAGGTAGTAATTTCAAGAGTGAAATGTATGAATGAACTTCCTGTCCATTAAAATGGCCAGTGACTCAGTGTTTTGCTCTTTTCTGATTTTGCAGGTGACTTATGCACAATATTTACACTCAACCATGTAGACAAGATTAATTCCTTCAGAGGCTTTCATATATATTGTGTTTGTTCTGTAATCATCAGGTTTTTTCAAAGCAGTCTGAAATGTAAGGACTATCCCCATTTCACGGGTGATAAACTGTAGCAAAAGAAAATAAATGACAGTTTATACTAATGGTGGTTGTCTATATTGAGACACCTAGGACATGAGTTACCCTTCTCCAGCCACCATGTAGTAAAAATAAGCCCAGCATGTACCCGTCCTGAGCCATAGGGAGTGTGGAAAAGAATAATATGGAAATACATGGTCCAGGGCCATGCGATCCTACATAATGCATGGGACGTTTCCCCGAATGCTAGTTCTGCTGGCATCCTGTATAGCAGTTCCCGAGTTCTTTCCCTTCCCCCTGCAAAGTCATATCCTGCCAACTGTGTTTTAGTTCTCTTCCCTATTTATCCACTGTTCTTCTCCATCTAGACAGACTACAGGCATGAAACTTTCAAGTCTGGCAGACGTTATCACAGAAAGCAATGTTGCTGTGCTAGACTCTGCCTCACTGGGGATGCAGGGCGAGGGGTATTTCTGTAGCACAGCTATAGGTGAGCTGCCACCACACCATACCCAAGCATGTTTTGTGAGAGAGGCTTTGTTAGCCTTCATGTGTAAGGATAAAGCAAATAATCATGCTAAGTACTATTCCTAAATGAAATCAGAGTAACTCTGTGTATCCTCTTACCACTTTTTGTGATGAAAGCTCTTTAATAGACAGGCTTGCTCTGTCAATTAAGATCATACCTTGTTCTAGTGGCTGGCCCTGCAACAAGGACAATTAAGTGCTAAGTAAGTGTGCTCTTCCCTTAAAGTGTGGAAGACGAGTTTGATTTTTGTGTCAAGATGTGAAAGATCCGGTCTTCACTGACAAGGCAGAGTGGTTGTACATAGTCCTGTTTAAAACACGCTACCATGTTGACTCTGCATATGTGTATACAATAAGACAGTTTAGTTTAAGCTTTGATTATGCTTAAATCCTTGTACTTCCTTCAATATATAAGAATAACCAGGCAGCATATAATTTTATTGTTTAACAGCAAGATCTCTACCTATTCAGAATTTTACTGTAGGTTGTGAGTGTAGGAAAAAAAATAAAGAAGAGATAATGGAAGCCTTACTTAGCAACACAGAGAGTTTTCTATACAAATATATTTGGCAATTACGCTGATGGATGTAATGATAAAAATAATGGTATTTTAATGGAAGTTAATATTTCAAGTGTATTGAGTGTACTGTGGCACCAGTGACCTTCTGCAGTTCTCCACAGAGCATCCCAAAGGCACATTTAAGGCGCATTAAGCAAGAACTATTTAGTGTTTATTTTTAAACACTTACAAATGGTAGAGCACAATAGAAGAGAACCTTTTCCATGATCTGTGGTTTTGTTCACAGTGTTTTCAACAGCCAGTTTGTAGTTCATGTTTCCCTTTTCTGGAACAAATTACCTTTACTTGTCCGCTTACAAAATGTGTTAAGTGCAGTTGAGAATCTGTAGTCCTTGTGTTCTAATTTGTGGACATTTATGCCACATTAAACCATAACATTTGTGGAAGCTGGGAGCTGTAAACTGAATCTTGGAGATTCACATGCCCAGTTTTGAATATATCTGCAGTTTTGAAGGTATGAACCCCTGAACCTTTCGAAGGCAGCAGAGAGAAGAGGGATGATTTGAAGTTGTTAAAATTCGTTATTGGAAGGGTAGAGATGCTGAAGGCTTTTAATAGCTTTACTTTCTTTCCCCATGAGAATTATGTATGTTGTAACAAAAGACCAAGTGTATGTTGGGGTGAATGAGTCATTGAATTGTCTTATCCATCTCCTACTCACCAGCTTGTGGAATCCAGAGTGTGGGTCAGTTAGCAGCGATCTCAGCTGCAGGGCAGTAGATGTGAACTTCACAGCTAGTCTAGCACACTGGTAGTTAACAATGTTTGCTTATGGCTCCAAAGGCATCACTGTGACCTCTCACACTGGGATTCCAGTAGATCTCATAAAAAGGTACTGTTCATGAATGCGCAAACACAAAAGGGAACAAGCTCAGTAAATAAAACCATACTTTGGCCTTGTGAGTAATTCTCAAGATACTCAGTGTTTGGTTTACGCAGTTGATATTTTCAGGTGTATTCTTCTTGGGTGTAACTTCCCTCATAGGTCACACCAAAAAACCTGAAGCTCTTCATTAAAATACCCTGATGCAGAAAGTAAGCAGAGTTTGGAGGTTTAAAATGACAGTCTGGATGGAGTAAGTGATTTCCTCTAAAAGTAACCTTCCCTGAGCCTGATGTATTTTAAAAAGTGTTTGGTCACGAATGCTATAGTTAAATTTAGACTTGCACAGTAAGGCTGTTTTACAAACTCATTTATTTTCAGCAGGTTTTTTTTTTTTCTCCTCTTAGAAGATGATTTTTTGTGATTTTAGATTTTGAGAAGGACTGCAAAATCTTCCTTTTCCTCTCTTCTGCCCATTTTTCTTATCTACGTTCAGACCGTATAACAATTTCTGAGTGTTTTTAATACTCATCAGGGTCACAAGCCAAACCACACTACTGATCTCTTTGGACATTTTGTTCCCCACAACTTCACCCCCTTTCACTCTTGTGGCCTCCTTCCTTGTCCCTGCTTTTGTTGCTCTTTCCCGAGGGAGGCCTCTCTCCACCTTGGATACATTTCTTCTAAACTGAGAACTTTATCCTTTAGGTTTTTACTCTTCTGCAAAAGAAAGAGCTTAAAAATTCTTTAGCTATGTAAAAATACCAGCCAAGGTCTAGAATGCCTTCAGTGATGTAACCGATGTCATTTGATTCTCTGAATTTTCCTGTCAAGGACAGGGAAATGGGACTTGGTATGACAACAGTAAAATAAAATCTTTTACTAAATCTCTCCTTCCCTGCATGCTTTTTCTCCTCCTTACTTATAGAGGCATATCCAATATTGTTGAGAAATATTAAGGAGGAAAAACAAACTTATTCTGTATGATTTAACCTGAAAAATTATACCTTAAATTCATAATCCCCAAAGTAGAAATTTCACTCATTTAGTGTTCCTGGAATCACCATTATTATGAAGGAAACGTGTTCAGTTTCCCGTTCAAATGAGCACATAGTTCACATGTTTAGGGTAATGTTTTCAATGTACATGTGTGTATACATTGAACAAAAGGAAATTTATTAACAATA